>NC_137775.1:87716599-88316599 GCF_963455305.1 Plecotus auritus | reverse complement strand
GTGGTTGAGCATCGATCTATGAACCTGGAGGTCATGGTTTGATTGCTGGTCGGGGCACATGCCTGGGTTGTGGGCTCAATCCCCAGTGCGGGGCATTGGCAGGAGGCAGCCAACAGATGATTCTCTCTCATCATGAGGTTTTATCTCCCTCTCCCTCTCCCTTCCTCTCTGAAATAAATAAAAATATATTTTTTGAAAAAGAAAATCACCTGCAAGGATGATTTACTGCAGTATTATTTCAAAAGCCAAAGACTGGAAAAGGCCTAAATGTCTATTAAACGAAGACTGGCTGAGTGAATTGAGTTACAGTCACACAATGAAACACTATACAGATGTTACAAAGAACGTGAAACATGAATTCACACAAAAAGCTCTCCAAGATATACTCAGTAAAAAATGCAAGATAAAAAAATCCTGCCCTCCCATTTTTTATGAAATACATATGACACATGCATATACACCCACATATCCTATATTCTCACAAAATAAGAACATATATGTGCAATGTGATGTGTGTATATACATGTAGAAATTTTCTGGAAGTAAATACAAGAAACTGTTAGCAGTGGGGGCCTTTGGGGAACGGGTGAGAATGTTTGCAGCCGAAAGGTCACTGGCTTTTTATTCTAATGCTTCTTGAACTGCATGGGTTGCTTTGTATTGTGTGCATGTTTTTTTAATTAAAAAGTTTTACAAATAAAGGTACATCCATATAATGAAAACTGTGCCCCTATAAAACAACCGAGGAAGCTCTTTATGTACTTATACAGAACAGTTTCCAAGACCCATTATTAAGCAATTTGTACTTTTAATTTTAGCTGTTTCAGGGTTTCCCATACTATGTGTTACCTGGCTCACTCTTGTACCTGGTTATCAACTCACAAGCTTTTCATTACTTTGAGTTTGATCACATTACAGTTCTGCCCCTCCGATTAGAGTAAACTATTTTTTTGTGTGTGTGTGTTTCAGTCTGTCTTCCTCACCTTTAAAACTTGGTATCAGTCTTTTAGATTGAAATCCTAACTCCTACTGGCTTGTGAACATGAGCAATTTGCTTAACTGCTGTGGGCCTCAGAGTCCCATTCTGTAAATGAAAAAGTGGTACGCATTATGTGAATGTTGTAAGAATTTGGGATAATGCCAATTTGTACTTCTTAACCCCTTCACCTTTAATATAATATTGAATGTCAACTGTAATTGAAAATTTTTAAAAATTATGAAAAGAATTTGAGATAATGCAAACACATTCCATTTAGCACCAGAGGACCCAGGATAGGCATTCAACATGGTGACTATCGCCACTGTTCATAATCTCTGGCATTTGGCAATCAGAACTGCAGACAGGCATGCCCACACCCTGGTTTTACACCAGTAAAAGCAAAGCTTTCTGTGTCATGCCAAGGCCTTTCCTGAGGAAGCCCAGCATTTGGCTGGTCTTTTGGACACAGTAGCCTTGGGCCAATATCTCAGAGAATCAATATTCTATGGGTGCAGCTGGGACAGTGTTATTGCCTGTATGGCATATGTTATAGCCCCTCCCAGGGATGCTTATTCCCATCTTTTAACCATGAATTTTACCCAGTGGCTTTTCCCTCAGGATACCTCTCGTTGGCATCTGTTGCCCTCAGTTCATTAAGTCTATTTGTGTTTGTGTCCATATTTATGACAATGTTTTTCAAAAGAGGAAGTGGGGGTGTCCACATTATCTTTCTTCGTTTTTACAGTGTTGAAAAGGAAAAGAACTGCCTCTTCATATTGTCTCCATTTCATCCCCCAGTGCAGTTCTGGGTCAAGTGATCTCACTGATCATCTACTTGGCTTTCTGCCTTGATGCATTTATAGGGTCTTTTATTATTGACTTTGGAGCTCCTTGCAAGGTACTCCAAACAGCATTTTAAAATAGTCTCTAGTGGGCAATTTACATTTTAACTGCTCCTTTCATTACCCCCCTCAACACACTCATATAGTTCCCTTTTCTAGAATTAAATAACCGCATGATAGCTGTTGGGCTCCATGTCTCTCTTGGATGTTGAACTTGGAACTGTTGCAGTCTGTACTACGTAGTGGTTCAGTTAGAATCTCATGCTCTTTCACATTCATCACCTTTCTCCCAGCTTTTATTTTCAGGTTATGTGGCATTTTGATACATTCGGGCCAGATAGGCAGGGCCATCTTGATTTGATTTTTGATAACCTCTCAGAGAATCACAGACACATGGTGATAACAAATAGTACTCCAGGAGTTGTGGGGTGCGTGAGGGTGTGGAGGGGGCAAAAGAAAAGATCGAAGACCACCATGTCCCAAAAGTCCTTTGGTTCCAGGTGAATAGAAAGTCTCCTTTCCGCATTATTTAAACTAGCACTGAAGACTGAAAATGTGCCTGTCTCTTAGGTCTTATTTTAGAGGCCACAGTACTTTGGAGATCATTACCCTAGAAATACAGATTTAGCATTTCAGGTTCTCTTACTTCCCTTCCCTACACACTTCCACAAATCCCAGTGCAGTGCCTGCCAACTTGCCATTTTTTCTCTCTTCACTTTATGCATACTCATCTTCCCTAAGGACAGGGCTGACCTTACTCTGAAGGCCAAGAGCTCCATGAATTGAGAGAGTTTCTGGTGGAAATTTCTGATAGAAAATAGTTCTTCATAAGTCCAAAAACTAATGTTTCCAAATCTATAAGCCAGAAAGTACTCCTCCCCCCACGCACATACATACCTTCCCATAACATGTTCCTAATATTGAGACTCTACTGGCAGGATATATACTTTGGGTTTGATCTAGGATGGCAATTCTTGTGTGGCCTAAAGTAAAGAGTTTTATCTTTTTAAATTTTCTCATGTTTTATTTAAAGGAGACATCCTACATTTTTTCTTCTACTTAGAAATATACCAAGAAGCCCAAAGGGGAACAACTGCCCCAAGAACCAGTTTATCGTCAACCCCTTCCATGATGTGGCAGCCTCGTGGACACATAGTAGCTGAGCTGCAGAGGACGAAGCTAGCACACTGCCCTCTGAGAGAGACAAAACCTGAAGTCAGTAAAGAAAGTGGAATTGTGCACGCAGGAGAGAGTCTCAACAAGCGCATACCATCAGGTCTATTGCACTTACAAAACTAAGAAGAATTGGAAAAATGATAAAACCCAATGCTGGCAGTGATTTAAGAAAATAAGCACTCGTACTCTTCTGGTAAGAGAACGTTGGGATCATCTGGAAGCACATTTAGCAATATATATCAGGAGACTTAAAATGTGCATGTCTTCTGATTTACTAGCCATTTCATCTTCAGAAACCCATTCTGAGGGGAAACAGTGAGAATGGAGAATCTAGCTTCTTAGAACTTCATTATGGCATTGTTGTAAGAGTAAGAAATTAGAAATATCCTAAAGACCAAATAATAGGGAACTGGTTAAATATATTATGATACATAAAAATGATGTTACAGATGAAAAAAGGAAATGTGTTCATGATATAAGAGTGAAAAACATTAAAAACAGGATGTAGAATGTTAGCTGACAATTAAAAAAAACACACACTAAAGAAACTCACTGGTCAAGAAAAGGGAAGTTTATTGGTTTTATTTCAATAAAGAACACCTTCCTGACAAAGCTTTGGTAGTATTTCTGAAGAGCAAAACTGAGGGAGGATATTTATAGGGTTTCAAGGCCAGAGCTGAAGTGGGTCTTACCACGTAGGGACTGGTTGGGGTTGGGCAATTTTTGGCATAGTAGCTTTGCATTGCTGAGCACTGTAAGGTAAGGTCTTGAAGCAAATATTGTTGAGCAATCTGTTGGTCTTCATAAATAAGCAAGGATTTTCTGGAATAAGTAGTAAGTTATTGTTGTCTGGTTCCAGTATTGTTAGGCACAAAATAGGAAAATAACATTTACCCATGATTGTTTAACATAGAGGCAGGAAAGTACATTGGTTTCAGTTCTCAATAACAGCTAGTAAAAGCCTAGAAATGTAATTATTTACAAATTAATAGTGGTTACCTTTGGGTGTAAGGATTAAGGTAGTCTTTAATTTCTTCCTTTTTGCTTCTCTGTATTTTCTCAATCCTCTCTAAAGAACATATATTCAGGAAGAAAAAGATAAATTTGTTTAACCCTTATTTAGCCAGATAATTGTAAGACTAGAGCCATCCTCATCTCAAAGTTTCTAATCCATTTTTTAATGTAACACCCAATCTAAGCAGAATTTTGTGGCCAACTTGGGAAACTGGCTAAATCATTACATAATCACAACCATGTGATCCAATGAGCACTGGGCAGCTTTTCATCTTTTCAGACAGACAGAAACATGCTGTATGGACTGTTTTAGAATCATCCATGCTTCAGAAGTATATTAGAAACATATTTAACTAACACAAATACCCATTTTTCTCCTTGGCTCTCTGTTATCACTCCATTTTCAGAAACAAGGTGCAGTGGGTGTCAGGGACTTCAGGGAAAGGAAGAGTGAGATCTGAGGTGAACCCAGAAATCTAGAATACTGTCTCATGACCTCTCCAGCCAACCACTAATAATTATTTTTGAGCATCTAATCTTTCCTGAGTGCTAGCCAAGGTGAGACCTGGCACAGCATTGGATAACCTACACTCCATCCCTTAAAGGAGCTTAATTTTTAATTGGGGAGAGGGTGGTGGGGAGTGGCTAACACAGGAACTATTCCAGACCAATACAAAATGACGTGCAACCAAGCACAGCTCCACAGGAGGGAGAGTACTTGATTCCAAGCTTGTCTCTGTCACCATATCTGTATTATGTACCTTGTGTGGTTTAGACTCCAAGTCCTATAATAAACTCAGAAATAAGATGATTTGGGGCATTCAGATATTCTAGCTAAAGAAGGGTTAAACTCAAACTTTAAAAATAACACCCATACTTTTCATTAAAAATCTTCCCAAAGTTTGAGTCTGCTTTACTTTTTACATAAATAATTGTAACTTAACAAACTTAACTGCAGGGCCCCAGGTTCATTTTCATTGCATATAGATGCAGATTTCACTGGACATAGACTAGAAAGATAAGGGGCTGATATGGGTGTGAATTGACTCCAAAATAGCCTGGAATTTACTGTAAAAGAAAAAAAATCCCCCAATTCCTAATATTCATGTATTTCCTGGTGATCATCTTTTTTCTATTAAAGACCAGAGTGAGACCTTCCAACAGAATGAAATTCCAATTGGCTGAAATGCCATTTCACTCTAAATAATCCTTTATTATCAATAACTACTCTTCATCAGGAATCTCATCATCTCATAGGCAAGGGACCTCAATAATTGCCTTGGGGCCAAAACTGGTTTGGCTCAGTGGATAGAGCGTCGGCCTGCGGACTGAGGGGTCCCAGGTTCGATTCCGGTTAAGGGCATGTGGCTTGGTTGCGGGCACATCCCCAGTGAAAGGTGTGCAGGAGGCAGCTGATCAATGTTTCTCTCTCATCGATGTTTCTGACTATCTATCACTCTTCCTTCCTCTCTGTAAAAAATCAATAAAATATATTTAAAAAAAAATAATAATAATTGCCTTGGGGAAACAGAGGCCCAGAAAGGGGCCCATTCAAGGTCACATAGAAGTTTAATGATGGACACATGATTAGAATTCTGATCTCTTTGTTTTCAATCCTGACCTTCCTACCTCTCCAGTCTGATACCCCATGCTTTTTTGTGTAAGGAAAAACCTACTGGGAACTCTGAGGACTTCAGCTACTAGACATAAAAATAAAAGAGACATGGCTCACAACACCTTTGAGTATAATGAGATACTCTCACTTCCAAGTTCACTTTCTGGAAGCTTCTCTGGAACAGGACTCAGTTCTCAATGCAAGGCATAGTCATTGCCACTCATATGCCATAGATTTCATCATAGAACAGACAGAGAGAGATGCAGTCTCCCATGTGGCCCGCCTGTAGAGCAGACCCTCTGCATTCAAACAGTGGAAACATGGACACTTCCTGAGTGAGCAATATGATCACCTAATAGGCTAATAACAACAACAAACTTAGCTAATATGCCACTTAGGATGCCTTTGGCCATTCATAATAATAATAATAATAATAATAATAATAATAATAATAATAATAATCTAAACTAAACCACTCTCAAACAACCTGGAATCTATTACAGAACTGGAAATACAGATTTAGAGCCAGTTTCGTAGTTTGCTGACTCAGTAGCTCAGTGGTCCCATCCATGACCCTGGCTCTCCATTCTTGATGCCATTTGCAGGTATTGCCTTTCCCCCAAGGTTTGCCTATCATGGTCTCCAGAGGGCCAGCAGTTGCAGGCCTCCCACAGGTATCAACTTAGAGTCACTTTCTTTTTTTAAAATATATTTATATTGATTTATTGTTTCCAGAGAGGAAGGGAGAAGAGAGAGAGATAGAAACACCAATGATCAGAATCATTGATTAGTTGCTCCTGCATGTCACCTATTGGAGATGGAGCCCGCAACCCGGGCAAGTGCCCTGACCAGGAATCAAACCATGATCTTCTAGTTCAAGCATGTGAAACTCGCGACCCTTGGGCTGCATGCAGCCCACAACAAATATTTTTGCGGCCCAGCCAATATAACAGTATGTAAGAAATGTTTTAATAAAAATTTTGTAACTTAATTTTTACAATATCCTGTTATACATAATCTATATATATAAAAGGCTAAGGGACCATCCAACCAGTAGCTATAATACACAATGACCACCAGAGGGCAGACACTCAACACAGGAGCTGCTGAACTCTGGTGACTTGGCAGTGGTGGTTCTTGGGTGACGAACCCGGGAACCAGAGAGAAGGGAGCCTGATTCAGGGGTGCGTTACCCACAAACCGCCTTCTTGCAATCCAGGACCCCTTGGGGGATGTCGGAGAGCTGGTTTTGGGTCTGATCCCTGCAACTGCTCTCACACCATCTGAGGGACCCCACCTGCCTGAGGGACCACACTCATTCGGCAGATGCCCTTGGGAGGGACCACAGGAGGTTGTCCAGCCCCTCTCACCCAGTCCTGCCCCACCGGCCACCTTTTAATTAATTTCCTTTCAATCTGCACAAATCTATGCACCAGGGCACTAGTTATTAATAAGGAACTACAACATTTGCTAATGTATTATTACTATAATCATGTTGCATTCATTTCCCTTATGTGCCTTATGCGCAGGCGCACCATTTCTCTCCACTAATACTAGCAGTGAATATTTTAGCAGCCGATTGCCACGTCATTAGTCCTGGACTGACTTGTTTGGTGTGCGCAACAGGAAATATTTTGCTCTTGGAGAACAAGAAAAATAGGTTTATTTGTGTTATGTTTATTAATTTGTGCAGTTATTCAGTGTCTGGTAAGTTAATGTTCAAGAAAAAATATTAATTTTTATTAAAATGTTCTATTATTTTATGTTAACGATTACTCATTTATTTCAGCCCTTTGTATTCAGCATGTCTCTATCGAAATAAACCTACATTTCTATGAAAATTGAAGCTTTTGTTTTTTTGTGGCCCACATAGACTTAAATCTTGTTTATTTGGCTTATGTAGCCTTTGAGTTTGACATGCTTGTTCTAGTTCATAGGTTGACACGCAACCACTGAACCACATCAGCTGGGCAGGAATCACTTTCTTAAGAAAAAGGAGATGTTTCTCAGAAGTTCCTGAACAAATATTCCCTCACAATACTGGGTGGAACTTGATCAAGCGCCTACTCAGAAACCAACCACAGCCAGAGGAAGGGCTCAGACCGTTCATGATTCACCCCTGGAAATGGGCTTGGAAATGCACTCACCTGAGTCACATAAGCGTATGGAGAGAGTGGTCAGGAGGGAAGTGGGGAGGCACAGGGAGATGGATTCCGACCAATCAGAGCTCTGCTGGAGGGAGACAGGGGTGGTCAGGATAGAGAGATGACCAGTGACAGCATCTGCTACACCTGTTCTCCCACCAGGACTTCTTTCCTGTGCCAGGTGCTTCATCCTGTCCCAGATGATGAGAAGCTAGGTTCTGAGACAGCAGGTAGGACACAGGGACTGCCAGGACCTTTGCACCTTCTAGCAATGTGAATGCTCATAGAGGTCCTTATCAGGGATTAGGTTGACTTCCAGGAAAACTGGCTGAGGACTCTCGGGTCCATAATCCAGAGTCAGTGATGTGGTGCTAAAGTGGGAATTTCAGGCCAGGAATGCCGAGAGGGCATTTTAATACAGTATTTCTTAAATCACTCCTGGACTGTCTCTGTAAGCCTACCCCCTACAATGCAGACAGGAAATTGAAATGAGAAACATGAAGGAGCATCAGAATTTTATTTAATTTAATTAATTAATTAATTAATTAATTAATTTATTTATTTATTTATTTATTTATTTAATTTATTTATTTTTTACCTAGCCATGTACTATGATAGAATTTTAGCCTTGCTAAAATAAAAATCCGTTTTTGGATGGCTTTTTGCTTTTCCTTTTCTTCTTCTGTCTTTTCTTTTTATCTGTTTTTAATTCTTAAGGAGAATGGACATATTTTCTTTTTTAAAAATTTATTTTATAACCAGAAGTTTGTATGTTCTTTTATAATAAAAAATAAAATAAAAAGCCTTTATTTAGAAAAAATAAGTATTTCATACTTGTCATTCAAAACAGCACAGGATCTCCCCACCTTAAGAAAGAAGTCTGATGATTCTTTGGTAATATTTGAAAATAAACCAACTTTATTTGAATCAATCAATACCAATTGAGACTGGAAAACAAATTTATAACCGGTTCATATGAGGAAAACACTCAGTAATATCTTCATTAAAAGGCATTTTACATTCATTAAGGCTGAAAAGCAAGACCTGTTATTTTATCACCACAGTTAAAGGTCTTGAGAAAATCAAGTGTCTTTATTAAATGAGATGTTTGTTTTTCCTAAAATCTAGGCATCTTTTGCTAAATTAGTTAACTCTCCAGCTTATCAAATGGGACAACCAGGTGGTCAGGAAAGTAAGACAAATTCAAACATCGGCTGGGCATTTTATATTTTAAATATATGCATAGTCAATATTGTGAAATCTCAAGCTACATAAAATATACCTTAGATAACTGGTTCCTTAAAACTATGTTTTGCCATAAAACAGATTGCTTTTATAGACACACAGATTAGCCCAAACCCTCTCATGAGGCCATCTTTCGTTTTATGTTCAGTTGGGGAGGGAAGGTTTGGATCTATTTCCTTCAGTAATATTAAATAAAATTGTGCACACTTGAATCATACCTAATTATGAAATGAAAGGGTCCTGAAACTAAGCTGGGAGGAGAATATTGACAAAGGGAGAGGAACATGCCTTCCTGAGGCGGCACCTGCTGTTTGGTTTGAGGGCTGAAGAGTAATGAACAGAAGACAATAGGCCTGTGTGCAGAAGGAGCCCAAGGCCAGTGATGTGACCCGTCAGTGCTCCTGACATCAGAACCAGGGTGCTTTGCGTGCACATTTCTTTATCTAACGCTTAAGATTCTTTTTAATGTCAGTGATCCCTTGGGAGTCCTGGGCTTAAGTTTAACTATGAGTTAAAGCTTCACCTTTCCAAGGTAGGAGACTCCGTCATTTTAATCCACTCTGCTCCTGAGATGGCTCCAGGCCAGGGGCTGAGACTCACAAGCCCCTCCCGGCTGTCTGCTGCCTCTGCTGCCTCTGGGCCAATTTAATTTTAGGCTCAGACTCCCGCTGGTTTCTCAGGATGAAAAACTCTTAGATAGACCTGCAGCTTCCTGACTCCATCTCCCTTTTACTTTTCTTTTTCCAGACCTTGCTGATTCCTGGGACTCTGAGATCTTCAGGGTCTTTCCCAGGTGTGATCATTTTGGAACAACTCTACGATGTTTTGTATTGTCTGTCGGCAAAGCGGCCAATGGGCACTGGTGTGGTGAAGAGCTTCTGTTGCTTCGTTTGACAAATACTAGAAAATAGGTTTTTTTCTAATGAAAATTCAAGATCCTCACTGGCCCCCCAGCAGGAGAAGTGTACACAGAGGACAGCGCTGTGCCCTGGGAAGCTGAGCTTAGTCTGAGATCCTGTGGCCAAAGAAACTGGAGTGTTTTTCACTTTTCTAGGCATTAGTTTCATGCCAGGTAGCTGTATCCCTCGTTTCAAACAAGATCCTCCTACTCGTGCCTGTGATTCTGAATTGTCGGGCAATTATTTGACTGCCTTTGTCAAGAGATGAAGGTCAGCGATAGAAGGAACTATGCTCTGGATCAGTCAAGATTTTACTTACCCAGCTCATCTTTCAGAGTTATTAAAATCTTACCCAATATCTTCACTCTGGGCTAACCTGAGAGGTAGGCAGTGCTGAGTAGATGGGAAAATTCAACATAGTCATTGAGTTTGACTCTTGTTTCTGCCTCTGTCCCTCAAAAAAAAAGAAAAAAGAAAAAAGAAAAAGAAAAAGAAAAAGAAAGTGACGTGAAAGTCACGGAAGATAAATTTAAAAAAAAACTCACAGGATTTCAACCCTTTTGGGGCCACTGAAATGCTTTCTGCAGGAGCAATGTTCATTGGGGACCCATGACAAAGGGTTGCCTCCTATCTTAAAACTGGAGTGTGGGGTCAAACTGCAAACCTTCAAGACTCCGTGAGTTGGTCCTGGGACACCTAAGAACCTACCACACTTGCTGGGAGATGATTTGCTGTGTATATGACAAGGTGATGGCCTAGCCTCAGAAGGCTGAAGAAAAATCTCTTTTGAAAAAAAATAATCAGCAGGTTATATTATTATTATTATTTAAAAATACTCTGATAAATCTGGCCATAAGACCTTCAACTTCTAAGTCAATAGTTGCATTATATAATAATCTAATGTTGAAATAAAAAGATATTCCTGAATTAAGTATCTTTCCATCTCTAACTCCTCCCCCTCTTATAAATGGTTATAATTAATCATAACTGCCCCCACCCCATGCCTATTAGCGTTATTTATGTAAAATTGAGTCAGCCACAGATGGAACATCTAGAAACAACAATATTGATTTGGTTTGGCTTGTTTGTTTTTAAAAACTGCTTTTACAGACTCTCCAGTTGTTGGAATTCTGAGTATCAAGTCAGGGTTGTTAGTGGGTGCCAACACCTCTGAGGGAGCTGGCCCGCCTGAGCTCCCTGTATTCTCTGTTCCCCGAATGTGCTTCTAGAACAGTGCCACGGAGGGGCTCAGGAACACTGACTGCCTCTAGGGTCCTAGCCTGAGCTGCCAAGGTTGGGGAAGGATTTCACACTAATTAAAAGGCCTCCTGGGATCATTCAAGCTTTCATCCCCCAGAAGGCTGGGAGCGGGGGGGGGGGGGGGGGGGGAGGGCTTTCCTTATGGTAAAATGACTATTTCCTCACCATTTCTCCTTTTTAAAAACCTTAGAGTGGGGGAGAAACAAGTGTCCAGGGTATTGTGGAAAGGATCCTTTAGAGGTGGAAATGAATCAACTCATTCTGCTTTTTCAAAACTCTCAGGCTTATAAAATGTCCTACTGAGCAATTTCCTCTTCCTCAGTGGGCTGAAGGAGACCCCCCTGTTTCCTCCCCTCTGCTCTGATCGAGGGGTGCCCTTTTTCTCCTGAGATCCCTGGAGACAGCTAACCTTGGGGGTTGCTTGGGCTGGAATTTGTTGATGTTTGTATGGTGAGGACCCATGCCGTACTGCCCTCCCTGAGCAATGAGTCAAGTCCTGGGGCTTTCCGGCGTTTGGGAACCTCACTCTCCACTGGCAGGCAACACAGAAGGGAGGACTGTTGAAGGTGAGGGTCTGTGGCAGTGGATTTCCTCACACAGGGCGTTCATGGGAGAGGGAGCTGATGATAAGTTCATTTCTCTTAGTTTCCTCTGCACTGGTCACCATACTCAAGCAGGGTCAGATTTTAAGGAGGCAAAACTCAAGAAGAACGACTTAGGAGAGCAATATTATCTAAAAAATAGTTTCCTTTTGTTCATCTGGTCATTGAGTCAGGTGGTAGGAACATTAACCCAGATGGGCATCCTGTTTTTTTCAAGTTCAAACCGCATGGTTTCCCAGTCAGAATAGCTCAAGGACTTTCTTCCTAAGGTTCCATGACCATGCCACCTCCTCATTGTGACTCTCTCCCAGGGGAGGCTGCAGCTGGATCAGCCCAGAGCGGCTGCCTGCAAGCCCCCAGGTAGCAGATCCGTATCCAGGAACAATCTGAAGAGCCTGCAAAGTCATTTTTGGCCAATTCTTGTTTTTTTTGCTATAAGGTTGGTAGTTACATGACAACATCAGTTCAAGACTTAGTTTATGAGAGAGAAGACCTGTCTTCAAAATTTCCAGGGAACACTGAGCATCATAAAGGATTTTTTTAATCTTCACCAATCCCTCCACCTCCCACGCTCTTCTACTTTCTCACAGACCCAAATCCACTTTTAGATAAACATAGCCAAACCCAGGCATGTAACCTGCAAGGAAGCAACTACCCCTAAGCAAGCAAGCCTCATGGCTGGTAGACCCCCGAGGGCCTTTTGGCATCAACACTACTCCCCTCCCCTCCCCTCCCCATCCCCCAGTTTGGAATTGATGCCAATTTCCTTTCCTGGCAAGGCCTGGACAGCATAAACACCGAGGTCGGTGTCAGCCAGGTGCACGATGGCACTGTGACCGTCAGATCACTGCAGTGAACTGAGACTGGGCCTGACGTGGCTTTCAAGTCTGGCTTCAGTGTCCAGGAGTGTCAGAAAGTAGTGAGTGACTCAAGGTGTGTCTGCCCAATGTCAAAATCCACAGCCTGCTCGGTCCCTCTCCATTCACTCTCTCCAACCCCCTAAGAGCAGGGGATCTTTATGTAAGAAGAACTAAGATGGCATTTGTCCTTGGCCTCAGAGTTACGGACAAAGAGGAAGAAGGAAGAGAACAGGGCGTTGCATGTTTCTAATGCATCTGAGGAGATATTTTGATATTGGCAGAAGGGGCCAGTGACAATCCCGTATGTAGGTTCTGCGACACTGACCCCAAATACGCTGAACCCAGACGGGACCCAAAGGTTGAGAGCTTGACTAGGTCTAGCATTTCTGCTTGCAGAGTCCTGTGTGATCAGATGGGTTGGCGCTGACCTTCACTAAGATGGCAGGCTGGAGTTCGAATGATGCCAGCAATGCATGGCCTGACCATTAAAGACATGTCCCGAGGCAAAATGGAGGGGGGTCTGTGAAGAGGAGTCCTTTGGGAGAAGCTGAGTTCTGCAGCAGTGACGGGGCGAGGTGGCCGAGGTGGCCATGCTCAGGATCGGCTGAGGCGCTTGGCAACGTCGGCGTAGGCCAGCTCGATCTCTGAGTCAGCGGCACAGGTGTTGGTGAACTCGTCCCGGGCGTAGGCGTTCTTGAGATACCGCCACAGGCCTGTCATCTCTGCCGGGAAGTCGTAGTTGCGGTATTTCTTGGCCACAATCTACAACAGAGATGGTGTGAGAGCAGGAAGCAAGTCATTGAGGAGGTGTTAGGGTGCAACCCAGGATGTGTGCACAGCAAGTCCCCCTGAACCCCCATGCATCACACCAGACCAGCAGCAAAGCGTGTGTGATGCAAGCGGCAAGTGCTGCCTCTGTATTTTATTTTGGTTTGCATTATTTTATTTTATATTTCTTAAGTTAATATAATTTTCCCTTTGGCCTAGTGATTCTGCTTCTAGGGATTTTTCCTTAGGAAATAATCATGGATGTACACAAAGATTTAGCTACACGTATGTGATCACAGGACTGTTTGGAATAGCAAAAAAAAAATGGTACACAACACAGATGTCCAGCAACATATGACTGAATGAACACATTATCATACATAAAGGCAATGGTGTCCTGGACAGCCAGTAAAAATGATGCTGCAGTGGGAATTCCAATGACCTGGAGAACTCTTCCAGGTAGATCATTAAGTTTAAAGTACAAGATATTTGGAGAAATATATATGATGACTAGAAGTGTAATTACAATCAAATTGTTTTCTATGTTTCCGTATCCATTTTATTTTACATAAGCATCCTTATTTATAGAAAGGAATCCTATATAATAAAAACCTAATATGCTAAGTGTCCAGTCATCCGGTCATCCATTCAACCAATCAAAGCATAATATGCTAGTGATATGCTAAGGCCGCTCAACTGCTCACTAAGATATGCACTGACCACGAGGGGGCAGACACTCTGACCAGTAGGTTAGCTTGCTGCTGGGGGTCGGCCAATCAGGACTGAGCAAGGAGCGGGCCTAAGCCGTCAGTCAGACATCCACTGAGGGCTCCTGGACTGCAAGAGTGTGCAGGCTGGGCTGAAGGACCCTCCTCCCCTGAGTGCACAAATTTCGTGCACCAGGCCTCTAGTAAAAACATAAAAAGTAAGTTATATATTGAATGTATATCTAGGTTCCAGATATGATATGGGAGTGAACAAAGCGATTTCTGTTCTCTCTCTACTTTGCCACACTGGGGGCCATGGACTTGGCCATTCGGGGAAGTGGTGTTTGTGTTGAGAGTTGCATACTGGTTAAAAGTACAGGCTCTAGATCCCAACTGACTGGATCTGCAATCCTGACTCCACTACTTAACAGCTGTGTGACCTCAGACTAGTTACTTAACCTCTCTGAGCCCCAATTTCTTTATCTCTAAAATAGAGGTAATAATAGGACTGGTCTTACATAGGGCTGAGTGGCAAAGTGGAGAGAACTGTAGAGACACATAAATTTAGTTAACACACATAAATGCTTGGCGGGGTGGCTGACTCAGACTCAGTGTTTAAGAAACATGACATACTATTATAATTCATTGAGACCCACCTTTTACCCATTTGCATGCATTCCTTCATAGGTAGGGGCAGGGTGGTCTCTTTTATTAGGTCTCACAAGCCAGGGAGGGCTTCACAGACATGTGGCCTGTGCGTTCATAGGGGCCTCATGCTCTTGGTTTAACGCTGTGTTGGCAATGTCTGGAAGTTCTGAATACTTTATGTTCACTGGGCACGAGGGCCTGCACATTAGCTGGTCCTTCCTCTAGCCCCGCAGGGGCTGGAGTAGGGATAGCACAGGGTCACCTCTCTCTCTCTCCTAAGGCACAGACTTCTGACTCCTTCCCTTGCTTTCTTCTTAGACAGGGGCCAGTGGTCAGGATCTTCCCACTCAGAGAACCCCCAGATCAGCCACCATGGGCTTTCACCCTCATTTTGCTACCAGTGATGTGCAGGGTTACCCGGAAAGCTGTGCTGAGTGGCGAACAATGACGACCCACTGCATGAAAGGCTCAGCCTCATGGATATCATATTTCCAAGGAGGATTCATTTCCCCCTCCATTCTCCTACATCGGTTTTGAACTTCTATTACAACACTGAGATCTGTTCTACTCTGAATCACAGTCACTGTTTTAGTGTCTCTCTCTCTCACTTCCCTAGGTGTGAGCAGGACAGGAACCACAACTTCTTCATTTCTGTGCCCCTCTATAATCTCAACAATGCTCTTGGTAAGAGTAACCACAATAGCAAACATTTATTTCCCATGTGCTCTGCTCCAGGCACTGCTGCGAGCACTCTGCAAGCTACTTAAATCTCTAAATAACTATAAGGCAGAGTGTATTATAGTCCCATTCTGCAGATGAAAAAAGTAAGATAAAGAGGTTAAATAAGCAGGGATTTCATAAACAGTTATATTTCATCTTTACTATCCCTGGCTATCCCAACATCAAAGTGTGGTTCTTGTCAAATGTAATCAAATTGCTTAATTTTAAAGACTGAAGATCCTTAGCAATGAGCAAACTGCAGCCACCAGAGAATTGGTGGCTTACACAATGTGACACAGGAAAACAATTAATTCAACCAGTATTACAGAGTAATCACTAATATTTATTATTGTCCCTGCTTTCTAATCCACAGTTCTCTCCACTTTGCCACTCAGGCCTGTGTAAATGACAAAGGAATAGCTCTCCTCGGAATCCCTCCAGTGCCAGTTATGCCGCTCTTGTTGCTTTTCTACAAACCCACCCTTGTATTTGCTTCTTTGTGATGTTGGGGCTAAGACTGCTCAAATCATACCTCTGTTTTGCCTGTGACTCCCTGTTAGGCTCTACCAATAGGGGGCGCTAGAGATAAAGCCTGTGATGGTGGAGGAGGGCAGAGGGAAGTGCCCCTTCCTATTGGCTTCCTGTTCATGCCAGTCTTATTTGCTCCTGTAACAGCAGCTGCATCCAGTTTGCTGTTTTGCCAGCACACGGGACCTGTGTCATCACACCAGCTCAGAAAGGCCAGCACCCAACAGGGACCCTGCTGCAGAGGTTCGGTCCCAGTCTCACTAGCCGTCTTCTGAACTTGGCCCCCAGCATCAGCTGAGCAGCGCCCCACCTCAGAGGTCCAAGGCCCCTCATCAAAGTCTCTACGTTTTAATAATTCCAACCTCTTCCATTTGCACCTCCTGCATGGGGGTAGTAGCTGCCTCCCAAAGGTAGAACTTCATTGTTCGTTTTGTCTTCCTAGTTCTTCAGTACTTACTACCTTTTTATATTAAAACTAGTGGTCCGGTGCACAAAATTCGTGCACATTAAAAAGGGATTAATTAGGGGAAATAATTTAATATTGGTATTTGCCCTATCTCTATAATAGAAGTATCAGAGATGAAAGAAAATTAATAAAATGTATATGAAAACCTTCCTCCTGTCAGAGTCTGGGGCTCACCATGGGACCCAGAGTCAAGTCTCTGCCCACCCACATGCGCCTCAAAATCGCATGAGACCCAGACCCAGTTGCCCCCCCCCCCCCCCGCCTTGGGCTAGATCCAGACCCAGCCAGTCCCACCCTTGCCAAGCGCCACCGGGCAGGGGGCGTAGCCTCAGGTCCCCTGGTCTGGCGCCAGGACGGGGGGCGTGGCCTGAGGTCCCCCAGCCCAGACCAGGGCAGGGGGTGTGATTTTAGGTCCTCCATCAAGCCCTGCCAGGCGGGGGGGGGGGGGGGGGGGGCACAGCCTCAGGTCCCTCATCAAGCCCCACTAGCAGGGGGGTGCAGCCTCAGGTCCCTGTCAAGCCCCGCTGGGCGGAGGGCGCGGCCTGAGTTCCCCTGACCCAGCACTGGGGGTGCACCTAGAGGTCCCCTGTCAAGCCCCACTGGGTGGGGGGCATGGCCTGAGGTCCCCTGTCAAGCCCCGCTGGGTGGGGGGCATGGCCTGAGGTCCCCTGTTAAGCCCCGCTGGGTGGGGGGCATGGCTTGAGGTCCCCTGTCAAGCCCCGCTGGGTGGGGGGCATGGCCTGAGGTCCCCTGTTAAGCCCCGCTGGGTGGGGGGCATGGCTTGAGGTCCCCTATCAAGCCCCGCTGGGTAGGGGGGCACAGCCTCAGGTCCCCTGGCCCAGTGCTGGGGTGAGGGGCATGGCCTGAGGTCCCCCATCAAGCCCCGCCGGGCAGGGGGTGCGGTCTGAGGTCCCCTGGCCTGGTGCTGGAGTAGGGGGCATGGCCTGAGGTCCCCCGTCAAGCCCCATCAGGCAGGGGGGCACAGCCTCAGGTCCCCCGTCAAGCCCCGCTGGGCAGGGGCGTGGCCTGAGTTCCCCTGACCCAGCCCTGGGGGTGCACCTTGAGGTCCCCTGTCAAGCCCTGCCAGGTGTGAGGTGTGGTCTGAGGTCCCCCAGCCTAGTGCTGGGGCGGGGGGAGCAGCCTGAGGTCCCCTAGCCCAGCACCAGGACGGGAAGTGCACCTTGAGGTCCCCCGTCAAGCCCTGCTGGGTGGGGGGCGTGGTCTCAGGTCCCCTGGCCTGGCACTGGGGTGGGGGGTGCGGCCTGAGGTCCCCCAGCCTGACGCCAGGGCGGGAGGGCACAGCCTGAGGTCCCCTGTCAAGTCCCACAGGGGCGGGGGAGGGTGTAGCCTCAGGTCTCTGCTGTTAAGGCTCCTTATGGGAACTTGGCCTCAGCTGTGGGTGCAGCCATCTTGTGACGGAGTGATGGTTAATTAGCATATTCCCTCTTTATTAGATAGGATCTCTCAGTTAAAATGACCAGTTTTGTGTAGTTACTGAAGAAGGCACCCCCTCCCTGCTCTGTCCGGCTCAGGTGTGGCTAATAAGGAAAAGCAGTGGAATCAGAGTCTTCAGCATGACACCCACCAAGAGGGAATGCTGGGGCCAGTGGTCACCACCAGTTCTCCTTGGTCTCTGCTCTCTGCAAGTTAGGGCCCCTGGGTTTGCCCACAAGCCTTTGGAAGAGGCTGTCTTGGCTAATGAGCAAATCCATGCAGAAGTGGTGGGTTACTAATTGATGGATAGAGCGGCCTCAGGTCTCTCCATGCTGGAATTTATCCTCAAGCATTTAAAGGATATACTATGAGCTTGAAAACAGAAGAAATGCAATGTATGAAAATATATTCCTGTTTGCTGCAGGAGCTGGACAGATCGCAGCTCCAGGCAAGTGTCCCAGCGGAGGCTACGAAAGGCCCGCCATGTCCTGCCTGCCTGAATCTGTGTGCCTGCCTTCGTCACAAAACTGGTTGTTTCCTCGGGTGTTGGGTTCACTTGGGGAGATGAGACCTAGAAGGGAGCCAGACAATTAGAGTTCAAACCAGGCACTCAGTGAGCACCTGGGCCAGAGCCACTTGGCTTCCATGGATGAAGATGAACCTGAGAGAGAGCCAGGAGGGAGGCAGGGGGAAAGGGAGAAAAGGAGAGAGAGAAAGAGAGAGAGAGAGAGAGAGAGAGAGAGAGAGAGGAGAGAGAGAGAGGAGTGCACATAAGAGTGAGAGGGTGAGGTTCGCACAGGAAGCTCTGACGTTTGCAGGGACTTCCAGGCTCATGTTCTGAATTTGCTCTTTCATATGAAAACAGTTAGCTCCCACAGCCCAGATTAAGTTTTGGCGTCAGAAGCCAAGCTGGAGGCCTGACTTGGCTCCCCTTCGCTCTTTCTACACTTCAGAGGTTTGCCAGGTCTCTGGGATCTGATAAGCTGGATCAGCAGAAATCCAAGGAGACAGGAGGTGAGGCCCAGCCTTTGTCCCTCGCAGGCCATCCTCCTCTGATCCCAGCCTTTCCCAGTGAACCACTCACTGAACTTCTTCTAAGGAAAGGGGCATAACAGTCTTTCAGAGCTGGAAGGAACTGAAGAGATTATAGGATGAAGCACAGGGCCTGGGAGAGCCGTTTGTTTACCTTATTCAGCAAGCGATTCTTGAGCGGGTAGTCAGCACATGTTTGAGTGAGAAAGAAGGAAGGAGGGAAGAGAGAGAAGAAGAAGAAAAGAGGAGGAATAGAATTCATATCTCTTCTTTTAGGCAAGAGAAAAATGACTTCCAAAAGGAGTAAATGACCTGCCCCAGCTCATGCTGCCAGTTGGTAGCAGATATAAGACCAGAACTTGGACCTCCTGACTTCTAGAATGGAGGCCTTTCCATTATATCACTATGTCACAGTATGACTGAACTTGAGTCAGATCATCCCTACTGGCATCACTTGTTCCTCAGGAAAAGAGAATAAAGGATGTTTTGGGGGTGGAGTGGGGCATGCGCTACTTAATAACTTCAAAGAGATATCACTTGGCTGGACCCACCATTGACCATTGGCTTGGCCCTGAACCCAAAGTGTCTACCTATGGATAGGTTGTATCTGCCCAACCCATCAGCACTGCTGTGCATGATTCCCTCCCAGGCTCAGCTCAGGCCGAGCCCATGGGAACACCAGTGCACACCCAGCTGAGTGATTTCAACTGAAGCTGGTGTGTGCTGTGATTGGAGAGAAGCCTGCATATCTAGCCTAGGACCTCAGATGGAAAAGATAGGCAGATATCCAGCTGATCAATGACTCAGTCTGATTCTTCTCAGTGAGAGGTAGACAGACACTGAGTATCATAAAGACACAACTAGATGGAGGGAGAAACCAAGATGGCAGCATAGGTAAGCACCTAAACTGCTGCCTCGCACAACAATTTCAAAACTACAACTAAAAGACAGAATGGACACCATCCAGAACCACAGGAAAGCTGGCTGAGTGGAAATTCTACAACTAGAAAAAAAGAGAAAAGCTCACAGAGAATTGGAGGTACGGCAAAGGGTCTTTGTGCGCGCAGAGTGGAAGGGCGGCTGAGAGCCTGGCTGACTTTCTCTGGTGGGAGGGGGAAGGAAGCCCCCGACTGCACTGAACCCCAGTTCCAACTGCACTGAACCCCAGTTCCGGGCAAAACCCCGTGGACCCAGGCTCATACAGGGGGAGTCTGGACTGTCAGGTAGAAAGAAAGGCACCTGGAGACTCAGAGACCCGGGGGAGGCCCAGGGGAGCCCTGGTGGGCAGGGGTCTGGAGGCGCACGTGCCAGTGTGCACAAAGACTGCGGAGGTTGCAACAGGCTTTCCCTAGCAGAAGGGAGTCGGAAGCTCCTGACTGCACGGAACCCCAGTTCTGACTGCACTGAACCCCAGTTCCAGGCGAGCCCCTGGGGACCCACGCTCTTATGGGGGGGAATCTGGACTCTCGGGCGGAGACTTGGGAGCCGGGGAAGGCAGAGGTCTGGCGGCACGTGTGCACAAGGGCAAGGCTGACGGGAAGCCAAGACTGTCTGCTTTGCCCTGAGAGTCCACCCCATCCAAACTGAGCACAGAGGCTTTTGCAATTTGGCAAGTCTAATCCTATAAGGCTGTCTCCAACACCAAACTTCTCTCAGCGTAGACACAGCTGATCCTCACAGCCAACTGGCCTGGAGGTCAATTCCTCTCAGTGATACCAACAACAATCAAGACTTAATTACAACAAGGCTGTACACACAGTCCACAAAGGGGTGCACCAAGAGTGTCCACCTCAGGTTAACTGGGGAGGCAGACCCACTGGGCCATATAGGAAACCTAGCACACAAAGCTACCCTACCAACTCAGGGAAGCAGTGAAAATGCGGTGACAAAGAAACAGATCACAAACGAAAGAAATGGAGGAAAACAAATGACTGGATATAGAATTCAAAACCACGGTTATAAGGCTTTTCAAGAATATCCTAGAAAAGGCCGATAAATATAACGAGACCCTCGAAGATATGAAAAAGGACCAACTAGAAATTAAACATACACTGACTGAAATAAAAAATATACAGAGACCCAACAACAGACTAGAGGAACACAAGAATCAAGTCAAAGATTTGAAATACAAAGAAGCAAAAAACACTCAACCAAAAAAGCAAAAAGCAAAAAAAAAAATCCAAAAAGTTGAAGATAGTGTAAGAAGCCTCTGGGACAACTTCAAGCATACCAACATCAGAATTATGGGGGTGCCAGAAGAAGAGAGAGAACAAGGTACTGAAAACCTATTTGAAGAAATAATGACCGAAAACTTCCCCCACCTGGTGAAAGAAATAGACTTACAAGTCCAGGAAGCCCACAGAACCCCAAACAAAAGAAATCCAAAGAGGACCACACCAAGACACATCATAATTAAAATGCCAAGAGCAAAAGACAAAGAGAGAATATTAAAAGCAGCAAGAGAAAAACAGTTATTTACCTACAAGGGAGCACCCATATGACTGTCAGCTGATTTCTCAACAGAAACTATGCAGGCCAGACGGGAGTGGCAAGAAATATTCAAAGTGATGAATAGCAAGAACCTACAACCAAGATTACTCTACCCAGCAAAGCTATCATTCAGAATTGAAGGTCAGATGAAGAGCTTCACAGAAAAGAAAAAGCTAAAGGAGTTCATCACCGCCAAACCAGTATTATATAAAATGCTGAAAGGTATTCTTAAAGAAGAGGAAGAAGAAAAAAGTAAAGATACAAATTATGAACAACAAATACATATCTATCAACAAGTGAACCTAAAAATCAAGTGAATTAAAAACCTGAGGAACAGAATAATCTGGTGAATATAATAGAATCAGGGGCATAGAAAGGGAGTGGACTGATAATTCTCAGGGGGAAAGGGGTATGGGGGGTTCAGGAAGAGACTGGACAAAAATCATACACCTATGGATGAGGACAGTGTGGGGGAGGTAAGGGCAGAAGGTGGGGTGGGAACCGGGTGGAGGGGAGCTATGGGGGAAAAAAGGAGAAACAATTGTAATAATCTGAATAAAAAGATTTATTAAAAAACAAAAACAAACAAACACACAAAAAAGACACAACTAGATGATAAAACAATTGATCAATGGTATTTCTTCAAGGACCACCACTATATGCCTATCATCATGCTTAGAGAAGGCCCTGTCTCACAGAGCTTATTGTCTGAGACAATAAGACATAAACATGTGTACAAATAGAGAACAGTCTAATTTGACCCCACTGCATTTTTCTCCAGGCTGACAAGGGTCAAAAAAGTGTGTGAGAAGTGTTCATTTAGAGAAGTTTGGGGGACACACTGCTGTCTTCAAATGAGATGAAAAGAACAGCCCTGGAGAAACCAAAATGGCAGCATAGGTAAACACCTAAACGCTGCCTCACACAACAATTTCAAAACTACAACTAAAAGACAAAACGGACATCATCCAGAACCACAGGAAGGCTGGCTGAGTGGAAATTCTACAACTAGAAGGAAAGAGAAAAGCACACTGAGACTCAGAGGAGCTGCAGGAGGCAGAGGTACCGAGGTGCGCACGCAGAGAGTGCGGGCAACTGAGTGTGCAGCTGGCTTTCTCAGGCGGGAGGGAGACAAAAGCCCCCGACTGCGCTGAATTCCAGTTCCGGGCGAGACTCTGGGGACCCAGACTCATACAGGGTGAAACTGGACTGTCAGTAAAGAGAAAAGCACACTGAGACTCAGAGGAACTGCAGAAGGCAGAGGTACTGAGGCGCGCACATGCGCGCACACACGGAGAGGGCGGGCAACTGAGTACGCAGCTGGCTTTCTCAAGTGGGATGAAGACAAAAGTTCCCGACTGCACTGAACTCCAGTTCCGGGCAAGACTCTGGGGACCCAAACTCATTCGGGGAGAAACTGGACTGTCTGGCAGCGGGTGGAACTTGAGGGTGGCTTCCTCTCAGAGGTACTTGCAGCGATTACCACAGGACACTGAGACACAGGGGCCTATTAGGGCAGGGCTGATGGGAAACCAATGCTGTCTGCTTCACCCTGAGACTCCGCCCCACCCAAGCTGAGCACAGAGGCTTTTGCAAGTCTTGTCTCATAAGGTGTCTCCAGCACAGAAGTTCTCCCAGCGTAGACACAGCTGATCCTCACAGCCAATTGGCCTGGAAGTCAATTCCTCCCAGCGATACCAACAACAATCAAGGCTTAACTACAACAAGACTGTGTACACAGCCCACAAAGGGATGCACCAAGAGTGTCCACCTCAGGTAACTGGGGAGGCTGAGCCACTGGGCGCTATAGGACAACTAGCACACAAAGCCACTCTATCAACTCAGGGAAGCAACCAAAATGCAGAGACAAAGAAACAGGTCACAAATGACAGAAATGGAGGAAAGCAAACAACTGGATATAGAGTTCAAAACCACGGTTATAAAGTTTTTCAAGAATTTTCTAGAAAAGGCTGATAAATTTAGTGAGACCCTTGAGGATATGAAAAAGGACCAACTAGAAATTAAGCATACACTGACTAAAATAGAAAAATATTAGACAGAGATCTAACTGCAGACTAGAGGATCGCAAGAATCAAGTCAAAGATTTGAAATACAAAGAAGCAAAAAACACTCAACGGGAAAAGCAAAAAGAAAAAAGAACCCAAAAATATGAAGATAGTGTAAGGAGCCTCTGGGACAACTTCAAGCGTACGAACATCCAAATTATGGGGGTGCCAGAAGAAGAGAGAGAACAAGATACTGAAAACCTATTTGAAGAAATAATGACCGAAAACTTCCCCCACCTGGTGAAAGAAATAGACTTACAAGTCCAGGAAGCCCACAGAACCCCAAACAAAAGGAATCCAAAGAGGACCACACAAAGACACATCATAATTAAAATGCCAAGAGCAAAAGACAAAGAGAGAATATTAAAAGCAGCAAGAGAAAAACAGTTATTTACCTACAAGGGAGCACCCATATGACTGTCAGCTGATTTCTCAACAGAAACTATGCAGGCCAGACGGGAGTGGCAAGAAATATTCAAAGTGATGAATAGCAAGAACCTACAACCAAGATTACTCTACCCAGCAAAGCTATCATTCAGAATTGAAGGTCAGATGAAGAGCTTCACAGATAAGAAAAAGCTAAAGGAGTTCATCACCGCCAAACCAGTATTATATGAAATGCTGAAAGGTATTCTTAAAGAAGAGGAAGAAGAAGAAAAAGGTAAAGATAAAAATTATTAACAACAAATACATATCTATCAACAAGTGAATCTAAAAATCAAGTGAATAAAATATCTGATGAACAGAATAAACTGGTGACTATAATAGAATCAGGGGCATAGAAAGGGAGTGGACTGACAATTCTCGGGGGGAAGGGGTGTGTGGGGTGCGGGAAGAGACTGGACAGAAATCGTACACCTATGGATGAGGACAGTGGCGGGGGGGAAAGGCAGAGGGTGGGGTGGAAACCAGGTGGAGGGGAGCTATGGGGGAAAAAAGAGGAACAATTGTAATAATCTGAACAATAAAGATTTATTAAATTTTAAAAAAAAATCCAACCAAGGGACTCAGAATAAACCACGTACTTTATTTATTTAAAAAAATAAAAATAAAAAAAGAACAGCCCTGTCCCATGTTGTTCCAGAGAATAACGGATAGCAGGGGGCCACTTGGAATGCTGTTTTAACCATCCAAAGTGGTGGGGCTGGATTGTGAGGCAGAGGGCTCTTCATCATCAGAAATGTGAGGCCACAGATGCACAGGAGCCTGTCACAGCTGTTACGGATGCACAGAAAGTGGCCCAGTTTTGGAAGGGACATTGTATGGGATAACCTTGGAATTCCCTTCTTTCCAACTCACAGATTCTAAGATTCTTTTAGGAAAGGATTACACTGCCTGTCAAAGGTGGTCAGAAAGTAAAATAGTAAAACAATGATGTCTCTTCTTGCAGCCACTATCCCTTCAACTGATAGAGGAAGAGGTCACCTGCTGCCCTAAGGGGTTGCTAGCAGGAATGAGAAGGTGGGTCTGTGCACAGAGAAAACGTGCACATGCGAGCACATTTAACACAGATGTGGGGATGTGGCCAGTGGAAACCTGTGAGGAAGAGGCAAGGAAGAGGCCTTTGGAGTAACAAGACTTTATATAAACTATATATGATAACACAATAGCAGCTATTACATTTTGAGTCCTTATAATAACATGCACTTCATGCATGTTATTCTCCCAACAACCCTAGAAATAAGCAATCAATAGGTGAAAACTGAACTATACAGGGAGGCTATACAGCCAGCAAGCAGTAGAGACTGGCTTGGGGTCTCTATTCATGTGACTTCTCAACCAGCAGGTGGCACTGTCCTTGACTTAAATCACTCAGGTAACCCCAGTCTAAGATGGAGTTGGATCTGGCCAGCACTTGTGGCTAGAGGTCTCTTACCTTGACCACGTGGAGTTTGGGCAACAGATTGCAGTCGGCCAGGGTCAGCTCATCCCCATCCAGGAACTTGCGCCGGGACCCCTTGTCATCGTCCCCACAAGTGTTGGCGTCGATCTCCTCTGGCAGAGGGGTGCTTAGGTAATCATCCAGTTTCTTCAGTGCCTTGTTCAGGCCTCTCTCAAGGGCTGGCGTGGGACAGCAAAATAAGTGTCTTTAGTCATCCCTGCCACTGGTTACAGCCAGTCTTCACAGTAAAGTGGCTTACCCCGAATCCGGTTCCACTCATCACACTGCCAGCTCCCCGAATATAAATACCTGGCAGCCATTAGCATGATGAAGAAGAGTAACAAGTGGCCTGAAAAAGGAGACCTTGACCAAACAGTAGACACTAGCCAATCCTTTTTAAAAATATAGACAGATAGATGATATATAGATGATGGATGGATGGATGGATAGATAGATAGATGATAGATAGATAGATAGATAGATAGATGATAGATAGATGATAGCTAGAGATGCAATCATTGGCATACAGATCAGAGCTTAGTGCTTATCTTCAGAAGATGTAAAAACAGTCAACTTTCATTTTCCTTTCTTGTGTATGTATATTTTCCCAATATTCCACAATTAACCCACATATCTTTACATAAAGAAAGGCCTGTTAAATAACTAATAACTGTAATAGCAGCCCTAGGACAGAGATATGCACCAGATTTTGTGGGAGCATTGACCATGGCTAACCCAACCTGAGAAGGGAGGGAACAGGCTTCCTGGAGGACAAGACATAGGAAAGTGGGGGCCCCTGCTTGGCACTGCCCCCAGAGAACCAGTGGGTGTCAGGGAGGTCTGCTTGAGCTGCTCTAAAAATCAGTGCTGTCCACAAGGGAAGGGCCAGGACCCAGGCGGTGGGCTCCACCAGGAATGTGCCATCATAGCCGAATGGAAACCTGCCAAGGCCGCAGCTCTGAGGATGAACATTTAGAGGAAGAGAAGGTGGCAGAAGACTTTGACAGTCTTGCCCCAATAATTATCTCTCCACTCATTCGTTTAGTCACAAGAGCAGAGCAAAATACTCAATGGAATAACTCCAGGAACTCACTCTCACTGAGTCGTTCAACCCAGAATCGCACAGACCACTCCATCATGGAACGCTGACACGGCAACTGCCCACCTGAGCCCAGAGCAGGGAGCTGAAGTAGGTGGCTGGCCGCATCCCTCATTGGCCACTGCACCTGTTTCATCAGCTTCAGTCCCAAAAGCTGTATTTCCCAGACTCTGGTTTACAGCGTGATGCTGAGATCAGAGGATTCAGTCCTGATGTTAACTCTAGCGGATAATGGGAGGTGCTGTCCCAGGAGGAAGATCCTGGGGACTGTGTCTTGTTCAGAGTTTTCCAAATGTGCCTCCTGTTAGCCACTCCTCACATAACCCGAGTCCGTCATTTCATAGAAGGCCTTTTGTTTGAGACAATGAGATGACACCAGCCCAAGATAAATGAATCGAATGCTTACTGGAATGTTTAAAAACAGACTGGAGGTTGGACATAGTTTCTCAATACTTCCTTCTCCCTGGTGTGGCATTTGAACTTGAACTTCATCATCTGCTTTGTGTTTCCAGTTTGGGAGAACGGAGCAAGCAGGGCTCAGGGAAATGCTTGTATTCCCCTTAGTAACTGTCTAGACTGGGATGGGATTGCAAGCCTATTCAAGGGCAATAACAACACTTATTATGCTCCCTCCCCGCCCTCCAAGGACTTGTGATTTATGTTGGGTTTGTTTGCATCCTTAAATCCTCTACCCTTTTTAGTTTGGGAGATTATGATAAAATCTTAATTAAAATGAAGAAAGAAAAAAAATCTAATAGAGTGCCTGTTGAAATTTGACCAACTGATTATCATCCAAGGGGAAGAGACATATGAAGGGAAATGAGATGTTGTAGGTTCTGATTCCAAATGCCCTGGGCAGGCCTCTGCTCAAATCTGTGCCCAAGTCACCCAGTCTGGGAATTATCATATCATTTGGTGAAAGAGGCCCAGCCCAGGATAGCAATGGGAGCTCCTTGGGCAGCTTGTTCTGGGTAGTTACAGAATAGTCATGGGGATGTAAAGTATAACACAGGGGATATAGTCAACATTGTAATAACTAGGTATAGTGTCAGATGGATACTAGTTTTATGGGGGGGGGGAGGGTGGATCACTTGGTATCCTATCTAATAAAAGAGTAATATGCAAATTAACCATCACTCCGTTACACCCACCAGCCATGCCCACCAGCCAATCAGGAGCGAATATGCAAATAAACCCAACCAAGATGGCTGCAGCCACAGAGAGCAGGAGGGAAGCTTGGGTTTCCCTGGCAATGGAGGAAGCCAAGCTTTCCGCCTGCCCTTGCCAGCCCAGGCCTCCACTCAATGCTACAAAGTTTCAATTATAGAAGATAAAATAAATCCCAACAGAAATGGTGGCAGCCATGGAGCTGGAGAGAGCAGGAGGCTATGGTTGCCCCCGGCGATGGAGGAAGCCAAGCTACTGCACCCTGGCCTGCTTTGGCCTCCGCTTAAGGCTACAAAGTTTCAATTATAGAAGATACATAAATCCCAACAGAAATGGCTGCCGCCACAGAGCGAGCAGAAGGCTTGGCTCCACTCCAGGCTACAAAGTTTCAATTGTAGAAGATAAATAAATCCCAGATCCCAGGGCCTCTGCTTGGGTCGCCAAAGGGCATGGCCGGCCTGCAAACCACCATAGGCCCCTCACCCAGGCCACCCCATGTCCCAAGGGAATCCCCACCCTGATCCGGGACACCCTTCAGGGCAAACCAGCTGGCCCCCACCCATGCACCAGGCCTCTATCCTATCTAATAAAAGAGTAATATGCAGATTGACCAACACTCCAACACACAAGATGGCTGCCCCCATGTGGTCAGAGATCCTGCCCCCATGTGGACACAAGATGGCCACCACAAGATGGCCAGCAGGGGAGGGCAGTTGGGAGGAACCAGGCCTGCAAGAGAGGGCAGTTGTGGGCGATCAGGCCAGCAGGGGAGGCCAGTTGGGAGGGACCAGGCTTGCAAGGGAGGGCAGTTGAGGGCGATCAAGCCTGCTGGGAGGGCAGTTAGAGGTGACCCAGCAGAGGAGGGAAGTTGGGGGTGACTGGGTCTGAAGGGAAGGGCAGTTGGGGGGGACCCAGGCCTGCAGGGAAAGGCAGTTAGGGGCAAACAGGCTGGCAGAGGAGTGGTTAGGGGGTGATCAGGCTGGCAGGCAGAAGCAGTTAGGGGCAATCAGGAAGGTAAACAGGCGAGCAGTTGGGAGACAACAGTCCTGGATTGTGAGACGGATGTCTGACTGCCAGTGGGATCGGGCCTAAATGGGCAGTCAGACATCCCTCAAGAGGTCCCAGATTGGAGAGGGTACAGGCTGGCTGAGGGACACGCCCCCTTCCTGTGCACGAATTTCATGCACTGGGCCTCCTCTAGTGTTATATAAATGTCTAATCACTGGAATGTACACCTGAAGCTAATATAATATTGTAGTTAACTGTGTTTGAAAATTAAAAACTATTTTTAAAAAGTTAAACTGTCTCCAGTGATCTCTTGAGATGGAAAGGTAAAATTTGGCAATGGGCATGGTTGTTGCCTTATGTCACAACTGTGACATACCAAGGTGGCCTGTCCTGAGTGTGTCAGCTTCATCAATTCTCTCTGTGTGTTTGGATCAGGAATGTGAAGGTGCAGTTGGTGGTCCTTACGGTAGAGAGAAGAGGAGATGAGGCAGGAGGGATGGGGCCGTGTGGCCTGGAGCTAATCCTGTACTTAAATTTTGATGCTGCCCATGATGGATTTACTGTGAGGCTGCTAAGGCTTACGCTTCAAGGCCCCATAATTGTGTGGACCCCTTCCGAGACCCTGAAGTGGACTTTCAAAATTATTTATTAGTATTTATTGTATTGGCTTCAGATCCTGCAAATCTTGGAAACATCCTCCATCTTGGCACTTACTAAATATGGGGTGACTTTCTCAAGTCTGGAGGGCTTCCGTTTTCCCATCTCAGCTATGGGACTAAAAATCTCTAACCCTCATGCAGCCACTGTGAGGATTAACTCAGTTTATGCAGGGACAGTGCCTGGCCCATCGTAGGAATGAATGACAGCTACTGCCATTGCATCACCAAATGTGACAGTCACCCTGCTCTCGGGCCCTCACCCCACACCCTTGGTCAGTGTGTTCCTGAAAAATCCAAGGCATGGCAGAGAATGAGAGATTCTGAGAAGCTCCAGTGTGAAGCCCAATCCCCCGAGGAGGAAATAAACAGCCAGATGGACGTTCTGCTTCTGCCGATTTAATGTACAACCACAGCCCTGATCCCGTGCCCCTGGGGACCCTTCTCAGGGACAAGCCGTGCTGAGAGGCACAGCCAGAGGGAATAGACCCACAGGCCTGTGTGCTAACACGCTGCCTATTATTGAATAACAAGTGCCAGCGCCAACACATTGCCTGCCAGGTCTTTTCCGTCCTACCTGCCAACTCACTGCTCTGACCCTGGCTCAGTCTGGCATCCGTGGAACTTAATTATCTCTTTCGCCGATGGCACCCAGGCCATGGAACCGTTGGTGTTGAACTTTCTGCTCTGGTGAGAGTGAGGGGATATAAAGGCAACCAGAGTAACCAGAGGATGTTGATTCCCTCAGTGTTTGCATGTAAAGTCCTCGCTCCAAAAACTTCTGAATAGCAGGATGGGTTACCCTCAGACCGCAGCAAACAAGCCTGAGGGCAGGGGACCCCGAGACTCAGAACCACTAACATCCCAGGCACTTGATGGATACCCAGTCCTTTAACTGCTTCTTCCTCTCTCCACCCCTTCCCATAAAGATTTATTCTGTACCACACACAAACGCACTGGGTAAAATACGAGATGAGGAAACAAGGGGGAATAGTTCATAAATATTCTCAGCCATATGCAAACAATCTCAAATTTATTTTTCTCTTTTTTGAGGAGGGAAAAACTATCCACCCATTCCATGATCGCTTCCAGATTCATTGAGGTTGATATTACATAAGACCCAATATTGTTTTCTCGTCATAGAGAAATAATGACTTGGGAATGGCAATTTGAGCTAAGAAAATTAAGTATACTCTTACCAGGGCATGGGGACCCAGGAGCCAAGACTCCAGCTCGGCCTCCAACAGGCTCTTGCAAGCACAGCTCAGCCCTGGGTCGCTGGTGAGCTCTGAGCACCTGGCCGTGACCGGCACACGGCCATGCAGACCCCTCACTCATATTCCCTCGGAGCAGAGCAGATGCCAAAGGCGCTCCATGAAAGACAGGCGCGGCTCTGGGGGCCCAGGGTGCTGTGCTCAGTTTCCCTGGCTTGTGAACTTGGGAGAGATAAGAACCAAGGGTCCCCTCTAATGACATCTGCAGGCTGGATGGGGGTCTATTCAACTCTCCATGGACAAGACCGCGGCTATGGGGGCTGGTCCCAGGACCACACCTTCTGCCCCACTGGGTTCCTCTCCTCGCTCTAGTCCTGCTCCCCAGCACCAGCAACAAATGCACTGACTGAACGTCTGAGGTGGCCCGCAGGGATGCTTACGCCATCTAGCATTTAAATACACAGTGAAGCTATTGAGATGCGCCTTCGTATTCATCTCCATGTCACAAAGAAATGTGCAAGCAAACTGTTGAAACCACTCCTAGCGTACAAAGAAAAGGTACCTGCCTGTTTTTAACTGTATGGTTTTCCCACAAGCTCCCACCCCTGGGTGGTGGGAAAACAATTTCAATGTAGTGTCTTCTGGATTTTAACTTAGTCTGATGTAATAATTGAATGGTCCCTCCAGAGAATTCCCAGTCCCTTTTGCATAAAAATGCTGTTTCTCAGACAGTCTCCTTGTCTGCTCTTCTCCCTGAGTCCTGCGGGGGGGGGGGGGGGGGGGCGGGGGGGGGGGGAGGAGTCTCCTGTGACCCTGGAGCTATGAGTCCTGGGATCCACGGGGTAGAAGGTCTGGGGAAGGTAACACAAGCCCTGCGTCTCTTCCCAGTTACGCTGAACCTCTACTTCCTTCCGGAGTAACCACGGGGTGTTGCCCCTAGAGTGTGGTCAGAGGTGGGCTGCTGGCCTCCCTCCAAAACCCTGGAATGACACCGAGCGAAGTGCCCCATGGGGCTTTACGGACATGTCTCTAGTCCCATGGTGTCCTTGCCTGCCTCCTCTCCTTCATCCCCAAGGCCCCTGGCAAGAAGGGGTGGCCTTTCCTGTCCAAGCTCCTATGTCAACCACAGAGCAGCAAGCCTCCCTGTGAGCTGAGCCCTCCAGGCCTGGCTCTTATTGTGCTAAAATTAAGAACTAAAGAAAATTGAAGACAATAGCTTGGCTTGCAAAGCTACTGTCTTATTGCAAATGCTATTTTGAATATCAGAAGCTAAATATTGAATTTCTTTTTCTTTCTTGGAATTTCTCTAAAGAAACCCTCATCTCTCGTGGGCCAATGGATGCCTAGGGCAGATTAGAATCAGGAACTCAGAGAGGCAAAGAGAAAACATTTTAAAAATAGCAACCCTACTATATGAGTTAGGAGAAAAATCAGGATTTAAAACAGGCTGTTGGATTCCAAAATATAAACTTCTTCCACTCTGCAAGGTATTGCTGGGTGCCAGGACCACCCCATGGCTCCCTGGCAGCCATCTTCTCTTAATGCCACAGATCTCTCCCACTCACCCCTGTCCCCCTGACAAGAATATGGCCATCATAACATCACTCCTTATGCCCTACTTTCCAGCTAATTGTTTAAAAGACATTTTAAAATTGATTTTAGAGGGAGGAAGGGAGAAAGAGAGAGAGATGGAAGCATTGATGAGAGAGAAACATGAAGCCCACTACCTGAGCACGTGCCCTGACCAGATATCAAACTGGCAACCTCCTGGTGCAAGGGATGATGCTCAACCAATGAAGCCACAGCAGCCGGGAACTTCCAGCTAATTTGTTTGATAACATATTTGTGTTCTGCTATGAATGCCTTGATGCCAGGAGTTTTTGGTGCTCACAGGGACCATGACTGGGTCTACAAGGAGAGACCCCACCAGGACCCTTCACATCACTTCTCAGCAACAAATACCAACTCTCAACTCGGCCTGTACTTGGACCCATGATGTCACATTGTCTGTGTGACAGCAAAACACCTTTGTGGAAAGCGAGACATGCATTTGGGTTTTGCCTATGAAGAAAGAATTATCTAGATATTGAGAAATACCCGGAGGACTGAATGAAGTTTTCACTTTCCATCTTCTCTTTTGAAATCATGTCAATATAACCAAAGGATAAAAAACAAACAAACAAACAAACAAAAAACTAGCACAGTGGTGGTTCAAGGGAGCTAACAGCAAATATTTCTCTTGCCATCCTATATTCTTGGAGAGAAAATACGAAGATGACCATACCTGGTATGAGCATATTGACATTTGATCTTTTTTTTTAAGTATATTTTATTGATTTTTTACAGAGAGGAAGGGAGAGGGAGAGTTAGAAACATCAATGAGAGAGAGACATTGATCAGCTGCCTCCTGCACACCCCCTGCTGGGGATGTGCCCACAACCAAGGTACATGCCCTTGACCGGAGTCGAACCTGGGACCCTTCAGTCTGCAGGCCGGCGCTCTATCCACTGAGCCAGACCAGTCAGGGTGACATTTGATCATTTTAAACATGAATGATAATGTCATGGGGGGAAAATGAAATAAGAATTTAATATCACCTCTCCCTCACCTTTGGAGGAAGAAGCCAAAGGTGCAGGGGAGAGGCAGGACTCCAGCAGCAGCAAAGCCCAGGAGCGTTATGAGGGGTGACAAGAGGAGATGCAGGCCCAGGAGGCAGAAAGGCAGATGCTGCTGTTCTGAGGCAAGGCATAGATGTTCTAAGGAAAGTGTGAGGACAGTTGGCTTGGTGATGGGTAGTGTAATTCCCTGTCCCCAAGAAACTTCGGTAAAGATCCCCATTCATCTTTCCAGTTTGGGAAATTGAAGTCATATAGCTTTTCTTCCTTGGAAAAGTCCTTAAAGACATGGTATGGTGGCCCAGTTATAGCTGGGTTACATGAGATTGACCACACAGAGGCAAAATTACCAACCAGGCAGAGACTGGGGGTCACACCCTCTGCTCCATTTGTGTCCAGGTAAGGGGTGGCTGATCCCCATGGTCCCTTTGTCTCTTAAGACAGTATCTATGCCCATCCTTACAATGTGCTGAGGCAGAAATAAAAGCAGGGTTGTAGAAGATGGGGCTTTCTTTGCCCTCCTCTGCTGTGTGCCCGGGCCTACTGGCTATGTTAGCAGGTCACTATCATCAAGGAAGGGACAGAGAGAGCTTGGGTGGGGGGTGTCAGGTAGGCCTAACCCAGTCTTCTCTGGGAGTTCTTGTGATAGCAGACATGGTAGCAGAGTGGGATCTCCAAGAGACCTGGATGTGAATCCTGCCTCTGGTGATGGCTGTTCACAGTTGTTACTAAAGCACCCTGTTCAGAGTCCGGTGCACAGTGGGACCTCACAGGAGATGAGGACTTCTGTATGGTGGTAGAACTTAAGTTGGTGAGAGGATGGGAAGGAAGGGGAGAGTGAGTGAGCATCTAAGAGCAAACGAGCAGCTCAAGGCTGAAGGGAGCTTGTCTGAGCCTCCCAGAGCTCCCCGGGTGCAAGGAGAATCCTGGAGCTGAGAGGATGGAGTTCACTCTTGCATTTCCCAACATGTCCAGGATCCCGAGTCTCCTGGAATCTCCTCTTTGGGTTTGGCATTGTTCTCTCCAGGCTACGTGGGTGTGTCAAATGCTCTTGGTCTGATAGTTTGGAGAATTCGTGTCCACCTTTGGCATCAGATGGAGAACACTGGATGTGGCCTCATGGCCCAAGAGAGTTTCTGGTCAAACTGGCATGGGCTGTGAAAGACTCAGGGGCTTCCGCGGGAAAGCAGTCCCCGGGGTCTCAGTTTCTAGGCACTGGTGCAAACAGGAAAGTGGGGAGACCAAAAGCGGTTTGTGAGAAAGCAAATTGCAATGGCAGCTTCCACAGATTCCCTCCTGCACCCTCGTGCTGCATCAGCCGGGCTGGAGACGCAGGGGTAGCTCATGCTGCTGTGGCTGTTGCTTGTTTGTTCTAGAAAGGATTTCGGCCTTGAATGGGAGGGTGAATTAAATGACAAACTCCCATGGCTCTTTCCAGTAAGAGGCCAGTAAATGATTCTTTACTCCCAAGGCAGGATCAAGTCTTACAGCTCTGGTGGATTGGTATACAGGACCTTGCTGGATACCCCACTCCCCTTTGGCAGAGAGAATCAAGGAGTGAATGAGACACTGATATATTTCTGGGAAATTCAGGGATTTCTAGAGGAAGAGACCGATCTCTGTATAGCTTAAGTATATCGCTTCCCTCCACCCCCAAGCCTTGTGAAGAATTGTAGTTTTTACACAGCTCCACAAATCAATCTGAGATTTGCTCTATGTTCAGAAATATTGTTCCCAATAACAACAACAAAACATGTTTTTAAAGGCAAGTCTTCGGCTGCGTTTAAAACACCAGCATGGTGAAGAATTTAAGGTGACTTCAGTGTGTCCTTCATAAGACTTCTTTATAAGTATGAAGGGAAATATGGACAGTATAGGCAATTCCAGATTCAGATAATATTCTGGATCTCCTAAAAAGTCATAGTAAATTTGAAGGCAAAGATAATCACATAGGTCTTCATATTGAGGGTTTCTTTTGTGTACACAGCCTGTACAGGTAAGCGCCCCAGATGTTTATTTACCAACAGGAGGAGGGGGAGAGACAGAGAGAGACTGACTCTGAATGGAGCCAATCCAAAGAGGAAACTGCAGGAACTCACCAGGGAGGCTTGCTGCTGGAGCCACCGGCAGAGAATGTGTTCTCTATTAGGGAACCCGCCCAGGCTTTAGCGATGGGGCGGTGGCGACCCCTGCTGGTCGACTTAAAAAACCTCTCCTGCGTCTTTCACAGGGAACACGTATGTGTGTTTTCTATTAGGCTTTCCAGAAACTCATAAATGGTTGTAAAACCCATTGTGCTAATAGAAAGAACGACATAAATGCTGACTGAAGCTATTAATGCTGGTTGTAGTTTATGTAGCAGACTGCATAAGACTGAAAACTGTGAGTTTTTTATGGTGACTTTATAACAGGTTATTTTTAAGTATCAGGCCATAGATTAGGTTAAGTGCTGATGTCCGAACATTTGGAATGAGCTGGTCAGGGGAGATTCTAACTTCCTCGGGCGGTGGGGGTCGGGGGGCCCTTCTGTCCCAGGGCTTAGGCCTAGAGACTTTTCTTCTCCACCCTTGCTTCCTCCAAACAATCAGGCTGACACGATTTAACCACATTTTGTCTTGCTTCATCCTCAAAGGCCCACATCTTTTATACAAGAGCTGTTAACAAATTTAAAAACAGCCACCCTGCCACCACAACTGTAAATTCAAATAATTACTGGTTTTAGTCATTCTGTGACTGTCCTAAATTTGCTGCCAGTTGCCCATTCTTTCATTTGTTAAACTGATATCTATGGAGAGCCTACTGTGGGCCAGGTGTGGCGCCCCTTGTCCATCCAGGATTGCTGAGTCCAATGGGGAAGCTGGGTTGTTGAGTATATTTAGGGAAACACACATGGTAGTTGTTTAGTTAGTATCTGTTGGTTTATGACCTGATTTGATCACAGTTTCCTAAATGATCTACCTACTCTTGCTTAAAAACTCAGCACCACATGCATTTTAAATAATGGATTCTATTCACTGTATGAAGAGCACAGCAGCCGGGCTGGGGTCCTGGCTCTGCCATGTACTGGCTTGGGCAGGCTGCTTAACCTCGCGTGCCTCAGCTTCCTCAGCTGCAAAGTGGACATCGTAACACGGCACGGCATGTAGGGTTACAGTCAGTCATGCCTGCAGAGGGCGTAGAATGGTGCCTGGCATGCCGTGAGTGGTTCTGATGTGCAATTCATGATGATGCTGGTGTATAAGAACCAAAGCATACAAAACTGCGAATAACTTCTTCAGATTGCAAGAAAACAGTCTGCTTGGTGAATACTACCCTTGGCTCAGCCTCCGCCCCGAGGAAGTCATCTAAGATGAATCTGCAGTCTTCTCTGCAGACTCAGTCCGTCCTTTCATTCTGACTTTGCTGCCATGACCACAGCCCCACCAGAGCGAGCCTTCTTCCTAACAGTGCGATGGGCAGCCTTAGAGGGAAGGCTCCACAGGGGCCGGGGGTGGCTGATACTTTTGTAGAATTCCCCAGATATGCCGCAATTTTACCCACCACCACCTTGCTTAGAGCAGTTCTCTAGCCGCCCTCACTTGCCCCCACGCAGATTATAGTCTGCGGAAAGGAGCTATTATTCACTGGGTGTTTTAGTTGCACAGCTTTGACTATGTGAGTCTTGCATCTTCCAAAGTTTGAAGTAAGAATGTAGCAGATTAACAGTGCAATTTTATGCTTCCCAAAATCTAGGTGGGGGATTGATACAGACTTGATCACCCCAAAGGAGAGTTTGAAAAAGTGTGAAAAAGTGTGTCTTCTTTGTTGTTGTTGGCATGGCTAGATCAGATATTTTCACCATAGTTTTTAAAAACCACCTTAAATTAAAAGTGAATTATATGCAAGAATTCATTCTTGCGCGGAAGAAGTGCCCCTGACCTTGAAGAGTCAGGTTAGGCCCTTCCAACACCTCTCAGGTAATGAGCAGGCAGGGTAGGGGCATCGTGAAGTGTTTGAGTTACGGTTCATTCATTCATTTAGCAAATGTCATGGAGCACCTGCTCTGAGCCGGATGCGGAGCCGGGCTCTCGGGACAGTAATGATGAAGATTCCCACATGGAGACTGCTGCCCAGAACCCTATTCCCGAGCCCCTCCTGGCCCAGCAGCAGCAGCAGAGTCACCTGGGAGCTCTCAGGTCCCACCCCACCCCAAGACTCTCTGCATCAGCGTCTGCATTGGAGTAAGACCCCCAGGGGACTCAAATGTCCCTCCAATGGGAAAACAGCCTGGACAACAAGACAAGCAAAACCAACTGTCACATGACAGGTAACCCCAAACACCTTCGTCTCTTTAGCTCCTGGGGCTGCTCAGGCTAAGCTCATGAGGGGCCGAGGTGGGTGGGGTGCCTTCCGAAAGGCAGCTTTAGAGCCCATTTTAAAAAAAGGCTAGGGGTTTTAGGGCCAAAGTTCTGCGTAGCAACTGTTTTCCCCCAACAAATTATCCTCTCTCAGCGGCTGGTCCCTTCAGAATACCAGACTGGACTTAACCCCTGGTGTCAATTCTTACGAGTATGTTTTACTGATATTTGGTTTGCAGCCACAGAGCATAACCGTCGAGGGAAGCCTGCTTTCCTGTGCCCGTCACTGGCCCCGGGTCTGCGGACGTTTCCACACTTCAGCTTCTCTCGTGTGAAACAGAGAGAACATTGCCATCCCGGGCCGGGGGGCGGGGGGGGAGTGATGGATTTGACAAGGAAAGTGGATAATTGTATGAAGTTTTGTTGGAAGGTTCACACACCACCGGGATTTCACATCTTGTCATTGTCAGCCCAGCTACCAAATATGGGGGAACCCATGCTACATGCCATTTACCCAGCGCCCTTCTCCACGGAGCGTCTACTAGAGGGGGGAAAGCTTTTTCCAAAGCGAGGTCGTGATCACAGATGAGGGGTCACGAGTGCAGCCCTCCTTATAAACCAGCTACAGTGATGCAATGTAGACGCCCCCACATACACCATCATGCTTCCAGGCGAAGCTGGGAGACCATGTCGTGCAACTTCACGCACATTTTTTTTTTTGAGATTAATGGATACATGACCCTGTGGATTTAAAGAGATATATAATGTGCATAGAAATTGCAGAACACCTATAAGCTCTTGGGGTGTGTGTGTGTGTGTGTGTGTGTGTGTGTGTGTGTGTGTGAGAGAGAGAGAGAGAGAGAGAGAGAGAGAAAGATACTGAGCTCCCCATGTAGACGGCACAAAGACAAGAGGTGTTGGTTGCACAGGATGAGGCAGCAGTCACCAGAGGTGAAAGAGCATTTAGCTCTTGTTCAAATTAGTACTTTAAAGTTCCCTTATTCCCCAGGCCTTGATATGAGGCCAGGCCAGGCCAGGAGAACTGCTTCTGGTCAGACTGTGGGAAATTCCCCCACATGGAATGGTGTTGGTGGTCTCAGCGCTCCTCCCACCGGGAGCCCACAGAGCTAACACGCTCCCTCCACTAATGAATGCGCCCACCCATGCAGGACCCTCTCCACTCCTCCCCGAGCTGCCCCCTTCCACCAGCCACGTGGCCACCAACCGCCTTCCTTATGATCGCCCAAGGATTCATTTCAGGAGCAACATTTGTTAAATTATAAATTGCCAGCATCTGCCTCAATAAGAAGCCAAATCCAAGACCCTCTGGAGGAATCCCATGGGCCATCCTGGGAGGTGCCAGTGGGAAGCAGCGCCCCTTCCCCTCCCTCTCGCTCTTGGCCTCAAGGCCCCTCCTCGCAGGAGGCGTGCATCCTGCAGGGCGGGTGCCAAACCTTGGAGGTGGGTCCCTCCCAGCCCAGCTTATTTGTTTTTCCTTGTAAGAATGCGAATCAAAGCAAAACTTCCACCCAACAAACAAACAAACAAAATACCCCGAGCTGGCTATTTGCACGCTGCATGCAGGGTGGCCAAGGAAGGCAGCCTGAAGGGTTCCTTTGTGACCAGAGGCGCTTTCTGAAAGGAGACGGCAATGGCTGCTTTATGAGGAAGTGGCAAGACCTCGTTATCCTCACCACCTACCAGGGTGGGCCAGGGACCACCGGGAGCGCCATGGTGATAACCCCCGCCTGAGCCCTTCTGCAGGGTTCCGTGGGCCTGAGTTGGGACCCAGCTGTCTTCCTCCAAAAGAAGGGGTCGGTGTTTCCGACAGAGCAGACACGGGGCCCCATTGCCACCTCGCTGACTTCTGCTTCTGAGCAGTGCAATTATGACTCCTGTTCCTACCACATTTTACAGAGCACGAGTCTGACTGTGAGGTGGGGGCCCTGCCCGGCCCCTTGGAGAGGCCGGGCCTGCAGACTGAGCCCACCCTGTAACATGGGGCTGAGGGCCGGGGGAGGAAGAGGAGAAGGAAATCGGCGCCCTGTGATTGAAGTGGCTTGGAATAATAAATACACACACTCTCTTTTAAACATGGCTCGCCACATCCTGGGGAATCTGGAAAAATGCTCCACCTTGCCTCCCCGACACCCTGCTCCCCCCTCACCCCCGACAGCAGTTTGCTTTCATGCCGCATGCAGAGAAAGCATAAGCCTTTGATAGACGGGGGGCTTGTTGGTTCTGGGCTAACAGCCCTCCCAGGTCCCTTTGAATCCTTTCAAACACTTTTCTATTTTAGGTCAAGGAAGTTCATAAAAGTCAAGATTGGAGGTGGTGGAAAAGGGAGAGGAAAAGGAGAATGACAAGATTGGGGGCAGCGTGTCATGGGTCAGCCAGCAACCTCTGGAGGATCCAATGGGGCCTGGTGGACAAGCCCAACCTTGGGTGTGGGGTACAGATGATGGAAGGTGACCTGCTCTCTGCTGGGACCCCCGACCAATGCTTAGGCAGAACTAAGTCTCTAGCAGACGCTTAAAAACCCACAGGCCTCCTCATGTGAAGCATGATTAGCTGTGTCTAGTACTGATTTCTCCACTGGCCAGAAGAGGGCAGCACATGCGCCTACATTACACTAAAAGCTGGGTTCCCTGTGAGGAGGACTCCTGAAACCAACAAGAGTTGTCCCAATAGCTATCACATGCTGGTGCCTACTGTGTGCCAGGGACTGTCCTTCGTACTTTTATGCATTCATTCATTTAATTCACGTGACAATGCCACAAGAAAGAGCCCTGTTATAATCTCCACATCGGAGATGAGGAGGTATAGTGATGAAGAGAACTTGCTAGTGTAGCCTGGGACTGCCTGACACAGAGCTCAGCAGATCACAGTCCGGGTGTCAAATCCATCCACTGCCTGTTTTTGCTCTGTCCTCAAGCTAAGTATGTTTTTTTTGTTTTTTTTTTTTTCACATTTTTGGATGGTTGGGAAAAGTCAAAAGAAGAAAACTATTTCCTGACACCTGAAAATGATGTGAGATTCAAATGTCAGGGTCCATAAATGAAGTTTTCTTGGAACAGCCACATTCATCGTTTACAGTTCCAGCAGCAGAGCCCAGCAGTTGTGACAGCCTGCAGGGTCTGCAAAGTCCAAAATATTTACCATCTGACCCTTTACAGAAAAAGTGCCCCCCCTGACCTAAGAGGTAAGTGCTACCTCCAGGCAGGAGACAGCAGCAGACCTGACACGTCACTGGGCATGGAGCTGGGACAGCCAGCCCAGAGGCAGGAAGCGATGCTGACCTTGACCCACCTTGACCCACTTTCTTTCCAACAAGGTGGCTCAAGGACACGCAGAAGGGAGGGTTTGACCTTTCACTGCAGAGCCTCTAGGAAGTGGTAGAATGTTCGACTGAGAAAGGGCTATGGGAATCAACTACTGTATTCCATCAAGACTAAGATGCACATTTTTTTTCACATTTGACACCTCTGAAAGCAAAACATTATAGTTTAAGTAAACAACAGTGTCTTACAATAGGTCACACCTTAGAGGAGGTAGGTCCAGCCTCCTTCGTACCCTCCCATGGAGGGGACACTCACTTCTTTAGTTGACAACAGATTTCATTATAAACTTCTTAGCATTGACCTGAAGTCTGTGAGCCTCCATTTTCTATACATCAAATGGGGATGGTCTTAGTTTAACATAGTTACTTCAACGGTCTTACAGATGTGATTCCGAGTGAGGGGTACATGCTGGAGAAAGCACTTTGACCACTAGTGTGGGAGGAGAGAGCAGGCTGCAGGGGCCTCGGTCTGTGGGGGTGGTTCCCCAGGCTGCCAGGTGGGAAGTAGGGGTGAGCTTGTGTGGACACAAACCACTGAGAATATGACAGGGAAAGAAAGATTGCAGTGCTATAGACAGATGCGTGTTCCATCTGCAGGGGCACCTTTCAGCAGAGAGAAACCAGGAGCAATTTGAATTGGGGCCTGAGTGGAGGAAGGAGACCAGGCTGGAAGGAGGAACCCTCGGCTGGTTTGGCTGTCCTTCCTTTCCCCTGAGCTCTGGGAGATGGTGCAGGAGCACCCTGCCTGATACTGTGATAACAACCACATGGAACCCTTCAATCGCATGTCCATCAAGAACGATTTCCATTAAGAATGATCATCCCCTACCCTGGCCGGTGTGGCTCAGTTGGTTGGGCATCATTCCGTGCACCTAAAGGTCGCCAGTTCGATTCCTTGTCAGGGCACATGCCAAGGTTGCAGGTTCCGGGTTCAGTCGGGGTGCGTACTGGAGGCAACAGCTTGATGTTTCTCTCTCACATCCATGTTTCTCTCTCTTTCCCTCTCTCTCTCGCTAAAAATCAATAAAAAACATTTTTAAAAGCCCTCCCCAGTTTGGCTCAGTGAATAGAGCATCAGCCTGTGGACTGAAGGGTCCTGGGTATGATTCTGGTCAAGGGCACGTACCTCAGTTGCAGGCTGGATCTCCAGCCCTGGTCAGAGCACGTGCGGGAGGCAACCAATTGATGCATCTCTCTCACATAGATATTTCTCTCTCTCTTTCTCGCCCCCTTTCACTCTCTCTAAAAATCAGTGGGAAAATATCCTTGGTTGAGGATCAACAACAACAACAACAACAAAAAAACAATTTGAGAAAATATAAAAAGAATGATTGTCCCATGGTGAGATGAGCTCACTGAGGTTACTCGAGTACCCCGAGAGTCTTCTTCAGGATATATGACTGTCAATTTTCTCAGAATAGACCCAGGGGGCATCCTGCTTGCTTCTGGCCCCCAGGGAGTGACGTTACTGACACACCTTAGGGAAAAGAAAACCTCGGTCCTTGCTTGGAAACTGCTTTGTGGCTAATGGTGACTCTTTAGTTCTGGCGGAGGATCTGGGGTGGGAGGTGGTGGGGATGTGATACACACCTCCTGCCCACAGTGGCATCCACATCTGGATTTGGACCGGGAGGGGTGGGAACAGAAGGCTCAGCCCGACCAGGTGCTTTTCCATTGGGGACACGTGTCCTGGATTTTCTGGGACCAGTACCAATTTCTAATAATTTGATTAGTTTTAATGAAGGCAATTGGTTAGAAATCTGATTTTCAGATTGGAAAATATAGCCACTACACTTATAACAAATGAAGGGCCAAGCCAGGGAGACAGCTCCATCTGAGTCTGGGACTTGCCCTCTAAGCTTAGCACTGCATCCAGCATGTCCTAGGCACCCAAGGAAGGTTTGTGGGAAGTTAGAAGGAGTTTACAAGGACTAATATTTCAGGAGGAGAAATATTTCAGGAGGGGTATGTTAAGAGATCACAGTGTCTTCCCTCAGTGGACAGGGGCACGTCTTTGCAAACGCTGCAAGGGGACCCGTCAGTCATAATACAATGAGACAGGCATAGGCAGGCTGCTCTGAATCTTGGAAATGACAAAGAGGAGCAGGAAAGGTGGTGACATGGGCCTCAGGCTGCAGGGAGGTCTCCCAGGTCCTCAAGAGAAGATGGGGAGAGCCCTAGCCGGTTTGGCTCAGTGGATGGAGACCCTGCAGACTGAAGGGTCCCAGGTTCGATTCCGGTCAAGGGCACATGCCCAGGTTGCAGGCTCGATCCCCAGTAGGGAGCATGCAGGAGGCAGCCAATCAATGATTCTTTCTCATCGTTGATGTTTCTCTCTCTTTCTCCCTCGCCCTTCCTCTCTGAAATCAATAAAAATATATTTTTTAAAAAAGGAGAGAAGAAACATGGCCTTCAGGTGTGGAGAAGGCACAGGTGAGGATCAGAGGGTGGGAGGGTGCCTACAGGGGCACCCTGGAGAGAAGTCACATCAGCTGGAAGCCAGTCGCCTGGCGTCTGCAGCCAATGGGAAGGGGAGTCACAGAGGGAAAAGCCAAAGAAAACGAAAATAACAGCTCCTCCCTGCCTGCGACTCAAGCCCCCAAATCAGGAATATGTGTTATTCTTCTGGGAGAGCCAACTGTAGCTGACCAGGGTCCCTGCTGCCTGCTGGCGGTGGCGGCCGCGAGTGTGGAGCCTGGGGCCCCTGGGAGCTGCTGTTACTGTTCGCTCACCCGGAGCTGAACCGTGGGACATGCGGCACATCCAGACACAAAGTCCTGTTTCCCCCAAACCAGGGGTGGTGGTGGGGGACCCCACATGAGAAGAAGGCGAGCCCATACAGCATCTTACTCAGTGTGGGGTCTGGAGACTGTCATGAGGAAGTCAGTGCTCCATTTAAATGGAGTGAAAAGCAAGTTTGAGAAGGGGGCGTGGAGGTGGAACCCGGTCACTGCGGAGTGAGGGGCCGGCTTTGGCAGTTACAGAGGAGGGCAGTGCAGCAACAGACACAAAACCGTGACCTCGCGGTCAGAGGCAGCAACACTGAGGTGTAACTGCCAGAGCCAAGCCACCTGGTCGCTTTGATATATACTTTGGAGAGGAGGAGAGTGCACCAAGAAACTGAGAAACAAAGTTAAACAAGCAGAAAGAGACTACATGGGTAGGAGATTTGGAAGTATTAGTTGGGGGAAAAGTCAGAGCCACACGCGTAGTTTTCGATGCCAATATTCATGTTTGTCTCATTTTTGTGAAAACAATAAAGTTAACATTTAGTGAGCATTTACTATGTGTCAGGTAGGGTGCTAAAGAATTTGCAAGCAGTGACTTGTAAAATGAATGAGTCTGCATTACAAACCTTGGATACGCTATCAATTGCCTTATGTGGCAGTTGAAGAAACTGAAGGGATTGTTAAGTCTATTTTCCCAATGCCCAAACAGGCTCAGAGAGAGTCAGTCCCTCGGGCAGAGTTGTACAGCTGGGAGTGGCCGGCCTGGAATTCAAGCCAGGCCAGCAATTGCCTGTTTATATGTTTCTGCCCCCATTCGTTCATCACAGGCAATAGACTTTGTTGCATTTGTCTTGGCATCTCTAGAATCTAGCACAGTGCCTGGCACACAAGAAATGCCCTACACATGGGCTCAGACTTGTAGCCACTCCATGCAATCTGTGTTTGTTGAATGAATAAAGGAATGGCTGAACCTACATTCTAACTGATGACTCTTGTGTGCTAGCTATGGGTGGCTGCCCCCAGTGGGGCCTGGGTTCCCATAGCTGAGGGCTTTGGAGGAACTGTGGAACAGCAGGGGTATTTTAATATATTTTTATTACTAATTTTAGAGAGAAATGGAGAGGGAGAGAGAGATAGTAACATCAATGATGAGAGAGAATCATAGATCGGCTGCCTCCTGCACACCTCACACTGGGAATCGAGCCCACAACCCAGGCATGTGCCCTGACCGGGAATCAAACCATGACTTCCTGGTTCATAGGTTGACACTCAACCACTGAGCCATGCCAGCCGGGCAGCAGGGGTATTTTAAATGGCGTTCCTGTGCCCACCCCGGGTATGGAGGGTGATCCACCCCGCAGACCACATCACAGTGCTGGGGTGAGAGGGCAGGAAAGGACCAGGACCACAACCAATGTATGAACAGGAGGCTGGGACATTAGGTGGGGAGGTGGTGGAAAGGGAGGGAGGGCTCTGCTCAGAGAAAAAAGCTGGGAACACAAAAGGAACAATCTGAAGAAAGGACGTTGGAGAGATAGATGCAGAGCTGAAGAGGCAGGGGGAGATGGAGGGTGGTGCAGGAGGGAGGTCATAGGAAGGCTGGGTCTAATGCTGATGCCAACGTGTGATCTGCGGAGGCTGCCCCCCACCTTCTACAGAGCTCCACAGAGCAGAGAGGGGGTGTGCACTGTCTTAGGGGACGGGAGACTGGGCTGTGTGCGGGGCCATAGTGCTGTTCTCTGCAGGAGGCTTGACCTCTAGCTTCTGAGCCTAAGAACCTTGGACCCATTGACCACAACCAGGGGGTATGGGGGTCAGGGAAGGGAGGGGAGTGGGTCAGCTATAGTTACAACTGTTACAACGAAGGACGAGCATGTGGTGACCTGTTAAAAGGCAGAAGAGAACAGCGCCAGGGACTCTGATCTGGGGCTACGCTGGGAAAGCAAAAATGCAGGCGGTTGGCAATGTGCAAATGAGCCAGGGGGAGAGGAGTCACAAGGGCAAAACCCTCAGGAGAAAAACAGGGCGAAACAGAAGAAGAGGAAACAATGAAAGTTGGACAGTGTGGAGTTTATAAGAAATGGATACTCGATGCTCGGTGGAAACTGTAGCTCTGGCTTTGGGGATGGGAGAACTGTTAAGTACGGATAGTATGTAAATACTGTTTATAACTTGGAAAATCTGGAAGGCTCCGATGAGCTGAACTTTCTGAGGGTGCTCTGACAAGTATGAAGGAAGATGTTTGTGGCTGAGAGGAGAGGGCGCTGGATGTGGGATCTGAAAACGAGGGTCCGGAGCCAGCTCTGTGGGTTTGAGGGGAGGCAGGGACAGGCCCCGGCCCTCTCGTTTGCCTTGCGTCCTCAGCCGGAAGTGGCAGTATCGGCCCTTTCACATGATGGTGTGAGGGCTGCCTCAGTCTCCCAGGATGACAACAACGGAGTACCACACGCTGGGTGTCTTACAACAGGAATCTATTCCCTCAGTTTTAGAGGCCAGAAGTCCAAAATCAGGCTCTGGAGGGGAAGCCTTTCTGCCTCTTTCAGCCTCTGGTGGCCCCAAGAGGTCCGCAGCTTGTGCCTGCTGCCCTCCCATCTCTGCTGTCTTCACGTGGCCTTCTCCCCTGGGTCTGTGTGCCCTCTCCTCTTTTCATAAGGACACCAGTCATTGGACTTAGGGGCCACACTCCATCCAGGGCGATCTCATCTGGAGACGCTTTACTAATTAAATCTGCAAAGACCCTTTTTCCAACCAAATAAGGCCACACTCTGAGGTCCTGGGTGGACACGAATTTGTAGGGGACACTACTCACCCCACCACAGGGTCCAAATGCAACAAGGGCACTGAATATGTTCAAAATATTTTCCACACCCTTCTTCTTCTGGTCCCTAAAAGAATACTCTCCTTCTAGTGCCTCCTCATGCACCTCGAATGGCTGCCATTGCCCCTCCATAAGTCCAGTCTCCCAGGCAGGCACTGCAGGCTCTGACCACTTTTCCTGGTTCTGCTGCTGGTGTTTTCCCACCCTCCCCACAGCATCCACCCAATGTTTCCAGACAACTGACTCCCTTTCAACCTTTATGACCCAGGGGAAACTTTTTCAAGAAGCTTTCTCAAAGGTCCTGTAGGAAAATTCCTCCTGCTCTGACCACCTTTGGCAGATATTGTTTCTCCAGGACAGTTAATCAGCTCTTCAGACCCCCTTGGAATAAGTCATCATTTACCTGTCTTGTCATTTGGCATTTTGGGAAGTTAAGCCTTTTCTTCTGCATCGACCAGGCCTCAGAGGATAGGAGAGTCTTTTTCTAGTTCTTTTTCTGGAATCTAGTTCTGTGCCTGGCACAATCCAGGTAGGTCCTCAGTAACTTACTGAATTATTTACTTCTTGCTGCACCAACTCTGCACCTGCCAAAATTTCTTCTTCAGCCAGGAGTGACTGCCTTTCCTGGTCACCTGGGTCCAAAGCAGTGATTTCAACCTTTCTCGCCTCCTGGCACATAAACTCATTAGTAAAATTCTGTGGCACACCAAAACGTATATTGTATTTTTTTGCCAATCTGACAAAAAAACCCAAAACAAACAGGTATACTTTTAATTCATTCCCACCGGATGGCTATTGCTGTGTTGGCTGTTGTCATTTTTTTTTATTTTTTATTTGACAACCTAAGGGAAAAGAGGTCTATGTCCCTGACTTAGTCAGGAATTGCATGTTTTAAAAGTTCTTGCGGCACACGGGTCAGAAATCGCTGGTCTAAAGCAATGCCTTTTCCCTGAGCTCCTGGAGGTCTGTCATATGCCCCCTTGTTTTGGTCCACTATGTGTTTGTCTGATGGCCATTCATTCACAGACACTCATGAAGCACTCACTCTGGCTCTGTGCTGGGCTCCACCCAGGCGCCAGCCTATCAGGCGATCTCATTCATTCTCCCACTCAGAGGGCAAGCAGATGTTCTCCTCCTTGCTTCTTTCCTTCTCTAGGGCCTACGTTCTAGGTGTCCTACACGCTCAGTTTGACTGTTCTATTCCAATTGCATCAGTTCATTCTGAAAGGACAATGCCGAAGGAGGGACTGGATGTGTTGTGAGCCTCAGTGAGGTGCTCGAGGCCCTCTGAGAAGCCGCAACAGGGGACTAAGTCCCGAGCTCCGCAGGCCACTGGAGGAAGAGCGGGCTCTGAGAAGTGGTCCCCCCGCCCCCTCCACCCCTGCTTTCAGCCTTCCCCACCGTGGTGACTGCGCTGTCCCACCAGGGCCTCTGACAGCCTCCTGAGAAGTCTTCCAGGAACCAGAGGAAGCTGTTGTTCCAACAGTACTTCCTGAGAGCACAGGCAGGGTTGTGAATTTGGGACAAATGGACCATAGTATACGGAGGCGGACCCTCCTGTGCACTAAGGCTGACTCGGCACACACAATGCATCCCTCCCCCCAGTCCAGCAGTAAGGCCCGTGGCCTTTCCGCCCGCCCGCACTAGCCAGAAAGCAGGATCGACAACACCTGCCCTGTGAGGGGGTGGGGCGGGGGCACGAACAGCAAGCAGCATTGCTCCCCGGTGCCTCTCTGACCTGAGTATCTGAGATGCCCTGGGCATGGACAGTGCGGCCAGGGGGTCTTGGTGGCAGGGAGTCACTCACCAGCGTTGTTCTGCTGCTTGGTGTTTTTGATGTAGGCAGAGAACTTGGAGAAGATGTCAATGCCTGCTGTGTTGGATTCCCGGTGCTTCGCAGCCAGTCTGGGGTACCTGCAATGAAAGTTGCGGGGTTCTGGGGTCAGTGAGAACCTGGAGTTCCTTTAGGGGAGAATCTGTTCCCGTCCAAGCAGCACTCCTGTCTCTAGCTGGATCTACAAACCCTTTGGGGTGTTACTCCCACCCTTTAGGAAGGGCGGGCATCTCAGCCCTCGTTCACCAGTGGAGGACACAGAGGCCGGTGAGCTGCCTGCAGGGACAGTCTGGAGACAGGAACCAGAACACCATTCAGAGGGCCCAAGAGGTGCCGAATTCCTGGACCACCAACAACAATACACCAATTAAAGGCCCAAATCAAAAATCTGCTCAAACTTGGCTCTGGCAAGGTCCCTGACAGTTCCCCAAAGCACATTAAAATCACTACCCACTGCCAGGCCCCTCATTATATCCTGGAGCGAATTCTGGGAGTAAGCAGATGCCACTGAGGCCTCAAAACCACTTCCCGAAAGGGTTTGGTCCTCTTCTGAAACATCCTCTGCACACTCCTTATCGGTGTGCCAGAAGGTCAGCACTGGGCTCCATCAGCAGCAGAAGTGTTTTCTTTTCTTTTCTTTTTAGTATATATATATATATATTTCAGAGAGGAAGGGAGAGGGAGAGAGAGATAGAAACATCAATGATGAAAGAGAATCATTGATCGGCTGCCTCCTGTACACCCCCTACTGGGGATTGAGCCCGCAACCCAGGCATGTGCCCTTGACCAGAATCAAACCTGGGACCCTTCAGTCTGCAGGCCAATGCTCTACTCACTGAGCCAAATCGGCTGGGGCAAGTGTTTTCAATTGTTTCATTTCTAAGTGTAGATGCAGATTTGCAAGGATCCAGAACCTCTCCCTTGCACAGTCTTTCATTTTGAAGCCAGAAGAATATAAAAGGTACACTGGGGTTAGGACTGTTTACCATTGAGATAATAGTCCTTGAGACAGAATGAGATAAACTTGCCTGTTGGGAATCCATGGGTTTGACCCCATTCACACCATTAAAATGAACAATTCTGATTTAAAACACACACACACACACACACACACACACATATATATATATATTTCACATGCATTCTGTGTGTTTGGCCAGGCGGGGTGAGAGGAGATTAAGACAGTTGCTTGGTTGTCATTATCATTAAGTCTGTGAAGCTTTGTGATCTCTGGGTGAATAGCTGCCAATGGTGAGCTGTTTGGTTGCTTTATATTTGAAAAGCAAAACAGGTTTTTTTATTTAATGTTTTAAATAATTTGAACCAAAATGCCTTTAAAGCTTATCTGTTGTTCTTTCATATTTTCTGCTCCTCCTCTGGCCCATTAGCTAGGACTGTCCACTCTTGGGCCATGATAGGTAGCTGTTTAATTTCCAATAGACTCTGCTGTTTTACCCTCAAAGCTCCCAAATCCTTCCTGAGCCTTGGCTGAACACCATGGATGAACTCTCTCCATCCACCAGTAGGGGGCGCTCTGCGCCTGTTCTGCACACACCCGTCTTCCTGAGTATTACTGGGAATTTATCAAATTCATCTGCTCTGATTGGGGGCACAAAGCAAGCTTTACTACAAGATGCTAGGTAATCTACCAAGACCTGGGAATTTAGGATAACACTTTCCTATTTTCACCTTCTCGCGGAGAATGTGGCATGCTCTTAGAATTGATTGCCTTAAGTTATTAATAGATACCAAATGCTTTGTTTTTGCTTGATAAGGTAAAAATGGAAAGAGAAAAGGGCCTAGAAAATGCATTTTTATTTAGGTTTGGATTTGTTATGTGTGTGTTTTTTTAATGCCATCATTTGTTCACACTTCCAGTAATCTGATCAAACCCAATCCAAGAGGGAGGACAAGGTCCACGTGATCAGGGAGACTGTGGTAGTACTGTTTGTTTTCTAAGCACTAGGACTCATTGAGACCTTACTGTAAAGAAGTTTGTCCTTTGGGGAGTGTGCCTTCAAATATGAATCTCACAGATTTCAGTAACTAGACTTGTGGAGGTTACTGTGTGCAGGATATTAAGTATATTTATTTCAGCTCCATATTCACACTGTATTTTAAATATGCAGTAGGTGGGCTACAGAGTCCATCCTCTTTCTCCAAAGGCTATAGAATAGTGTTTCATTCATAGAAACATCTTTAAAATAAGGTTGTGATGTCTGGTGACAGTCAAGGCAACAGCGAGTTTCTCTAACTCAGGTTAGCAGTCTACAGCCAGCAGGCCAAACCCAGCCCAACATCTGTTTACATGATTAAAACAAAATCAAAAGAGGGATATTACCTTGTGATGTGTGAAAATAACATGAAATTCTAACGTCAGTGTTCGTGAATAAAACGTTATTGGAACATGGCCACGTCCATTAGTTCACATACTGTCTACAGCTGCTTTCGCTCTATGAGAGTGTGGTTGTGACCGAGACCGCGTGGCCCACAGAGCCAAGCCGGCTCGCTATCTGGCACTACAGGAGAGTTTGTGGACCTCCACTCTAACTAATGAAACTTTTCTCCACTGTTTTTAAGACATTTTATTTCAAATGTATTCATCTTAGACATGCACTTCAGCTTCATTCTGGGAAGTAAAACAGTTGCCCCTACCCCCCCAAAAAACACTTTCTTTTGTAAATAGTAGCAAAAATACATATATGATTGTAGATGGAAGGGCTCTCACTGGCCTAGAGTCCCAACTGACTTCTCATTGACCAGACATTGACCACCACGCCACTGAAAAAGGGCCCCAGTGCAAGTAAATCAACATGCAGTACGCGCCTATCAGCAGCCAGGCCTTGACTCTGATGTTGGGGCTCCCCTGGAGAAAAAGAGAGTCAGTCTTCCTGTCCTTGTGGAGTGACCTTTGCTGATTTCAGGGGCTCCCCAGGCAGCTTGTGTGTTGACTTTCCTTTTTCTAATGAGCTGAAAAGTGAGTGGACTTGCCCTCTGTCCCTTCTCCATTATCTCTGCTTCCTCTTCTCACCAAACCTTCCCTGAGAAGCAGGCTAATGGCTTCCGACTCTTCTGACCTTTGATTGTGAGCTTGCCTTGTCCTGTCTCTACTACTTAAGCAAATGAGCCTTGGAGGTGGACGGAATCTGGCTTATTCATTAAAAGACACCCACTGGGATCTGTGGTTTTAAGATCTAAGCTCACCAGTTGTCCTTACAGTCACAAAAGAGGCATTGACTTCTTTTTCTAACTCTTCAAGCTGCTATTCAATGAGCTCTTACTCTATGTCAGTCACTAGGATAACTAGCACTATCTTCTACAATAGTCCCTTGAAATCAACGTTATGGTCATCATTCTATAGATGTGAGAACTAAATATTAGAAAGATTTTAAGCCCTGGCCAGTGTGACTCAGTTGATTGAGCATAGTCCCATGCACTGAGAAGTTGCCAGTTTAATTCCCAGTGAGGGCACATGCCTGGGTTGCAGGCTCAATCCCTAGTAGAGGGCATGCAAGATGCAGCCAATTGATGTTTCTCTCCCTCTCCCTTTCTCTCTAAAATCAATAAAAACATTTTTTAAAGGAAATGTTTTAAGTAATTTACCTGTAGCAGAGACCACTCATGCTCAATAAGTATCCATGTGTTACTCTGCATTTCCCAGCTTCTCACTCTCAGTTTGGTTGGGGTCATGTGATTGGATCCTCACCAACAGGATGTCACCAATTGGCTCCTCCCAATTGATTTCTTTTTTTTTTTTTAATCCTCACCCAAAAATTTTTTTAGAAATTGATTTGAGAGGAAGAGAGAAACATCAATTGGTTGCCTGCTTGCATGCACCCTGACTGGGCAATCTGGGCATGTGCTCTGACAGGGAATTGAACCCTTGACCTTTTGGTGTATGGGACAATGCTCCAACCAACTGAGCCACAGCAGCCAAAGCTCTCCCTGTTGATTTCTCTACCTCTAACTCTTCCAATCTCTGCCCTCCTCATCTCCCTGTCCCCAACCTGGAAAGTAAGCCTGAAAACTGACTCTCCAGCACATTCACTTAGAACTTTTCATGTACCCTACAGGATAAAGTCGAAGCTCTATACATAATATTATTTTACTATTAAAAAAAAAAAAGAACTTTGGTGATTGTCTTAATCCCTAATTATAATTCAATATAACAAACAGGTCCAGTTCCAGCTACTTTTAGACCCCATCTGCCCTTTACTCCACTTTTCCATGAGGAGCAGCTTACGTACCTGACAGGAAACTACAGCCCCTGGTCTCCCCTCCCCGTGCCCTTTCTCAGAAGAGATGCTGCTCTCAATCCGTTTTCTCATGTTTAATTATAACCTCAGACCAGACCTGGTCCGATTTACAACTCTTATTCATGCCTTCGTGTGGCTTTGAGTTGTGGGTTGCCTCTCTCCTGGCTTATTTTCATTTCATTAGCCTTTCAGCTCTCTTTCTGAAATGAGGGAGATTTTGCCCTCACATGGGGGTCTTCCAGGCAAAGTGAACTGGAGAGAGGACTTCTTTAGGGGGATGGAGGGGTGCTGACCTTCCCAGTGCTCCTGAAGTCATCCTTAGGGGGAATGATCTGCCCACTTCGCAGGGCGCCCACTCTTGGAGTTGGACTTTATGGAGCAATTTTGAGATTGGCAGCTCTTTGGGGGTGAGGAGGGTGCCCTGGCCTGTCTCTTTGAAAAGAGGGTCCTATGCTCTGAATGAACGAGGCCCATTTGGAAATCTGCCCCCTCAACGTTAGCACTGTGATATTTTCAGTTCCCACATGGCCCCTCCCTGCCGATAGCTGTGGAGATAAACAGCTCATTACTTTTCAGGGGTCAGAGTCTCCTCCAGGAACTCCTCGATCTTATTGACATCCGTCTTCACGTCCCCGTTGAAGGTCAGGAAGGGCGGATGGGTGCCGGGGGCGAGGTTGTGCAGGTCAGCTGGCTTTCTGTGGAGAGAGCAAGATTCAGGGGTGGCTGACACCAGGGCACCTCACGTTCAGGGAAACCTGGGGCGTGTCATATGTTACACTCCTGTGCTGTCCAACGTGGCTAAGAGGTAGGAGCTGAGTACTATTTAAGACAGAGTAATGGCAGGTGACTATGTAATTAGTGCCAAGCGTTCAATACTCAGGTCAGAGGATGGACTTTACTTTCAAAGGTTCCTTCACTGCTTAGCTTAACAAAAATGCCCTGCCCAGAATTCCCAACTTCATACATGAATGAGTGCAACCCTCGCACCTTTACACTAAGAAGTGTCCTCTGCGTGGTTAAGGGTATATTCAACAGGAAGGGGAGTGAGCTTGGGTCTGACAGGGGCCCTGTTCATGCCCGCCCGGGCTTCTGGGCTCCCACCAGCTGTGGGGATGCAAGCGAGGGACAGAGCCAAGTCAGGGGGAGAGGGCTGGCAGATGTGGGGAGGCGGGGGAGGGGGCGCACTGAGAAGAGAGGAGGAAGCGGAGGAATCACCATGGAGCCTTCCAGGAACAGGCTGGACCCGAGATTCGCCCGGATGCTCTCTCAGGTGCCACACTTGTGGGAGTCCTGAGCGGAAAACAGCAGATGGGGAAACTGAAGAAAAGTAAACAGCAGGAGAAGAGGAATCTGTAATGCTGCAAATTCCTGGCCTAATCAGTCTGGGAGGGGAAGAAAGGAATTTCAATTACAGCGCTGCTCTCATATCGCCCCCCAAACACACTCTGCCCAGCTGCACTCGGCACTTGGAGCTCCTTAGACAACTGAGACTGAAAGTACTTTTAAAATCTAATTTACTGATTAATCTAATCAGTCCCTTTGTTTGCTTTGTACACGTCTCTCATTTCAGACAATGTAAGAACATTCTTTACCTCCTCCTCCTGTTTTTGTGTGTGTTTTTAGAGCTGCAATGCTTGGGTTCTCAGCTGGGAGGGGAAATCCATACTGATTTTATTTTTTAGCAATTACCTCTCTAGCTTAAAGATACAGAGATTTTTTTTTCTTTTTTGCTTTTTTTCCCTGTGACTGGAGAGAGCAGTGGCCTCTGGAGTCGGGCATCCTAGGACGTATTGCCCATAGCTGTGAGGCTCCGCTGGACGTTGCCAGTGGGTGCTGGTCAGCTGTGGTCCTCTCTCTGGTCCTCTTCAGCATTTATGGTTGAAATTAGACACTTGGCATTTACATACATATTGCCAGGTCGAATTCACGGGTTACCAAGTGTACCAGCCTCTTCCCCTGACTGATCTGCAGCTCCCTGAGGCAGGGGTGATGCTTAAGAACAGCCAACACGTGCGGAGCTCTTGCTCTGAGCAGGCCCAGCACCACGTGCAGATGCTTCACACAGCTGCTCACTAACTCCTCACAGTGACCCTCAGCAAAGGCACCACATCTTGCAGATGAGGAAACTGAGGCTGATAAAAGTAAGGTAATTTGTCCAAGGTCACTCAGCCAATAAATGCTGGTGCCAGGAAAAGAAATCAGTTTTGGAAATTGCTAAACTTCTTGTAGTGTATTATATCATACATTTAAAAAGTCCCTTAACTATTTATTATATATATACATCTTTCTTCCTTCCTCTCTTCCTCCCTCCCTGACTCCCTCCATCCCTCTCTCCCTTCCTTCCTCCCTCCCTCCCTCCCTTCCTTCTTTCCTCTTTCTTATCTTTTTCTTTCTTTAGGCAGTGAGAAAGTTTGCTTATCTGTAAACCGGAGTTGTGGTACTTGCTGTCCTCCCACACAGGGTGTTGGCAGGGTCAGATGTGATAACAGATGTGAAGGAACAGCACAAACACGTGAGGAATGCTGGGTGGCTCCCTCTGCCATTCTGAGCTCCAGGTAACACACAAATCCATGTTTATGGGTGGTAATCCAGAGACCTCCTCTATTGCACTGAAGGAAGCTACTCCCTTTAGTTGTCACAGACAGTAACTTCACAGCAGATGCATGCTCATTTGACAGATATTAGCTGGTATCTAAGTAAATCAGCTGCTATGACTGATATAAGAAAACAGAGCATGACCCCAGCCTCTTCCTGAGGGACTTAAGGTCTCATTTGGAAGACAAATGGTATGCTGAAGACAATGGCATTTGAGCCAAGGAGAGCGGGTCTAGGAGCAGCCCCTCCAGTTCGAGATGGCACTTGGGAAAGTCATTTAGATGTGTCCCTCTCAGTTTCCTTGTATAAAATGAAGAAGACAGGCCTTCACAAGGTCATCTGCTGTATGATATTTTTATGAAAAAGCACTCACTAGTTGTAAAGTGCTGGGACTGTAGATACCACAGTAGGTGAAATACCAAATGAGGACACCAGGCAACAGGGACAAGAGGTGCTGGGGAGTTTGGAGGAGGTTGAGTGACAGATGTGTCTGACAGCAGAGAGGTGGGAGGGGTGGCTTCCCAGGGGAGGACCATGCTGCAGGGGGCACTGGGACAACCTGTCCTTTCAGGAAGATGGGGACAGCCTCTGGGAGGCAGGGAGCATCTGCCAGGTGCTGGAGGCTAGCGAGAACAGGGCAGCAGAAGGCCGTCCAACCAGTCAGCGGCTGCAAGTCAGAGAGAAGCGTGGAGAGAATGTTGGGAAGAACCAAGGAAAAGACAAAGGCAAAGGAAGGCTGCAGAGGAGTTATTCCGCAGGCGCTGGGAGGTGTCAGAGGTGTCCTGAGCAGAGGGAGCCATGTGATTAGAGCATCATTTTAGAGAGAATAACCTTAATACAATATAAGGGGGGGGGGGGGAGAGAGAGAGAGAGAGAGAGAGAGAGAGAGAGAGAGAGAGAGAGAGAGAGACCTGGAAGGATCCAGAAGGAGGAAGACCAGTTTGAAGAGCAAACAATGCAGCTGGCAGCAGTGGGACCTGAACCAGGCATAGGCTGTGAGAATGAACAAGAGAGCTTGGAGTAAGAGATGGCCCAGTGGCAGAGTCACTGACGGACAGTGAAGGTGGCAAGAGAAGGGAGCTGGAAATGCTTCAGCTTAGAAAATGGGAGAACAAAGGAATTCAGGAGGGGAGCCCAACTCAGAGGAAATGGACAGATAGAATTCTCTACATAAAGAGTTTGAAGTGATCATTGAAAATGCAGGTGACATAACTAGAAGACAGCAGGTTCTGGGTATAGGACAATCTGCATAAAGGTGACTGAGCAAAGATGCTGAGCTCACAGGGAAGAAAGTCGAGGCATATGATAAAACATTCAGGGAGTGAGCTCCCAGTGATGCCACACTTAAAAGACAGGCGGCCGAGAGGAAATAGAAAATAAGATTGAAAAGAGGGTGAGTTAATACAAAATAACAGTGAATAAACTGTAACTGAAAAAAATAAAATAATGAGGCTCCTGATAGCGAACAATGCCTGGTATTTTTATGAGGCATTTAAAAAAGGAACACTAGTAACTTTCCATCCTGCGTGTAACCCAGAGCTCTCACACTAAGGAACCCTAAGGATGGGATGGAGCAGGGGAAATGGGCTGGATCCCAACTCCCTGGAAACTCAGACTCTGGCCCCTGAAGCCCTGCTAGGTCCCCCAGGATGGGGGCCCTAGAACTATGGGAATGGGTGACTCCTGGATTTTAAGATGCTGTGCCCATCTCTGTGCCAGGCATTCTCAACTGGGGTACCCTCCGCCCATTCCCTCCTTCTTCCTTGCTAACTGAACTCTCCTAATCTGGGCATCGAAGCGCTCGGCCTCAAGCGAGACACTGGCTTTTGCAGCCTCTTGTCACTAGGGACCTGGCCAAGGAGGCTGCCGGGAGCCATGGAAAGGCTTTTCCCTCCCTCATGGGAGGTTCTCTGTCTGCAGCTAAACACGTTCCTCATTAACATAGCACCTTTTACCTTTTCAGATCCACAGTGGTGACATTGAACACGACTCCTTTCAGCCAGAGGATCATAAAGAGGCGCTGAGAGAAGGGACAGTTGCCGATGCTTTCCCCATCGATCCCAGCCTAGGAAAAAGAGAGCAGAGTCCTGAGCTGTACATGCATATCAGCAAGAAGGAACAGAGGATCATAACTCCCAAACAATGGTCTGAAGAGAACTGACTAAACCCTGCCCCAGCCCAACCCCTGAAGGTGTTCGCCCTTGTCTTCCTAGCGTCTCTGCAGGGCAATGGGTGAAGGGCTGGACAGAATTTGAGTCTCCAGTATGGCAATTATGTAGAATCATGGCTTTCTGAAACCATAGAACCCTAGATTCTGAGGGGAAAAGAGAATTTCAATATCACATCATCTAACACACCAGTGATATTGGACCACCAACTGCTGCACTCCAAGTAATCATCGAGTCTGTGCTTGACTATCCCCACTAACCAACCAGTAATTTATCTCGCAAAGCAGTCCATTCCGAGGACAGTTCTAACAATTAGAAATGCTTTTCTTTGGCTCTTCCTAACCTAAATATGTTCCTCTGTACTTTACCTTCTCTGACCCTTTGGTCCTTGCTCCATGAGGGTACCATGAGTACAAAAACCTCAGACTTCGACCCTATCTCCCTATATCTCACTAGTCAGCAGACTCAAGACTTTAATCAGTACACTTAGTTCTGACTAGTACTGGACCATCAGTGTCAATAAACCATTCATTTTAAAGTATCCTTTCACCGAACAAATACCTATTGACTATCGATTATGTGCAAGACACTGGAGGAAATTGTACAGGGGATTCAAAGGAATCATGGCCTTGTGGGCTGGGCGTGGGATAGACAGGAACACGAATATGACAATAGCAGATAGCATTACTGGGCGCTGGCATGCTCTGCTCCTCACACCTCCCCTTCTCGGAACCCTCCTCAAAACAGCATGTCTTATGTTTTTGCTTTTGTAACGTCTGAAAGGCAAGTCTATCTTTACTTCTGAGTGGGTTGCAGGGACATGAATTTTATAAGAATTCATTCTCAGCAAACACATAAACACACAGAAAGGCTGGAGAACTGATCTCTATGTAATTTATTTCCCCGGAGTGGTTTATTGTCCCCAGACATGGTATGTACAGGGAGAAGTCACCCACTCTCCCTGGTTTGCTGCTGGCTCCCCTGGACACCGTGGCCTCATCTGGTGGCCCAGGCACCCGGCTTCTCTGACAGGGAGGCCCGAGAGGGGAGGCGCCCAGACCTACTAGCAAAGCTGCAAACAATCCAACATACTGAAATAGGGACTTACTAAGATGTGTTTTTTTTAAAGGGAGTAAAGCAATGCATTCTCAAAGCTCAACACATTATTTCCCCCCTGAGGTTTGCTTTACTGTGGCCTTAGTATGGAGGAGTGAGGCCTTGCGTACCAAGAGCCTAATTGTGTGCCTATTTCTGTCTTGCAAATCACTCCCAGCAGAGGTTCGGGTTTATAATGGAAAACTGGCGCCTTTGCCGGTGTTGGTTGTAGGTAATTGCTATGAAATTACAGTTATTTTACCTCTCCCTTAACTACACCGAGAGCCCCATCCCTATTCAGTTCTCACTTTTCCCCAGTGCTGGAAACAGACCCACCCCTGCGTAGTCGAGATGCCCTGGGCTCCGTTATATAAAATCTGAAAGATGGGAGGGCACTGGTGTGCTTGCCAGCAGAGCTAAAGTTACCAATAAAGCTACTCGAGACAGGCAACTATTACGCTAACAATAGCTTGGAGCTAACTTGAGTTTGTGATGTCAGAGTCCTCACTCAGCAGGTACCTGGTACTTGGTCCTTTAAGACATAACAAAGGCACTTTCCCCAGGGCTGGTTCCAATGTAAGGAACAACTGGAGAATTAAAAAACAAAACAACAAAAGACACATTCACAAACTAGCCTCTGTTTTACCTCTGGTGATAAGAGGGTGATAAGGGAATTGAAGGAGGAACTAGTAAAGTACTAGAATTCTTATTAGCTGGACAAAAATTATATAATAATGATAGTAATAATAACTCATTTCTACATTGCCAAGGCATTGTTCTAAGTGCTTTACATCTATTGCTAATTCATGAGAAGTGGGATTATTATCACCCTTTTACAAATGTGGAAACTGAAGCACAGAGAGGGCCATTCATATACCTGCTGGCCATTTTGTCTTCTTTGGAGAAATGTCTGTTCAAGACCTTAGCCCATTTTTAAGGCTTATTTGTGGAGGTTTTTTGTTTTCTTTTGTTAATCTTCACCCGAGTATATATATTTTACTAGAGGCCTGGTGCACGAAATTTTTGCACCGGCGGGGGGTGAGGTCCCTCAGCCCAGCCTGCACCCTCTCGCAGTCCAGGAGCCCTCGGGGGATGTCCGACTGACAGCTTAGGCCCGCTCCGCCGGACATCCTTAGCACTACCCCGGAGGTGGGAGAGGCTCCCACTACTGCCGATGCGCTTGCCAGCCATAAGCCCGGCTCAGGGCTTCTGGGTGAGCAGCACTCCCCCTGTGGGAGTGCACTGACCATCAGGGGGCAGCTCCTGCGTTGAGTGTCTGCCCCCTGGTGGTCAATGGGCGTCATAGCAACCAGTCATTCCACAGTTCGGTCAATTTGCATATTAGGTTTTATTATATAGGATTCGTTTTTTGAGAGAAACATCGATGTGAGAGAGAAACATCTATTGGTTGCCTCCTATACTCCCCCTGACTAGGATCGAACCCGAAACCTAGGTATGTGTCCTGACCTGACTGGAAATCAATACCACCACTTTTTGATATAGGGGAAGACACTCCAATCAACTGAGCCACCCAGCAAGGGCCCCCCCTTTTCACTATTGAGTGTTCAGCTTTTTCTTTTCCTCCTTCACAAATTCATCAGTCCTGGGGCCTGAATGAACCATTTGTTAAATCCATGGGTTAAATGGGGTGAGCTTGGGGCAACCATTTAAAACATCAACCAAGAAGAATGAGGTGGGGCTCCATGGGATCCCAGGCCCTAAAAAGTGTGAGGGAAAATCCAAGCAGACTTTGGTCCAAACAGGCTCTGAGCACTGGGGCTGGAGGCAGGAACAAAGCGGTGTAGCAGGTTGAATAATGCCCCTCTCCAAACTCACGTCCACCCAGAACCTGTGAGTGTGACCGTATGTGGAAATAGGGTCTTTGTAGGTGAAATCAAGTTAAAATGAAGTCACATTGAGTTAGGGTGGGCCCTAAATATAACTGGTGTCCTTATAAGAAGACAGAGACAGAGATTGGAGTGATGCTTCTACAGACCAAGGAACCTCAAGGATTGCCAGAAAGTGCAGAAGTTAAGAGAGACAAGATTCTTCCTGGAGAGGTTGGAGAAAGCATGGCCCTGCTGACACCTGATTTCAAACTTCCAGGCTTCAGAACGCCGAGAGAATACATTTCTGTTGTTATAAGCCACTCAGTTTATGGTCATTGGTTATGGCAGCCACAGGAAACTAATGCAAGCAGGAGAGTGTGGGAAGCAGAATGGTGCACAGCTAATGGCAGAGTTCTCAAGTTCACAATTCTGCTTTGCCATGGGCCTAGTGGACATGCTCACAATTGCCAGCCATTTACACCCCCAAAGTACTTCCTATAACATAGAGTAAATGTATTGACTGTCAGTTACACTATGTTATACTATATTATCTATAATAATAAAGGGTAATATGCTAATTAGACTGGACGTCCTTCCTTCCAGACAAAGCCACAGCAGGCGGGGGCCGAGGCAGAGGCCCCTCCCCCTGGCTGCGGTGGCAACGGGTGGGGGCCGGGACCAAGGCCCTTGCCCGAATTTCATGCATCCAGCCTCTAGTACAGGGGTCCTCAAACTTTTTAAACAGGGGGCCAGTTCACTGTCCCTCAGACCGTTGGAGGGCCGGACTATAGTTTAAAAAAAAAACTATGAACAAATTCCTATGCACACTGCGGGCCCAGGACAAGTCGGCTGCTAAGCAGGACAGGCAGTGGCACCCGGCGGACCGGATAAATGTCCTCGGCGGGCCACATGTGGCCCGCGGGCCGTAGTTTGAGGACCCCTGCTCTAGTATTACATATTATGTTACACTATATTATATATTGTAAGTTAAATAAAACTTATAAAATATCATACAGTATACTAGAGGCCCGGTGCATGAATCCATCAGTTTTGGTCCGATCTCTGCAGGCCAGGCCAAGGGACCCAACCAGTGCACAAATTCATGCACTGGGCCTCTAGTATGCATATAAGATCTTTGGTTAATCTCTGCCGCCCTTCTATCCTCCCCACTTCCCTCTGAGATTCATCAGTCTGTTCCATGTTTCCATGCCTGTGTGTTGAGCATCTGCCCCCTGGTGGTCAGTGCATGTCATAGCTACCGGTCAAATGGTCGAATGGTTGCTTAGGCTTTTATATACTATATAATAAAAGGGTAACATGCAAATTGACCCTAATGGTGGAATGACCAGAATGACCACTCGACCAGTCACTATGAGGTGCACTGACCACCTCTCAATCTCTTTCCCCGGGCAGCAGGCTCCAATCACCCTATGGCAAACAGGGAACTGGGGATGGGTGGCGGGGGACACGGGTGGTGCCAGGCCAAGGCCCCCGCCCCACCAGTCACCCCACACACAGAGAGCAACCTGCAGTGGGGGCGGGGCCGGCGAGCAGGTAGGAACAGCCAACCTCTTGGTCCCTTTCCCCAGCCATCAGGCTCCAATTGCACGATGGCGAATGGGGAACCGGAGTGGGTGGCAGCGGAGGGCAGGGCTGGCTGCAGGAAGCCAGGGAAGATGCCCCTGATTGCAGGCCAGGCCTAGGGACCATACCAATGCATGAATTTCGTGCACCCAGCCTCTAGTATATAGATAATATCAAGTGATAATAATAGCATAATGTAATTTCATAGGTTGTATGATTATACACTATATGTTATATGCTAGGAAAGTCAGTATATGTCTTTCATGTAGTCTTTCCTGCTATACAACAAGCTCGTCTACCCCCAAAACATGGGCCATGTCTTATTTACTTTGACTTCAGCAGCAACAAGCTGCCGGAGACTTAGTTGATACTCAGTGCCTGTTAGAGTGGATGCCTGTTGAGGGGAGGGTGACATCACTCCCTCTTTATGGCCTGACTATTTCAAAATTCTGACGTTGGCACTCTGAAAAGTGTCCTGAGAAACAAGCAGAAGACCATGGCTCTATAACCACCCCTGCCTCCAATTCACTGTGTGACCCTGACTAGGCCAGTCACCTCCTCTCTTGGCCTCAGTCATTGCACTCATAACTTCCTGCAATTTTGTAAATTCAAGTGGCTAATGGAGATTTATTTAGACAGCAGTTCTCAAACATTTTGATCTCAGAATCCTTAGGTACCTTTAAAGATTGCTGAGGATCCCAAAGATCTTTTGTTTATGTTGGTTATAGCTATCAATATCTCTTATTTTAAGTGAAAGCCAAAAATATTTTAAATATTTACTTATTCATTCAAATATTATAACAATAAACATATAACACTAGAGGCCTGGTGCATGAATTCATGCACGGGTGGGGGCCATTGGGGCCTGGCTGGCGATCAGGGCCATTGGGGCCGGCTGGCCGGGGGAAGGGACAGCGGGAAGTTGGCCAGCTGTGGGAGGTTGGCTGTGGGAGAGCACTGAACACCAGGGAGCAGCTCTTGTGTTGAGCGTCTGCCCCCTAGAGGTCAGTGTGTGTCATAGCTACCGGCCAGTTGTCCAGTCGTAATGGTCGCTTAGGCTTTTATATATATATATATATATATATATATATATATATATATATATATACATATGACATGTTTTAATATAAAGAAACTCTTTTTTAAAGAAGTTTAGCAATGTAAGTAAATTGGTTGATGTATACATATGATTAAGTTTTGGCTTTACAGAGACACAGCTGGAAAAGGGGGGAGTAACTTAATAGACTTTTCAGATAGTTGTGGGTATTTTTCTTTAATACCATACTGAAACTCAACAATCGTAGTTTCTTTTTTAAGAATGGTTTATTGATTTTTAGAGAGAGAGGGAGGGAGAAGAGAGAAACATTGATGTAAGAGTGCAACATGAATTGGCACGCCTCCTACCAGGGATCGAGCCTGCAACCTGGGCATGTGCCTTGGAGCAGGGGATGATGCCCAACCAAATGAGCCACATTGGCCAGGGCAACAATAGTAGTTTCTTAAAGGTTAGTTGATAGATGGAATTTGAAATTCTATCAATTAAAGTCTTCTATTCCACTAAAACCCATTCATCTGTCTTGCACTTTGAATGGATCTTTTTATCCCAGAATGATTCTGTAGCATCACGAATTTATCACTTGGAAAATAGTATTTCACTGAGTTATACAGATCTTCCAAGTGCTGATGCAGTTCGTTATGCAAGATCAAAGCACCTCATTCAGTAACATCACAGCGGAGCTCATCAGAAAAGTTTAAGTAAGAAGCTGCCAAGCTCATAGTGGTGGAGACATGGTTTCCAATATTCTAATGTTCTCTTAAAAGCTTGTATTTTATCATTGGCAATAAATCAGTTGTTATCCTTGAAATTACAAGCTCACTTTGCTGACCTTGCAGGAAATACCTGTCAAATACCAGGTCTGAAAACCCACAGCTTGTCTGCCGGTGTCTCTTTCAAGTAAAACCTGTTCTGTGAAAGGAGCGGCTGGTTCAGCTCACAGCTCAGTCCCACCGGTGCTTTTCCTTGGACAGCTGCTGTACTCCAGGACGCATCCCAGGAGCTGCCTGTGCACTTCCCACTTCGTCAGCCAGTGGTTTAAGAGACATGCCCTCCACGGCTGAGGTTTAATTACGTCATATACTTCTCACTGCTTCATCAAGGACATTCATAAATGAGACCGTCTCTTCTTTTTCTGCGCATGCATGGCTCCTAGAACCATTTATACCACTGCCTCAATTTGGGCTAAAGCACCAGCGGTTTTACCCACAAAATGTCAACCCCAGAGAGAAATGATATTACTCTGAAAATAGTTGTGACCTCCCAGAATGCCCAAAAGGGTCGCAGGGACCCTAAGAGTCCATGAAGAACATTTGAGAACTGCTTTTCTTTTTTAAAAAAAAAAACATGTTTTTATTGCTTTTCGGAGAGAGAGGAAGGGAGAAGGGTAGAGAGATAGAAACATCGATTAGAGAGGAACATCATCGATAGACTGCCTCCTGCATGCCCTCTACTGGGGATCAAGCCCCAGGAATGTGCCCTGACCAGGAATCGAACCGCTGACCCTTATTTCCTGGGTCAATGCTCAACCGCTGAGCCACACCAGCCGGGCCATTTGAGAACTGTTGGTTTGAGACATCCCATGAACACACCAGGTACATGGAACTTTGTCCCCAGACAGTGAGGGGAAGCTGATAATTGTCCAAAAGCCTGTTGAGGGCACCCAGACCTAGAAGAGGGAAAAGTAATTCAGAGAAGATCCCAAAAGACAGATGACATTTAGGCTTGACAGCTGTGTCACTAAGCAATTTATCTCTCAACTCCAAATGCACCTTCAGCAGAAGCTCTGTGAGAACAGGGGAGAATTCATTCCAGTGCTGCTGAGTGAGCGTGAAAGCGCTTCCTCAGAGGGCAGGGAGGCCAGGGCAGGAGGAAGAGGAGCTCCTTCTATCTCCAGTGTGGGCTGGGGTCTGCAGTGCGTGAGGACAGCCAGGAGAGCCTGCCTCAGCACAGGCAGAATGGGAGCCCTCTAGCACCTTGCAGCCTTGGCTGGTGAACCTCCCTGCACCCCTTTTGACACAACGCCAGAGCCCCCTGCAGCCTGCACACAGCCTGCTGATGGCCCCTGTATGCACACAGATCTGCCATGTCCTCTGCAAGCCCTGCGTGGCCTGCAGGCCTCCCATTCCCATTGACACCTGGATCCCACTGCACACCTGGATCCACTGCACACCTGGATCCACTGCGAACCTGTGCCACCACTGCTGATTGCCTGCTCCCCACCTGAACTCTGGAGGGGGCCTTTGCTTGCCCAGCAACTCCAGCAGCTCTGGCCTAGCCAAACCAATGCACTTCTATGCTTTTCGCTGGACTGACCATTCCTTCTCCAGTGAGTTCGTCCTTAACTTGGCCATTCGCCTTCGGCTCTGAGATACCATATAGAGTTTTCTTTATGTTATGGTTATGCTTTTACCATGGTTAACGCTTCTTTATGTTTAACTTCTGTTTGAATTACTGCGTGATTTCTCTCTCCTGATTGGACCAAACTACTAGAGAGGTTTAAATGTCTGTATTTCAAAATGCAAGAATTTTTGGCTCTTTGTTTGATTCCTTTAGAATCTGGCAAAGCTAAAACCTGAATGAGGTACTAGAAGAAAGAAATGACAGTTTTTCACAGAAAGCTAATTAAGTCACCATTTATGACACATTTCAACTTTTTGTTTTATCCCATGAACCCTGTCATGCAAGGGATTAAACATTATATTCAGTTTCCTGATAAACATTCTACAACAGTGGGGCTGGTGCTGACATCAGGGGTGATATGGTTCTAGCTCATTTTACTGCTAAGGAAATAAGCCCAGAGGGTTCCAACAACTTGCCGGTGGCTGCACAGCCTGGTCCCATGGCCAAATCAGGGACATAATTCCTGATTCCTGACTCCTAGTTTTCCACTATGCTAGACTAGCTGTTACCTTACAGAAAAGAGTGTCGAAGTGACAAAGGCCACAGGAAGAGGACTTTCTTTGGATATAAAATGACTCATCTATATAGCCCTAAGTTGACTGTTATCATGTGGAGAATTTTTCTTTATAAAATGAAGAGCTGCCCACTTTTTCTTATTAGTGTAAGTCAGATAGTATTCCTTATTATCATTTTTAATACTAAATAATCTGTCCTCCTAATAATGTGATAGATAAGCTTCATTAGTAGGGATATGACTTGGGGTCTGTAGTCCACTTGAAGATAGGGAGTTCTACACTTAGAGAAATGCATTATTTTTCTCAGCATTACAAAAGGCTTAACTCACTGGGGCATTACTCAGCGATTTTTCATTCAGTAAGCAGTCAGGTAACAAGCATCCATTTGAGGCTTCAGAGATTCTCAGCATTTATGTAAAGTTGACTATAAAAGCTAACTCAGCTCTGGGCTGATGGCTACCTGAGCAATATAGTATGAAGAGTCCCAGGTGTACTGGTCAGGGTTCTCCAGAGAAATAGAACCATCAGAATGTGTGTGTGTATGTCTGTCTTTATTTTTCTCTTTCTTTCTTCCTCCTGTCCTTCCTTCCTCCCTTCCTTCCTTCCTTCCTTCCTTCCTTCCTTCCTTCCTTCCTTCCTTCCTTCCTTTCTTTTCCTTTCTCCTTTTCTGTTTTTCTTTTTCTTTCTTTCTATGTATCTGTCATCTAACAGTATCATCTATCTATCTGTCTACCTATCTATCTAATGAGAGATTTATATTAAGGAATTGGCTCATATGATTGTGGAGGCTTAGTGAGTCCCAAACCTGATGGGGCAGGTGATAAGGATAGAGACTTGAGAAAGAGCTGCATTTGAGTCCAAAGGCAGTCTGCTGGCAGAATTTTCTCTTCCCCAATTTCATCTATTAAGTCCTTTAACTGAATGGATGACATCCACACACATTATGGAGGATAACCTGCTTTACTCCAAGTCCATTAATTTAAATGTTAATCTCATCCAAAAAACACCACCACAGAAATATCTAGAATTATTTCAACCAAATATATCTGGGCACCAGCCAAGTTGACACACAAAATTAAACATCATACCAGGTGAATTTAAAAATATGACCTGAGACAGGTAGCCCATCAATCCAGTATCTGTCAACAATACCTTAGTTTGCCAAATGGTTTCATAAACAACCAAATTCGGTTATGTAAATACTAGAGGCCTGGTGCACAAAATTCATGTACTGAGGGGGGGGGGTGTCCCTCAGCCCAGCCTGCACCCTCTCCAACCTGGAGAGGGGATGTCCGACTGCATCCCTCTCACAATCCGGGACTGCTGGCTCCCAACCACTCACCTGCTTGCCAGCCTGGTCACCCCTAACCACTCCCCTGCCAGCCTGACCGATGCCTAACTGCTCCCCTGCCGGCCCGATTGCCTCCAACTGCCCTCCCCTGCAGGCCTGGTCCCCCTCAACTGCCTTCCCTTGCTGGCCTGGTCGCCCCTAACTGCCCTTCCCTGCTGGCCTGAATGCCCACAACTACCCTCCCCTGCAGGTCATCTTGTGGTGGCCATCTTTGACCACATGGGGGCGGCCATTTGTGCGAGGGCATGAGGGTCAATTTGCATATTACCTCTTTATTATATAGGACCCCCCCACACAGAGGAACTGTAGGCCCCATATCCAAATGGCTACTCAGTTTCACTGTCTGACTAAGACAGCCTTGAGCTTTACATCAGTCTGCACTGAGTCTGTGTTCTCCCTCCTGTTCTTCCACAGACTCTCTGAGAAAAAGCTGCCCTTTCCAATACCAGTGCCCCTTCTCCCCGCCCCTCTTCCTGCTCTGATATGGCTTTTTCCCTATTCACTTATGCCCAAATTATTTGAATAAGTGAATGGGTCTCTTTTAAACATTTGTCAATCCTGCTTCTACTTAACACCCTCTTCTAACATGAGTCTCTTCCAATTACTCTCGGGGTCTAGCTGAGTAGAATGTCACGATGTGTGACTTCTGAGGCCAGGGCATAAAAGGTGGTTCAGTTTCTGCCTGATGCTCTCTCTCTTCTTTGGGATGCTTGCCCTGGGACCCCAACCACCATGCTGTCAGGAAGCCCAAGCATATAAAGAGGCATTCAGTAGTGCTCTGGCCGACAGTCTCAGCTAACGCTCAGCTGACAGGTGGCATCAACCACCAGGTATGTGAATGAGTGAGATTTCAGATGATGCCAGTGCTCAGCCTTTGAGCTGTCCCAAATGACGCCTTGTGAAATAAAATCACTCATCCATACCAAGTCTTGGCCAAACTTCAGGTTCATGAGCAAAACAAATGTTGTCATTGTTTAAAGCCACTAAGTTTCGGGGTGGTTTCTTACCCAGCAGATAACTCACACACACACTGAACCTCAGGTTCCTTATATTCAAATTGGGGGTAGAAATCTCTACCTTGCAGGGTTATTTTACAACTGAATGATAATATGTATAAAACATTTGCTTTATAAATTTAGAACTATTGTCATTATGACAACAGATGACAAACGTTTTGAAAGAGCTAATTAAAACACCCGTTTGTGAAATGCTAGGCCTTAGTAAATGGTCAGTAGAGCTCTCTTTGATGGCACAGAGATTCAACAACACCTCGGTGTTCAAGTTTTTGTGTGTGGAGCAACACATTCAATAGAGAAAGCAAACACAGGAGGAACTGCGGCCACTGTCCATTGGTCGGAGAAGAGCGTTCCTAAACTAATGCAGTCTCATGTTGGCCATGAAGGGGGACAGGCATGTGCCGTCTGTTCTCTGAGAGGCTGTTGAGCTCCTGTGTGAGCTACATTCTCCAGCCAAATATCATTTACAAGTGATTCAGGATCCAAAGACAAGACAGGATGGAACTCAAGGGAGATCAGTGGGTGAAGCTGAGGGATCAGGTTTTGTGATAGATTACTGGTGATTTTCTGTTGAAGCCTTTGAGAGTCTTTGTGTTTTCGCAACACTCAGGAACCTTTGCTACAGATATTTACAGAACCGTCATGCTATTTTTTAGGTATTGTTATGATTCTCATTCTTGGATCAGGAAAGCCGAAAGCTGGAATTCTTCCAGCTCAGAAATGCACCAAAGCACAGGAAACTGAAGAGCAATACACATCTACAGCCTAGTGTAAACAGAACTCCTTCCCACATGGGCTTAATTTGAAGACGATGTCCACTCACTGAAGCATCCCCAGGAGAACACCAGTCCTGATGCAGGAAGCATGCCTTAATGAGGCCACTGTCAAAACATTGGCTTTCTTCCCTTGACATATTTTTATTTGTTATTTAAGATGCTATAGAAATTAGTTCCAGCTTTTGATTATGAATTCATTTCATTTCTCTTACATTCATGGAATGAACCTGCATATATCTTTGAACAGGGGGCATCTTGACACTGAGCTCAGCTTCTTCCACAAAGGTTGGAGTTTGGGATCTTGTGATAGTGGAGAGTCCTCAGTTGATCCTCATTCTGCCCTTCACTCTGGTTGCTGGAATGTTGAGTTTGAATATAGTATCTTACTATCACAAGTTGATCAAAAAGACTTTAGAGAAATCACAAATCTATCCTTCTCCCTCTCAGCTAAGCCCAGTAAGCTCTCATCTATCCAAACTTCCCAATTATGACAGATTAAAAGCACTAAAATCACATGAGTCATGAGATTTATTATATAGGGTGACTTAAATCAGGACCCTCTGGAAAACTGCAAAATTAGTATTTTGTAAGATGTCAACAAAGCATTGTATCAAGCTTGAAAAATCTAGTCAAATGCTCATTTTAAAATGCTATGCCCAGGCCCCACTCTAGGATATTTTGATTTAATTAAAAGGTGTTTGTTTTTTCAGGCCTGGCCACCTCTGACCTGATGTTGCTAACACTTGGGATGTACACTAGAATCGCCCACGGAGTGTGTTAAAGAGAAAACTAACAAAAACGCTCCCTGAGCCCACTCCAAACACAGTCAGAATCTCAGGAGATGTCTGCGGTGTCCTCTTGCTCTTTTTGTCCCTATTTTCCCATCTGTCCTGGAAATTCCTTCAGATCTTGGGCCTCCTTCTATCGCCGCCCACTTCCACTGCTGTTCCTCCCCATCGTCAGTCCTTATATGGACCCTGAAAATCGTGCTGCACTTTGAGTCACCCAGGGAATGGAGAGCATGTTTTGGACAAAGATGTGTGGGGAATCTCAACGCAACACAACCACAAACAGCAATGGGAGCCTAGGGTGACAGAGGGCAGTGTGCCAAGGTCCAGAAATCCAACCACACAGCCCAAACTCCCACATGGTCATCTGCGCTCAATCACATTCCCTCTCCCTAGGCACTGCCCTTCAGCCAGCAATGGCTAGAAACTTTGCTTTTCTACAATGTGACCCCTATAAGTCCTAGGTTCAGCTTCCTGACCATGGGAGTACTAGGAGGCTTTAGCTCCACCTGCGAACATATGTGGTCATCGGCCATTTGGGTAGGATAGGTCCATGCAGCAGGACAAACATCTTCACCGAGGGCCTGCTCGGGGCCAGAGCCTGGGAGCGCAGCTTCTCCATCTCCCTGAGAAGCTGGCCCACACAGAGGCACAAAAGGTAAAGAGATGATGTGCAGGTCATAGTGAAGTGCAACAATGATGGAGCATGAAGGAGCCCTCCTGTGAGCTCCGGAAAAGTTTGGGGCCAGCAATGATCCCTGAGATGAGACCTGAAGGGTAAGATGATTTATTCAAGCAAAGTAATAGATAGGGACATGGGAGCAGAAGAAACCACATATGCATGGATCTGGAGACCTGATTATATGATGTGGGGTGTGTGGTCTTGTCCTTCCTGCTGTATCAGAGAAACCCACACAGGAATTCTCCCATTCCTTTCTTCCTCCAGCCTGAGGATGCCAGCCCAGTGACAGGCAAAGCCACAACGAGGTCTAAAGCCTATCTTCTTATGTCCCTTGCTTCCCCATATATGTCTGCTATTCCTATCACCACTGGTCTCTAACCCTCGGCCACCCTTGGCCAACATGGCATCTTCCCTACCTCATTTCTCAAAACCAGCTCTGAAAGCATTCACGTTGCAGTGTGATTCTGGATAATTGTTGAATGTTAATCATGGACCAGATATAAGCAGAGGGTATGAAGCTCCTGTGGTAGGCATGCAGACAGCTGCCAGGAGGTGAGTGAGGAACTGGGAATAGGAAGAAGAGCAACAGTAGCTTCCGGGAGTCTTGAAACCGGTTATACCTTTTGTAGGATTCAGTCATATCTTACCTCTGCCACTCACAGGACAGAGCTTCTATAATGGGTGCCTAGGCCAAAGGGCAGCACCTCTTACCCCAGGCTGCTTTAATTTCCATTGAAAACTCTCAATTTAAAATTACTCCAGGGCTGGTTGGAAGGCAAGACTTAAAAACAAAAGCAACTTTTTTTTTTTTTTTAATTAACTTGTAGGTGGGAGACTATAGGAATACTTAACTTTGCCTTTAATAAGAGCACTATGAATTTAGGGCAGTTATGTTTTTCTATACACGTGCAGTAAGGCCTTAGCCAGAATGTTTGGAGAAGCAGGATGTTTGGTGAATTGAATTTCCTGGGTAGCTCCAGAGGCAAATGAAGGCAGTGGAATAAAAAGCAGAGGGTCAGGAGCCCTGTGTTCCAGAACTAGTCTTGGCACAAAGAACCATGTGATCTTGGGTGAAAAATTTCCCCCTTCCTGGGCCTTAGTTTTGTCATTTATAAAATGTATAAATTAAGACAGATGATCTTGAAGGACACTCTAAAGTATTCCTAAAATGTGGCAGGGAGAAGGTGAATATCACTGTCTTTTATTTGCATCTAAGAATTCCAATGTCTGAATGGAGACTTCGTGAGCTAGGCAGCCCCAGCTCCCAGCACTGTGATTGGCTCATGCCTCAGGCTTGATAGTCAATTGAGTTGAGAGGATGATAGAGCTTGCAGGCTGCCATTCTACCCTGAAAGGCAGGCAGGCGGACCTGTGAGGCAGCAGCCAGCACTGCAGGTTGGAGGGGGGATACAGACATACAGCAAGAACCTCCTGTAACCACCTTCTCAGGCTCCTTCAAGACTCTCCTTTAACGTATTTCCATGGTATCCTCAACACATTACCTTGAAAAGCAGTTGAAGAAGCATCCTTTTTACAAAGCTACCCTACCCCCACCCAGATCCCTCCAGCTTCACTCAACCCTTTCATTTTCCAACGAGGCCAGCTGAGGTACAGAGTTCAGATGACTTTCCAAGACACAGACCATAGGTGGGGTGGAGTCGGCAGTGGAATGAAGATGGATGAAATTTCAGTCAAAATCATCAATGTAAGTAATCTATAATAACAAAAGCGTAATGTGCTAATTAGACTGGACATCCTTCCGGACGTCTTTCCATCCTTCCGGACGAAGCTGGGGCTTCGAGGGAAGCCCAGGTCCCGGGTGCCTGCTGGCAGCCGGAAGAAAGCCAAAGGTAAGCAGTGCCGGCTGGGGGGTGAGGGTGGTGGGGGGGAATGGCCTACTATTGCACAAATTTCATGCATTAGGCCTCTAGTTTAGATATAATCAGAGAAGCTACGGGAACTGAATAGTTTCAAAAGTCACCTTTAGAGATGCTCTTGTTAGCCCCTGCTTATTTGTCATTCTACTCTCTCAAAGGGTAAAATGCTGAAGACACAGGGAGAAAAGGTCTGATTAATGCAGAGTATAGATTCTAACCAAGGTTTATTCTGCGGTAAAGTGGAGGAGTCACTCGGGGTAAAGACAAGAAGCCAGGCTCACACTCCAGCTCTCAAGCCCTCCCAACCCTCCCCACCAGGAGCATAGACGAGAAGCTGTGTGGCTAAATCCCTCCTCCCCACACTCCTTCTTCCCATCAGGTGACTGCTTTAGAGAAGCTTTCTTAAAACAGCCTCATAGCTACACACATGGAAACTGAGCTGGGTTTTGTGTCAAGGAGACCTGACTTCATTTTCTCTGCCTTGAAAAAATTCAATCTAAGCTTGCTCCCTGCTGAGCTATATGTTCGAGCCCAGGCCCAGTTGTAATTGAAAAGGAATCTGTCTTTTGTAACCCCCTAGGCCCAAAGGGGAAATGGAACGCTTTTCTAAATGGCAGACTAAATCGGGAAATGTTCTATTTATTGTACTCCCATTAAAAAAAATAAACTTACCCCAGTAACTATACCACACACACAACAGCCCAAGCCATCACCCAGGAAGCCACAACCTGGTGTGGAGTTTATGTTTCTTTTCAGAAAGGAAAATGTTTCAAGACCTACCATATTTTTTTTCAGAAGTCCTACAACGGGAGGCAGGTTAAACCCTACCCCCTGCTCTCTGCCAGGCCAGTGCAGAAGCCCTTCCAGCTAATCCCAGATATTCTGTAAGATAAACTCATCCTTGAGCGAATCCTTGCCTCAGTGTGGTCTTCTGCATCTGTGCCTTTGGAAAACGAAGAGATGGCTAGATAATGTGGAACTTGGGATTCTCTGGTTCTCTCCCTGATCACTTGTTCAGCATTATTCATTATGTATGAGGAAGTTAGAAATGACCCTTGTTTGTGAAGAGCTATAGTGTAAATTCTCCATGTCATGCCTCAGGGAAAAAAATGGACAGTAGCCATTATAAAGATATGAGATTACCCACCCCACCCCCCAAATAAATCCAAAATAAGCGAACTCCAAAATAAGTCCAGTGCAAAAATTGTTCTGCTCTACCAGACCTTTCCTAAAAGTCTCAGAAGGTGGCTTGGTGCTGCTGGGGTACTCAAGTTCACAGGCACCAAAACACCTTGCTTTGGCTTCTGCATCCTAATACTGGGTTCCACAGAGGGGACCCCTCAAGTCAGCCCCTTTGTCTGTCAGAAGATGAGAAGACATGTTTCCCGCTCAACAGAGATTGCTCCTATCCATAGGCTTGGAATAGAAGTTTGTGTCACTGTGGATATTCATCAAAGCATAGCATTTTGTTTGTTTGTTTGTTTAATTCTTTATTGTTTAAAGTACTACATGAGTCTCCTTTTTTCCCCCATTGACCTTTGTATCTTCTTTTAGTTTAAAAGTACCAGATAGAATATTTGTACCTGTTGGTTAAAAATTGTACTATGGCTGTGTCCTCCACACCCCAAACCCAGGCAAACTATTTCTACCATTGTCAGCCAGGACAAGCCAATCACAGTAACTTCCGTTTACTTGCAAACTCTTTCTAAGGAAGGAAGCCTGCTATTGTTGGGCTATGTTTAGACTAGATGATGCTAAGCAGTGGCCTTCAATAGCAGATAGACTTCTAGATCTTATCTAATGTTGAGGATCAACACCTCCAAATTATCTTTTGATGGAGGCTCAGGAGTGACAAAGCCTGCTCAACTGGCTTCATCCCCCAACTATTGGAAGAAGCTGCTGGAAGCATGATGTAGAAAATTCTGCGGTCTCCACTAGGATCCGTGGGAAAGAAGGCAGTGTCATTTGGCGATGAGGTGCTTTATTTAAAATGCTAACCTTAGATGGAATTCTGCACACAGAGAGCACAGGACTGCTGAAGAGGTCAATGAAATGGGCAAAACTAAAATGAGAAGCACCATTTCCCCCTGTGTTCTCCCAATTTGCTCTTACCACACCTTTCTTTAATAGGATCTCTTTCTACCAAGTCATAAAATAGACCCTGTTTTATTTTTCTCTTTTCAGCGCAGTGACATAGTTCAGGTTCATGTATATTCATTCTCGTTTAAAATGTAGCCTGCAGGCAAAGACCACAGCCTCAGACACCTAATGTGGGGCTGGAGAGAAACAAGGCCTTGGAGACAAAATTGTATAAGGGGAGTATATGATTATACACTAGTTTTGAGCAAGGCATTTCTTCTCTAAATCTTTTCAACCAGAAAGGAAAAAAAAAAAAAAAAGATGGCTTGAATTGGCCTCAAAGCTCTCTCCCTCATCTGTAACTGGGAATAACAGCAGTGCCCACCTGTTCACGAGTTCTCTGTGAGATCAAGTGAGGTAACTTGTGGGTAAGTGCTCTTGGCAGAGAAGGCACAATAACACTACAGCCCCACACCAGTCCCTGTGCATCCGTGGATGAAATTATAGCTAGAATACCACGCCCTACAGCTTCACAGTACTTTTAGGAAAATGAACATAAGCCCACCCCTCAACCCAGTCCCATGAAGTGCTTTCTATCTCTCCTATGGAATTCCCAGCAATGGCCCTGAAAGGAACAGTTTTCCTGATATAAAATTCTAGGTTGTCTAGAGCCTTGCTACTCAAGTTGGAGCATCAGCCTCCCCTAGGAGCTTGGTAAAAATCTAGATCCTCAGGTCCAACCCCTGACTTACTGAGAAGGCTGGTCCTCCTACCTTTGGAAGACAAAGGCCTCATATAGCAACAATACAAATGCCTTCATAACCTATGCCTTAGGTCAGTGATATCCAATTCTTCTTTTTTGTTTTAAAAAGTATATCTTTGCACATCTGGATAGCACAGTACTCCTACTCAGGAAAAAATCTCTACCCTTGCACATGGTAATCTGGCCCTACCGCGTTCTAAAAACATCAGCGAATCTCAGCTAAATTTCCGTACCTCGTGCGGAGGAGGGGCCGGCTTGCCAATAAGAATGGCAGCCTCCTGCTGAAAGTGAACACTGAGCGGAAACCGGAGCCGGGGTAAATTATTTATTGAAATTCCATGATGTGGCTTGTCCGTTAGGAGCCAGCAGAGCCTAGAGTTGTTGAAGTATCCATCCTATGCAGGCCCCATCCTCTACCCCCTGAAGTCACCTGCCTCTTCGTCTGGGAGACCAGTCAGATGTTGGACCCTCACCTGAGAGGTTAAGTTATGGAAAACTGGCATGTTGTGGTTAGTGAATGGGGCTTTCTGAGGGTGCCGCTCTGAGAGCTCCCAGTACCCACCTCTGAGCAGTGCCATGGTTTGGGAGGCTACCTGTCTGCAGCCCCCACTTCATAGAAAGCCTGCATAGAAAGTGTGGAAAAACAAAAAAGCCAGTATGGTGCAGCTAACTCTTTTTAAAAAACATTCTTTTCCTCAAGGTTTCTACCAGTTTAATGGAGAGAAAAGGTTTCTTTGCCAACCAACATGACAATATCCTATATAATAAAAGGTTAATATGCAAATTAACCAAACGGCGAAACAACCAGTCACTGTGACGCACACTGACCACCAGGGGTCAGATGCTCAGCCCAGGAGCTCCCACAGGGGGAGCGCCGCTCAGCCAGAAGCTGGGCTTATGGCTGATGAGCACAGCGGCGGTGGCGGGAGCCTCTCCCGCCTCCACGGCAGCACTAAGGATGTACAACTGCCAGCAATTGGGCATCCTCCAAGGGCTCCTGGACTGCAAGAGGGTGCAGACAGGGTTGAGGGACCCCTGCCCCCGAAGAGCATGAATTTCATGCAACTGGCCTCTAGTGTGTGTGTGTGTGTGTGTGTATGTGTGTGTGTGTATAATGAATTAAATTCTGTAAAGAAATTGTCCTTTTATAATCACTAATATTTGATCCTCAAAAGCAAAATACTATAAACAACATGTGCATCAATAGGAGAATGGTTGATTACAGTATGGTATGACCATATTATGGAATAGTATACAGCTATTAAAAAAGAATGAGCTGGATTCCTATGGAGGAAGTATCATAGGAGAAAAAGTCAAGTCACAAGTAACATGAATAGTATGATCCTTTTTTAAATTTAAAAAGACTACAATATGCCTGGTTGCAGTGGCTAAGTGATTGAGCATCGACCCATGAACCAGGAAGTCACGGTTCAATTCCTGTTCAGGGTACATGCCCAAGTTTCGGTCTGATCCCCAGTAGGGGATGTGCAGGAGGCAGCCAATTAATGATTCTCTCACATCGTTGATGTTTCCATCACTCTCTCCCTCTCCCTTTCTCTCTGAAATCAATTAAAAATATATTTTAAAAATATAAAAAGACTACAGTTTTATTTTTCACTGAATTAAATCTAGTGATTCTGTTTTAATAATCACTCCAGACTCCACTGAAATGGGTGACGGACATTGTAAGGGCTCAGATCCAAGTTTTCTATAAAAGACAGCAAGTCAGTTAAACAATAACCAAGGGGTATTACTGATTGACCCTAGGGTTGGGTCTTACGTGTGCATTGTGTGTATGCAAGGTGTATACTGCATTGTCATTTTTGTTTGACTTTTCACTACTAAATGGGCAGTGTGGTTCAAACAGATCTTCCCACATAGAAAAAGAGTAAGTTACTTCCTTTAGGGCTTTGTTTTTGAGAAGAAGCCATGTTTAAGCTAGATGATGATTCAGAATAAATAATATAATAAATATAATAATTGTTTATAATAAATATATGAATATTTGTGATAAATATTTATTTTAAGTAAACAGACTAGCTAATTGCTTCCATTCTATCCTTGAGTAACGGGAATCACAGCGATTTTTCCATTCTTCATTTTTGGCCCTGTGGTGTTTTTTTAATTTTATATCCCTTGTTCCTATGACAGCACTTCCAGCTTCTTCCAGTGAACTACAAATGTCATTTTCATCAGGTGCCCCTGCAAGCCTTAGTGATAAGCATATTGTCATTATGACCGCATGCAAATCGGAATGAATCAGAATGGCTTTGTGACTTTTGGGGAAAGATTGTTTTCTTGTTGCCATCCCAGCAAACTCCCCCAGATCCATAGTCCAACCCACTTTCCTCTGTCATTTGCAAAATTAAAAATAATGGGTGGACCTAGAGAGTATTATGCTAAGTGAAAGAAGCCAGTCAGAGAAACACAAGTGCCGTGTGATTTCACTTATATGTGGAATCTCAAGAACAAAATAAACTAACAAACAAAACAGAAACAGACTCATAGATACAGAAAACAAACTGACAGCTGAGGGGAGGGAGGGAGGTTTGCAGGGATGAGTGAAAAAGGTGAAGGGATTAAGCAAAACACCCCCAAAACTCATAGACACAGACAACAGTATGGTGATTATCAGAGGGAAAGCGGTCTGGGGGAGGGAGTCCAAAGTGACCCCTTGAATGCAAGAGAGACCCTCTAAACAAGTCACAATCTTTCCCAATTCACTGAAGTTATTATTTAGTACCTTAGAGACCCAACTGCCACCTGAATAGATTTCTTAGTAATGTAAAACCTCAAAGCAACCTTGAATCAAAAGTCCCCTCCCCACCCGGAAAGTGACATTTAGGGAAGGTCCACCAAGGGTATGTGATGCCAACTACCCTTCCAGGCTTCTGTCTTGTCTTAGATCCTGTTGGACTTCCAGTTGTTAAATACTCCTACCACGTAAGGTCAGCACCTGTGAAAACCACCCTTGCTAAGTTACATTTTAAATATCCTGGCCTCAGTTTTTAACTAGAAAAAGACATCATACAAAGTTTTCTACTGCGTTTGCTAATTTTAAAAAGTTGATAACATTGCTTCTTACAGTCCTCAATGTCCCCCGCATACTCCAAATAAAACATCTGGTGAGAAATGGCCTTAGAACCCAGTGCCCCATGCAAAAACGTAGTTAATGTTAAGGAAAGCTAATGCTGAAATGTGGTGACTACAACACTGTAAAAATGTGTAGGCTATAAGATCCTAATTTTTTTTTTAAAGACTGGAAAAAGAGAGGAAAATGTGATCAGAAGTTATCAGTGGAAGGTGGATTAGGGATGATATTCTGTATACTTAGCTGTTCCAAATTTTCTACAAAGAGCATGAAATACTTTCATAAATAGAAAACAAACAACATTATTTTTTCAAAGTAATTCGTTGGGAGGAAATTTTATTTCCTCCAAGAAATCAGATGGCTTTGTCTGCTCTCAGAAATTCTATAACTAGTTGTAGTTTTTCTTTTTATTTTGATGCCTTCCAAGAAGCTCAAAATCATATTTGAAGCACAGTCTCGAAAGCTATGTGGTTCCTTGTCACAGGTTCTTAGAGTCCTTATTTTCATTTTCTATTTTATTGCCATTTCCTATTAAAAGCTTATACTTATTAGACAAGTAGAACCTTCTCATCCTCTATAATTTCTGAAACTTCTAAACCTATGACCTTTTTAGAAACTCAATAGGGGGGCACAACTAAGTGATATTTTTAACAAAATAAAAAAAAGTAGCTTCGAAGCACTTGCAAAAGTGATGTCATTTCTCGGAGGCTTATGAAGTTGAAGCAGGGTACATCTTACTCAACGTTTGGCAAAGGCCACCACATGCATAACGTTTCTTCTGTGTAAGCAGTGGATGCTCAGATAAGGTACAATGAAGACTCCCCTGACTGTGGACTCCATGGGGGTCAGGAAAACAGTGTTTCCCCATCGTTCTTCAGCTCTGGTGGGCACCAGCCCAGGGGACCACTCTGAGCCAAGGCCAGTATCCGATGGAATACAGACAGCAGCCAAGGATGACTCTGAGGCTTTGGCCTTAGGACACTGGGAGATGGCAGAGCTAATGTGAGAAATGTGAAACGAGAGGGAGCCTGGCTTTAGGGGACAGCTTTGATATGAGATGTGGCAGCTGTACAACCAGCAGTTTGGAACCGTGAAAAAACACAGGACCACAACCGTGCAGGGCTCATGCTTTCATCCCAGCCCCACCCTACCAGTTTGGGTAACTTGGAATAAGCCCCACCTACCCTCCCTGGGACTCAGTTTCCTTGAGTTGAATGAGGTCACCTCTAAGGCTTTTCCAGTTCTCTCACCGAATGAGTCTATGACATTATGTTTATATAAGCTCCACAACTTGGGAGAGATTTCACACACGGAGATAAAGACTTGGGTCGACTCCGTTGGTCTCAGGTTGCATGGCTGCATAGATGAGTGGTTTTAATAAGGGACATTTAAGAAGTCAATGATTAGCTTTTAGTACTGACTGACACTTTTATCTCTTGTCTGGGAGTCCATTTAAATGACATGCAATTGGAGTTTGTGGGAACTGAAAAGAATAGCAATAAATGGAATAAGTCTTAGTAGAGGGGAGAAATGAATGGCTCATAAAGGGAATTACTGAGGCTGGGTGCCTGTTTTTATGAACTGCACAGGGAGAAGCCTGCATGTTTTGGGAAATGGAAGAAAATGCAATGCCAATAAAACAGAGGAGCTGAGCTTCCTTGTGGCATATATTCAGTGAGAGCCCATAGTTCTCAATGTAAACCCTCAGCCCTCTCTCCAGGGACTTCTTCACGGCCTGATCCCACTTGGTCTAAAGTCCACGCTGCAGTACAGACAGGGAGGAATGTGGGGAATGGCTGGGTAGGGCTTTGTTAGTATTCTTACTAGAAAGCCTTGAAATTCCACACCTTCTGGGAAGGGGAGTGTGCAGTCATGCGCAGCGCCACCAAAGGGTCAGTGAAAAAGTAATGTCCCTAAACTGCTGGGGGGAGGGGCGCAGAGGGTCAAGGTTGGGAAAGTGATGTCAAGGAAGAGGAGTTCTTGCCCACCACATCCCATCATGGGTAGGTTTCCTCACAGCCTGCTGGAAGAGGGAATGAAGCGTTCTGCAGAGCTCAGCTCAGGCCTACACTGCTCCTGCACATCTCAGCTTACCAAGAGAGTTACAGGTGTGTGGGGCTGCGGGGAGAAGACACACGCAGGTGTTAAGAATGGACCGGCTGCTACAAAGAAATAACAGCTAGATCAAGATAGGTTGGGGATGTCTGGTTAAAAAGAGAATACAATAAACATTCATTCATTCACTTTAATTGTTGCATATATGCATTCATTTACCAAACATGTCCTCAGCACCTGATAAGGAAGGGCTAAGCCCTCAATTATGGACTACAATATAGTGCCTTTGTCAGCTAAAGTCTTTTATCCCCCTCTCCTATGTAAATCATAGGAGATTATTTCCTTCATAACACTTTTTGTAATCTGAAATTACTTTGCTTATTTCTTTATGTCCTATCCGTCTCACCCTCTAAATATAAGAGGCCTTGTGAAGGCAGGGACCCTGTCTACTTTATTCACTGCTGTACTCCAGCATCTAGAACAGTGTCTAGCACATAGTAGGTCCTCAAAAATGTTTCTTTGAATGAATGACTCAGAGATTAATATAACCTGGGTCCTTTGAGAAGAGATTCTAAGAGAGTGTGGAAAACATCTAGTGGGGCAGTAAGGGAAAGGGAAAGTCAGCACAAAAACTTAATTGGCTCTCCACTCCAAATTTTAATGTATTTGGCATCTCAAAGGTAGCAAAACATCAGAGCAATCATCAATGTATTGGTTCCTTGTGTGTAGGATGAAAGGCCTGAGCAGACGGTGCCAATGCTCTTTCAGGTCGCTGTGTTGGAGAGGAAAGGACACGGGGCAGAAGGTCAGGAGGCTCAGCTCTACATGGATCTGTAACTGGCTGTGTGATTTTGGGAGCTTCAGTTTTCCTCTATCAGTAAAATGCAGATAATGACTTATGGACTAATTGCTCCAGCTCCACAGTTTTGTTTTGAGGTCTCAGTTGGTAACAGTGCACATGCTCCATAAACCTGGGCATCACGTGAAGCTATTTGGCAGTCACCCGGAGGCCTTCTCCTGTGACTCATGCAGGGGAGCCTTTGGGGACTTGCTTCCTTTGCTGGGGTTGGTTACTCACAAAATGGAGCTCTAAAGTGGACTGTAAAGGAAATAATTAAGTCAATAGATGAGCGCCTTTGTTTATAGCCATCTATCAAAATCTTTCATAAAGAATCACTGGGTCTTCCATATTTTGTTTTCAAAGAGGAGAAGACTGGAGCCCAAGAAGTCCTTCTTTCCCTCCACAGCATCACTGAGCAGCTGTGTCAGGCACTGTCTTCATACCAGGGCAATAGGGTCAGTAATCACTACCCTTGACCCTATGGCTGCCTCAAGAGCAGACCCGGATCATCTAGCATGCTCTTTAGAAGACAATGGGAAGGGAGTGGTGACAAAGCCATTCAAAAGGTATTAGAGGAACACACAAGGGAGTCCTGAACCAGGATGGGTGGGAGGGAAAGGCTGAAAGGCTTCCTAGAGCTAACTCTAGGCAACAGGGATGAGGAGAAAAGTGCAAGATAGAGAGGGAAGCATGTGCAATATCTGGGAGGAGAAGATACTTGGCCCCTCTGGGAGCCCTGAGCTATTTGTTCAGTATCGTTATCACTTGGGCGATGAGGTAGGGAATGGTGAGAGATGGGTCTAGAGAAATAAACAGGGAACAGATCCTGAAGTAATTCATTCTACCCAGAGGAGAAACATAAGTATTTAATCTTACATATTAATTTAAAAATAATTGTACCATTTTAGTGCAGCAGAGCAGAAAATATGCCCATTTAACTCCTTATTAATTTATTCCCATAGTTACCTTTCTGTAAAAAGCTCACCTCGAAACAGTGTTTCACCAGGCACTGCCACAACTACTTCCTAATCAGTTGTGTTGGCAATCTCTGTCCCTCCCTATCCGCTCTTCACCCTCTCCATAGAGCCAGAACCCTAGCAGGCTGATAGGAGCACTGTATCAAGGGATTCCCTGCCCTCTGGCTGCCATGGATGGGGGTGACCAGTGAGGCACCAGAGGAAGATAGGAGGTATGAAGGGTCATAAAGTCAGGTACTATGGGGCTACTCTAGGTTGTCTGCACTCCTCTACTAAAGATTACACTCCTTCTAATGACTGGGTTTAGGTAAAGGTTCAGGCCTAGGTAGAGGGTCCTTGCTGTTGCTCTCCCAGATATATTTCTCTACTGTCTCCTATGTGGTTCGGTTCTAAACCCTACTTATAAATAATCCCTTCACTAAATTCCCTTCCAAGTGCCCAGTCTGAGGTGAAAATAGTTTCCACTGAGCTCCTGACTGACACACCATCATTGTCTTCCCTGTGTCACTGGCTTCTTTGGGGTAACAGGAATGCAGGGCTATCAGATCCCTTAGTGTCATTGGACAAGGCCACCTAGAGGGTGAGGAACACTGGCTGGGAGTCAGAAAGCCTAGGTTCCAGTTCCATCTTGGCCCATGTGTAGCTATGTGTGACCTCAGCCAAGCAAAAAATCCCCTGGGAATTAATTTGGATGAAAGAACCTTGTTGCCTAAGAATAGAGGGCAGGGTAGGCATGAATTGGGGTTTGGAGGTTATGGTCCCTACAGCTATAGTGTTTTGTGTAAATGCTCAGAGCCATCTTGGGGTAGGGGGAGGTTGAGACAGAGCAGCCCCTCTTTTATCTTTTTTTTTTTTTTTAAATATAGTAAGGTTCCATAAAATATTTAGTTTGACCAAAAAAGGATTCCTTGCCACCAGGAAGTACTTGAAAACTATTGGGATTGATGAAGCTATGAGGTCTTTTCTATTGTTAGAGCTGACATTTCCTCTCTGCTCATTCATTGGATAGAGAACCTTGTAAGGATGTAATCTCCACTACAATCCACAAGTATGGCAGCCAGTAGCTCAAGCACTCATGGCATCACTTAATTGCTTAGATTACAAAGGGGTAGCAATTGTGACCTTGCCCAACGCAATGCTTATACAGGGACAGACAACCTGGAGCCCTATTGCTTGTACACAATTCTAGAACAGCATTAACCTGAGTCATTTTCCATGAACTGCTCATATATATCAGTGGCAGTTGTGTCTCACTTGAAAGTCAGTGTGGCTCCTGTGTTGCCCATGAAACTGGAGACCTGATTCTCTTCCATTGGCAGCCAGTGAAAGATGCTGAGAATAGCAACATGAATGATACTGCGGACTTAACCCAAGCATGTGACCTATTAACTTAGCTGGTATGTAGGGAACTCTGCAAAAAGTCTGCTTCCTAAAGACATTTATTAACATCACTTCTCACTCCATAAAATCTTTCTGGGTAACTTCTCCGCCAAAAATCATTGCTCCTCCTTCCAAACTTAACATTAGCACTATCTTCTGCTGCCCTTTGAATTTAAAAACTTGTTGGTATACATGTCCAAGTTCTATCTCTTCTGCTAACCTGTCGTCTCCATTGGAAAAAGAAACATGTTGTGCACAGCTCTATATTCTCTGCAGTGCTTTATACACAGATGAAACTAAGAAAATGTTGATTGACTTATTGGCAAATAGTAAGCGTTGACGCGAGAGGATGCTTTTGTTTGTAATCACAACACCAAGATCTTAAAGAGATGCCTTAGTCTGCTGGGACTTCCATAAAAAAAAGTCCCAGACTAAGTGCCTTAAACAACTGAAATTTATTTCTCATGTTCTGGAGGTTGGGGAGACCAAGATCAAGATGCCAGCTGATTTGGTTGCTGATGAGAACTCTTCTGCTGATTTACAGATGACCTCCTTATCACTGGCTCCTCACATGGTGGAGAAAAAAAGAAAGAGATCTCTCTTTCTCCTTCCATAAGGCCACCAGTACTACTAGATTTGGGCCCTGCCCTTGTAACCTCATTTAACTTTAGTTACTTCCTAACGGCCTCATCTTCAAATATAGTCACTTAGAGAGTTTGGGCTCCAACGTGTGGATTATAGGGAGACACAATTCAGTCTATAGCATTCCACTCTTGCTCCCCACAAAGTCATGTCCTTCTCACAGACAAAATACATTCATTTCACACCAACAGCTCCAAAAGTCTTAACTCTTTCCAGCACTCTAAAATCCAAAGTCTCATCTAAATTCCATCTACATCAGGTGAGAATCCAGGTACCATTCATCCTGAAGCAAAATTTATCTCCAGTTATGAGTCTGTGAAAACAGACAAATTATGTGTTTCCAAAACACAATGGTAGGGCAAGCATAGGATAGACATTCCCATTCCAAAAGGGAGAAACAAGAAATAAGAAAGGGTGACAGGTCCCAAGCAGGTTCAAAACATAACAAGGCAAATTTCATTAGATGTTAAAGCTCAAAAATAATTCTTTTAAACTCATTGCCCTACCCTTCAAACCCACCAGGGCAGCAGTCCCATCCTCATGGCTCTGCTGAATGAGAATCCTGCCCCAAGGCTCTGGGAAGCCCTGCCCCCAAAGCTCTGCGGGGTTGAAGGCCATTTGGCCTATCGAAACTAAGGCAATGTCCCCACTCAATGAGACTGAGATGATGATTTCTGTTGGAATTGCCTTCAGAGTCATTCTCTACTTGAAGAACAGTACATGTTAGCTCTATGGTCTGGGCCTGTAGGATCTGTGAAGTCCAACAGCCTTCCTTCATTTTTGTTTCATTTTTCTGTTCTTTAGTTCCAGCCCACAATATATCCACAATATATCCATCTCTATCTTTGGCTTCTACTGAGATGTCTAGTTAAGTCCATGGACTGTTAAGTCCAATGGTTGTTGAAACACACCCTCAGTGTTCTTTTCAGAACAAATTTTCTCATTTTTTACAATATGGGTATACTGAGAATTTTCCAAATCTCAAGTCTGGTTCCTTTTTGCCTAACAATCCCTTCTTTAATTCAGATCTCTCCTCTCACACAGCAGTAAGGAGGATCCAAGTCATACCTGCAATACTTTGTCTAGAAATCTCCTCTACTGAATATCTAATTTCATCATTCAAAAGTTCTTCTACAAAACACTAGCCCACAATTCAGTCAGGTTATTTATCATGTTATAACAAGAATTATCTTTCCTCTAGTTTCCAATAACTTATTACTCATTTCCTCCTGAAATCTCATCAGAATCATCTTTTTTTTAAATTTCTTTATTGATTAAGGTATTACATATGTGTCCTTATCCCCCCATTACCCCCCACCTCCCATTCATGCCCCCACCTCCCTGTTGTCTGTGTCTATTGATTAGGCTTATATGCATGCATATAAGTCCTTTGGTTGATCTCTTCCCCCTTACCCCCACTGTCCCCTACCTTCCCTGAGGTCTGACGTTCTGATTGATGTTTCTCTGTCTCTGGATCAGTTTTTGTTCATCAGTTTATGTTGTTCATTATATTCCACAAATGAGTGAGATCATGTGATATTTATCTTTCTCTGCCTGGCTTATTTCACTTAGCATAATGCTGTCCATCTCCATTCATGTTGTTGCAAATGGTAAGAACTCCTTCTTTTTTACCACAGCGTAGTATTCCATTGTGTAGATGTACTACAGTTTTTTTAATCCACTCATCTGCTGATGGGCACTTAGGCTGTTTCCAAATCTTAGCTATGGTGAATTGTGCTGCTATGAACATAGGGGTGCATATATCCTTTCTGATTCGTGTTTCTAGTTTCTTGGGATATATTCCTAGAAGTGGGATCAATGGGTCAAATGGGAGTTCCATTCTAGTTTTTTGAGAAAACTCCATACTATTCTCCACAGTGGCTGCACCAGTCTGCATTCCCACCAGCAGTGCACGAGGGTTCCTTTTTCTCCGCATCCTCACCAGCACTTGTCATTTGTTGACTTGTTGATAATAGCCATTCTGACAGGTGTGAGATGGTACCGCATTGTTGTTTTGATTTGCATCTCTCTGATGATTAGTGACTTGGAGCAGGTTTTTATATGTCTCTTGACCTTCCTTCTGTCTTCTTTCGAAAAGTGTCTATTTAGATCAGTTGCCCATTTTTTGATTGGGTTGTTTATCTTCTTTTTGTTAAGCTGCATGAGTTCCCTGTAAATGTTGGAGATTAAACCCTTATCGTTGATATCATTGGCAAATATATTCTCCCATGCAGTGGGCTTTCTTGTTTTATTGATGGTTTCCTTTGCTGTGCAAAAGCTTTTTATTTTGATGTAGTCCCATTTGTTTATTTTCTCTTTAGTTTCCATTGCCAGAATCATCTTTAACATCCACATTTCTAGAACGTACCTCAAAAGTCTTCCCCTGTCTACCCATTACCCAACACTCATGACTCAAAGCCACTTCCATAACTTTAAGTATTTGTTAAAGCAGCATGCAAATCTGTATTAGTCAGGGTTCTCCAAGGAAATAAAACCAATAGAATAGCATAGTTCTCGGGAGAACCCTTATAATACACTTATTACAAGGACTTGGTGCATGTGACTGTAGCAGCTGAGAATTCTCGCCATCTTCAGTCAGCAAGCTGGAGGCTCAGGAGAGTCAATGGTATATAGTTCAAGTTTGAGTCCAAAGACCTAAGAACTAGGAGAGCCAATAGTCTAAGCTCCAGATCCAAGAAGAGCCGATGTTTCCAAAGACAAGAGAAGACTGATGTCCAAGGGAGTCAGACAGGAGGAGTTCCTCTTTGTTCTACTTAGGTCTTTAATTGTTTGGTTGAGGCCCACCCCCATCAGGAAGGACAATAGGTGTGAACATCCTTCAGGTATGAACCTCCTCGGGTTTACTGACAATGGTTGCAGGGAGTCATGCTTTGGCAAGGGGCTGCACCAGATGACTCCTGAGACCCTTGTGACAGTTAATTTTTTTCAACCTGACTGGACTGTCAGGTGGTTCTTACATATTATCCTTGTTTTTATCAGGGTTCTATTATTTTGCCTTCAAAGACAAATTAAGTTTAGATTAAAATCATAAAGAATGTGGACTCAAGGCATGGGATTTTGAAAGCCAAGGTTGCTACTGACCTGCACACTGTAGTGCTTGGCCAGTGAGCAGAGGTGCCCACGGGAGAGCAGAGCCTTTCCAGGGCAGGGAGTGATGACTTGGAGATAAATCTCGGTCTTTTGGGCCCTGGCTGTGAGTGCAGAGGTCAGTACTGAAGCCCAGGGTCTCCTCTTCCTGGGTAGCAGCATGAATCTCCTGCCCACCCCCTGGAACTGGTCTGGAGGTGCTGACATGCGGGACTTGGTCTGCCCTTCTTGGCTGCACTTGACATCCATTTGAATCTTGTTTCACTCTTGTCCAAATGTTGAGGGAAGGAGGAAACACAGCATGATTGGCTTTAACTCTGAATCTTCTCCCTGTCCCCAATGATGTTTTCCAGGCATCATTTACCAAGAATCGTGTCCCCTTTCCTGATTGTCATCACTACAGCCTCAGAAACCCCCTTCCAGCTTCTGCAAGGAGCCCAGCATCTTCGGAAGCTAAATTATTCTATAAATATTCTAATTCCACATACTACCTCTAAAGAAAGAAACCTTTTGACTGGCATAGGTCAGAATTGCTTTGAAATTCTGGGGGGAAAGCGGGGGCGGGGGCGGGGGGTAAGAAAAATCCCCATTAAGATGCAGATCAATGGGAGTCGTTTTCTAGATTCTCCACCTTTCTGTGCCTGATATCACTGTTTGACCAGTACCTTGGGTGCTGTCTTCACATCACATTCACAACGTCAGTAAACATGCAAACCAAGTAGTGCATTTGAACCTGAATGGGGAAATGGGAAAGGCCCAGCTTGCTCCTTACAAGCATTTTCTTCCCTGGCTCTGTTTTGTAAATGAGGGATATTAAACTACACAAAAAAAAGTAGCTTGAGCAAGCTAGGCGTCCCATTAAAAGTACCAAAATCATGCAAGGAGCAGAGTGCAGGGTGAGTCATGTCACCCTCCAGGATGGGAGACAATAGTCCTGGCCTAGTGGTTTGAGGAGTTTCACGAACAGGATGTTGATGGCTGAACTCTGGAGTCAACCCTGGGTGTTTCTGTGGTGCCTGATGGAGTTCATCTCACATCCCTAACGCTCTCCAGTGACATGTCCACCCATAGGACAATCTTTGCTCAGGAGACAGGGGACAGTGGGGCAGCCAGCAGGGAGTGCCTGTGTAGTAGACCCAGCCCTTCCTCTTGTGCGCTGTGCCACGGCGGGCAGGACACAGAACCTCCCCTGAAACTTTTCCTCATCAGTAAACAGAGTCGTTAGGACAATTCAGTTATATAATTTTGTGAATCTTTTTCTAGGTTGCAGTCAATTCTACAAACAAAGGGTATTATTACAATCGAGCAAAACAAGGCAGAGTCTCTATACTCCTCTGAAAACCTCACCCTCAGTTTCACTGTAGGCAGCACCAGGGCCTTGCTATTATTTTTTAAAGTGTTTTCCATTCATGTTTAAGTCACTAGTTTCCATTCTAGCAACAGGTCAGCGAGCTAAAAATAGATCTGCCTAAAGCAAACAAAAAGGAACCTCTTGTCTCTCCTTTTTGTTTTAGAAAACCATTTGAGTTGGCCTACGAGTGCCCAAAGTGTGATAGAAAGATGGTAAGTTTAGTATCTGACTCCCAGCAAGTACAAGAAGTGTAGTGTCGAATACCTTCCCTGAGCCTGCAGGTGAGTTTCCTTGTAGCAAAAATTTGGATAACATTCACACTGCAGGACGGTTACAAGGGAGTGAATGCAAAACCCCGAGTAATATGGTAAACGTGTCCTTCCTCCCTCAGAAAATATATTGATGCCAAGTCCAAGGTCATAGATGTGCTCTTAATCTAAGCTGGGACAGAAATAGAAATAAAGTTGGTGAGCATCCAGGAAGGTGAAAGGAAAACTTTAGTTTCCAATACAATGATGTCCTCTGTTACTTAAGACAGTGAGCTCCCTTAAGTGGCACATAGATTTGGGGTTGATCGGTTTGATGTTAGACAAACCTGAATTCAAGAAATGGTTCGGTCCCTACTGCCTGTGTGACCTTGAGAAAGGGATGGATCTCTAAACCTCAGTTTCTGTTCCTGTGAAATGGCCCCTATCAGTCCCTTCCTCATGCAGTTGTGATGACATGAGAAGAGGTTGTATATGAGGTGCTTGGCTATGTTACTATGTGTGGAGGAAAGTTAGCTAAACCTACCTGTGACACAGACCCAAAGGCGACCTTCTCCCCCTTGAGCCCACAGCCCCCCTTGAGCCCTGTCTTCTGGCATTTATGCTCTTGTATAATCCCCTCCCTTGAGTGCGGCTGAGATCTATGGCTTGTTTCTATCCAGGAGATTACAGTAAAAGTGAAAGAATTTTGCAGATGTAATCAAGGCCCTAAATCAGTTGATTTTAAGTTCATCCAAAGGAATATATCCTGAGTGGGCCTGACTTAATGAGGAGAAAGCTTCTAAAAGAGAGACGCCTCTGCTGGCCTTGAAGAAACAAGCTACGATGATGTGAATTGCCCATCAACCAAAAATCAACCTTAAATGCCACTTAAGGGAGCTAAGAGTCTTAAGTACTTGGAGGACATCATTGTATTGGAAACTAAAGTTTTCCTTTCACCTTCCTGGATGCTCACCAACTTTATTTCTATTTCTGCCCCAGCTTAGATTAAGAGCATATCTATGACCTTGGACTTGGCATCAATATCTTTTCTAAACAGGGGTTTTGCACACATTCCCTTAACCATCCTGCAGTGTGAATGTCCAAATTTGTGAAAGTTGCCTATAGGCCCAGGGAGGGCCACAAGGCAGGGAACCCTGAGGAGCCTGGAGGAGCTGAGGGCGTTAGTCCTACGTCTGCCAATAATAACAAGAGCTTGGAAAAGGGGTCTGAGCTCCAGGTGAGATGATGAGAAGGGGACCCAGCTAAGCCATTGTCAGACTCCTAACCCACAGACCCTGAGGTTATAAATGCATTGGTTTTAAACCCCTACATTTGTGGTAAATTGTGACAGACCAATAGAAAACCAGTGACCAATGCTTCCGGAAATCACTTCCTAGAGACAGGCTTGGCTTGAGGAAGATAGCGCTCACCTTCGTCCCATTCATTGAAGTGTTGGATGCAGGGATGAGAGAAAGAAAAGGAAGCTTCCCCGGACACCACTGGCCCCATTTCTGAGGACGGTGCCTGGTGCCACAGCTGGGAAGGCTCCTCGTGCAGTGCTCTTGACCCTCACCTGGCTCTTGCCACCCTGTGGAGGCCCAGGTACCCAGGAGGCTGTGCAGTGACCACCTTGCTGTGGTTTGCTGACCTACCCTGTAAAGTTGGGCTAAGCTCTTATTCTCAGCTGCTCAGATGCCTTCTCCACTCCCCATGCTGTCTGCCTGACCATATTCCTACCAGTTCTGAAATACCGACTACTGGAATATTCGTGTCTCTAAGCCTCAGGTTCCCCGTCCAGAAATTAGGGATTCTAAGAGGGCCTGCTTTATAAGGTAAGGGTTAAATGACAGTGCAGGTGATGCCTGAGCAGAATCTAGATACAGAGAGAAAATGTGGCCCATTTGTATCACCAGACCTGCTCTTTCAAGGCCTCTCCTCCAATGTAGGCATCTGTAAATGCTGTCTCAACCCACCCACCCAGTTTGAAGTGGCTGCTCCCCACTGCATCCCAGAAGTCCCTCCACTGGCCTTCCTCCTGCTACAGCTCCTCTGTCTCTCACCCTGAGGCATGCATGGAAGTGGAGTCTCCCCCAAATCTGATCAAGGGCAGACACCCTCACTCCTTCTCATCATTTCTGACTCCCGCCTGGCAACAATCTGGGACACTGAAAGCACTCAGTGACCTTTGTTGACATAAGATGAAATGAGACAAATATTTGCTGAAGGTATAAAAGGCTAGGAGCTTTAAATAAGAAATGTGATAAAGCCTTATAGACAAGAAAGCAGGCCAGGCCAGACATACAGACAATAACAATAATAATAGGTGGCATCTGTTGAGCACTTACTAAGTGCCTGGCTCTGTTTTAAGCACTTAGCATACATTAACTCAAGTAATCCTCCCAGCAACCTCCTGAGGGAAGTACTGAAATTGCCCATTGTCTCTATTTACCACTCAGGGTGCAAGCTCACAGTGGGCAGGGACCGGGTCCTCCAATCTCCTCCTGGGTCTGATACAGGGGAGCTGCTCACCAGATGTGGAGGGTTTGAAGGCACATTCAGTTTCACCCTCCTGTCCCCCTCTCCCCGCCTCACACCTGACATCAGAAGCTTCACTTACACTGAAGTAGGATAACGATTTAAGTCTCTAAAAGTTCGATGCACCATATTTGCCTGAAATCACACCTATTGGAGTCATAGGTAAAGCTAGTACTGCAAATCCACATTCTATTAACTGAGACAGAGGGTCCGAGAGCCAATGGAATGCAGGACGGGGTTTGTGTGTTGATCAGAAAGGAGGTTCTTTAAAACAAGCCAATCCTGAGCTGGCTGCTAGGAAGGTAAAGGAGAAAGGAGGAGGAGGAGAGCATTTCAAGCAGAGAAAAGGGCACATCCGGAGGCCAGAGGTTGTAAGGCCAAGTCTGGCATTAGGGCAAATACAGCTTTCCACTCCCACACCCGAGTTCCTGGGTGGAGCCTAAAGGCTTGTATTTTTTGAAGTTCTCTAGAAGGTTCTGATATGCAGTCACTTGGGTGCCTAGTCAATTAAATCAGTGATGCCAAGTTCTAACTTGAGAAAAACTGTCCCTTTGGCTCCACACACCACAGTGACTGCTTTGGTGTCGTAGGTCACTCCGGGGAACTGATAGGCTAGGAACTCTTATGTGACCTTGGACCAGCCACCTAACTGTGGGTGCCTCCATTTCCTCATCTCTACAATGAGGATACTAATAGTATTTAACACACAGAGTTGTAGGGATTAACTAAGTACACACAAAGCTATTAGAAAGCACACAGTAAGCATATCATAAATGTTAGTTATTACTACCATTATTCTTTCCCCTTGCAGGAGACGCTTGGGAATTATTGCCACTTGTTCTCACTCAGTGAAAAGGCTCCACTTTGGTGGCATGAAGGGCATGGGAAGCATGGAAAGAACTTGGTGTAATCTGCTCTACCCCAGTTTCCCCCACGCCGGGCCCAGAGGCCCAGAGACTTCGTGTTTGTAATGAGTCTCGCATGTGATCCTGGATCTACATTTTTGTCCGTCTCCATTAAAATCACCCCAACGAATTTACTAAAGTTGTAAAATAAGTATTTGGTGTTAAATATCCTAATAGGATATTCTAAGCACTCAGATTAGGTATTATAATTTATGTCATAGGATCGCTAAGTCTTCAAAGAAGATTCTGTTACACCTTTTTTTCTAAGGAAATATTGATAAGGGCTCTTTTGCAAACCACAGAACTAACTCTGGCTAATTTAAGCAGAAAAGGAATTGGTCTACAAAGTCATTTCCTGGCTTCTGCCTTGAAGATGCTGGGCCCATAAGAAGCATGTTTGAAAGGTGCAGGGCAGCAACAAAGTAGGACAAATGTCCACTACACATCAGTATTGAAATCAGTTGAAAATACTCTCCAAAGTATAAACATATGAATAATGAGTAGCATGCTCTTTATTGTTGCTTGGCATAGGAAAGAACCAATTTCTTGCCAAGACCTTGAATATGAGCAAGCTAGGTGTGTGTGTGCGCGCACACACAAACACACGGAAACTGGCTAATGTGAAAGCTAACCAGCATAAGTCAACAGTAGCCAGAGACCATAAGTGGATTCCATGAATTTACACAATTTAAATTGAGGCCAGGATCCAGCAGGCCCAGGAATGTAGTTCCATCTATTGCATAGTTGAGAAATTCCCCAGAGAGGCCAAGTGTCTTAATCAGGGGCACAGGGAAGTCAAGGGCATAAACAAACCCAAGTGTTTACCATTAGAAATGTTTGTCTCTAAGACAACATTCTCCTTTCTCAGGAAGTCTACCTTCGCTGCCTGAGGCCTCACAGATTGGCTTGTGTGTGTGAATTCTTTACCTGTCTCACCTGGTATGTGAAATTGGTTTGGAAATGAGGTCATCATCGTGTTTTCCCGGGTGACATCCCTGGGCGGACCCTGCTGCACCTCCCCACTGCCAGGTGGCTGAGGCCCAGCACATTGACGTCAGGGCACTGCCCAGAGAAGCAGCCTATGTCAGCAGCACGTCTCGGAGGGAGCCAGGCCAAGCAGTAAACGTCAAGGGGATCACTGAACAGAGCCACACCTCGAGTGCAAGGGAAGCAAGAAAGAAGAATGATGGGGTAGGAGCTGGTAATGAGTTCCGTCCATGGGCAGCTCTCCACACGAGAACCTGAGTGCATGACCGCGGACACCTTTCCATGGTCTGGCAACAAAGTCCAGAGCCTCAGGCTCTGTGACTATTTCATCACATGCAGGACAGGAATATTAATCATTTGGATTCACATAGGAACATTCTCCTAGATGTTGAGTCTTACGACTCAACCCTGGGGTCACAAGATCTCATTGCTTCCTGGAATGGACAGCCATGGGTGATGATGGCCACCTCCACTGGAGGCATCCTGTCCAACCTTATCATCATTCATGGAGAAGGCCAAGCCCACAGCTCTGGGCACCACACTGAATTTAGTTCAATTCCTTGTCAGTTGGGCACCTGCTGACTATTTTTGTAAATAAAGTTTAATTAGAACACAGGCATACCCATCATTTACATATTGTCTATGGCTGCTTTCATGCTACAATGGCACAGTTGGGTAGCTGGGACAGTGACTGCATGGACCTCGAAGCTGAAAGTGTTTTCTGTGTGACCCTTTATAGAAAAGTTTGCCGACCCCTAGGTTACAGGAGCTTCAAGACCCTTATCAAGTAGATGGTAAATTGCCTGAGAGAGTCCTTCTGGAATATCCCACAGGGCCTCACACAGGGCTCAGTACACAGTGCAAAGAATCATGACCTCAGTTATTTCATCCAATCCTCTTATTTTGAAGATGAAGAAATCCAAATGACTAATCCACAATAATAGAACGATGGGAAGCAGAAGCAAAAGACAAGGTTCCTGAGTTCCACTGTATTGCTCTGTTACTTAACAAATATTGAGTGACTATGGAAGAAATGCAAAGATACGTGTGGATTTACTGGTATATAACAATTAAATTAGTTGAGTATACAGTGTATGCCAAACACTATATAGATATAGGCATTTCAGTCTTGGATCTCAAGTCTCTGGAGAAGAGTAGATGTATAAAGTATATCTAATTTGTATGTAGAATATATATATAAACTAGTGGCCCGGTGCACAAAAATTTGTGCACATTAAAAGGGAATTAATTAGAGGAAATATTTTAATATTGCCATTTGCCCTTTCTCTATAATAGAAGTGTCAGAGATGAAAGAAAATTAGTAAAACGTATATGAAAATCTCCCTCTTATCAGAGTCTGGGGCACGCCGTGGGACCTAGAGTCAAGTCCCTGCCTACCACCCACATGCACTTCGAAAATGCAGAAGACCCAGACCCAGCCGGCCCCACCCCCATTGGGTGAGACCCAGACCCAGCCGGCCCTACCCCCATCAAGTGCCTCTGGGCAGGGGGCGCAGCCTCAGGTTCCCCAGCCTGGTGCCGGGGCAAGGGGGACGTGGCCAGAGATCTCCCAGCCCGGAGCCGGGGTCGGGGGGCGCAGCCTGAGGTTGCCCGTCAAGCCCCACGGGGTGGGGGGCATGGCCTGAGGTCTCCTGGTCCAGCGCCGGGGCAGGGAGCGTGGCCTGAGGTCTCCTGTCAAGCCCCCACTGGGCGGGGGGCGTGGCCTGAGGTCCCTCACCCCGGCCAGGCACCATGCAGCCTCAGGTCCCTGCTTTTCGGTCGTGACGTTACAGTGTACCAGCTAATTTGCATATTCCTCTATTATATAGATAGATGATATATACAAATAGTAAATGCTATATACAAGAGGTAATATGCTAATTAGACAGAACAGCAGAACAGCAGAACAACTATCCGGACGACCTTCCAGACGAAGCCAGGGCTGTGAGGGCCGGACAAGGCTGCGAGGGCCGGCCAAGGCAGCCGGGGCTGGGAGGGCTGAGCCCCTTGCACAGATTTCGTGCATTGGGCCTCTAATATGTATATAAATAATAAAATGATGGCACACATGCTGCCCTATAAAAAGCAGCCAGTCATGATTGGAGTGGATCCATGTGATCAGTGACTTTAAGGCCCCCATGGCTAGTTGGTTCCTGTCCTATTTGCTGAACCACTGAAGGAAATCAGCACCAAGCCTGGGGAGCAGAGCCATGGCACGAGTGACCTTTATCTTCCATCCCGGCCTCTTTTTTCAGCTCCTGTAGACCATCCTTTCCCCACGTCAAACCCTTTGTCAATGAGGCGCATCTGATAACCACTCCTTTCCCTCCTGGCTGATGTCTGATGACACACTTGGTGGTTCTCCAACACTGCAAAGTGTTAACCAGCCAGGCGTTCCCACCGAGAGCCGTTTATCTCCCACTCTGGAATGAAAGGTACCTCGCCCACGATAGTGTAATTCTTGGCACACAGGTAGAAAAATGTTTTCTGAAGGGTATTAAGGCCTAGATAAGCTTCAAATAGCTTTTTAAAATGACCTAAGGTGGGAGAGGGGCCAGAAGGGATAGTCCATGGTTTTTCTCTAGGGTTGCCCTTATTCTCCTGGTCAAGAGAAGCTTCTGGGGTCCTTACAGGGATGGAGAACCTGGGGTCCCTTCATCACCTGCTCCCTCCAGAATCTGCCATGGCAACAGGTCTGTTGGGGGAAGGGGTAGGTGGCTTCCTTCCCCTTCTCTGCCACAGCTTAGCCGGGACTCTCCCCTCATGTCCCACCCCTGAATTGAATCCCAAGTCCTTCCCTGCCTGTGCTGCAGAGAACTCTGTTCAGTACTTTCCCGGTACCAGGTCCCATGGCTCCAAGCTCCCGTAGCCTCATACATGCCCTTGGGTCACAGTCCTTCTGCATGTCCAATGGCTGCCCTGTCCCTCCTATGCCCAGGCTGCAAGTTCAGCCAGGGCCCAGCTGTGTCTGTTCTGTGCACCTTATTCCCACCCGGCTCAGGGTCTGGCACCTGGTAGACTTCAATAAATAACTGCCATACAGACAAGTATATTTTAAGCAACTTTTGACTTTAATTTTATGTTTAATTATTAACATACATTAAAAGATGTGGTCTTGGAATCAGCCAGAACTGAGTTTGAATCCCATTTCCATGGGACCTTTCCAAGCACCAGATTTCTCATCTATAAAACAGTCACAATATACCTACCCCATGGCATTGTGGCATTAGGGGTAGTGAATGAAATAGTGACTAGCATAATGTCTAGAACATAGCAGATACTCAAATAATTGTATTATAATGCCTCCCATAGTCTTGCTACCTTTGACTATGTCACTTGTCTCAGAATGACTCAGAAAGGACCTAGCATCAGGGAGGCTGGGCCCCAGAGTGAACCTCAGTCAGCTCTGTGGCATTATAACAGCTAACTTCTCTGGGCCTCAATGTCCTATAGCAGGCTCCTTGGAAGATACTAAAATCCCATGAAGATTCAATGGAATCCAGTGAACTCCAGAAATAAAATTGTTAGTTTTCTTTCAATTGATAGTTTTTCACCTTTATAGTGCCCTGGCAAACTGTCTGTTTTGCTGTTATTTTACTGTGGGACTCTCCATATGTCTGTAAATGAGTCCAGTTCTTAGCAGTGCAGAAGGACTAATTGGAATAAGCACAGGTTTCTTTCAAGCCAAGGACTTCATCCATGCAAAGATGAGTTTCGAAGTCTAGCCTAGAATCCTGGGGCAATGAAAAGCCAGCCCTTCAACAGAAGTCTGCCTTTGGTAGCCACCCCCACATCAGACAGCAAGTTCTACTTTCACTCCCTTCCAAGGGGATAAAAGGGTAGGAGATACAGAGGGGAACTGACTTGACTTCTGAAGTAGAGGAAGTATTCAGTGCAGAAAGACTAAATATCCTGCCACACCCGAGGGAGAAACCCGGGGATCCTGACTCCAGGCATTGGCAGTCTTCACCGGATCAGGGTGCTGACAGACATCGAGTACAGTACAGGCAGTACCCCAGTGGCATGCAGCACTCCTGGTGTCTCTCTCCCCCTCCCTTTAATCCTTTCCCTCCTGCTTCCTGGCCCGATACGCATTCTTAGCTGGTATGACATCTGGGCTTCATGTCCCTGTAGTAACTCATTCAGAGTAACACATATTTTTTAAAACGGACCTCTGGAGGACATGACCTAAAACAAATGGGTCGACCAGTGGGTGGGAATTTATGTTACTGTGGCAGATAAGTCGGAAGGAGACTTGAGAACAGTTGGGTCTTTCTGTAGAGCTAACTCCCTACCTGGTAATTGTCTGGTTTTGCTTAAGCATAGAGATCAGCCTTGACCTTGGCCTATTCATTGTGACCTATGGAGAATGAAAGAAAAAGGCAAAGCCTTGTGCATTCTGCTCTAGCTGGCAATTTAAAAAAAGTCTTTGGCTTCAGGAAGAATATTTCTCTTTGCACAGCTGGGAGGGTCTGGATGAATCAAGGCAGCAGAGAGGACAGAGCTGATGCCCCAGCCTGGGGTCTGAAACCTGGTTTTACCAGATCCCAGCTCTGTGGCCTCGGTCAGAGGACCCTGCCTCTCTGAGCTTCAGTTTCCTCATCTGTAACTTGGGAGTAATAACAGGACCTACCACAGAATTCAAGGAGTCAATGTGAGTAAGGTATTCAGAACATCACATAGCCACAGCTATTAGTATTCAGTTATAAATCCATTCTCTGGCATCCCAACATGCAGAGACTAAAGAATGAGGAATACTTCCTCTACTTCATAAGTCAAGTCAGTTCCCCTCTGTATCTCCTACCCTTTTATCCCCTGCCATCACCCAATCTCTTTCCCAACACTTTCTACTTCAAGCACCAGATACTCTGGGGATGGGGATAAGCAGCTATGCCAAAACAAAACAACAACAAAAAACTACAAAAAAACCTGTGACTCCATGACTGTTTTTATAATTCCATAGGTCATGGAGTGGATTCTAAAGTCAAGGACCACTTTTTAGGAAGTCTGGAATACTATGCTCATTGGGGTGACCTATGAGCAGCTGGAAGGCCCACTGCCCCTCAAAGTTCTCTCCCACATTTGCACCATTTAAAGGGAAATTTCCACCATTAGACTCACTTCTCTGGGTTCAGCTATTCACATGGACCTTTGTTAGGTTATGAGGAATGTTCCCTTAATGGACCATGCAGCAGTCACGGGACTCTGGTTAATTACAGACGTCTGGGACCCTCCCCCGAAGACTCTGATTCACAAGTTTTTCCTGGAATTTGGAAAGTGTCCCAGGTGGTTGGTGAGATCATGCAAAGCAGGGAAACCCTGATCCAGTGAAGACTGCCAAGGCCCAGAGTCAGGATCCCCAGTTTCTCCCTCAGCTTATGCAGAGCAACACAGTGCACAGGCCCCAGCAGGTTACCTTGTCTGTGATGAGGATTAAATCTCTTCCTCCCTCAAAGGGACTGTGTGAGGATAAAACCAAGAGACTCAAAGATGCTCCAAAAACTCTATGGACCCATAAGGAACCATTTTAAGAGAGTATAGAAAATAAGGTGAGGGAAGGGAATGCAGGCCTAGTTGGAGTGTCTTCAATATCAGGTTAAAGCAATTGAACTTGATGTAGCAGGTAAAGGAGTGGGTACGATAGACAGTATTCTAGGAAGATTAAGCCAATGGTATCAAACATGGTGAACGAGAGGTGAAAGAGGCTCTAGGCAAGATGCCCTCTTAGAGAGTGAAGAGGAAATGAAAGGGCAAGAAGCAAGGAAACAAATCATTTCTATGGAAGAGACAGGTTGTTGTTTGTCAAACCTGCTTCCCCCCCTTTTTTTTTTCTGGGAAGGCAACTAGATGGTGCTTGAGGTCTGAACTATGGAAAGTGGTTGGAAGGGATCTGGCCACTTCCAGGCAGGGACCATGCACACCTTCCAGGTGATCCCCATTTGGGTATTCCACCTGTGCTACCCAATGCAGAGGCCATCAGAGAAGTTGGCAGCCCTCAGGTATGGCAGGATATGGAGAGGGAGGGGCCTGAGCAGGGAAGATAATTCATCAAACATGGCATTGGGCTATTATATGAACAAGTTCATGGGCTGTGGTTTCAGCAGTGGGGCATATACTGACCAACAGAATGCCTTACTCTTGAACAATGAAAACTCTTGTTTATAAAAGGGGTTTGAATTTCTTATTATTTGACACTTATAATAATACTGCTAGACAGATCAGATCTCTGTTATACTCATGAAGTCCCCAAAACAGGAGAGGTCACACAACTTTCCCAAGTGGCTTTTCTCTCCTAGAGTCCTCTGGTCAAGCCCTGTCCAGAACCCTTTATCACCACAGGACAAATCTGAGGTGTTTGTGATAAAGGACCACAGGCAAATTATAAAGACACTGTGGATCCTAGATTTTATGATATGACTGTAAAATGCCACAGGATCCAAATGAATAAATGAATAAAAGGCAGGTGAGATTGCCCAACCCCTCCTGCTGTGTTTACTGGGTCTCTACTCACTGATAGAATTAGGAAGAAGAAGCCTGCATTGAGGGGAGAGGAGCCTTGGGCTGAGTCAAGAAACCTATATCTGTTGCCATGACAACTTCCAAAATTGGATTTTTAAAAGATAGTAATTGGAACAATGGTTTTCACTTCTTCTTCATTCTAGGCAATGGGTTCTCAGTTGGTCTCCATTCACTACACATGTTCCCTTTCACCTTTAGAGTTTTTCCTTCCGTGGTACTTGTTTCTTTCCCCCTTACTATAGAATGATAAACAGAAGTGGGGAAATCCTTTTAAAGTTCCTAGAGGTTGATGTGGGGTGTAACCAGCACAAAACTTCTGAACACCACAGCCTGTAGGGGACCTGAGACACACCCCCCCACCACCACTTCAAAATACTTCTCCACAGATGCAGCAGCACCAGCCACACTATCCTTAGGTAATTAAGCACTTCCTCACTTCTAAAATATAATTGCATTGCCCACAAGCACATGGTAGCATGTGCAGTCTTGTACATTATAAATAAAAGTTCCAAATCGTTCAGCCTGCCATCAGAGGTGCCTCACGATCCAACCCTAACTTATATTCCTGTCCACCTTCCCAACATCCCTTCACACTCTCTTTGCCACAGCCAAGCAGAACACTTAGTTCTTCCATACACATCCGGCCATTTCTTGCTTCCACATGAGCCACTGTCCACAGAGTTCCCTTCGTCTGGGATGTTACATTTCTTTCCTACCTTTTATCACCTTGGCTAACTCAGCTTATGCCTCATTCCTCCCCTCAAATGGGCATTTCCTAAAGTGCAGTCCTTATTTCTTTACCCCTTCTCCACACTTCCTCCTTTAGGGAAGTTATTCCTTCAACTTATTCTGCTCTAAGCAGAAGTCCAAACCCACATTCCTAGTCTTGACCTTCCCCTCATTCTTCATTCTGATTTTCCAGCATGTAAAGGACATCTGTGCTTGCCTGGTCTGTCATCACCTTAAACAAAACAGTTCTAAAACCATATTCTCCTCATTAATGACAACTCCCTTCATCATGGCTCTATTTCTATCAGTCATAGGGATTCATGGTTAAAAGGAAACAGAAAGCTCAAGCTCAATTAGTTTATCTGCACTCAACCCATTTACAACATTATTTTATATGGCAAAATAATGGGCAAGCCCATCAAGGGTGTCATGATTCCAAATATGGAAACCAGTCTTTCCAGAGGTGAATTACCAGAAATTATAGGTGCACATATTTCTTCCAAGGCCTGTGCCCAATTTTGTGTTCACATCACTCTTTCAAAGCATGCTGTTCCTTTCAGCCCTAGTTTAGGCTCATTATCACCTCCTGGCAGGAACACTGAAGAATCCTCCTCATAGGCCTCTGCCTCAAGGCTCTCTGTATCCCAACGTGGTCACAGTGAACACAGTCATAAGAGCAAGGACAAAAACAGCAGCAGCTCACATTTTATCTCACTTTCTTTCTTAAATCCATTAGCAGCATGCATCCCAAAGTGCTAGATTGTGAATTTTTCTGATAAGAGGGGGCCAGACTAGATGACTTCTAAGAGGTTTTCCCAAATCAGAAATTCTATGATGTTATGATTGCTGGTCCCATTTTATAGAAGAGGAAACTTGAATAAGTTTCACACAAACAATGGGTGGCAGATCCAGATCTGGAATCCAGGTCTTCTTACAATCTTCCCACCACATCATGCAATGCAGCATATGGACCTTTCTAAGCAGGGACCAAATCAAGCTCCTATTCTGTGTAAAAACTTGGTTACTTACTCCCCATTACTCAAAAGGGGGCAAAAATCACTGCCTGCCATTCAAAACCAGCCAACTGGTTTTTTTTGTTTGTTTGTTTTGTTTTGTGTGTGTGTGTGTGTGTGTGTGTGTGTGTGTGTTTTAATCTTGTTTTCAACTGCACTCTCCATATACCATTCTCTTCAGCCAACCTTGTATAGCCACTGGGCCCTGAACATCCTCACCACCATACTGTTGCTGGACTTGACCTGTTACCCACTCCTAGCTACTCTGTGCACCCTAATAATTTTTAAAAGTACAATGCAGATCCTGGATACCTCATTCAAGCCACACTGGTCCTCTCATTTGAACCCTTCATTTCATGTCCTGCCACTCATGTGGCCCTAAGGCTTCCTTACATTTTTGCTTCTCAGCTGCAAGTTGATGGACTGCTGGGATCCCATCTTCCTAGATCTCCCCTCTCTGCTTCCAGCTTTCAGTTTCTCAAAGTAAGTGGCTCCATACACATGTTTGTAAATTGGCCAACTGATTGATTGATTGGTTGTAATCCCTTAATTCCAGAAATTCTTTATCTTACTAACATTTCCTTCATGCCTAGCTTTTAAAATTTCTTGTCACTCCCATGTCATAAAAAAATTACAAAGGCATAAAATCAAGTTATAAAAGAAAGGTCAAAGCATTCCTTCCCTCCCTTTCCTGGTTTATTTGTGGGTAATCTGGGGTGATTCATGCTACCAGCATCTTTGCCTCAGCCTCCTCCGTGCTATGAAATGGGTGATTCCAGTGGGGACTGAATTTCATCTTGCCCTTTGTGTACTGGGTTGTTCAGCCTTATTCACCCACGGTCCGGACCAAAGGTTCTCAGTCTCTGATGAATCCCCAAATCACCCAGGGGTAGGTAGTTTTGTAAGGGTACAGAGGCCTGGGCCTCACCCAGACCTCCTGAGTCTGAACCTCTGGGGACAGGACCTGGGCAGGTCCATGTGAAGAAGCTTGGCAGTGACTTTTTCATGCCGCAAGGCTGAGCACCATTGGCCTCGACGTGGTTCACCATGAATGCTACAGTAAATACAGTCCAAAGACTGGCAGAGCTACAGGTGCATCTAGAGTTAACAATCCCATTTCTTTTTCCCAGAAAAGATTCATTTCAGTTCTGACAGCAGACTATCTGACTTATCTTTAAAGAATTTCACAGTTCAGAGCTCAGCTACTCCTTAAGTAAATATGTGAGTTTCCAAAGTAGATTTGCACTCACGGGCTGGTTGAGAAGTGTTCCCAGTAGCTGGAGCTGACCCCTCAGAACACTGGCAGGGAAAAAAAAAAAAAAAGAACACCGGCAGGGGCAGATCTCAGGTGCCCCTGGGTGGAGGGACCCCTACACTGACTCACGTTTTCAGGAAACCCCTGCTTGAACACTTGGCTTCTTCACTATTTCTCATCCCCAGCCTTGTGACAAAGACAGCTGACGATGCCTCCTTGGTAATAGTTTTAAAAGACAGCAGGTGTTGAGAATCTGTTATGTTCTCCAGCTCTCTGAGCAGCAGCCCCATCAGAGGCAGACCGATCCCGGGATGATGTGCTCCAGCTCCCAGTGTCTGCGTCCTGGCTCCAGCAATGAGGCAGGGGCAGTCAGGACTGAGTCTGACTTCAACACATCAAGGGAGGGAAGCTTTACTTATACCCCAGACTCATACACAGTTCGTTCAATGCTCACATCAACCCCATGTTATATGAACTACCATTATCACCATTGCATTGGTAAGAAAACTGTGGCCCAGAAAGGCCAAGCAGCCTGCCCTACACCACACAGCAGGTAACCCACAGCCTGACACTCTTCCACTGCACCTCCTGCCACCACGGACATGGGCCTAGCACCCAGCAACTTAAGAATGAAAAGCTTTTGACCTGTCTAAACTCTAAATCTTTGGGCTCTTTGCTGAGTGGAGTCAACTAGCACTCAGATAAACAACACAAGTCTGTAGGAAATCAGCAGCTGACACCACTGACCGTGCACTTCAGCATCTGCAGATCCCCAGTCCTCACTCCAACTACCTGCTGAAAGGCACCTGAGATGTGCATCAGCCGACATCTGACACTAGCACTCCCATGGGTGTGTTAACAGGAAAAGACGCACTCACTGACATAGCAGGGAAGATGAATTTGTGTATCGGATTATTGACTGCAGATCAAAACCTGGAGGTGGTGAGGAAGAAAAACATTTGCTTAATGTGATGAAGCAAAAGTCAAAGCCTGCTGAGCCCATGCTTAGGCAAGCTGCCCAACGTGCCCAAGCAGCCAGCAGGCCGCAGGGGCCTGCAAGGGAGCACCACGAGATTGGCTCTTGTCTGTTCTGGAAGTCAAATGACCACACGTGGGTCACCATGACTTGACTTGACCCTGCACCACTGTCAGAGACTTTCGGATCACTCAGTAAATGGAGGGACTAGTCATTTCTGCCAGACAATCAGCAGGACTCCGTTCTATTTTCCCCCATGTTGAACGGATGACTATTTGACCCCAGGCACTGATTGTTCTGGAGTCCCGTGGATGTCAGCATCTGTTAGCTGAGCACTGATTAGGCACAAGCTCTCTACCTGCAACACTCCTGATCACGATGCCCTGAGGCTGTTGCATGTTCTGGACATTAATCTGCACCAAGGAGCCCACCTATTTCAGCTGCAGCAGAAGCTGCCTGCCTCTCAGACCCCCCTCTGACTATGACTCAGAAGCTCTCCAGTAGAGCCGTACCTGGAGGTGGGGGTATAAATATTGTTTCTGGGCCCCACCCACAGGAACTTCGATGTAGTTGGCCTGGGGAGCAGTGTGGCATCAGGAGTTTTAAAATTTCCCCAATCTGAATATGCAGCCAATGGTGAGAACCACTGGTTTCTGTAGAAACCCACATCCATGGCCCCAAGAAACATTTACAGCAAATGGGTCCCCCATCAGCACCTCACCTCGTGGCTTTCTACATCTTGGGGTGAGGCTGGGGGTGGACGAGTCAATGCAGATGGGAGGGATGCCTTGATCTCACTACTCAGCACATCCTGTGTTTGCCTTTCTAAATCACTTTCTGTTTTGCTTTTACTTTTGCTCTTTTTTTCTTTCAATAAACCACACTCAGCGCCAACTATCTATTCTCTAGCCTGTTGTCCTCCCTTTATGATCATAGTCCAAGCTACAAAAGATCTCATTTTTTCTCAAAAGAGCCCTGCGAGTGAGGTAGGAGCCAGGCTTTCGTATCCTAAGGCGAATCAGGGACCTGCAGATCAAGGAAGGTTCTGGGAGCCATGGAATTCACGTCATTATTTCACTTTCATGTGCTTATAGCAATTTTCCATTTACAAAGCGCTTTCACCTACTGGCTGCTGTGGAATCTGGCTACTGACAGCAAGTCTGTGGTGACAGTATTTTCATAACCAGAGAGCCGCATAGCCTGATTGGCCCTGATCAATTCCAGAATACACCTGTTGTCCCAGCCTAATTATTCGAACCACCCCTTTTCACTCTCAGAGGCATCTTAGTTTGGACAATAAATGATATGGTTGGTCACCTTGTTCACAACCACCTTCTTGTTTTAAGAGGGGCCTATTGAGACTCAGAGAAGTTAAGTAATTTGTTCAGAGTCACTCAGCTAACTAGAGGCAGAGACAACACTTGAACTTGGGTCCTGTGTCTCCAGACCTCTGCCCCATACGTGGATGTTATGGAACAATAGAATCAGAGCTTATCTCCGCAAATCTTTCTTTTTATAGATGAAGAAACGAAACACATTGGGCGGTGATCTCTTAAAAGTCACCATCAGAATGTTCCCTGGGAAGGAAAGCCTTGGGGTGCAGAGCAGGGATGGCCAGGCTCCTTGACATCATCCCATGACCACATGGGAACAGATTAGTAAGTTATCAATAATTGTCTTGGATGGCACTTGAGAGCCTAACTTGACAAAAGAAGGTACAAGGCCTGACATAAGGGTGTTTTAAAAAAAGAGTAAGAAATTTAGAGTCAGAACCTCTAGATTTGAGAACCAGAACTGGATGCTATTACCCTCTACTCTGGGCATTTCACATACCCTCTGTGAGCACAAGTGTAGTTCAACCACAAAACGGAAGTAATCATCGTTCTTATGTCCTGAGGTTGTTACAAGGAGAGCAAACTGCAGCTCACCGAGTGCTGACAGCAGCAGGTCTCACGAAGGCCCTGTGAGTCATGTTTGTTTGTTTCCTTCATTTTTCACATGAGTGGACCAAGGCTCAAGGACAAGGATGCTGGGGGTTCAAGGAGATAAAGTATGTGACTAAGTCCTAAGACGCTGCCTTTTCATATTATTGTTATTAGCAGCTGCAATGGCAACAGATCACGATTATCAATTGATGTGGGCCTCAGGCGTATGTCCTTGAAGCTCCCTGGGTGACAGAGGTTGTGTATGACACACCCAGTGGACAGGCGGGGTTGAAGGGTTGCTTCGTGGGAGTGTTGAACATAAGCAACACCATGACTCGAGCTGGGTGGGGCCAGCCTGCCTGGCTGACAATTACCCTGCTCTTCAGAAAACACCTCAGGTACCTGACCCCTTCAATAAGAAAGCCTTTCTTCCTATGGGAATCATAGAGCTAAGAGAAATATCAAACTTGGAAATGCCTAATTTCGTAAATCAGGACATTGAAACTGTGCAAACCACGGCCAGTGTCTTATTTCACAGCTAGAGGGCCGATGCATGAAATTTGTGCAAGGAGCTCGGCCCTCACAGTCACAGCAGCTTGCCTCGGCCCTCGCAGCCCCGGCTTCTACCGGAAGGTCGATCCAGAAGGATGTCCAGAAGGTCCTTCGGCTGTCCGGTCTAATTAGCATATTACGCTTTTATTATTATAGTTTACTTTCCATCTTTACTTGTCCCTGTCAATGATAACTACTAACCAGAAACTGAAAAAGGGGGGATGTCAAAAGAGCTTTCCTACCTGATTTTTTGTTCCCTGCATCAATCTAGTTTTTGAACTGACCATGAAGGCCTGCTGGCTCTCATGGATTGCTTTTCTTTGGGGAAAATAAAACAAATGACAGCACGGGCATTTTAGAATTCTTTGGGGGCACAGGGGCTATGCAGTGAGCTTTTTATATAAATGGAGAAAACCTCCAAAGCTGCCAACATGAAATTCCAAAGGTGCCGGGAGAATTGGTCCCCACACCTAGGAGTGGGGCACAGGGTTTCTTTGGCTCTAAAGAGTCAATTTGTGTTTCAAATATCTTTCAGGAACTTGACACTGTGAAACTACCTGCTCCCAGGGAATCTGAGAAAGTCCCAGAATAGCTTTCTTCAAGGAGAGCAGCAAGACTCCTGGCTTTGTTAGAGCCCTCCCTATTCACTCCCCACACCGCAGGCCTGGAGGCTGAGGCTCAGGTCACCACTGAGGCCCACATAGCTCAGCCTCCCAGGGGACAAGACCCCTCTCATTACGTGGGTCTGCCAGAGGTCCTGGAAATCCTACCCAAAGGGGTTCCAGAAACCAAATGAGGGCACCAGAAGCCACAGGTGAGGGGAAAGAAACAGGCTGAGAAAAGCAAGTATCACTAAATGATGGGTGTAATTTTTACAGATAATTAAACACACACACACACACACACAGAGAGAGAGAGAGAGAGAGAGAGAGAGAGAGAGAGAGAGAGAGAGAAACCCAGTGGGAAAAATTTAACAAATCCTTGTGGCACCTGGGCCAACTAGGACAGATCATTTCCCCCGGTCCCAGGAAATATACATGCCATTTAAATTTCAGGGTCCCTTGCCTTCTCGCCGATCTGCATATTTCTAGAGAAACTTTGCATTTGAAGGGTTTCTTCCCTCTTTGTGAAAGGTCTTGGCTCTCAGGCAGCCTGCAGACTTCCCCTCCCCCAAGTCCTGGCGACTCTGCCTGCACCACCCTGGAGGCAACTCTCCCGCCGCCTCAGGTTTCCCAGCTTCTGCGGTGTCGCACCCTAGGACCGATCAAATGTTTCTTTCTTATTACACCAGCGGACGGGAAACGTGCGGCGGCTTCCATCCTTCCTCCCACAGGTTGCAAATGAAGTGAGCGGCTTTGACGTTACGCTGTTTCTGCCTAGGGAGCGAGGCGGCTCTTTTACTTTTTCACTGTACCCCTTCACGCCAGTCTGCCCAGGTTGATCGGGGCGTTTTCCGATTTGTCCAGCCCTTAGCATTTCCTGATACCCTGCAGAATCATGATCACGACAATAATAATGTTGGGAGAAATGGAGTGTTTGTTTTCTGCTTTGGGAAACATCTTTTGTTTCCGTTTGCTTTCCCTTTAGCTCTGAATAATGGAAAGAGGTTTTTAAGAAATGTTATTTTTGCTTTGCCAAAGGTAATGACCACCAATGCTTCCTTTTATTGCACGCACACACACAAACACACACAGTTTTAGAAGATAGGTTAACGGGTCCAGCAAGGTTCTTACCATCTCCCTACACCTGAGGATGCCCCTCAAGAAAAGCCAACATCCCGCGGGGAGGGCTCTGGACCCACAGCGGGGACCGCCTGTCCTGCGGCCGCTTTGACAAACTGCCGGCCAACTCTCCAAGACAGCCACCTGCCAGACTGCACCTGACTCCATCCGCCCGGGAGCCCTGAGACCAGGCTCGGGCTTGCAGACAGGCCGCCCAGGGGACCGCCAGGGCTGGGCTGCGCTCCCCGGGGAGGGTCGGGCGTCCGGCGCGAGCCGCGCGGGTGCACGTGAGCCGGCGCAGGTGCGGGAGCGCCCAGGCGCCGACCTACCTTCACAAAGAGCTCGATCTCGGGGTCCCTGTCGTCCCCGTTCGCGGTCGCCGAGTCCGTCATGCCGTCGGCGCCCGGGGCCACCGTCCCGGGTCGGGGAGGCGCCAGCCCTGCGGCGCCCGGGCCAGCGCTCTGCGCTCCTGCTCCTGCCCAGAGGGGCCTCCCTTCGGAGCGGCGTCCTGGTTGGTTTTCGCCCCCTTTTCTATTTCTCCAGCCCGGGACCGCGATGCCTGAGAATCAGTCCCGGGTGACGGCGTGAAAAGGAGAGAAACCCGGAGAGGACAGGGGGCACCGCGAGAGGGAGGTGCAGGGATGGCAGCAGGTCCCTGAGCAACAAGTGCCGGCTGCGGGAGGTGTCACAGGATCCGCGCCTGTCAACGATCCCGCCGCTGCCGCCAACGCGCCCAAAATAGCCGTTGGCCGCGGGGCGGGGTCAGCCGGGGTGGGGCGGGAGGGGCACTCCGCGAGCAGCGGGGCCGCCCCCGGGACAGGCCACCCCGCCAGGCGCAAGGCGCGGACGCAGCCGGTCCCGCCGCCACTAAGGCCCAAAGGATGTCCTAGGAAAGGGAAAGGGGGGCGGGAGAGGGAGTCTGAGAGAAGAGGAAGAAGAGAAGGGATGGTTTTACGTCTTTCAAGTTTCAATGATGAAGCTTAACCTCCTTCAAATGACATACTACCAGCGTTATCCCCTGGGAAAGCCCCTTCCTGCCTTAGCAATGCTCAGAATAGAGAGTTGGTGTGGGGAGCGGGAGAATGGCAAATGCCCTGTTTTGGGGTCTTTCCTTCCCTCTCCAGCCCCCCACACCAACTCTCTATTCTGAGCATCGCTAAGGCAGGAAGGGGCTGTCCCAGGGTATAACGCTGGTAGTATGTCATTTGAAGGAGGTTAAGCTTCATCATTGAAACTTGAAAGACGTAAAACCATCCCTTCTGGTCAAATTCTGTCTGTTTCCTTTGCCTTCTTGTTAGCTAATCCTGTTTGTGCTCTGTCTTGCCTTACTTACAAATATAAATTTTTTCAGAGCTTTATTTAAAAAAAATAATCATTTGACGATAAAAATAAGTAATAGTTGCCCTAGCCAGTTTTGCTCAGTGGATAGAGCTTCAGCCTATGGACTGAAGGGTCCCAGGTTTGATGCTGGTCAAGGTCATGTACTTCGGTTGCAGGTTCAATCCCCAGCCCTGGTTGGGACCGGTGTGGGAGGCAACCAATAGCTGTGTCGCTCTCACATTGATGTTTCTCTCTGACTCCCACCCTCCCTTCCACTATATCTAAAAAAAATCAATGGAAAAATACCCTCGGGTGAGGATTAGCAAAAAAGTAAAATAAGTAACAGTATTGATTATGTACCAGGAAAAAAATACTAAGTAATCTACATGTCTTAACTTGTTTAATCTTTACAAATAGTGTTATTTCCATTTTACAAGTGGGGAAACCAATGCATAGATGATTCAGTAACTTGCCCCCAGCCATCCAGCTGGGAAATGCTGAAGTCAGAATTTAAACCCAGGAAGACTGAGCCTGTGCTCTCAGCCACTCTACTAACTGCCTCTCCCAAACTCAGTACATACAAGTTACTTTGTGGAAACAAGACACTGCCCTTGTCTTAATAGAAATTAAAATCCATTTCAGGATAGTGGTCACATGAAAGGAAAACTAAGGCTGTCACATGAACTAGGCAGATGGAGGTGCTACATAAGTCAGCATGTAGAGAGATTATTCGCCACGACTGGGGTGGAGAAGGGAAAGGCCTCCTACAGCAGAAAGTACTTCAGCCGAATGGTCCTGAATGTCAGGTATCTGACAGGCTGAGAAGATGGCAAGGTATCTTGAACGCCCTTTATGGCAGGCTGTTTGCCCATAAACTTGTGTCTCCTCACTGAAGAATCAGTCACCAAGCCCAACTTGGCAACGCAAACAATACACAATAGCTTAATCAAGGTGAGGCTTCATTTCTCTCCTCCTCCTTGGTTTTGGGCTTACATCACCAAAGCCCTTAGACTCTAAGGCTTAGAGAAACCTTCAGGGCTGTATATTCTGAGCTAATGACTGCATCCTGTGGAAAGGACAAGGTTACAGAGGGAGACTGGTACCTTCACTGCATGCTGCACAGACTCATCACTGTCCTGGTCTGGAGTGTGGACAATATTTGCAATAGCAATGTGGCAGAGATAAATAAAATTATATGTATAAAAATACCTGTGAGGTTTTTGTTTGAATGAAAGATGCTTTACACATGTGATCACTTTCCTGGCTATGATCTAAACAATGTGTGGTATGACCTCTACCTTTTAAAATCCCAAACCTAGCAGAGTTTGCTTTCATTTCATCTTATCCAAATATCTGCTGCTTATTGGAAAATGGAAAAGTTTCTTTTTAATTTCTAGATAACACTTCCCATTTGGACATCCCTACAGATAACTGATAATTTATAAACCTTCATGTTGCAAAAAAAAAAAAATCAGCTTTGGCCATAAAATGTTTCTAGTTTTAAATTCTGCTTTAGTTCAAAGATAAGAAGATTTCATTTTTCACCTTTGAATGTCAAAGCTTAATCGGTTAGAATCAAGTCTAGATTTCTTCAGAGAAAATACTTCCTTGATCATAGACTGTACTTCTAATAATCATAGTTTCACAAATTTGGTGCAAATTTTGAATAAATATTTACCGGAAAAGCATGTCAAAAATATATTCAATGCTCACTTTGTAACAATACAGAGATTAGCATGGCCCCAATGAAAGGATGGCATGCAAGTCCATATAACATCCATACTTTTTAATGATTGTTGAAGGGAAGAATTACAACTTATCTTATGGGTATAGTATTCAATATATTCAGGTTCAGTGATATGACATAAAGGGTTAAGGTAAAGAGATTTCTATAGCTGTGTGGTTTCTATGCTTCACTTCAAGTGGTAAATTATGAATTCTAAGCAAACTGAGAAAAGTTAGGTATGTATATTATCACAGCACCTAAAGCAACAACTACAAAAGTTGTACAAATAGATATAATAAAAAATATTTTTTTGCCCTTAAATTTTGAAAAAGAGAGCAAATAGAAAATTGGTAATAAAATGGTGAGTCTAAATCCAACCATATAAATGCTTACACTAAATAAACATGATCTATACACATTAATTAAAAGCTGGAGATTGTTGGACTGAATTAAAAAAAAAAAAAGACCCAGGACCCAACCACATGTTGCTACACTTTAAATATAATGATGTAGATAAATTAAAAGTAAAATGATGGGGAAAGAAATATTATGCAAACACTAATCAAAAGAAAATTAGTGGTTATATTAACATCAGACAAAATAGATTTCAGGAGAAGGAAACTATCAGGGATAAAAAGGAATCTATACTAATAAAAAGGTACTATGCTAATTAGACCGGGACACCTTCCGGATGTCCTTCTGGACAAAGTTATGGTGGTGGGGCCAAGGCAGAGGCAGTTAGGGGCCATCAGGCCAGCAGGGGAGGGCAGTTGGGGGCGAGCAGGCCAGCGGCGGGGGAGGGGGAGGGCAGTTGGGGGCGAGCAGGCCTGCAAGCAGAGTGGTTAGGGGCAATCAGGCAGGCAGGCAGGTGAGTGGTTAGGAGCCAGCAGTCCCAGATTGTGAGAGGGATGTCCAACTGCTGGTTTAGGCCCAATCCTACAGGCAGTCGGACATCCCCCGAGGGGTCCCAGATTAGAGAAGGTGCAGGCTGGGCTGAGGGACACCGCCCCCCCGTGCACGAATTTTGTGCACCGGGCCACTAGTATTATATAATGATCAAAGAGTCAACTCATTGAGAAGATATAGCAACACTAAATGTGTATGCACCTTAATAACAGAGCTTCAAAATGCATGAAGCATGAGCTGATTAGTGAAAGGAGAAAGAGACAAATACACAATTATAGTTGGAGAATACAATACTCCTCTCTTAGCAATTGATAGCACAAGTAGACCAAAAAAGAAAAAAATCAGCAAGGATATAGGAGACCTAAACAATGCTATCAATCAATTTGACCTACTGAGCATTCATAGACTATCCCACCCAAGAAACAACAGAATACACACTATTTCCAAGTACACATGGAACATTCACCAAAATAGAGCATATGCATCATAAAACCAACATATTTAAAAGAATGAAATCATACAAAATATGTTCTTTAGCCATAATAGAATCATTTTGACCCATAAAAAATTTTTCAGGAAAACATCTAAATATTTGGAAATTAATACACTTTAAGAAATTCATTTGCCAGCAAGAAAGTCTCAAGAGAATAGTTTTAGGAAATTTTAAAAATTAGAAAATATATGGAACTAAATGCAAATGAGCATACAACATATCAAAATTTGTGAGATGCAGCTTAATGAGTGCCTAGAAAGAAATTTATACTTCAAGTGCTGTTTTTAGAAAAAAAATGAAAGTTTCAAATCAATAATCCAAGCTTCTTATCTTAAGAAACTAGGAAAATAATAGGTAGCTAAACTCAAAGCAGGAAGGAATAAAATAATAAATATAAGAAAAGAAATTAATGAAATTGAAAAAAGAGAAAACAATGGAGAAAATCAATGAAACAGAAGCTGGTTATTGTAAAAACATCACTAAGATTGGTAAACTTCTCTATAGATTTACCAAGAGAAAAAGAGTGAAGATACATATTACCAATATGAGGTCTGAAAGATGGTATATCACCACAAAAATCCACAGACATCCTATATAATAAAAGGCTAATAGGTAAATCAACCAAACAGTGGAATGATGGTTGCTATGATGCGCACTGATCACAAGGGGGCAGATGCTCAACGTAGGAGCTGTCCCCTGGTGGTCAGTGCGCTCCCACATAGGGAGTGCTGCTCAGCCAGAAGCTGGGCTCATGGCTGGCGAGCGCAGTGGTGGTGGCAGGAGCTTCTCCTGCCTTCGTGGGAATGGGCCTAAGCCATCAGTCGGACATCCCCCAAGGGCTCCCAGACTGTGAGAGGGTGCAGGCCGGGCTGAGGGATCTCCCCCAAGTGCATGAATTTTGTGCACCAGGCCTCTAGTAAAAAGATAATAAAGGAAAACTACAGACAATTCTCTGAAGACAAATTAGAAACTTAGATGAAAAGGACTAAATCTTGAAAGACATAAACTAACAAAATTCACTCAAGAAGTAGTAGATAACTTAAATAGTTCTATCTACTAAAAATATGAAATACATAGTTGAAAATTCTCCTAGGAAAAAAACCCAAAAACTTCAAGCCCAGATGTCTTCATTAATGAATTCAACCAAACATTCAAGAAAAAAATAACACATGATTCTATACAATCTCTTCCACAAATGAGAAGAGGATAAAATAAATGACTTGTATCCAGAATTTATAAAGAATTGTCACAACTCAAAAATAAGAAAACAAACAACACAATTTTTAAAGATAGCCATAAGATCTGAACACTTTACAAAAAAAAAAACCAAAAACATACCAATGGCAAATAAGTATATGAAAAGATGAAGAACATCATTATTCACTAGAGAAATGCAAATTAAATAAAAGATACCATAAATACCCATTCAAATGATTAAACTATACACACAGGAGAATCCCATGTGGAAGCAAGAATGAAGAGCAAATAGAACTCCCATACATAGTTGGCAGGAAGGCACAATTGTATAATTCCGGCAAACAGTTTGTCAATTTTGCATGAAGTCAAACATACACTTACCATATGGCCCATTTAACATCTCCTAGGGATTATCCTAGAGAAATGAAAACTTAGATTTTCACAAAAATCTGGACATAAATATTGATAGCAACATAATTCATAATTGACCCAAACTGGAAAGAACCCAAATATCCCTCAGTGGGACATGAATGAATAAGCAAACAGCGGCACATCCATACAATGATACACTACTTAGCAATAAAAAGGAATGGATAGGTACAAAATATGGTGAATCTCAAATACACTACATTAAGTGAGAGAAATCAGTATCAAAAGGATACATACTGTATGATTCCATTTATATGACATTCTGGAAAAGACAAAATTATAGGGATGGAAAGGAAATAAGTGGCTGTGAAGTGTTGGAGTAAAAGGGGGTTTGACTGTAAATGGGCAGCACAAGAGGGTTTTTTCAGGTGATAGAATATTCTCTGTCATGTTTGTGGCAGTGGTTAGAAACATTTCTGTAGGTGTTAAAGCATATAGAACTGTATACCGAAAAAGAGAATTATCTGTATGTAAATTTTAAAAATTATCAAGATGCTTAAAAACTCCAAAAAATAAAGCCACTAGGTTCTATTTCCACCTCCCCTTTTCATTCATTCTTTGCTTCAAACCCTTAACATCAGATCTTATCTTACCATTGGCTGCAGAAATGTAAAAAAGATCTATTCCATGAGGCCTAGTGCTCCTAATCATAGCCAATCAATAAAATAGAATAAACCCTCATTGAAATAAAAAAACAACAACAAAATAAGCATATTTAGACCGAAAGAATGTGTGTATGTGTGATAAAAGGACATTTATTATGAAATAATGATTATTCTTATACATTTTCCAGAAAGGTTCACCTTACCCAGTATCAGAGTATAGCCATACTATCTATATATATAAAAGCCTAAGCAACTGTTATGACCGAATAACCAGTCGACCAGTCACTATGACGCACACTGACCACCAGGAGACAGACACTCAACACAGGAGCTGCCCCCTGGTGGTCAGTGCACTCCCACAGCCAACCTCCCTTGGCGGGCCAACCTCTCATGGTCCCTTCCCCGCAGCCGGCTGGCCCCAATCAGCCCTGCCCCCCTGGCCAGCCAACCTCCCACAGTCCCTCCCCCCAAAAGGGACTGGGTGAGACAGCCCCGATAGGCCCCAATCACCGGCCAGGCTGAGGGACCCCACACATGCACGAATTTGTGCACCGGGAACTCTAGTCAGTTATAAGCTCAAAATTTCATGTATTTAATGATACTTAGTTGAACCCACTCACTCTGCCCACAGTAGCAGCTATTTCTATGAAAATTAGGTTGTTCCACCCTTACATTCTCTACAGGGAATCTCTTAAACAATCCCAAGGGTTTGAGGTTCAAGCTGAAGCAACTGGCAATTTTTTAAAAATATTTTTTTTATTGATTTCAGAGAGGAAGGGAGAGGAAAAGACAGATAGAAACATCAGTGATGATAGAGAATCTTCATGCCCTACACTAGGGATCAAGCTCACAACCCAGGCATATGCCCCCGTCCAAATCGAACCGCGACCTCCTGGTTTATAGGTCAATGCTCAACCACTGAGCCACGCCAGCCAGGCCAGACTGGTAAATATTGATGACAGCTGCAGAAGCACCAGTTATTTTGAGTCTCTATGAGAGGACCAGGTGGGTGTGGAAAAGGAGAGGTGAGTCCTGGAGGGATCACACCTGCAGAAGGTCACAGATTGGGCTGCAACGAGGATCAAGGTGGGTTCTTTCTATTCATTCCTTTATAAAGTAACTAGAGGCCCAGTGCACTAGTAGGGTCTCTAGTGGCTGCTGGTTACTGGCCGGGACCTCCCTCCCTTTCCCTGGCCGGTCAAGGGGACAATTTGCATACTACACTTTTATTATATAGGATGTGCCCTTGCGTGTGTCCAACACTGCCAGTAATCTTTGTTCCCATACCAGTCCTTCTACTTGTGCTTAGCAAAGGGAGAGGCCTGGGGGTGGGCTGCACTGAAGCCAAGAGTCTTGTCAAAACCCGTCACTCATCCCACTGATTCACTCATTACTCATTCCTCCAACCAGTGTTTTGGAGGTGCCTACTGTGTGCTGAGCACTGCTCATGCTCTTTCTAGAACCATCTGAGAGCATGCAGTATGCACATCCCTCCTGGCAATTAACTGTCTTCACTCCTGCATTATTCCTTCATGGGCTGAGGCTTGTCTTTCTCACAAGCTCCTTGAGGACAGGAATCCAGTTTTGTGACTCTTTTGCATGACCCACGAGTGGAGCAGTCTCTTGCTATAAACTCGTTAACAAACTGGTAATATTCCCAGTACAGTGTACATGCTCAATAGATAATTGTTGATGGACTCAACTAATGAATAACTGGCACCTCTTTAATTCACAGCCTCCTCCTCCAGTAGGGATTCTTCCTGTACATGCATTACTCAAAGGCTGACATCAGTGAAATGGACATTACAGTTGAGGTTTTTAGAAAGATTCTAATTTTGAACTAAAACATGGGAAAGAGTTAAGTAATAATAATAACACTTACTAAGAGCCCATCACCTGCCTGGAGCTCTGCATCCCTTATTAGCTCACTTCATCTCCATAATAACTGAGTAAGGCAGGTGCTAGTAGTCCCCTTCACAAATGAGGAAGCAAACATTTAAAGAGGATAAGTTACTTGTCCAGGTCGCATGGGTAATTATAAATAATACAGCTGGTATTTTGCTGCAAGTCTCTCCATCGTTAAAGCCCATTTGAGGATTCTGGAATCCTTCCTTACTCTGCTTAACCTAACCCTCGGCCATGAGCTGCAAAAAGAAACAGGGGAGGTGGCACAAAACGATAAAAAATAAAAAACACCCAGCCCACTAGAGATAGGAAAAACATGGGAGACAAAAGTCAGGAGAAAACGAATCTGAGGTCATAGTCTATTGCATCACCATGTGCTTTTGGCAGGATTTACTGCTCTGGTGACTGTCCTCACTTAATGGCAAAGTTCATATTTTAGTCACAGCAAGACCACATAAAAATGCAAGTATTACTCAAATGCATTTTTAAAAAAACTTGGAAAGGGCCCAAGATAAATACATGTAACACATTTTTTTAAAACTGTTCATCCGTATTACCTTTATCCACACATCTGATTTTCTTTTGGCCAATAGCCCATCTTGCCAATTGAGCAGAGACAGCCTTTAATGAGTAATTAAAGCGCAAGATATTAAAGAGGACCAGGGTTTGGGGGAGAACCAAAGTGAGAAACCTTGGGGAGGGGAAATCAGCATTTATACAAGTGGGAACAGAATACAGGATGTTTTGAGGAAAGTAGGCAAATGCCCATGAATAGATTAAAGTTTTAAAAGGAAAGGTGAAGGGTACTTGTAATCATTGACAACTAGAATCCATTCACCCTTTTGTTAAAGGACCAGCCCAATATTTCTTGGGAATCTACACCTCTATTCACAGCCGATTAGGTTTAAGTGGAGATTCTGGGGTGGACAAGAGAGTCATGTTAGCCAATGGGAGCACTAAGTCCCTGAGCACAGTGATTGGTTCAAAATGGACACATGATCAACTTGGATCTAGTGAGATTCAAATCCGGGACTTTTGTCAGAAATGTATTTAAAAGACAATTTTTGTTTCTGCTGGGCTTATGGAGAAACCCAGTAAGACTCTGATGGAGAGAAAAGTCAACAGAGAAAAAACAAGGGTCAAGAGATTGAGAGGAAGCCCACGTTCTGATGTGTTGTTTGAGTGATGGCTCTCTCAGTGTGCCTGAAACTTGATACCCCTAGGCTTTCCTGTCCCTGATAGTCAATAAAGTCCTTTTTGGGTTCAGACTAACTTGAATTGGGATTTCTGACATTTGCAACTGGAGATTTATATCCCCAACAGTTAGAGACTGCATAGAATAAAGAGGGCTATGGTCAAGATATAGTTCATATGACAGAAAAAGGATCTCAGATGCCAAAACCGGTTTGGCTCAGTGGATAGAGCGTCGGCCTGCGGACTGAGAGGTCCCGGGTTCGATTCCGGTCAAGGGCACGTAACTTGGTTGTGGGCACATCCCCAGTGGGAGGTGTGCAAGAGGCAGCTGATCGATGTTTCTCTCTCATCGATGTTTCTGACTATCTATCCCTCTCCCTTCCTCTCTGTAAGAAATCAATAAAAAATATTAAAAAAGAAAAAAAAAAAAAGAAAAAGGATCTCAGAGATATTGTAAGGGGGACATGAGTTAACAACAGTGATACACTTTAAAAAGGAGGCCACACCATGAGATGAATAAAAAGTATCTATATATATAAAAGACTAAGCAACTGTTGACCGGCCGGTAGCTATGATGCACACTGACCACCAGGGGGGCAGATGCTCAATGCAGGAGCTGCCCCCTGGTGGTTAGTGCGCTCCCAATTGGGACTGGGCCAGATGGCCCTGATCAGCCCCTATCGCCTGCCAGGCTGAGGAGGAACCCCCACCCATGCATGAATTTGTGCACCAGGCCTCTAGTCTATATATATATATATATATATATATATATATATATATATATATATATATATATAGCCTAAGCAACTGAATGGCTGAATGACCAAATGACCAGTCCCCCGGTTGCTGTGACGCACACTGACCACCAGGGGGCAGATGCTCAATGCAGGAGCTGCCCCCTGGTGGTCAGTGTGCTCCCACAGTGTGAGCGCCGCTCAGCTGACCTACAGGCACAAGACACAGGGCTCACTGCTGGCCGCTGCAGCCTGGAGACCACAGCAGAGCGGCAGCAAGCCTACCGAGTGGCAGCGGCGGCAGGCACAGTGGGGCCGGGATGAACAGGAGCTGCAGGCAGGAGTAGCAGGAAGCATTGGACTGCTGGTTTTGGCCCAATCCTTGTAGGCTATGCCGAGGGACCTTACCAGTGCATGAATCTGTGCACCGGGCCTCTAGTTATTTATAAAAGTTCCAGATCCTCATTAAACCACTTTCTAGGCCAGCCGTGGGCAAACTACGGCCCGCAGGCCGGATCCGACCCGTTTGGCTGTTCTATCCGGCCCGTGGAGCCGAAAGAGCGGAGGGGTTCTCTTGATCTCCCCTCCGCTCCTTTACTTTGAATTTATATTAGTTCACACAAACACTCCATCCATGCTTTTGTTCCGGCCCTCCGGTCCAGTTTAAGAACCCATTGTGGCCCTCGAGTCAAAAAGTTTGCCCACCCCTGTTCTAGGCTCATAAAACAAATACAAAATGAAAGTAAAATACATTCAGAAATTGAGGAAGCTGCAGAGATGGGCCCTATGTGTAGGTTTAAGGTGATCATAGATAGCTACAGAATAAAATCATAACATCATAAAACAATGTCAATAAGTAAAAATAAAACAACACCTTCTTGAACTGCTTCTTTTAACCTCACAACAGAGAGAATGTCTAACTGTACAGTGAAAAAAGCACTGGGCTTAGATCAAGAAGTTTCAAATTCAAGACTTGGCTCCTGTCACTTTCTAGCCCTGTAACCTGGTCATCAACCTCCTATACCTCAATTTCCTTACCTGTTAAATGGGAATAACAGTACCTTCCCTGAAGTTTATGTAAAGTTTAAATAATACTATTTACCAGGCGAGCCCCTGGGGACCCACGCTCTTGTCAGGGGAGTCTGGACTCTCGGGCGGAGACTCAGGAGCTGGGGAAGGCAGAAGTCTAAAGGCGCGCGCGTGGAGCTGGGGAAGGCAGAAGTCTGAAGGCGCGCGCGTGCAAGTGCGCACAAAGGCTGCAGCGGTTGCCACAGGCTTTCCCTAGTGGAAGGGAGTCAGAGGCTCCTGACTGCACTGAGCCCCAGTTCTGACTGCACTGAACCCCAGTTCCAGGCAAGCCCCTGGGGACCCATGCTCTTGTGGGGGGAGTCTGGACTCTCGGGCGAAGACTCGGGAGCCGGGGAAGGCAGAGGTCTGAAGGCGCACACATGCGCGCAAGGGCAAGGCTGAGGGGAAGCCAAGACTGAGACTCCACCCCATCCAAGCTGAGCACAGAGGCTATTGCAATTTGGCAAGTCTAATCCTATAAGGCTGTCTCCAGCACCGAACTTCTCACAGCATAGACACAGTTGATCCTTACAACCAAACTGGCCTGGAGGTCAATTCTTCCCAGTGATACCAACAACAATCAAGACTTAATTACAACAAGGCTGTACACACAGTCCACAAAGGAGTGCACCAAGAGTGTCCACCTCAGGTTAACTGGGGAGGCAGACCCACTGGGCCATATTGGAAACCTAGCACACAAATCTACCTTACCAACTCAGGGAATCAGTGAAAATGCGGCGTCAAAGAATCAGATCACAAATGAAAGAAATGGAGGAAAACAAACGACTGGATATAGAATTCAAAACCACGGTTATAAGGCTTTTCAAGAATATCCTAGAAAAGGCCGATAAATATAACGAGACCCTCGAAGATATGAAAAAGGACCAACTAGAAATAAAACATACACTGACTGAAATAAAAAATATTATACAGAGACCCCAAAACAGACTAGAGGAACACAAAAATCAAGTCAAAGAATTGAAATACAAAGAAGCAAAAAACACTCAACCGAAAAAGCAAAAAGCAAAAAAAAAAATCCAAAAAGTTGAAGATAGTGTAAGAAGACTCTGGGACAACTTCAAGCGTACCAACATCAGAATTATGGGGGTGCCAGAAGAAGAGAGAGAACAAGATACTGAAAACCTATTTGAAGAAATAATGACCGAAAACTTCCCCCACCTGGTGAAAGAAATAGACTTACAAGTCCAGGAAGTGCACAGAACCCCAAACAAAAGGAATCCAAAGAGGACCACACCAAGACACATCATAATTAAAATGCCAAGAGCAAAAGACAAAGAGAGACTATTAAAAGCAGCAAGAGAAAAACAGTTAATTACCTACAAGGGAGCACCCATACGACTGTCAGCTGACTTCTCAACAGAAACTATGCAGGCCAGACGGGAGTGGCAAGAAATTTTCAATGTGATGAATAGTAAGAACCTACAACCAAGATTATTCTACCCAGCAAAGCTATCATTCATAATTGAAGGGCAGATAAAGAGCTTCACAGATAAGAAAAAGCTGAAGGAGTTCATCACCACCAAACCAGTATTATATGAAATGCTGAAAGGTATTCTTAAAGAAGAGAAAGAAGAAAAAAGTAAAGAGAAAAATTATGAACAACAAATACATATCTATCAACAAGTGAACCTAAAAATCAAGTGAATTAAAAACCTGAGGAACAGAATAATCTGGTGAATATAATAGAATCAGGGGCATAGAAAGGGAGTGGACTGATAATTCTCAGGGGGAAAGGGGTATGGGGGGTTCATGAAGAGACTGGACAAAAATCATACACCTATGGATGAGGACAGTGTGGGGGAGGTAAGGGCAGAAGGTGGGGTGGGAACTGGGTGGAGAGGAGCTATGGGGGGAAAAAGGAGAAACAAATGTAATAATCTGAATAAAGATTTATTTAAAATAATAATAAAAAAATAAATAATACTATTTATGAATAGACATAAAGCATCCACCATTTTGATGGACCTATAGAATAAAGAACAAAAGAGCTATCTCTCCCTCCCCCCCCCCATGAGGACTAGTATTAGACAGCATTGCATTTCAAGGCAGTTACTCACTTAATTCCTCACTGCGACCCTAATTCCAAGATAGCAACTATCATTACTCCATTAGCCAGTAAACATAACTCACCAGAAAGCTCTAGAGCTGGGATTTGAATCCAGGTCTGTTTAACATCCAAGTGTCTGCTTTTATTGAGTACTAGTTAGTATTATGATTTTATTATTAATGAATTATACAAATGAACAGAAAAGTTAAGTGAATACCCACATATATGCCTAGTCTGGAAGTAAAGGCTGAAGACCAGCTACTGGAGTATTTAAGTAAGAAATGCTCCTAGGTAAAGAATAAAGTACAGACCCTGGGATGACCCTGACCATGTTGGATGACCTTCAGCCTTTATCTGTCTCCCTGTCATCGTTCCAGCTCTTTAAGCTACATAAGGAATTCTTTCCTGAAAGGCATCAAATATTATTGGGAAAAATTACAAATTTCTTCTTAAAACTGGGCAGAGTTGATCTAACTGAATTGTTGTTATTCTTTAAAAAATAACCTATCCTAAGGTGTCTGTTCCTCCCAAGAATTCTAGGTACATATCTATATTGGATAGCAAGAACCTACAACCAATTATTTTTCTTTCCATTTATTTTCTTGCCTCTCTGTCTCTGTCTCTCTCTTTCTCTCCATTTTAGCATCTCAGAGAAACAAGATAATAAGACATTTCTATGCATTATTAGCTGGTCATAGCTAGGCACACACAGAGAAAATTGATTTCTGCCTTGCTGTAATAAGTGGTGCTTTTAAATCTGTAATCAGGGGGTAAGCTTTGCTTCTATTTTTATCATATATTTTGTCCAACTGTGAAATCTTTTATGATCTGCCAAGAAGATTAACCCTATTCCCATAAAGCTTGGTAGACAGAAAATCAGAATATTACCTTCAATTGCTTTAATTCCCTTTTTCCAAGGAGAAGGCAGAAAGCACTTAGCAAACATACCTGGGCTGGCTGCTGTGTGCCAGGCACCATGCTCAGTGCTGAGGATAAATTTATGAATAAGACCCAGCCCCTATCTGCAAGGATCTCCCAGTGCCTGAAATACATGTGGGGTGCTCTCATTCCTCACCCCATTTCTAGCTTGAATAGATACAATGTGTTCTAGGGAAATACAGGGTGGGGCAAAAGTAGGTTTACAGTTGTGAGTACATGAGTTTATTCTTGTATCATTATTTATTATTACATTATTATATATGAACAACTATAAGCCTACTTTTGCCCCACCCTGTAGAACTGAAATAAATCTGACTATATTGAGATGAAATGCTCATGCCTGAGTTTCCATAACCAGTGGATGAGAGAGTACTTGGGTCTACCAGCTGCCTCACAAATGAGTCCTCTTGTACTTAGACAGCAATGGCCAGAGTTAGTTTATCATTTTCATTTCTCTATTAACCACCTATTATACACCAAATACTCTTAGAGACACTGGGGTATATCTTGGGGGATAAAGCAGTTGTGGATAGCCCCTGCCTGGTGGGTCCTGCAATCCACTGTGGGAGACAGAACAAACAAGTAAACAAATAAATACAATTACAATTATAAAACATCATAAAAATATTATTGGGGAATCTGGATTATAATGCTAAAAAGTCACAATGGAAGTTGAAGAAACCTCCTTTGTAGGGTATCTGTAGGAAGGAGACATTTAAGCCCAGACCTGAAAGATAAAAAAGGGGCAGTCATTTGAAGTCTAAAGGGAGGAGGGGAGGGAACAGCATGTGTGAGGGCCCTGGGGTAGGAGAAAGTGTTTTATGCTGAGGAGCAGAAGGCCTAACTTGAATTTCCCCACAGTATTTCCATGGGATCTCATCATGGGGTCACATTTTCACCTTTTCCTATGAAATTACAGTTGACCTTTGCACAACATGGGAGTGAAGGATCCCAAACACCCTGCAGATGAAATACAAGTATAACTTTGACTCCACAAAAACTTAAATTGACCAAAACCTTACCAATTACATAAATAGTTGATTAACACATATTTTGTGTTATATATATCCTATATAATAAAAGGCTAATATGCAAATCAACCAAACGGTAGAACAACCGGTCACTATGATGTGCACTGACCACCAGGGGGCAGATGCTCAATGCAGGAGCAGGCCTAAACCATCAGACATCCCCCGAGGGCTTCCGGACTGCGAGAGGGTGCAGGCCAGGCTGAGGGACCCCCACCCCCCCAGTGCACGAATTTCATGCACCGGGCCAGTAGTATATATATATATGTAAATATATATACATATATATTACTGTATTCTTACAATAAAGTAAACTAGATTAAATAAAATGTTAAGAAAATCATAAGGAAGAGAAAATATATTTACAGTACTTGTATGTACTTATTGAAAAGAATCCACATATAAGTGGACCCACACAGTTCAACAGTGTTGTTCAAGGGTCAGCTGTACATTATGCAACCCTTGTAATTTCAGTACATGTGGGAGAAAATCTGCCCAGAGCTTTTCCTTCAGAGAAACAGTTCTAGCGTGAAGGAATAATGACAGGGCCACTGAATGTGTGTTGTTTGCAGCAAATGACTTCCTGCATCGCTCTGTAACTATTGATCATTTCTTCAGTTAAATACACTTTGAAAAGGTTTGCAGTGACCACTGTACAAAAGACAGACATTAGTCTAAGGCTCCTTTGCAGTACACATTTTCATCTCAAGGTCCCTCACATTTGGCTGTCTCCCACACAGCAGGCTTGGGCCTGCGGGGGAAGCATAACCCACTCCCAAAGACTATTCTATATAAGTGAGTTTATGTTTAAAAGGTTGCTTTGAATTTCATTGGATTACAATGAACTTCATCCTTTTTTACCTTGCTCTTTTGTATCTTGTAAATCCAATCATTGTCACTTCCTCTCTCATAAAATTAAGACCCAAGATGAATAAGGCTGAATGTAGACCCAGTCATTTATCACTGGTTAACACAGCACAGGGCAGTTGCATCAGTAGACACCAGACTTCATACTCTTAATGAAGCGTTAAGGCCTGAAGAGTCAAACCACTGACTTAAGCTCTCTGCCTTACTCACTGCTCCCTGCTCCCTGTGGGAAGTCATCAAATTAAAGGGCAGAGGGATGCAAAACAGCCACACCAAAACAGTCTGGCCAAGTTCGTCAGTCAACATCAACTCCTTCCCTCTGGTCATAGGGAGGCTGTATGCTGCTCACGTGGATGCTGACTGGACCATACCCCTTGCCCCATCCCAGTGGGCCATAGGCAATTGCATTTGCACACCACTGGGTGAGCATATACCCTGCAGTAAAGAAAGGATTAGGGAATCCTGTCTGAACAATAAACAATACTGACCCTCTACATGCACCTGTCACAGATGAAGACAAAATATGGAAACAATAAAAGAGGAAGGAGCTTGCTCATACCATGTTTGTGCCTGACCATACCTCACATTTGCTGCTATTTGCAGATCTATTTACAGGCTCCTGTCCTCCACTCAGATGCAGGGGCCTTTAAGATATACACAATCCATTCTTTCTCTCTCTTTCTCTGTTTTTTAAAACATAGACTCAAAAAAAAAAAAAATCCCACACACACAGTTTTAGGTTCACGGAAAAATTTAGCGGAAAGTATAGAAAGTTCCTATATACCCCGAGCCCCCACTCCTGCACAGCCTCCCCGACTATGGACATCCCACACCAGAGTGGTGCATTTGTCACAATCAGTGAAGCTATATTGACGAACATTATCACCCAAAGTCCATGGTTTATGATAAAATGCACTTTTGGTGTTGCACATTCTATGGACTTGGACACATGCATAATGACATATCCATCGCTATGGTATCATTCAGAGTAGTCTTGTTGCCCTAAAGATCCTCTGCACTCTGCCTATTCATCCCTCTCTTCTCCCTAGTCTCTGGGAACAACTGATCTTTTTACAATCTCCATAGTTTTGTCTTTTCCAGAATGTCATATGGTTGGAATCATACAGTATGTAGCCATCTCAGATTGTTTTTTTTCACTTAGTAAAAAGCATTTAGATTCCTCCATGTCTTTTCATGATGTCCATTCTCTTTTTATCCCTAGTGCCTCACACAGAGTAGACACTCACTGGGCTCTTGTTGGATAAATGGGTTGAATAAATGAGCAAATCAATGAGTGTAGTTCGTGCATAAACAAGTACTCATGCTGAGGCCTGTTAAATGCACCTCTCTTTCAGGCATCTTCAAACAATGATATCATTTGCATCTGATTCCAAAAATGTGTCTTATTTTATATAAGAGCTGCCGTGAAAAGTAAGAGAGCAGATATTTCTCTGATTGTCCCCACTTTAACAAGATCAGGAAACTCAGATTCAGAGAAGTAAATTAACTTGTCCAAAGTCCCTGTGCTGGGAAGTGGTGGAACAAGCAGTGGCCTCCACAATGCTCTGGTGTCCTGGGGTGCCCTTACCTTGTGCATCATCTCCCCTAAAGCCAACCTCGGGGTCATTCAAATGCACAAATATCAAACAAGAAAGTAAGTCCTGCTGATACAGTGACAGATGTGAGCTATAAAATCTTGCTACTCAGGGGAGCACATCTTCTCACAAAGAAGAGTGACCTTGACTTTGACCTTGCAGCCATAACAGCAAACCCCAGGCATTTTGTTTTTGTTGTTTTTCGCCATAAGCAAACTACTGCTGGGCAGAAGAATTGATTTCTGGGAAGGAAATTTTAAAACAACTGATCAGTGAGTAGTTCATTCTCATTCAACAGTGAAGAACGCACTGCTGGGCTCCTGTTCGAGAAAAAAGCTTCAGTGATCTAGGTCCAAATTCATTCCAGATCTACTGTTGTGATGGGTCTTTGAAGGGACAATGCTATTGCCCTGGGAGTTGGGCCTGGTTATGAGTGAGTTCTGGGTGAGGCTCATAAAGGCCCTGCCTTGAAAGCCAGTGCCATCTAGAATTCATTCACTCATGCCCAGATCTTACCATTTAGCCTTTATCTCTTTGAGAGCTTCAAACTAATATATAACTATATGCTGAATATTTACCAGTTTCCTCAAAGTCAACATTTCCAAAATACCACACTAATAATCTTCCCAAAATCCTTTCTTGCATTTTCTTTTCCAGTCAGTAACACCATCATCTATCCAGCCACCCAAACCAGAAACCAAGCCCATATTTTTGTTTGCTAGTAATTCTTCCATCTTCCCAAACCCAATTAGTCACCAATTTCCTACTCTACAATCTCTCCACTTTTCAGCCCTGTTACCACAGTCATAGAACATTCCTAACTGCGCTTTCTCTCAGCCCTAACCCTAACCTTGCCCCTGAAGTCCACCGTCCACCAGGTGGCCAGAAGGAGCCATCCTCAGTACATGTCAGGTCTCACCAGCCCTTCTGTGGCTTGGTGTGGACCCTGTTCTACAGGGTGATGGGATGGTTTATGACCTATCTGCTCATCTGGACTCATCTGGTCAGGCCCTAACGATTCTGGAAACCCTAATATTGTTTGCTTTCCTACATCATCCACACGTTGCTATTTCATGCCTCCATGTCTTTGCTCTTGTTACTTACAGCACTTTCCCTATACTTCCTCACCCAGCTCACTGTTCCACATCCTTAAAACTCAAGCTTCCAGCCTTAACTGGTTTGGCTCAGTGGATAGAGCATCGGCCTGTGGACTGAAGGGTCCCAGGTTCGATTCTGGTCAAGGGCATGTACCTTGGTTGCAGGCACATTCCCAGTAGGGAGTGTGCAGGAGGCAGCTGAATCGATGTTTCTCTCTCATCAATGTTTCTAACTCTCTATCCTTCTCCCTTCCTCTCTGTAAAAAATCAATAAAATATATTAAAAACAAAAACAAAAACAAAAAAAACCTCAAGCTTCCATAGCCCCCTGTGTGAACCTCTCCTCTTGGTCTATTACACTGAAGTTCTTTGTTTATGTATCTGTTGTCCTCTAGAGCTAAGATCTTCAAGTACAGGACATATCGACTCATCCCTCTACCAATCACTTTTTACATTGTCGTTATCACTTTGCATAGCTATAGCCTCATCAAAGCTTCAACTTTTTAAAAGTAGGGATGATGTTCCTCATTTGTCTCCCTGCACCTAGCACAGAGCCAGACGCATGATGTATGTCTGGGTATGCCTGTCTGCCTACATTCACTCATTTGTTCAATAAATACTTTTTTTAAGATATATTTTTATTGATTTCAGAGAGGAAGGGAGAGAAAGAGAGAGATAGAAACATCAATGATGAGAGAGAATCATTGATCAGCTGCCTCCTGGACACGCCCCACAGGGGATCGAGCCTGCAACCCAGGCATGCGCCCTTGACTGGAATAGAACCTGGGACCTTTCAGGCCACAGGCCGACGCTCTATCCACCAAGCCAAACCAGCCAGGGAACAAATACTTTTTTTAAGATCCTATTTTATTCCTATCACAGTGCTTTGCAGAATATAAGATGTGGCTTCAGTTCTCAAGGTCTCACACAGTGAATAACAATAAGCAGTGCTGTTGAATAAGTTGCTGGTTCTCATATCTTGATTAAGGGGAAAATGGCTCCCTCAACCCTCACCCTCTCAACGGGATTAACTCTCTTGAGCACATGACTATTTGCTGTTTTCCTACAGATGCCGAAGTGATAATAAGAAAACACAGAGGCGAGCCTTGAGTCTTGGTAAAAGATTTGAACAGTTAGTTCACAGGAACACAGGGACTATTAAATGTATGCAAAACCATGCCACTTAGTTAAGAAACTGGAATTGTACCAATGAGAGATTTTATTTACTCATTTAATTGGTAATTTTTTTTTAAAGATGCATGCGAAAATTATGGGTAAATACATATTATGGGTAATGAGTGTACATTGCTACAACCTTTTTGGTGGGCCTGTAACCTCAGTTTTGAAGGTATATTTGGGTCATATGAAGACTTAACAGGTTCACTGACAGGAAACTCTTAAGTGAGCAAAGGATATATGTTCAAAGATGTTCATTGTATCATTGCTTGAAATAAGAAAAAACTAAAAGCAAACTAAATATCCATCAGCAGTTTGGTTACATTTTGGTGCATCCATATCAGCAAAAAGTTCATATATGAAGTGACATGGAGAGGTATTCGAGATATATCATTAAATGAAATTGTGGAAGAGTGCATGCATTTGTTTCATTTTTTGTAAAATATATGTAATTTTATATAATATACATGGTCTGGAAGGCTACATACTAAACTGTAAATAATGGTTATTTAAGGATAATAGAATTGGGAGGAAAAGCTTTTCAATTTTCGCTTTTTACAATTTTTACTTTGTACATTGTCAGAAATTGTGTTCCCTCGGCTACATGGGCTGCCCCGGTGCTATGACATCAACACGTTTATCTTTGGGAAGCCAATTTCCTCTTCCACAGACTTGTCCCGGGTTCAGATCTTACCTTCCCCTGGTTCATTCAATGATAACATATGGAGACACTCCTACTGCCCTTGTCTTCACATCTAAGGGAGGAACTTAGTGAGTTGCTCAGGCTACAATCACACACACACACACACACACACACACACACACACACGGCCACACACATACAAAGGGCATCATAGGAGAAGGGAATTAACACAAAGGCCAGCATTCCAAGAAGGGTGTGGGGCCAGCAGAGTTTCCTGGGACAGTCTGTACCAGAATCATTTCGGGAGCTTCTTAAAAACAGATTTCTCTGAGCGCCTCCCACAAACATTGAATCTGAGGGTGGGACCTGGAAATCTATGCTTTCGCTAAGTCTTGGGTGATTTTCTTCCCCCTGGGCCCCATAGCCAAGGCAACAGAGGGAGCGCTTGGGGCTGGACACGTCCTGGGGTCACCACAGCTGTCCTGCCTTTACTCTGCACAGGACAATTATTTGTAAATTGGGCAAAGTGTTGGTTTCACCATAAAATAGCCTGTCACTGATGTTGAACCAAACAGAAGTTGGAGGGAAAAGAGGTGCTGGCATCTCCAACTGATACCAGCGACAGGAAAAACAGCAGGAGAGCAACATGTGATTCCTAAATTACTTATGATCTGTGGTACCATAAAGCAAATATTGGATTTATTAACTTTAAAAATATTTTTTTATTGATTTCAGACAGGGAGAGAGAAATAGGAGCATCAATGATGAGAGAGAATCATTAATTGGCTGCCTCCTGCATGTCCCCTACTGGGGATTGAGCCAGCAACCCCAGCATGTGTCCTTGACCGAAATCAAACCAGGACCCTTCAGTCCATAGGTGGATGCTCTATCCACTGAGCCAAACCGGCTAGGGCAAGAATGACGTTTTAAAAAAAATCAACATTTGATCCTTACACGACACCTAAAGAGCCAGTTTTAAGAGTAAGCCGAGAAGATGGCCACAAACTGCTTTGTTAATACAAGAGATTATTCATGTTAAAGGCAACAGTGGGGTCTTAGAGTACAAAGACCTCCGGTGGGACCTCAGAACTCATACTCATCACGTGCTAACAACACAGAAATAAAACAGACAGACGCTGCAGATGATGCCAGACGGAGCCTTTCCCTGTCACAGGAGAGGCTGGATGTTGGAATACTGCAAACTCAGATCTGCCCTGGGCAAACCCTTCTGCTCGCTAGGTTCAGTGGTTCTCAAACTTGCCACATTTGGGAGCTATCAAAATGTTTATTCTGCCCAACCGGTTTGGCTCAGTGGACAGAGTATCGGCCTGTGGACAGAAAGGTCCCGGGTTCAATTCTGGTCAAGGGCACATGCTCAGGTTGTGGGCTCCATCCGCAGTAGGGGGTGTGCAGGAGGCAGCCAATCAATGATTCTCTATCATTATGTTTCTACCTCTCTCTCTCCCTCTCCCTTCCTCTTTGAAATCAATAAAAACACATTATAAAATAACTTTATCTTTAAAAAAGTGTTTATTCTCCTCTCCCATCCACACACAAGTCCTGATGTTGTTGGTCTGCAGTGTGGCTTGGGCACTGGGATTATTTTTCAAGCTCCCCAGCTGATTCTAACGGACAGCCAAAGTTAGGTGGCTGTTGTTGGGGAGCCCTTTGGGTCCCACAGATGGAAGGCAAGACCTGCCCTTCCGGTGGTCCTGAGCCGGGGAATAATCCCAGTACAGGCGCTTCAGGATGAGATGTTTCATAGATCTTTTTAGAAAATAAAGAGGTGGTTGCAGCCCTCTGCGCTCCATGTCACCTCCATACGATCGGCCACTGCTTTCTGCCTGATATAGGCTGATATCCCACCTCAGTGACTGTACTTGCAACTTTCTGTCTCAGACCTTCTTGAAACAAGAAGGTTTCAAAGAACTGGGGTTCCAATAGGTATGTGGCCCTGGACAAATTATTTAATCTCTTCAGCATAGTTTTCCTATTGATGAATAGGGCTTTTAGTGCTTATCCTGAACTATTGTCCTCACCATTAAAAAACATAAAGAATGTAGAAGTACTTGATTGAAATAGGTGTTCAACACATTTATAAAAAAAATGTATTCATATCATCATAATTCATATCCAAATAACCCTGTAAGATAATTAAGGTAGGTGATGTTGCCATCATCTTGTCAGGGGGGAAAGCAGATCTAGAAAGTTTAAGTGACAGGTCTCAAGTTTTCAAGAGTATCAATGGCGAAACCAGGCCAGGAACTCAGTCTCTTGGCTTTTAATAGCCACTTCCGTTTCCCTATTTTATATTGTGCTCTGACCTTTTCCTCAAAAGACCACAGAAATGTTCAAGTCATTGACTATTATTAGATGAAGAAAAAAAGGCTAATGGAGCAGGAAATATTCTTCACCGGGAACTTGGATTAAGTGACAAGTGTAGCCATTTGTTTCAGGAGGTATTGTTTAAACATATGTGCTGTTCAGTGACTACCTGGCAATTGTCTGATGCTTCCATTCCTTTTAAATGACATAGCTGCCTCTGCTCCCCCAAATGATGCCTCCATCTCTGCTATTATTTGGGTTTGCTTGCATCTGGATGTTGAATCTCTCAGAATTGTGTTTGCAAAACTCAAGAATTGCATCAAGTCTGTGCACAATCCGCGTCTACCCCAGGCTCTCACTTTGGTCATTTGGGCTGAAGTCACTGGTCATTTTGCACAATTAGTCATCACTCTAATGTCCACTTGCTTGGCTGGAGCACAGGCTGACCCAGTAGCTGTGTCACAGCCAAAGGAGATTTTTAATGCCTCCCCCGCTTCAAGTCATATAGCCTGGCTTGTGTCCTCCCTGTGTTCAAATACTCGACTCCTACCTTGCCAGGAAGCCTGCTCTGACTCCTCCAGCCTACAGTGATTTATTCCTTTGGAGACTCGGGGTCATTTATTGTTTTACTTGGAAATTTATTTATTTGTGTTCTATTATTAGTTTTCTTTCACTCCATATGTCTTATCTGCCAACCAGACTGCAGTGTCTTGGAGATTAGGGAAGACATCCTACACTTCTTTTTATTTCCCCACAGAGCACACAGAGTGCTAGATTGTTCTCAGGAAGTATTTGTTGAATAAATGAATGGATGTTGAATTAATTCAGGGGCATTGCAGAATAGCAAGCATTTGATTAGCGAATCCCAAGGGTTCCAGTTTTGTAAACCTTATGTGTTTTACAGTATAAGAGTTTTATAGCTTGTTCTGAAAATAACATGGGAAGTCTTGTCCTTGGGAATTCCTGCCCTCCAAATTCTCTGTCCGTCCTGTTACTCGAGAATTAAAAATAATAATTCAAGTCTCCATAGTATATTCTATTAAAGTTTAAAAATCCTATTTTAAGACTCCTTCAGAACAAGTAGAAAAAAATACCAAAATTTTTTTTCTATCATCCTTAGCTTAATAACTCCTATTTAACCTCAGGTGTTAACATGTTTTGCAGGTGCCACGTTTTATCTCCTCGGCTTCCTTCAGGAATATCCCTGGACCTCCTCCCTAAGGAGACTGTTGCTGTCATTCTGGTTGGTGAATGACTTAATTATTTGTCCCTTAATCACAACAGTGCTTAGGAATTCTTTTGTAGATTGACATTCAAACTTCCATTTAGTTTTAAAATATAATATTTGGTCACAGTTTATCCACTGAATGGTGTGCTTGGCTAGCTTGAAGGAAGAAATTATTTCAGTTGTGTCATTGGGCAGGAAGGCCCAAGAGTGTGGGCACATAGACTGTGCTCAGAAAACAAAAACAAAAACAGTGAAAGCACAAAGGAATGAATAAATGCGTAAGTGGACAGAGCATCTAAAGAGTGGCACCAATGTCAGAACACTTCCAACATTGATTTGCTGAACACTTCTTGCCCATCTTGGGTGTGTATTAAGGGTGTGGTGATTGCTGAGTGCCTGAAAGTATGGGAGTGGGGGCATGTAACTGAAGAATCCCAGGAAGGACTGGTAATTAGTTACTGACAAGGATTCATCAAAAGGCAGATTTCTCAGTGGGTGGAAGATACTAAAATTTTATTGAAAAGATAAAACCAGTCGAAACCGGTTTGGCTCAGTGGATAGAGCGTCGGCCTGCGGACTGAAAGGTCCTGGGTTCGATTCCGGTCAAGGGCATGTACCTTGGTTGCAGGCACATCCTCAGGGGGAGGTGTGCAGGAGGCAGCTGATCGATGTTTCTCTCTCATTGATGTTTCTAGCTCTCTATCCCTCTCCCTTCCTCTCTGTGAAATATCAATAAAATATAAAAAAAAAGATAAAACCAGTAACATGAGCCTCAGGGTTGGAGCTGAGAGCTGGGCCTTCAGAAAAAGTCCAATCTTTGCCCCAGTAGGACTTACTATACTCAAAGGGCTCACTTACTAATACTAGTTTTTTATTTAGCAGAGCTCAGTGGCAACTCCTTGGGTAGCCAGTCTGTGATAGCAGGCCTACAAATCCTAAGTGGCAGGCTTCTAGGACCTAGTTCATTTGGTTCAATGTCTTTATTTTCCCCCTTTTCACTTCCATTGATGAAAAAAAAATTTAAGCCCAGATGTTTTGTCCATGCAGTTAGTGAATGCATGGCCCAGTATTATGTGTTGAATAAATGAATGGATGTTGAACTCATCTACTTTTGCTGTGACTGCAAAATCTAGGCTCCAAATGTAAAGACCCTGCCTTTCAGAAGGGTCCTGCCCACCCAGGTGGGTCCTCATGTCCCTGGATCCCATTAATACCCAGGAGCAGTGCTCCATCTTTGGTAGAAAGGGACAAACAAGCAGATGTCATGGTTTTTACTAATTTGGATGTTGTTTTTCAAGTGAAAGAGAAAATTGTTTCAGTATCTGAATAGTCATCTTCCTAGATTTTGTAGTTTCAGCAAAAGCTGATGAGTTGGGAAAATAAAAATTCATTAAAATTACTTGTACCTTGATACTTAGGTGATGAATAACTTTATAATGTTATAAAATTAATGTATTCTGGTGATAAAAATATAATGAAATGCTTAGATAATAATTCAGCTACAAATGAGGAAACTATTTTGAAAGCAATAAATATTATAGAAGAAAAAAGAATACTATGAATAAATGAGAAATTAAACTTTATTCATGGTGGAAAGCCAAATGTTCTTAAGATAACTAAGTCCCCATAGTATAGTTTATAAACTCTGAAATACTGACTTTAAGATTCCTCCAGGAGAATAAGCAGAAAAAAAATATCAAAAATATTTTTTCCCCAAAGGGACTGATAAAGAATTTGCCATCTAAATTTTAAAACATCTCTTACCCTTTGAGACAGCACGGAAGGACCTAGAGAGTATCATGCTAAGTAAAATAAGTCAGTAAGAGAAAGACAAGTATCACATGATCTCACTCATATGTGTAATTGAATTAACAAAATAAATTGATGAACAGAGACACGGAAGCATGGACCAGAATGCAGAATCTCAGAGGGAAGTGGGGGGAGGGTGGGTGGATGGGAGGTAATCAACCAAAGACCTTATATGTATATATGCATAATCCATGGACACAAACAATTAGGTGGTAAAAGCCTGGGGTGGGGGACAGGGTCAGGCTGAAGCGGGTGAATGGGGGGAAAATAAAATAAAATAAAAATGGTTAAAAAAATAATTTGCCTTCTAAATTTTAAAACAAGTGACAATTACCCAGACTATATGATACTGGGTTAAAAGCAGGAAAAAATTATAGACTAGGACATTTCAGAAATAGATTAAAACTATTAACAACTTACTAAATTAAAAAATAGAACAGGCAACTTAAGAAATAATAATTTAGTACATAGAGATGATCAAACCATAGTACAGAGAATATATTAGATTCACACCTCATATTATATACTATTGGGAAAGGTCACCAAGAAGATGTGACCACCAGTTTGACCCATGAGCTGAACCTGGGTGATTGGAGGTTTCTTGTCCCTTCCCCAGTGCTTTGCAATGTGTGTTCTGCTTGCCTTCCCTCCTCCTAGAAGCTGCTCGAAGGACACAGCCTTGAAATAAAAATGCAGTGTTGAGCCCATCTGGACCGGGTATGTGACTGACCCCAGTTAAAGCCTCTATACAAACTCTTGATATTTTGGGGAGTGTGTTCAGAGGTCTACTCATCTTGTGGCCACCCAAGACAAACCTGTATATAAATTTCCTGGTTTATTAAACCTGCCTCCTACCAATCTACACTGGTCTGCCTCTTTCTTCAGGCTATTCCTGCCCTTCACAAACAGGGGCCGGTTCCCAATTATATACCTGGGAAGCTCTCTACCAGGGTCGCAACCCAACATATACTACAATAAATGTTGGTCAAAGCAAAATGATAAAAATAGAATAAAATAAGCATATTCTTTCCAACTAAAAGAAAGAAGAAACATTTCTGATTCCATAATTTATAATTAGATATAAAATAGATGTTATAATATTAAAAAAAGGCTCAAAAGATAAATATAATTAAGCGAGAAAATTAAATGTAAATTTTAAAGGGAAACTTTTCCAACAGAAAAGAAAGAGACTCTTGATCTAATTATTTAAGGTCAATGTTCAGCTTCCATTCAAAATGAGGTCACAGGAAATAAATGGGGGGTTTACACGCAAGAAAATGTTGACAATACATTACCACATGGAAAAATGCTCAGTCTCAATAGCAACTAAAGAAATATAAGCAAAAGAACTTTAAAACACCCAGTACATCAATTAAAGTAACTGCAGGCATTGGCAGTTCAGAGAGTGGGCTGGGCTATGAAGTCAGAGAGATAGAGGCATGGAGCCCGGCCTGGCCATTTTTTAGCTGTGTCTTTGCTTGAGGGTCCTAAGCTCTCATCATTAGTTTTCTAATCAGTAACATGAAGTTATTATACATCCTGATGGATTACTGTGAGGATAAAATTAGTGTAAACAAACTTAAATGTACAGTATTTGGCACCTAGTGAATGTTTCCATTAATGGTAGGAGGTGGTAGTGGTGGTGGAATACAATGATGGTGATATTGGTAATGGTGGTGGTGGTGGTGAAGATGGTACTATATGGTGGCAATGGTGATGTTCGTATTGTTAGTGAAGGTAACTAACTATGATGGTGTGTACTAAGGTGGTAGTGATGAAGATGATAATGGTGGCGGATGAGGATTGGTGACAATAAAAGTGGTGGTGATGATAACATCATGATGGAGGTGGTGGTGAAAATAATGGTGGTGGTGGTTTTGTTGATAACGTTTATGGTGATAATGGCTGGTATTGTGGTATTTGTGTAAGTGAAGGTGATGGTAGTGGTGGATGATGGTGGTGGTGGTACTAATGGTGATGATAGTAATGGTGTTTTTGGTTGAATTAGTGATGATGATGATGATGGTAGTGGCTTTAATATTCAAAGTACTGGTGATGATATGGTAAAAAAAATAAGTTAAAATGATAAATACCAGTCTTGATGGACAAATCAGAAAAATGAAATGCTGAAATTCAATGCTATTGGCCTCACAATTTATTTTTTAGTCTTTCTAGAAAGCAATCTAGCCATATATAATATATTGTGCCCTCTGACACAGATATAAAACGCTTGTGAATATACATCAGAAAAAAATCTCCAACTTAAAAATGGTCTGGAAATGCTATAGAAGTACTATTTATAAATGGGAACAATCCAAACCTTCAACAATAGGGAAATGACTAAGCGAATCATGACATATCATGATGCTAGAATAATATTGTACAGCTGAAGTGATACCTGAGGAGATACACCCAGGAAATAACTGTCAGAACAACACAAAATCATTAATTTGAGTGTGCATCAGAGTGCATTTGAGTGTTTTTACCAAAGAACAGAAGAAAATACAAATAAAGTTCAATAAAGATTTAATGTGAATTAAGCTTTTTCCTTTTATATATACTTGCTCAATGGACCCTTACTTTATAAAGTGTCATGATTGAACCGTGAGCTATATTTCACTCCAAATAACTGGCCCCTAACTGACCAATTCTGAGTGAGGCCATCTCCTGTCCTTTTCCTGGAATCTATTTAACTCCTGTCTTTTAGTCTGAATTTCAATTCTCTGTTCCTCGTTTTATCCTCACTATGGTTAGGAAGAACTTCCAAAAACAAAACAAATTTTTGTTTTAAAACCAAAAAATCAGAGGTAATAAAAAAAAAAACCAGTGGTATCATTCTAAGCATATATTGCTATTAACTTGAATGTGAGTTAGGTTTGTGGTTGTATATAAAAGGCCCAGTATAGAAAAGTAGTGAATTTAGGGGTAGTTACTTGAATTCTCCATTTCTCCCATTGTAAAATGGAAATAACAATAGTAATGAACTCACTGAGCTGTTGTGAGAATTAAATAAGGTGCTCCCGTAAGACGTGGCAGAGTGCCCAGCACACAGTAAGTTAATGTGTCTTATTATTTGTATTGAATGTGATCCCTGCTCTCACTATTACAGCAATCCTTCCAGAAAGGACCAAGGGCTCTGAATTAGAATCAAAAGCATAGGTTACAGCTTCTTCTTATAAGCAATGGGAGGGTGAGTCCAGGTAACCTGTAACATTCTATAATTCTGTTATAGGAAATAATAATGTTCTCTTTTAAGTTTTGCCTCATGTCAGGAAGGAGAATCATAAACAAAAGATATAAATTAAAGTGGACTTTCACAAAGACCCTTATTTTTAAAAACTTTAAATATTATATCGATAAAATAGTGGAGTTTAACCTTGCTTAAATATTCTGAACATTTTCTTAACTATCTCATTGGAAACACCAAAAAGACTGTATTTCTTTATTAAATGTCAAATGTATCTTGATATAAATAATGACAGATCTCTCAAGTTGGACTTAATTTTTTTAATAAGTTCCTACTTGACTTGGGTTTCTGTACCTTCAAGTTTTTTCTAGGGTTTTTGTCTTTGATGATTTTCCCCTTTTGGATATTTTTAATTTTTCAAAACGGATTAATTTCAATTCATCAAGTTAGAAACAACATGTAAAAGAAATGAAAAGGAGGAGAAACCAAGATGGCGGCATAGGTAAACACCTAAACTGCTGCCTCGCACAACAATTTCAAAACTACAACTAAAAGACAGAACGGACACCATCCAGAACCGCAGGAAAGCTGACTGAGTGAAAATTCTACAACTAGAAGGAAGGAGAAAAGCTCACAGAGAATTGGAGGTACGGCAAAGGGTCTTGGTGCGCGCAGAGAGGAAGGGCGGCGGAGTGCCTGGCTGGCTTTCTCTGGCGGAAGGGGGAAGGGAGCCCCCGACCGCATTGAACCCCAGTTCTGACTGCACTGAACACCTATTCCGGGCGAGCCCCTGGGGACCCACGCTCTTGTGGGGGGAGTCTGGACTCTCGGGCGGAGACTCGGGAGCCGGGGAAGGCGGAAGACTGAAAGTCCGCTCGCGCCAGTGCGCACAAAGGCTGCGGGAGGCTGCCACAGGCTTTCCCTAGCGGAAGGGAGTGAGAGGCTCCTGACGGCACAAAACCCCAGTTCTGACTGAAGTGAGCCCCAGTTCTGACTGCAGCGAACCCCAGTTCCAGGCGAGCCCCCGGGGGCCCACGCTCTTGTGGGGGGAGTCTGGACTCTCGGGCGGAGACTCGGGAGCCGGGGAAGGCGGAAGACTGAAAGTCCGCTCGCGCCAGTGCGCACAAAGGCTGCGGGAGGCTGCCACAGGCTTTACCTAGCGGAAGGGAGTGAGAGGCTCCTGACGGCACAAAACCCCAGTTCTGACTGAAGTGAGCCCCAGTTCTGACTGCAGTGAACCCCAGTTCCAGGCGAGCCCCCGGAGACCCACGCTCTTGTGGGGGGAGTCTGGACTCTCGGGCGGAGAATCGGGAGCCGGGAAGGCAGAGGACTGAAGGCACACACGTGCTAGCAAGGGCAAGGCTGATGGGAAGCCAAGACTGAGACTCCACCCCATCCAAGCTGAGCACAGAGGCTATTGCAATTTGGCAAGTCTAATCCTATAAGGCTGTCTCCAGCACCGGACTTCTCCCAGCATAGACACAGCTGATCCTTACAGCCAACTGGCCTGGAGGTCAATTCTTCCCAGTGATACCAACAACAATAAAGACTTAATTACAACAAGGCTGTACACACAGTCCACAAAGGTGTGCACCAAGAGTGTCCACCTCAGGTTAACTGGGGAGGCAGACCCACTGGGCCAAATTGGAAACCTAGCACACAAATCTAACAACTCAGGGAAGCAGTGAAAATGCGGCGTCTAAGAATCAGATCACAAACGAAAGAAATGGAGGAAAACAAACGACTGGATATAGAATTCAAAACCACGGTTATAAGGCTTTTTAAGAATATCCTAGAAAAGGCCGATAAATATAACGAGACCCTCGAAGAGATGAAAAAGGACCAACTAGAAATTAAACATACACTGACTGAAATAAAAAATATTATACAGAGACCCAAAAACAGACAAGGGGAACACAAAAATCAAGTCAAAGAATTGAAATACAAAGAAGCAAAAAACACTCAACCGAAAAAGCAAAAAGCAAAAAAAAAAATCCAAAAAGTTGAAGATAATGTAAGAAGACTCTGGGACAACTTCAAGCGTACCAACATCAGAATTATGGGGGTGCCAGAAGAAGAGAGAGAGCAAAATACTGAAAACCTATTTGAAGAAATAATGACCGAAAACTTCCCCCACCTGGTGAAAGAAATAGACTTACAAGTCCAGGAAGCCCACAGAACCCCAAACAAAAGGAATCCAAAGAGGACTACACCAAGACACATCATAATTAAAATGCCAAGAGCAAAAGACAAAGAGAGAATATTAAAAGCAGCAAGAGAAAAACAGTTAGTTACCTACAAGGGAGCACCCATACAACTGTCAGCTGACTTTTCAACAGAAACTATGCAGGCCAGACGGGAGTGGCAAGAAATTTTCAATGTGATGAATAGCAAGAACCTACAACCAAGATTACTCTACCCAGCAAAGCTATCATTCAGAATTGAAGGGCAGATAAAGAGTTTCACAGACAAGAAAAAGCTAAAGGAGTTCATCACCACCAAACCAGTATTATATGAAATGCTGAAAGGCATTCTTAAAGAAGAGGAAGAAGAAAAAAGGAAAGATAAAAATTATGAACAACAAATACATATCTATCAACAAGTGAACCTAAAAATCAAGTGAATTAAAAACCTGAGGAACAGAATAATCTGGTGAATACAATAGAATCAGGGGCATAGAAAGGGAGTGGACTGATAATTCTCAGGGGGAAAGGGGTATGGGGGGGTTCATAAAGAGACTGGACAAAAATCATACACCTATGGATGAGGACAGTGGGGGGTAGGTAAGGGCAGAAGGTGGGGTGGGAAATGGCTGGAGGGGAACTATGGGGGAAAAAAGGAGAAATAATTGTAATAATCTGAATAAAGATTTATTTAAAAAAAAAAAAAAAAAAAAAAAAAGAAAAGGAAGCGACATGTAAGGGCCACTTAAGAAGCAGGACAGGGAGCTATAGGCCTAAGGAAGCCCAGAGCCCTCAGGTAGCTCACCAAGTGGCTGTCACACTTACATCCTCAATGCAGGCATTCCTCTGAAAAACCCTAGAGGGCGCTGTTTTCCTGCTTGTTATCACTCCTGCCTTGTCTCCTCAATTGGAAAATGGATAGAAGAAAAAAAAGAGTGAAGTAGATAAACTGTCTAAGCTGGAAGGAAATAAGAGTATTGAATCAAAGTTCCTATTTGCCCGGTGAGAATTCAGAAGCCCAGAGAAATGAGGTGTTTAACCAAGGTCATTCTGCTAATCAGTAGTGGCTGAGACAAGACTAGAGTCTAGACCTCAGACACCCAGACCTCTGCTCCACCGCCTGCCCCTGCAACAGTAAAAACACAATAGCCACCAAGCAGGAACACAACCTTCTGGATGCACATTCTTCCTTGCTTCCTTGTTTTTGTTTCCAAAGAGCAAGGTTGCTGACAGACAGGCTGGGATATACGTAGGAGAGCCCAGTTCACAGGGACTGTGTCTCTCATGACTCTACCTGGCCCATCCATACATCACACCTCATGACATCACCTTGTTAGCACAGCAGAGTTGGTTGTTGCTACTGGATGTGATGGTGATAATGAAACTATTGATGATGATGATGATGGTGGTGGCTCACCTTCTGTGCGCCAGGAATGTGCTAGAATCAGCCTTGGGCAAACTACGGCCCGCGGGCCGGATCCGGCTGTTCTATCCGGTTCTCTTGCTCTCCCCTCCGCTCCTTTACTTTGAATTTATATTAGTTCACACAAACATTCCATCCATGCTTTTGTTCCAGCCCTCCGGTCCAGTTTAAGAACCCATTGTGGCCCTCGAGTCAAAAAGTTTGCCCACCCCTGTTAGATCCTTTGCATACAGTGGTGTATTTACCCGCCTCTGATAGCCTTATAAAGCGTGTGTCATTCATCCCCATTGTATAGGTCAGCGGTCGGCAAACTCATTAGTCAACGGAGTGGCAAACCACGGCTCGCGAGCCGCATGTGGCTCGCGAGCCGCAGTTTGCCGACCAATGGTATAGGTGAATAAAGTGAGTATTAGGAGTTTTAGATAGCTAGCTCAGAATCACACATGTGGTAAGCAGGGAATTAGACTGTGGAATTAAACCAGATCAATGTCTTCATTTGCTTATCCCCCCCATGTTCTCAAATACCTGTAAGCTATAGAAAATGAGATAAAGCTGGATTTGAGTTAAAGAACTGAGGTGGTGGCGGCATAGCAGTTAAATCATTTTTCTATTACGTTTGCTGGCAAACTCCTAATGTGCTGTTTCATGTTCTTTTTTGAAATCAAGGTGGGAAGAGTTGTTTCAAAGCTGGAGGGTCATTGTAGCCCTGCGAGAGGTAAAGGCCAGCTCAGGGAACATGAAAAGAAGACCTGAGCCATGGAGAGGAGGAAGAGAGAAGTAGCCCTTCACGTGTGCTTCATTTACTTCCGGGTGACAGCTGTGTCTCCCTTTCCCAATGTGAAAAATGATGAGAAGGATGGCACGTGGCACCAAGTTCAGGCAGAGAAGCACTCTGTGTGCATCTCGCATAGGGCATCACAGTCTGTCACTGCATGCTTAAAGGGAGTGGTACCCGACCTTCATTTCATAGACCCACCAGGTGCCAGCACAGCCTGTACATGCAATAGCCCATATGGGATGTCGTGGGGCCGGCAAAGCTAAGTAAGGTGCATTGCCTGCTTTTAGATGTTTGTGTTCTGGCTGGGAGAAAAGACATCCTAACCAAAATGCTGGGGGCAAAATAGTGTGTCATGTGTATATCCGGTGCTCCTCAAATCCAAAAGCAGGCATAAGCACAGTCGATTGCATTCCCTGGCAATTGGTATTCAAAATGCAAAATTCAGAGGCTCTTTCCTTGTAAAACTTCTGGGACCTGAAGTTTCACGAGGCATTCCTTGCTCTGGTGGAAGGCCGTTTGACTAATCGAAAAAGCAAATGTCCTGGTAAAAATAACCACCTCAAACCCTCTGGATGCTTTGGCATGAGGGCACTTAGCAGATTTTCTCCCAAGAGCAATGGTGGAAGCGGGTATGCAAAGAGGACATGACAAGGGCTAGGAGACAGGAAGTGGGTCCTGGGAAACCACGGCTTCTGGAAGACAGGTTTTACCTGCAGCATCACTCGGCTGAAGACCAAATCTCTCTAGAAATGTATGTAAATTGGGGACTTTCATACCGTGGTTCTGAATTCTTTTGCTTTCACTATTGCTATGAACTTGCAGGGCACATGTCAAAGGTAAATGGAGCGGTCTTGTACTTCCCATCTGGAGGAGAACAGAGCTTTTGTCATTCTTCTGGTGAGCCTGGATGCAAATGTTTTGGGGAACTTGCTTCTCTCATTAAACAGTCATCTAGTTCTCTCACATGGTTTGTCTTTCGGGGCCACGGAATTACTAACGGTGTAAAACATGTGTACCCAGTGATTCCTAGGATTATAACACAATGAATAAAAGCTACAATCTAAATTTTACCCTGTTGAAGCCATAGAAAGTGACAGGTCAGCTTGAATTCAAAATGGATCTTAAAAAAATCATCAGGCAATGCAAACCAAATTCAGAACTCCCCCAATAACATCCAGGCTGTGGCAGATTCATGGGCTGTGTTTAAAGAACTTCGTTCTTGGGCACTCAACCTCCCAGAGCCCCGCTGACACCTCACTCACTTTTCACAACTAAATAATTCTTAGTCTGCTGACCTGGCGCCCTAGGCAGGCAGCAGCCCCCTTTCCAGCCACTCTCCTCTGAGAATAAAATGCCCTCTTGCATTTTTAATGCCACTCCCAAGACTCTGTGTCAAGTTTCCACAAAGTTTGCCAGAGGAATTAGCTGCCTCTTTTTAATAGGCAGTTCCAAGAGGTCAGAAAATAAACAAATTTGACAACAATTTTTGAAAAATTCAAAAGCAAAATGAAATTACAATTGATCTGACATGCTGCGTGTACATTTTCAGAAAGGTTTGCTTCTATAATTTTACCACCTGGCCAGACACACTGAAATTTACTTTACTTCATACAATAACAACCATGATATTATTATTTTTCTTGCTTCCTTCCCTTCCTTCCGCTCCCACATGTGGGAAGCATGATTCACCCTGGCCTGACTCAGAGCAAGTGTGACTTCGCGAGATATTCAGAATCAGGTCTCCGGGGACCCACTCTCCATGACACTGGCCACCAAGAAGTCACTGACCTTCTGGGCAACAAGATAGTTGGCCTCTCAATTTTGGGATCTTTCGTAGAAATTCACTTAATGCTGTTTAGTCTATGGTTACCTGTTTATCAGACAAGACACCTGAATCAAAAGCCCTATGCCAGATAAAAAGGTGTTTAATTATTATTGAAATTCAAGATGAATTTCTTTTTTTTTAACAAAATTATCTTTTAAAATTTAAATTAGTAATATATGAATTGTAAATAGTCTAAAAAATGACAAACATTTGTAAGATGATTATACAAATATAACCCCTGTTAACAATTTACTATGTCACCTCACTATCTGTGTTCTACAAAAGGGTTTTTTTAATATCTCATAAAATTAAAATTATACTGCACTATCAGTTGGTATTTGTCAAGGTACATTACCTTCCACATTTTATTCTTTTCTCCTATTATATAGTATTCATAAAATTTCTACCATGCCCTAGTCATGGGAAACCCTGGATAAGTGATGCACAATGGATACAAATATTTGGTATTACTGCCTTTCAAATACAATTTTTAACAACCACCTTACCCGTGTACAGGCAGGTGTCATCACTTTGGGGGCAGGTAGGTAGGAGTGTCGTGGGGGGACAGGGGCTGAGGAGAGGATGCCAGAATTACACCTTAGTTTCCTAACTATCTACTAGGACTTTGAGAAAACACCAGTTTGCATTGAAGGTAAGGAAAAAAGTGGACTTAATTTCCAGAGATGAAAATTAAGTCCTTAATTGCCTCACTTACCTCTCTGTATGTCAATTTCCTTTACTCTGACATGGAATTTTGCTTGTTGGGGCCTTAGTTCCCTTCACTGTGCAATGAAAATCATCTCTAAGGCTCACTTCTCTAATAGCCTCTGATGTTATCTTGTCTGCCTCTCTTCCGTGTCTAATTTTATATACATGATTTTTAATTTGTTTGTTGGGGAAGGCAGCTGATTGCATAAGTGTCCAGCCCCACGAATCCTGGATCTGCCTGCTCCTAACCTAACTCATGGCATGGGAATATTTCAGGCTCTGCCTTTCCTTCATCCTCCCAATTTCAAATGCTCTCTCTGCCTGCTCCTTTGCCTCCTGTCCCGCTTCCATCTCTCTTCCCAGCCTCGTTGCTTCCTTATTCCAAATCTCACCTTTGTTGCTGCTCACTTTGTTCACCCAGTAGGCATCCCCACCCCATGCTCATCCCTGGCTCTGTTCCTCCAGTCCAGCTCCTGGAACCCAAGTTCAGGTCAAGGTCCTGGATGTCCACATTGCCTGAGAGAGGAGTTGAGGTTGGAGGTGGGGACAGATCAGAAGAGTCTAACCAATGAGAAGTTGACAACTTGAACAGCTGCCCCTTGTCTCCAGGGGGAGAAGCCAGCAGAGAGCATGTAAGGTCATGCCACGTGGCTCAGCCCTCCGAATTTGTGGTCCAGATCATGGAAGCAGCAGGAAAAAGGGGCTCTTTTTGGTTGGCAAGTGATGCTAAAGGTCATACGTGATTTGAGAATTTAAAAACCAGAGTGGCTGCCCAGCAGGTGTGGCTCAGTGGTTGAGCATCAACCTGTGGATCAGGAGGTCAAGGTTCTATTCCTGGTCAGGGCACATGCCCAGGTTGCAGGATTTGATCCCCAGTGGGGGGTGTGCAAGAGGCAGCCAATTAATGATTCTCTCTCACCATTGATGTTTCTATCTCTCTCTCCCTCCCGCTTCCTCTCTGAAATAAATAAAAACATACATTTTTAAAAAACAACAACAAAAATCAGAGTGGGAGGCAAGGGAGGAAAACAACGGAACTTGCTGTTCCAAAGCACTTCCCTAAAGGCCTCCTATATTAAGAAGCGCTGCAACTCCTAGCATAAGGTAGGTTTGCTACAGATAAGGGGCTGGTGACACTAATGCTATTTTGCTTAGCAAATGAAGGCTGAGAAGAGCAGTTGAAGGGCTGCTCCACTGGAAAATCTTTCCAGAGTAACCCTCCCCCATCATCTTTGCATCCTTTCCTCCTCCTGGGAAGATAGGTCATTTTCTGACAGTAATGATGTTTAAATAATGGTGTTTTTAACCTCTGTCCAAGCACACATCTCCCAGGGAGTTATGATAGCCACTGGAAAGTGTGATTAAAAAACAAAAATAGCCGAAACCGGTTTGGCTCAGTGGATAGAGCGTCGACCTGCAGACTGAAGGGTCCCGGGTTCGATTCCGGTCAAGGGCATGTACCTTGGTTGCGGGCACATCCCCAGTGGGAGGTGTGCAGGAGGCAGCTGATCGATGTTTCTCTCTCATCGGTGTTTCTAACTCTCTATCCCTCTTCCTTCCTCTCTGTAAAATATCAATAAAATATATATATCTTTTAAAAAAATAAATGTTAGAAATGCTCAAAAGTATTCCTGTGGCTAAGTATTACCCATGTTTCTACAAGGACTTAATTCTTCCTTCCTCTCTCTGTCCCTTCCTTTCTTTTCTTCCTTCTTTTCCTTTCTTCTCCCTCCCTTCCTCTCTTCCTTTCTTTTCTTTTTCCATTTCTTGCAGAAAATTTGGGTACTATAGGAGAAATGAGAGTGCCCAACCATTGAATTGTTGTCAGAGAAAAGGAGTTTATGTGCACTCACACATCAAGCAGAATAGCACATAGTAAAATATGGGCTTTGGAGACCAAAAGACACAGACAGGTATGAGTCCCAGTTTCAATACAGCCTCAGGTGCAGGTGAGAGCAATCAAGCTAGAGGTAGGAATAGGCGGAACTAATTTCAACAAGAGACAAAACAGTGGGTTTGCTAAATCCTCTCAGGGGCAAAAATACAAATTTTGTGTAAACTAAAAATTGTTTTTCTTTGTCATTAATTAGTTTTTGGTGTGCTGTGTAAATAGCCCTCAATCAGAAAGTTTGGATTATAGTGATTCTGCTGTATGGAATGTTTTAGTTACTATTTTCAAAATGTTGGGAAATGCTGGGTTCAACAAGGTTCAAGTTCTCTTGATTGATTTCTCTTTTCCTTTTATAGGCTAACATGCTCTGTGATTCTGTAAGAGGAGGAAGTAGTAGGCAATGTTTCTCAAATTTCTTTAGCCCACGGAATAATGCTGTTTTTTTGTGGAGTATGTCAAGGGACTTGTTTTGTGGGATATACCTTCAGAAATAATTGCCAGTCTTCGGAGATCATGCCACTGTATGAGGACTGCACATACATATCCTCAACAGTAAACGATTTTTAAAAAAATATGTTTTTACTGATTTCAGAGAGAGGAAGGGAGGAGAAAGAGAGAGCAACATCAATGATGAGAGAGAATCATTGATCAGTTGCCTCCTGTACTCCCCCTCCTAGGGATCATGCCCATAACCCAGGCATGTGCCCTGACCAGGAATCAAACTGTGACCTCCTGGTTCATATAGGTCAACGCTCAACAACTGAGCCACACCAGCTGGGCAAAAGGGGAGACTTTTTAAAAAAGATTTTTTAAGAAATGGAAATCTAGACAATATGCCATTTGTCCACACACAGAATAAACCTGGCATTCCAAGATGCTCAACCACATAATTTCATTACTCCTCCTAATGGGAGACAGTGCCCATTAATTGCCAAGGCTGAATCACCCGTCTTAGGGAAGAGTTATGAAGAGATGCCAAACCAATTTGCTGCTCTATAAACTTTAAAAATTAAAATACTAATAGATGCATCAGCCTGCCAAACAGAGGGATAGTCCCTCAACACTAAACAAATGGTGTTGTCAAGGAAATGGGTATTTTCTTGTCTACTCTTCGCCACAAAAGGGAAATGGGCTCAGAGGCACTTTGGCTCGGGGTCAACAAATACATATCAGGCAGAATGGACTCCACTAGAGGCTTCCCTTTCCTCTTGGAGTTTTTAAAGTCAAGAAACTGCCCTTGACATTTCCAACAGATTCTTCAACTTATATCTGTGAACATTTCAAAGTATTGTAAAGATAACCAAAATGAAAAATTAAGGAAAGAGTTACAGCCTCCCCAAGTCATATCTGTTATATACAAGATTATGTATTTTATTTTACATATTTATACACATATGTATTTATATCTATAAATCTATATAAATAAGTTTATATATAGATTTATATATGTATATAAAATAGATTTATATATGTATATAATATATAAGTATAAAGATTATATATTTTATATATTTGCATATAAATATGCAAATATATATAATTTCCTATTAAGAAATCTTTGAGGTGAAGGGGTAGAATTTGTGAAAATGAAAAATACCAACTACAAAAATGTTCTAGCTCAGCCATCAGTAACAGCCTTTTTTTTTTTTGAAATCCTAGAATATCTACCCGAACAACCTCGTCTTTAATTATCATATATGATATCGCTCATGATGCTGTCCTCTAGTGTTTGCTATTACTCTCTCCTCTGAGCACTTGTGAGCTCCTCCAAGGTAGAAACCATGCTCCCACTGGGTGTCCAGGCCCTGGGTAGTGACCAACCTGCACTTAGAGACTCTGCAAATGTTATTTTAAACTTGAAGACCAGCTTGCTGGCTTTGCCTCTACTATTGTCTCAGTGTGACAGGGGGCCAATTTCTGAACCTCTGTGGGCCATAGATTCTATACATTTAAAACAGGCAAGTTGGATCAGATGACTTCCATGATCCTCTCCAGGCCTAAAGATCTCTGAGTCTCTGTTTTTCTACCTCAAGGTCTCCACCTGCAAAGTGAGAACAAAGTCCTGATTTAGCTCTAGGAGCAAGCCATATGAATGATTAGGGTGTCTCTCCCTTTTTTCTAAGTATTCCTCTCTGTGACTGTGGCTCAGGACATCTCTAAATGTAGGATGATGAGGTAACCAGCCATATGCTATGCTCAAAGAATGCGCAAATGTCATTCCCTTTCGTGTTCTAACTGCTATAACCTGGTAACAATTTCACAACAACATTTCCTTGTACTTGTTTAGTGTTTCGCATTTTATAAATACTGTCTCATATATTTTATCTTTTGACACTCATAACTGCCTTACAAAGTCAGAAGAGCAGATAGTATTCCCATATCCCAGCTCTGGAAGCTGGGGCTTATGGCACCCAGTGGCTGTGCTGAACATTCAGCCTGGGTGTTCTTTCCACTGTGCTCACTGTCTGAGCTTAGGTTTCATGAACACCAAGTAAATCTGGGACTTGGGTGGGTGGGGGTGGTATTTAGAACTCATCCACTCAGCCTCTTTTTGCACATGCATTCAGCAAACATTATGAATGTCTCATGTATTTTAGTTCCAGGGCTGAGGTCTATACATGATACGAGTAAATTAATCCAGTATTTTCTAAAGTGTATTTGAAACACTGATATGACATGAGATTTCCCTGGGAAAAAAACACACACACAAAAACACCTTGCAGTCTAATAACTGGGAAATGCTCCATCCACACCCTCTCTTAGAGATTTGCAGTACATATTTGCAAATTATAAGTGCCTAGAAGTCCTGGATAAAGAACTCTGTTTAAACACTTTTAAATTTAGTAGTTCCCAAACTCTATTTGGAACCCTTTGTGCATAGAATATTATTGACAGGTTTCTACCCACAGATCCTCCTGAGATCCTGCTGAAATAAGAGTGTAGACGTATGAAAAGGAATAATCTCACAAGAATAAAGAAAAAGACAAGGTCACCAATGGACAAGGGGTTTAGACAAACATCTGGAAGAGAGAAGGCAGCTAGGAGCACATTGACTAATGGTAGAAGAATTCTTCAACTTGTATCTGTGAACAGCTCAAAGTAATGTAAAGATAACCAAAATGAAGAATTAAAAAATATATATATACAACCCTCCCTAAGTAAAGATAGAACTATAGTCCAGAATAAATCCCAAAGGGGTTGCCAGGACCCCAGAGAAGCTGTGAGCTTGAAGTTGGTCAGTCCCCTGGTAGGCAGGAGATGTCATGGGGGGTTCTAGTGGAGGGACTCACTGCAAGTCTCTTTTAGAACAACTGTTCTGGACAGAGCTAACTCCCGCCCACAGCTGGAGGTGGTGTTTACCTCCAGGCTCCACAGGAAGCCATCTGATTGTGACAGGGCCAGGGTGGATTCTTCCTCCTTCTGGCATTTGAAGACCCACTCCCTTGCTGTCTCCCTGAAGTGAGGATGGCTGATTGGCCTCCTCTGTCTCTCTGCCTTCATCAGGTAGCATTCCCTCTTTGTCCCCTTTGAAAAAGGAATAATTAGAGAATAAGAGTTGTTAGGAATTAAAACGTAACTGTCAAAAATAAAAAATTTCATGGAATAGCTAGAAAATAAAGAAAATCTTTCAGCATGGAGGGAGGGGGGAGGGAGGGAGGGAGGGAGGAGGGAGGGAGAGAGAGAGAGAGAGAGAGAGAGAGAGAGAGAGAGAGAGAGAGAGAGAGAGAGAGAGAGAGAGAATGAGAGACATAGCAAGAAGCAGGGGCCAAACCTAGAAGTAAAAATATCCAGCCAATAGGAGTTACAGAGAACACAGAGGGTAGGGCCAGGCCGGGCACACAATGCACTCTTGGTACAACCATTCCAGTGCCAGACCCCAAGCAGGCAAAGCCCTTGTCCCTGGAGCTGGTGAACCGTCTAGTAGGGCAGACAGGCAATCTCCAAATACAGTGTAATGCCCGGGGGATAAAGAAAACAGGAGGATAGAGAAACAGCAATGAAGAGGTGCTGTGGTAGATGGTGAGGAGGTGAAATCTGAGCAGAGACACTGAATGAAGGGAGGAATCAAGCCTCGTTCAATCAATATTTGCTGAATGAATAAAAGGGTGAAAGTATATAGATGGAAGTGATAGAGTGCTGAGTAAAGCAGGATCTTGCTTTTCTAGTCTGTAAACCGAGGAGTTCCACTAGATAATCTCTGAGTCCTCATTACAAAGGGGTCTTCCATCCCACCCAGTAAGTCCACTTGAATTGTTGAGGTTGGGTTAGCGGTGTCAGAGAACACTTCATGCCTGGTGATGTGTTAGGAAACACCAGGCAACGCTTTATCACAGTCTCAGCGAACTCTGTTCTCCAGGGCCTGGGAGCTGGGGTTTTATACTGTGGCTATTTTTAGTTGTTGTCTGCAGTGGCTGCTGGGACTATTGCCTCAGGAGGCTGAGAACTTTATCCCGGGTGAGGCATTCTGTTCTGTAACCGTGCCCTGAGGAGCTCTCTAATTGAGATTTGATGATTTACAAGCTCTCTGACAACTAGATACCTCCTTCACGAAATGTAAGATCAGTTCTTGTGCTGGGTACTCAGCAGTCAGCAAGAAACCTCCCAAATTACTTTAGTCAATAGTTCCCATTCAAAACCTTTTGCTGAGATAAAGGGCGCAGTTTGCTTTGGGATTGATTAATGCTTGGGAAGTCTTGGTTTGAGGTGGGCCAGGGGACAATGCCTCTCATATTGGTTTTCCACAAGAGCATCCCAGGGTCCTTGCCCCAGAGCCCGAGTTTGGTCCTTACCAGTTAAACAGGGACAACTGGCTTTCAGGAAAGCCACTAGAAAGGTCTGGTTGGGGGACTCAGCTAGGTATTGAACACGCCAGTGCTCTCACTTCTCTGCTCCAAGATAGTGGCTGTGAAACCCACCACTGCCACACTCATTCTCCCAAAGCACAGATCTAGCCTTGCAGCTTCCTAGTTTAACCCCCCGACACTCCCTGCTGCAGACACATTGCACTCGTAAAGCTCTCGGCTGCTACAGAAGGCCTTTTGCCATCCTAGCCAATCCTCAGGTGTAACTTTGCTTCTCCCATGCCTCCACTTTCAGCACCTTTATGGTCCATCAAATTATATAATTGAACTAGAGGCCTGGTGCACAAAATTCGTGCATGGGGAGGTGGGGGGGAGGAATGTCCCCTCAGCCCAGCCTGCACCCTCTCCAATTCGGGACCCCTCAGGGGATGTCAACTGCCGGTTTAGGCCTAATCCCGGGGATCGGGCCTAAACCAGCAGTCGGACATCCCTCTCACAATCCTGGACCACTGGCTCCTAATCACTCACCTGCCTGCCTGCCTGCCTGGTCACCCCTAACTGCCTCTGCGTGACAGCCTGATCACCCCTAACTGTCCCCCCTGCCAGCCTGATCGCCCTTCACTGCCTCTGCATGCCGGCTTAATTGCCCCTAACTGCCCACCCTGCCTGCCTGGTCACCCCTCATGCCCCCCCCCTGCTGGCCTGGTCACCCCACGCAGCCTGCTGTTCAGTCATTTGGTCATCCCTCACTAACCCCCCTGCCGTCCTGGTCATAGGCAGCCATCTTGTGAGGGCGTGAGGGTTAATTTGCATATTACCTCTTTATTATATAGGATATTCCCTATAAAGGTTTATTCCATCCTCCATGCCTGTTATGGACTGAATGTTTGCATCCCTCCCAAAATTCAAACATTGAAGCCCTAAGTCCCAGTGTAGCCATATTTAGAGATAGGGCCTCTTAGGAAGTAATTAAGGTTAAATGAGGTTATAAGGATGGTACCCTGATCCTATAGGATTAATGTACTTATGAGAAATGACACCAAAGTGCTCACTCTCCCTCTTCCCTGTGAGGACACAGTTGAGAGGACCACCATCCACAACCAAGAAGAGAACTGTCACCATACCTACTATGCTGGTACCTTAGAGTTCTAGTCTCCAGACTGGAAGGACATAAATGTGGGTGCTAAGCCTTCCTGTCTGTGTTATTTTTGTTACGAAGCCCACGCTGATTGATACAATGTCCTTACACATGCAATCCCTCTTCACAAAGTGTCCCTGTGGCCATTTCTATGGGACAAAATCCTTCAAAGAAATGCTTCCTTTCGCTATGAAGTTTTCTCTGATCTTCGTAGCTAATAACATCTTCCTCTTCTAAATTCCCAAAGAACGTTCTCAGTACTTTCTTTTTAAAAACTTTCACTTTTTGACTTCACTATTTAAATATGACATCTTTCCTCCTGAGCTGAAAGTCCTTGAAAAGATGGGCTCACCTTTGTGTCTCCCATAACTATCTGGCACAGCATCGTTAACACATTAAAAATGCCAGCCATCCTTTATTGAGAGGCCCCTCTGTGCTAGGCGTGGGTGAAATGCTTTCTATGTGAAGTTGGAATCCTCACAATCACCTTCACAAAAAATATATTGCTATCCTCACTTAAGAATGGCGGAACTTGCTGCATGATTCTATTCATGTGCCTTGCCTAGAATAGTGAAAGATACAGAAAGTAGAATGGTGATTCACAGAGACAGAAAGTAGAATGGTGATTTCCAGGGTCTGGGAGGAGGGGGAATAAAGAATTATTGCTTAATAGGTATAGAGTTTCAGTTTTGCAAGATGATAAGAGTTCTGTGGGTATATGGTGGTGATGTAGCAGAACAATGTGAATGGATTTAATGCCACTGAATGATATTAACTTACAAATGGCTAAGAGGTTAAATCTTATGTTATGTGTATTACCACAATTCTTGGAGATGGTGAAGCTGAGGCACAGAGAGGTGAAGTAACTTGCCCAAGGTCATCAAACTACAAAGGGGGCAGTGTTTGGATTTGAGCCCTCTCTGTGCACTCTTCTTGTTTTGTTTCATTTTGAAGCATCTTCTTTCCCCCAGGTGTCACGAGCAAGCCTCTACCTTGGAGGAGGTGGACCAGCCTGTTCTACAGTGTGACCCACCTGTGAGCGTGAGAGTGAGAGGTAAGAAGGGGCTGCCGCTGGCCTCACCATGGAGTCAGCTGACCTCACCCTCAACAGCCATGCTCTGGAACTCTCACTATATCGGAAATTAAACCCTGCTTCTAAAGCCATTGTCAGGGTTCCTGTAACAAGTAGCCAACCCTCTTCTAACTCATACAGGGGAGTTAAAAATTCACAGAAAACTTTATAAATGCTTTGGTGATGTCATAATTAGGAATGAACAGGAGTCCCCTCTAAAGGTGAGGCTTGGAAATTCTCTTCCTCCCTAATCTCAAGCTGTAAAACCATTGGTTGAGACCCTGGGCAAACCAGTGACCTCATCATACATCCTGCTCCACGCACTCTCCAGCATCGTTCCAGGGCAGCCCACTCACATCTGGGAATGGGAACTCATCTGGCCAGTCACCACTCAGGCTGAATTCAGCATTCCTTGCACTGTCCTGAGAGTAAGGACAATGCAATGCTTCACGAGATTCCCCTACATTTCCAATAGTCCCTTAGGAAACCCATAGAAATGATCCCGTGGTCACATTAGCTCCATGACAGCAGAAACTTGTTCACCACTGGACCCGAGACACCTGGCACCAAGCCAGGCACAGAGGGGACACTTGCTAAATACCAGCTGAATTAAATGGAATTGAATTATGTTACCTTATAGAAGCTAGTAGGAGTTAAGCATCACTAGCCCATTTTTCAAAGGGAAGTCAGTTTCGTTCGGGAGTTATGGACCAACCAGGAGGTGTCACACACTGTTCAAATGCTGGCTGGGCAGCAAGGCCCAGTCTTTGCCCTCAGAGTTTGGAAGGACACTGACACAGCAGAGAGGTCTTCTTAAACCAAATGGTCTCTCTGGTGTAATTCAGGTGCAGCCCTGGAAAGCACATTAAGACCCACCCTTCAATTTGGTAATTGAATGGATCCTGTCCAGGGCTCTGAGGGCATGAGTATTTTGATGAGACAAGCTGGAGAATTCTTCTGTGGGTTGGTTTGATCTAAATCAGGTATATTTAACCAATCACAAAAGAGTAAAAATCAGGAAAACCAAACCAAGTAAATCATGGAAAGATCAAGGAAATGCAAATTATTGAGACTTCTATTAAAAAGAAGAGCTGTGCCTGGTCAGTGTGACTCAATGGTTGGGTGTCGACCTATGAATCAGGAGGTCATGGTTCAATTCCCAGTCAGGGCACATATCAGGGTTGTGGGCTTGACCCTCATAGGAGGCATGCAGGAGACAGCCGATCAATGATCCTCCCTTATCTTGATGTTTCTATCTCTCCCTCCCTTTCCTTTCCTCTCTAAAATCAGTAAAAATACTTTTTTTTTTTTTTAAAGAAGAGCTAGTCGATCTAAATACTATAAGTAAAAACAAACAATCCCTGGGGGAAAGAGATTGGAGTAGCACTAATTTTGTACCTAAGACTTGCACATAAATGAGCTTATTTTATCCTCATAATGATCGAGTGAGATGCTAGGTGAATTGGTCAAGATTCCAGAGCTAGTAAGTGACAGGACCACAATGTGAATCACACAGTGTAGCTCCAGGGTTTCAGCTTTAAACCACTGGGCTAAACTGCCTCCCAAGGTGACATAGGAATGAGGACAATTTAATTGCTGAGGCCTGGAATTTCCTCCTTGATCCTACCTGCCACCCTGGTTCCTACATTTCCTTCAGAGTATAAAGCCTGCCTCTTCCACGAAGCCTTCCCTGATAAATCCAGTCCTCATCTGTCTCTGAATGTCCTTAGTGCTTATTTGGTACTGTGAATCATATCTTCTGGAACTCGATTCTACCACAACTCTCGTATTCATTTGTAAATGCTTCGCAGTGTTCATTTTCCCCGAACTAGCTGGCCAGGGCCTCACAGGAAGGGCCCCTCTTAGACAACTTTCTATCTCTCACGGCACATGCATGTGAAGTGCAGAGTGCAGGCGCAATAAAGATTCTTCAACCTGCTGATTTGAAATGGAACAAAGAGATTCATAGGAAGGGACAGGCAATTGACCTGCGTTCACTCTTGTATCTATAAAATGTTTATTATGAAATAAGAACTCGCCACATTCACAATTGTTCAACCTTTACCCTTGTGTTTTCTCAGTAACAACCTCCTCCCCCGACCCCAGATAACCAGCCCTGCTTTCGTTTGGCAGTTGTTTGTTTGAGGAGAAGGACCCTGATATCTGGGTCTGGGTTCCAGGCTTACTGCTACATTTAGCCCTAGTGGCTGGAGGGGCAATATCTTCAGTCCTTGAAGTTACTGCAGCTTTGATGGATAACACGCCACCACGAGACTCTCCATCCACCTGGGGTTGGCCAATGGATAGGGACAGCGTTATTGAGCTTTTCAAAGACTGATTACTCATAGTAGAGCTGTGCCTAAACAGTGACCATTTTCAACCAACTGGCTCATAGAAACTTGGAGCACAGATACTATTTATAGATGTGAATGATTTTTACTGGTAGTTTGTCTATTTTGTGGGCAGGAACACTCCTCTGTCTCACTAACCCAATCACCGGACCTCTTATTTATAGACAAGGGAGTCAAGGTGCAGAGGGGCCTGTGACCACACAGCCCGTTGGTCTTCATTGCCAGGTCTAAGCCCAGGCTGCCCTACAATAGCACTGTCCTCCACAAGCTTCTGTGATGATAGAAATACTCCATATCAGCACTTTCCATACAGGAGCCATTAGCCACACGAGTCTGATGAGCATATGAAATGGGACTAGCATGACTGAGAAATGGAATTTTCAATCTTTTTTTCATTTAAATTAATTTGCATTTAAATAGCCACTTTTGGCTAATGGCTATCATTTTGAACACCACCGTTCTAGAAGAATCAAGCCAATTTGTGGAGGGTTGCTGCTATAAATAGAAAAAGACTAGCCACCAAGTTCTTTCTTTTTGTGCCACCACAGAAGTGAACACAAATATTTCTGTAGAGGGAAAAAAACCAACCTGCAGTTGTGGTCCAGTTAACAAAAGGCACTCATGTCAATTACTCATTACCACCTCACATATTTACTGTGCAATTGTTATCATTGAAACCTCAGAACATTAGTGCTTTCCTAAACAGTGAATTCCCTTATTTATTTTGACTGTTGCCAGGTTACAGTTGTGCACCAAGCCCTGGCAATTAGGCAAGGCTGACGGCTTCTGACAGGTCTGGCACTTCTACTGACACAGGCTCATGAAGGATGTGGAGGGCTCTGCTCAGAAAGCATTAGGGACCTGGGGTATGGCTTAAAGCCCAGGTTCCTAATATTATAAACTGTACACACCCTTGGTTTCAGGGCAAAGTTCATGCTTCTTTCCCATGGAAAGTCATCTCATATTTGGAAAGGAGTGTTATCTGGGAGCAGAGCTGCCCACCAGAGCATTTTCCTATGTACATGGTACAATTCATACACAAATTCATTCTGGACACTTTGGGCCTGGGTATCAGAAGGTATTGGAAGGTATAAATTTATAATGGAGGCAACCAAGAAATCATGAGAAGGCTGAGACTGAGAAGAGCAGCAATGGAAGAATTAGGAAAGATCACCAAGACCAAAGTTGTGTCAATAGAGACCAATGTTAAGATCATCCACACCTTGTACTCCCAATTACTCTGTATGGATGTGAAAATTGGATAGTGAAGAAGGATGATGGCAAAAAATTTATTCATTTGGAATATGGTGTTGGAGGAGATCTCTAAAGATATCCTGGACCACCAGAAAAATGAACAAGTGGGTCCTGGAGCAAATTAAGCCTGAAATATTGCTGAAGGCAAAAATAACAAAACTGAAGCTGTCCTACTTTGGGCACATCATAAGAAGACAGGGTTCTTTGGAAAAGACAATAATGCTGTAAAAAATGAATGGCAACCGGAAAAGAGGAAGACCAAACATGAGATGGATTAGCGCCTAATCATTAGCCCCATAAAAGAAGTCATAGGCATGAGTCTACAGGAGCTAAGCAGGACTGTTGAAGATAGGACATGTGGAAATGACTCACTCATAGGGTCATCAGGAGTTGGATCCCACTCATTAGCACATGACAACAACATTAGAAAGTAGCTTGAAAATGGGATTCCTTTTGGTTGTAGTAAGTCCACTTTTCCTAGAATTTTCCAAGGTAACTCATAGAATCAACAGAGGCTTAAATGGTAAGAGCTTAAAAAAAGAGAAGATGGTATGGTATTTTGGCTTGTTTTGGTGAACGATCAGCTAGTAAATCTATTTTCATGTCTCCTCATTTCTGAGAACTTAAAGTACATAATAAAGACTTTGCAAAAGACAATATACTCTTAAAAGATAATAGAAATGAGGAAGGTCAGCAAGCAATCTTTGCCTAAAGGCCAAATATTTGCTATAGCTGTCCCCACAAAAGTCACTTTATTGTCATTACCATTAGATTTTAGTTCAGTTGAACTTCATAACTATATTCCAAACTGTAATTCAAACTTGAATTCAAGGGGCCAATATTTGGGAAGAAAGGAGAAGCATCTCAAGAGGAATGGGGATCTTAAGGCCAATTAGGACAACCTCCACTGCTGGCCAGGATGGAGTAAAAGGAACCAGATTTATTCTTAGCAACTAGAACATTACCTTGAACAACTAGTAAAGCAGACAAACTATTTGAAATGATGATTTTCAGACATTGGGACAGTTAGAACAGGAACCAAATACAGATTGGCAGTCTCTCTGAGTGGAGGAGAAAAAGTTTGGAGTTTGGGAAGGTCAAGGCAGCAAGACATTGAGGATCTAACAACCAGAGAGAACGGAGCTGCAGAAATAGGGATAGAGATAGAGATAGAGATAGAGATAGAGATAGAGATAGAGATAGAGATAGAGATAGAGATAGAGATAGAGAGAAAGAGAGAGAGAGAGAGAGAGAGAACCTACTATAGGGAATTAACTTAAAATGGCTCAAGGAACTAAATATAAAACTTAAATCTATAAAACTGCTAGAAGAAAATATAGGAGAAAAATCCTTGTGACTTTGGGTTGGACAAACATTCCTTAGAGCACAAAAAACACAGACCGTAGGGGGAAAAATTGATAAATGGACTTAATCAAAATAAAAAACTTGTGTCTTCAAAAGTCACTTATGAAATTAAAAATGAAGCCACAGATGAGTAAACTATTTGAGAAACACTTGTCTGATAAACGTTATCTTATGTATATAAAGACTCTTAAAATTCAATAAGACTTAATGCTAAAATAATAATAAGTAAAATATTTAAACAGATATTTCATCAAAGAACACCTAAGGATGGGTAGTAAGTACATGCAAACATGCATAACATCGTTAGTCATTAGAAAAATGTAAATTAAAGCTGCAATGTAATACCATTGTACATTTAGCAGTATGCCTAAAACTTAAAAGACTGACAATACCAAGTGCTGGGAGGGAAACAACTAGAAGTCTCATACAAATTCTGAAAATAATTTGAAAGTTTTAAAAATAAGGTTAAGCATTCAATGACCATATAACCCAGTAATTCCACTCCTAAGTATTTGCCCAAGATAAATGAAAACAGAATCAAGACAAAAGTTTATATGTGAATGTTTATAGCTGCTTTATTAATAATAATCTCAAACTGGGAAAGAACCCAAGTGTCCATCAATTGTTCATGCATGAACAAATGGTGTTATAATCATACAATGAAATATTACCCATTAATAAAAAGAAACCAACTGATGATATATGTACTAACATGGATGAATTAAAAAGCATACAGCTAAAGTGAAAGAAACCACACACAAAAGATTAAACAGAGTTTAATTCCATTTATATGATACTTTTAAACAGGTAAAACTAGAGTGATAAAAAAAATAGCTGGGGGTGGGAAGATATTAACCAAAGAACTTGTATGCATATATGCAAAACCCATGGACACAGACAATAGTGCAGTGAAGGCCTGGTTGGGTGGTTGTGGGTGGGGGGGGGGCGCGGGGGGGAGGCAGGGTGGAGGTTTCAGTCGGGGGGAAATGGGGAACATCTGTAATACCTTCAACAATAAAGATAAATTTTTAAAAAATCTCTGTCATTGCCAGGAGTCAAGGGATGGCTGGAAGAAGATGCATGGAGATGGGTCAAAAGGGAACTTTTTGAAGTGATGGGACATATTTATTCTATGCTGTGATTGTAATGGTTGTTACACGATTGTATACATTTGTTCAAAACTCATTGAAACTTATACTTAAAATTGCTGAATTTTAATGTATGCAAATTATGTCCCAATAAAATTGATCCCCCTGAAAAGCAAGATACATAATAGGATATATGGTATAAAACCATCTGTATTAAATAAAGGGAAAGAAAAAGAGATAATTTCAAATATATGAACATACACATATTTGCTGGACTGGGCACAAAAGGTCTCAGGAAGCACTTAATAAAAATTCTAGAATGAATTGCCTCAGAAAATGGAGATAGGATGACTGAAGGAATATGGTGGGGGAGAAATTCTAGCTTTTGTACCTTTCAAAGTTTGAACCACGCAAACAATTAACACATTAAATGTGGGGAGAAAAGACAGTTGGGCTCCCAAACCTGCTTCTTGACACTATGATTTGAGTCACAATCCTGCTTCTATGTGAAGGTATCCCTATCTTTGTTACTCACAATTTCCCTCTTCCCTACTTAAAAAATCACAGAGCTGCCTAATAGTATGTTCACTATATACTTCAGAGGACATGAGAAGAATATAAATTTAAGATGTGAGGGGGCGTTTCTCCATGGGAGGGAAACTACAGTATCCTATCTAATAAAAGAGTAATATGCAGATTGACCATCACTCCAACACACAAGATGGCTGCCCCCATGTGGACACAAGATGGCCACCACAAGATGGCCAGCAGGTGAGGGCAGTTGGGAGGGACCAGGCCTGCAAGGGAAGGCAGTTGTGGGTGATCAGGCCAGCAGGGGAGGGCAGTTGGGAGGGACCAGGCCTGCAGGGGAGGGCAGTTAGGGGTGACCAAGCCGGCAGAGGAGGAAAGTTGGGGGCAACTGGGCCTGCAGAGAAGGGCAGTTGGGGGAGACCCAAGCCTGCAGGGGAGAGCAGTTGGGGGAGACCAGGCCTGCAGGGGAGGGCAGTTAGGGGTGACCAGGCCTGCATGGGAGGGCAGTTAGGGGCAAACAGGCTGGCAGGGGAGCAGTTAGGCATCAATCAGGCTGGCAGGGGAGTGGTTAGGGGGTGATCAGGTTGGCAGGCAGAAGTGGTTAGGGGCAATCAGGAAGGCAGGCAGGCGAGCAGTTGGGAGCCAGCAGTCCTGGATTGTGAGAGGGATGTCTGACTGCCCATTTAGGCCTGATCCTACCGGAACAGCATCTCATCCCTCGAGGGATCCCAGATTGGAGAGGGTACAGGCTGGGTTGTGGGACACACACTCCCATGCACGAATTTCGTGCACCGGGCCTCTAGTTTTACTATAGAGAAGAAAAGCTTTCATACACAGCAGGTTAGAACCCAGTTTAACTCATTTAAACTGTTTGTTTTTATTTGTTACAAGTGAAAAATTTAATGTCCAGAGAGCGTAAATGACTTCTCCAAAGTTTCATGGTCAGTCAGTGCCAGAATCCAGATGGGGACCTAGCTCTTAAGTCCTATTACAGAGATAATATCAAGCAGGTGACCTAACACAGAGCATGGTTCAAAGTAAACATTTAGGAAATATGAATCTCCCCTTCTCTTTTCCCCCTACCTCACCAGTTGGCTTGTATCAGGACTCACCAATTACTCAACCCCACCTCCAAGGCAAATATCAGTGAATACAGGGACACAGTGGCCTTTACTTGAACACTGACCAAATTCCCCAGAGAACACTAATAAGCTTTCCCTTCAAAAGAGAACTACTCTTCCCATTATCAGATCAGTTTAATTCAATTTGACAAATATGTGCAAGCCCCGACTATGGGCCAGGCTCTGTGCTAAGGGTGGGTGTACATGCCCAGGTAGGTAAGATGCAGCTGGAGAACACTCCCCCGTGGCGCTTTCACTCTAGGGAAGAATGGGTGGTGACAGGCCCTTCACCAGATGATGGCAATGTTAGGTGTCAAGCCCCAAGGTGGAGGGAAGCACTGAGGTAGCAACAACCTGGAGGTTCAGAGCCAGCTTCCCAGGGAAAGTAAGTCCAGAAAGAAAAGGAGGAGTTGGTCTGATGCCAAAGGGGAGGAGATGCTGCAGGCAGAGGGATCGCCAAGGGCAAAGCCAGATGAGGCAGAACAGCATCTCATCTGTGGGGAGCTCAGCATTCCTGGGCATAATCAGTGAGGGAGGAGGGGATGGGAGATGGGACCAGAGAGGCTCTCGGGTTGTTAGAGACAGGACATAAGACCTTGCATATGATGCTCAAAGGTGTTGGCGATGGGCAAGGCTTAACACAGGGGAGTTACTATCTGATTTGCAATTCTGTCCCAAGGGATGGTCTTTACTCCAGTAGGCAGATGAAAATTACCTGAGTTCAGTTCACTTTGACCAACATTTACAGAGCCCACTGTGTCAAGCCCAGCATACCCAGGACACTGTGCTGCAGAGATAAGCAACATGTAGTCCCTTCCCTCAAGAAGCTGGCATTCTGGTGAGAAGGGCAGTTGGGGGAGACCCAGGCCTGCAGGGGAGACTCCTTTAACAATGGGAGTCCAGAAAGGATACATCATATCTTTCACTATTCTAATACTGTTCCACTTCCCCAGTGTTTTGATTGGCAGCCCCAACCCAGTCAGCTAATGTTCTCTTCCCTCACTTTCTCCTGATCACTGGGCTTGGTTTACCTTCCGTGTCTATTGACAGAACAGTATTTGGTAATTATATGGATGCAGAAACACAAAAGCAGGCCTAGGAACAGGACACATTGAATTAGCTGTGATGACATTGTTACCACAGGCAGCTCCTTGCACTGTTTAACACCAACTGTGGGGCAAGTCCTGGAGTCCTTTGACTGGAACATCCCTTCACGGCTCAACAAATCAAACTAAGCTCTCAGAATATTGGCTTTCTGCCCAACTTCAGGATGATGCTAGGAACATGCCAGGCATTCTCATGAATGTCTGAGCACTAACAAGATGAAGATGCAAACACTGCTGATTTCTCACAGAATCCCTTGCATTTGGTGGGAAATATGGATCCAGGAGTGGCTGCTCATGTCCAGAGGTTCCCATCAATTCAACTCAATCCTACCTTCAGGGCTGCGATGGGTTGAAGAGAGCTTCCCTCCCCAAAGACATGTCCAATCAGAACCTGCAAATGTGACCTTACTTGGATGAAAAGGGTCTTTATAGATGTAATTAAGTTAAGGATCTTGTGATGCAATCATCTGGATTGGGTTGGGTCCTAAATACTTTGGCAAGTGTTTATAAGGGAAGAGAAGGGAAAACACAGAGACACAGGAGGGAAGGCCTTGTGGTAACAGAGGTAGAGAGGGGAGTGATGCAGCCCAAGCCAAGGAATGACAGGAGCTGTCAGAAGCTGGAAAGGGCAAGGAAGTCTCCCCTAGAGCTGTCAGAGGGAGTGTGACTCTGCCAATACCTTGACTTCAGACTTCTGACTTCTAGAACTATGAGAGAATAAATTCCTGTTGTTTTTAGCCATAAAATGTGTGGCAATTTGTTTCAGCAGCTCTATGAAACTAACATAGGGGACTTGGAGTACACTCTCCCTACTGCTGCGGGCCACTGGGCCAAGCCTTCCTCTTCCCTCAATGTCCTGAGGATTTCTGGGTGATGTAGTCCCTCCTTCCATGATTCAATCCTCGTGTAAGTGGCCATAGACCAAGTATATGAGAATGGATAGTAAGCAGGCCCTCCTTCGACACTTCATAGCTAGAAAGAGAGATAAGGGCATTAAAAGGATATTATAACATTTCAGTGTTATGGGCTGAATTGTGTCTCCCCAATATTCATATGTTGAACCATATACCTTGTACCTCAGAATGTGACAGAATTTGGAGACAGGGTCTTTAAAGAGGTGACTAAGTTAAAAGGAGATCATTAGGGTGGGCTTTAATCCAACATTACTGGTGTCCTTATAAGAAGAGGAGAATAGCACACAGACACACACAGGTGAAGGACCATGTGGAGACACTGGAGAAGACAGCCATCTATAAACTAGAGAGAGAGGCCTAAGGAGAAACCAACATGGACATACACAGAAGACATGATGAATACCCAGGTAGGCAAGTGGGATACATCACAGAGACAGATAACATTGAGAGTTCATGGACCCTCCTGAGATCATGTAACACAAAAAATTTGTGTAGAGTTTTGCATATTCATAAGCATTTAGCACCCAAGGCTAGGGATGCTAATATAAAAAAAAAAAGGGCCATGGATTGAGAGGCCCAATTCCTGGCTTACTCCCAATTCACAGGCAGCCTTGAGCAAGTTCCTGAACTCCTCTGTTCTCAATTTTCTTGTCATAGCTTTACAATTCTGGTGCTTCACTGACTGATAGCACTGATTCACAGAGCTCACTAGTTCACAGGGGCACCTAGAAAATAGTTTTGAATAAAATTTGGACTTGATGGTGTTCCCAGCATCCTAATTAAAAAGAAAAGTGACAAGAATAGAAATCTTTGTTCAAACCTGCTCATTGTTCCATTTTTGTATACTCCCTTGGTTTCGTGAAAGGACAATGGGGCTTTGCACATGCAGTAGGCTCAGACTTGCTTCCAAGGACGTGCGTTCACATGCCCTTATGACTGACATTAGAGCAGGTGTTCCTAGCGACTGTGGAACAGGAAGACCCTTTCAGGGCTCCAGCTATTTCCAAACATCTAAATGTGCAAGTAGTCCATCCAGGTAGGCCAGCCACACAAACATTTTTATTGGAAACTATGTTGACACACCCTCAGCTCAAACTTTGTGTTGAATCCATATGTCCCGCCATCATAAATAGCTAGATATACAAACACACAATATATAAATCAATATCATACTTGCTAACTTTTTCCAGAAATTTGTCTGTATGGAGCCAAGGTTCTAAGTATTTGGCCCTATCCAGACAGTTGAATAAAAAATAACTTAAAAATACACATTCTTTTTATACACAATGCATTTATATCTAAACACCTGGGCTAATCTAGAAAGGAAGTTTGGTGGATGTCTGTTTGGTCCTTCTCTACAGGATAGATGGAAATTCTAATTGGCTTATCCATCACCTTACACATGGCTTTGCTCATGACATCCTCCTCCACACATCCTATTACTCTTCACGATGAAATCCAAGTTCCCTAGTTTGCCATGAAAGACTGCCCTCCTAGTTCCCAGCCTCACTGATCTGTGCCCACCTCCACCTCTCCAGCCTCATCTGCTGTCATCTCACCTCCCTCCCTCGCCCCAGTCCAGGCACACTGCCTCCTTATTCCCTTACACACCAGCAATCGGTCCCATTGTGGGAAGATGAATGAAGTCTCCCAAACTCACCCATGTACTAATTTTCGGGATCCATGAATGTTACTTTTTGTGGTGGAAAGGACTTTGCAGTTGTGATTAAATTAAGACTCTTAAAATGGGAAGGTTAGCCTGGATGATCCTAGTGGGCCAAAACTAGTCACCAGCTCCTTATGAGAGGGCCCCAGGAGGGTCAGGTCAGACGGAAGCAGGAGGGAGTGGGGAGATGCTGTGCTGTTGGCAAGTGAGGAGGAGGTAGGCCCCAGCAGGGAGAGGAGGGAAAAGAGCAGATTCTCCCCTGGATCTCCCTACCGACTCCTTGATTTTAGCTCCATAAAACTTAATTTGATTCCGGCCCTCTAGGACTGTAAGAGATTAATCTGTGTTGTGCCGGAAGCCAATTCCAGCATGTCAGCAGGGCTGAATCATCTGGAAATGGCCGAGGGCATTTCCCCAAACCTGAAAAGGATGCATAAATGATTATTTGCTGCCAGACAGCTATGGGCATTTCAATCTACATGTTATTGCCTCCTACTGGCCAAACACGTGAACAGCCGAAGGCAATTCCTCCAATCTGACAATGGATTCTGTATACTAAACCCTGGCCTTGGATATGTATATCTACCTTGCTTTAGGACAATTTGTGTTAATAAAAAGCAAGGGGTCCAGAGAGAGACAAGAGAACTTGGTTCCTTGAGCCAAGCTCCTCTGGCCCCCCAAATGCCTTCCAAAATTATGTTTTGTCTCTGGACTTTTGATTAATTTACACACAGTGCTTCTCAGATTCCTGAACCTCTTCTAGATGCTGGATTAAGACCACCGGCAGTGTTGTTTCAAGCCACTAAGTTTGTGGTAGTTTGTTGCGGCAGCAATAGGAAAATAATCCACCCTATAAAGACTTATGCTCTTTATGGCACAGCTACCATTGGACATATTAGATATTTATTTATTTATTTGTCCATCAGTTGTCTGTGCCACTAGAACATGAAGTGCACGGGAGCTAGGACTTTGTTTTCTTCATGGTTATAAACCCAGGGCCTGGCACGATAACCATCTACTGAATGAATAAATAAAGGATACATTAATCACACGTTGCTCTCCTGCTGTTTTTCCTGTCACCATTATCAGTTGGAGATGCCAGAACAGGCAGGAACATACACAAATGAGTACAGGAGTAGACACAGCCCACACGGTCTACACTGGCACAGCCCAGGAGAAGAAACCCCAGGACTGTACAGTAACAAGTCCCACTAGGGAGGTGGTGCACACACCTGAGCCCATCATATTTGGGGGTTCCACACGCACTCTGGGTTGCTGAGAGGAAGAGGAGGAGAAGCCTGAGCAGGTTACACTCAGACTCTCCACTCCCATGCAAGCAGAACAGCCCGTTTTACCCATTTTCATATATTGTATTTACATGCAACATAATAAAGATCTACATAGAGAATGAGTGGCATAGAAGCAGGGATTCTAATTCCCCTCTTCTTACAAGTTCTGCTGACTATCCTTAAAAAGGCGGCCACACACAGGAGCTGAGGTCTATGGTGTATTCTGTAACATATTGGTTAACATAATTCTATTTAAAAGAATGTAAACTGCCTAGATGGTGTTGCTCAGTGGTTAAGTATTGACCTATGAACCAGGAGGTCATGGTTCAATTCCCAGTCAGGGCACATGCCCTGGCTGCAGACTTAATCCCCAGTTGGGGATGTGCAGGAGGCAGCCCATCAATGATTTTCTCTCATCATTGATCTTTCTCTCCTTTGCTCTCTGAAATAAAAATAATTAATGAAACATTTTTTTAAAAAAAGAATATAAACATAAAAAGTTAATAAGTCCAATATTTGCTTTATGGTACCACCGAGCATAAATAATTTAGGAATCACACGTTGCTCTCTTGCTGTTTTCTGCTGGTACCAGTTAGAGATGCCAGCATCTCTTTTTCCTTCAACTTCTGCTTGGTTCAACACCAGTTCAGGCTAATTTGTGGTGAAATCAACACTTTGCCAAATTTACAAAAAATTGTCTTGGTACCAGTGAGAGGATGATTGCCTGTTGCATGGGTGCTTCTGTCCTGAGAACAAATAGGCCTTGTCCTCATGTTTAAAAAATGGGTTTTTCCTGGAAATGGATACAATAGTGATGTGGATATGGAGGCTGGAAGGCACCGGCTCCAAGGTCCCCTCCCCCCAGAACACACACAGCACTCGCTTCACTCCTCTTTTCACCAAATTCAGCCACGTGTCTCCAGAATCCCATGGTTTTCTTGAGAGCAAGGGCCCTCCCTGTTTTTCCCTTTCTCCCACAAATGCTCAGTATAATACAAGAATGTTTGTTGGGTACCTAAATATGAATAAAACACTCTGTTAGTTACTTTTTTAAAAATATATTTTATTAAATTTTTACAGAGAGAGAGGGATAGAGAGTTAGAAATATCAATGAGAGAGAAACATCAATCAGCTGCCTCCTGCACACTCCCTACTGGGTATGTGCCCACAACCAAGGTACATGCCCTTGACCAGAATTGAAACCTCAGACCCTTGAGTCGGCAGGCCGATGCTCTATCCACAGAGCCAAACCGGTTAGGGCTGCTAGTTAGTTTTAAAAAAGCCCTTGTGGTAGAATAAAGGAGATACAATTTACACACAAAACCACTAGGGGACAGTACAGAGTAGAAAATAACAATGCACTAAATTAGTAAAGTGTATTTCATTAGAGTTCTTGGAAACCAGGAAGAAAGAAATGATTGTAAACTGGAGATTTGTAGGTTCATAGAGTAATAATTTTTACTAGCAAAAACTAGTAGTATTGTCTGACCAGTGTGGCTCAGTGGTTGAGCATCAACCTATGAACCAGAAGGTCACGGCTCAATTCCTGGTCAGGGCACATGCCTGGGTTGCGGTTGCAGATCTCCAGTGCGGGGCATGCAGGAGGCAGCCAATCAATGATTCTCTTTCATCACTTATGTTTCTATCTCTCTCTTTCTCTTCCTTCCTCTCTGAAATTAATAAAAATATATTTTTAAAATATATATATATATAGTAGTATTACTAATATGTTGCCTTCATATGTAAAAAACATGTAAATATGAATATTGTGGGGGGGGGATGAATGTTGGGAAAAATGTTTTCCATCGTAATTAATTAATCAATTCCTGGAGCATTTTTAATCCTATCTAATAAAAGAGTAATATGCAAATTAACCATCACTCTGCTACACCCACAAGTCACGCCCACCAGCCAAGCTTTCTGCACACCCTGGCCGGCCCAAGCCTCCGCTTAAGGCTACAAAGTTTCAATTATAGAAGATACATAAATCCCAAAAGAAATGGCTGCCCCCATGGAGCAAGCAAAAGGCTTGGCTCCGCTCCAGGCTACAAAGTTTCAATTGTAGAAGATAAATAAACCCCAGATACCAGGGCCTCCAGCTTGGGTCACCAGGGGGCATGGCCGGCCTGCAAACCACCACAGGCCCCTCGCCCAGGCCGCCCCACGCCCCAAGGGAACCCCCACCCTGATCCGGGACACCCTTCAGGGCAAACCAGCTGGCCCCCACCCGTGTACCAGGCCTCTATCCTATCTAATAAAAGAGTAATATGCAGATTGACCATCACTCCAACACACAAGATGGCTGCCCCCATGTGGTCAAAGATCCTGCCCCCATGTGGACACAAGATGGCCACCACAAGATGGCCAGCAGGGGAGGACAGTTGGGGGCGACCAGGCCTGCAGGGAAAGGCAGTTGGGAGGGACCCAGGCCTGCAGGGGAGAGCAGTTGGGGGCGACCAGGCCTGCAGGGGAGGCCAGTTAGGGGAAAACAGGCCTGCAGGGGAGGGCAGTTAGGGGAAAATAGGCTGGCAAGGGAGCAGTTAGGCATTAATCAGGCTGGCATGGGAGTGGTTAGGGGGTGATCAGGCTGGCAGGCAGAAGCAGTTAGGGGCAATCAGGAAGGCAGGCAGGCAAGCAGTTGGGAGCCAGCAGTCCTGGATTGTGAGAGGGACATCCCTTGAGGGGTCCCAGATTGGAGAGGGTGCAGGGACATCTCCCCCCCCCCGTGCACGAATTTCGTGCACCGGGCCTCTAGTGTTTTAATAATATTCATAGCCATAATCTTTATCACATATCAGTCTGATACAAAGTTCTTTGCTTAAATATCATAAGCGTTAAACATTAACACTGATAATTAGTGTCTTACTACTACAGCAATGACTTTACTTAATCAGATATTTTAGTTAGATTGGTACCAAAAGGGCAAGCTCAGTGACAGAGATAACATTTATTGACCACTTATCTGAAGCACCTGTAACCTTAGAAACGTTAAGAATGAAACTCCAGCACCAGCCGGCGGATTTGACTTTCTCTCACAAGCCTTGGTTTTGTTTTTGAAAATCATGCTGATGAAGGAAATGGGAGAATGTATTTCAGGTCTGTCACAAGGTAGCGATTTCAGCAGCAATTTCTGCTCACTCATAAGTCAACTCAAAAAACACTTTGCCCATCGTATATAGCAGTCACTGATTAGACACTCGCTTTAAATTCACATTCCCGTCCTGCAACTTTGAGCCTTCCCGGGTGAACCCTGGAATGACGGGTTTAATTAGCCTTACTCTTGACTACATATTGAGATCCCAGGACCCTAACACCACGCATCTTTTCCTGGTCACTCAGAGCAAAATGAAGCAACAATTATGCCACCTGCGAGTGCAGGTGTTCCTGTCAGAGGCAGCCTTACCTTCACAAAGAGGCTGATCTCGGGGTTCATGGAAGCTGATTCATCTTCTTCCAAATCATTGGCAGCAGAATAGCATGTGAGGGAATATTCACTGCTCTTCTGGATGGTGAAACTTGAAGGAGAAGGCAGGTTCCCCTCCATCATGCTTCTGTTCTCCTGTGGCTCTTCTGTGCTCGTCTCCTGGTCCTGAATTGGTGAGTATAATTCTTCCATTGAGATGTTCCCATCCTCCTGGGGCTCATCTGGTTGAGGATCCTGGGCCTCAGGACATACCGCATAAGGCTGGAGGCAGCCTTCTTCTTCTGGTTGGGAAAAAGCCAAGCTGTTTGCCTCACCTCCGACAGCATCAACTGATACAGATTCATATTCATGGATTTCCAGCTCAGTGGCATATAAATTGTTTTCTGAGCTCAAGTCTTCATGGATGTTATGATAAAGGGGACCTTCATTTTCTGCTAGCTGGTCTGGAACCTCATACACCGTCTCTTCCTGGACTGTGTCATAAGTGGTGCTATAGTCTTCATCATTCATGTTTACGTATCTGATGGATCCTTTTGCAAGCAGATCTGAGTAGAACCCAAGTGGGTAAAGGGATAGAGGATCCCTTGCAGAAGAGTCAACAGGCGTTTGAAACACAGAAATTAGCAGCCACTATCAATGACAGGTCTCTAACAATCATTTACCAGAGACTTTAATCAGCAAAGCACAAGTCCATTTGCACAAGATAAAGCTTACACACTCAGTTAACTCTTCATTCCTAAGGGCATTTCAACTACACTCTGGGGTTTTCCTTATTGTCAATAATTTCAATTCTTTGGATCTACTAGAGGTTGAATTGAATTTCTTCCATGTCCACATTAAAATTCTGAACATTTCACTACTTGTCACTAAAAGAAGCTCCCTCTTCCAATTGCCCTCAAATGTTGACAACACTCAAGACGTCCCTGCAGTTCAGTTCTTCACAATGGTAATATCTAATAGTATTCATAGCTGAATTCAAAACAAAAAAGTTATTTGAGTATTGATACCCAATGATAAATGAGTTATGTGTACTCCATTTGGGTAATAAACTCTATTTGCATTCCAGGTGATTAAGTGGCAGAAGGAAAAAAAGATAATGCTCTGGTCTATGGGCACATCAGTACAGACCACCAAAAAGAAGGGGCTCCAAGATTTATGGCGTTGAGTTTTAGTTTTCCCTCTTCAATCTGGGTGGTCATCACAGTCAGCAAACATTCACTAAGATTTTACTATAAACAGGATACTGAAATGAGCACTAAACATGTGAGTTAGAAGATATGTTCTCTGTTATTAAGGGACTACTAAGTATAGTAAGAAGGCCAGGAAGATAAACCAAAACCCTAATGGACACAGAATAAACTATTCAAGGTTTACGTCTCGCAACTGGCCCAGGTCTAGCATAGGCAGCAAAGAACTGTGTACAAATTTGCCTAGAAGATGTCATATACAGATGTCATATACTGGCTCTTTGTTTTTCAATCTGCTCCTCTGTTCTGCTAATTCCTACTTCCCATCACCACATCACATGCATCTTTCCCTTTGAAGTGACGACCCAGATGAAGTGTAAAAGGACTTCAATGTCTAGAAGCCATGTGAAAATTGAGAAGCAATGCAACTCCGGTTGACAGGTTTTAAAGCTTTTGGTGAACATTGTGACAAAACTCTGTTGTACCCTTAGCTCCAATATTGTATCCAAAAATCTTGTGGAATGAACTAGAATTATAAATTTTGGGAATTCTAGAATTCTTATAAAGAATATAGAATTCTAACTCAAAGAATAGCTAAGAGGAGAAATGCCAGAAGCAGACTATTGACACTAGCCCTTCATCTTATTGAAAACTGAGGTTTGATGGATCCAAATACCTGATAATTTACTATAGGTTCCAGAACCAGGTGTTTGTAACTGATGGAAGCCCCAGCTCAATTCCTCCTCATAATTTTAGCAATGGAGAAGACCCAAGAGACTGTTCAGCCTAACATTTTATTTTATATTTGAGAAAAGCCTAAAACCTTGAAAGGGGAAGTGAGCGTTCCAAGTCCGCACAGAGCTAGTGATCTGACTTCAGATTCAGCTTCCTAACATCCAGCTTGGCGATCTTCCTGCTACTCTCGCCCTTCCTTTAAGTCAGCGTTTTCCATTCCAACTTTTTTTCATGATCACACCCTTACCTTCCCCGCTCCTGCCCCCCCCCTCAATCCTTTCTAGATATTTTCCCCATGAACTTAAAATACTGCAAATATACTAGATATCTGTTTACATACTGTATGTAATCTGTGCTTTATACATGGAGAAAGATTTTTGTTCCCCAAGAACCAATTTCCATCCCTTTTGTGTGACATTGCTTTTTCTTTTGAATCCTCACCTGAGGATATGTTCATTGATTTTAGAGAGACAAGAAGGGCAAGAGACTGAGAGAAACACCAATGTGAGAGAGAAACATCGGTTGCCTCCAGTACACGTCCTAACTGGAATCCAGCCAGCAACCTTTTGGTGTACAGAACAATGCTCCAACCAACGGAGTGAATCTCAGGCCCAATGACATTGCTCTTTAAAAAAAATGTTTTTATTGATTTCAGAGAGAGGAAGGGAGAAGGAGACAGAAACATTAAGGAGAGAGAAACAGCAATTGGCTGCCTCCTGCATGCCCCGTACTAGGGATCAAGCCTGCAACCGGGGCACGTGCCCTAATCTGGAATGGAACCTGCAACTTACTGGTGCATGGGATGACACTCAACTAACTGAGCCACACCGGCCAAGCACAACATTGTTCTTTTTAAGAATGTGTGCTTTAGTTGCAAAAACACTTTCAGTGGGTGACTATAATCAGGCACTGAATTATATGCCACTCTGCACTGTTACCAAAGTATAATTTTCTACAGCCTGTGCATATGCACACAGCCCGCTACGAAGTCCTCACCATGGTGATGACCCAGTGGGGCGGCAGGGTTGGTGAGACTAAGGGCCCAAGAGCACACAGAGACATTTTATCAAATTAGTCCCCTTTTATCCCTTCTCAGGACACACCCGTCATGATTTAGTTACTGGCTGTAACATGAAACTAGTCATCCTGCTACAATGCAAGTCAGGTCATTCCACTCCTGCTTAACTCCCTGCAATGGCTCCCCATTTCTCTCAGTAAAAGCCAAATTCCTTACAATGACCCACAAGGCCCTACAAAATCTACACCAGCTCCTCTATGCCTGTTCCCCGCTCCCCTTACTTCCCTGGCTTCAGATGACCTGGTCTCCTTGCTATGCCTGGAACACTCCACAATGCTCCCATATTAGGATCTTTGTATTGGCTGTTCCCCCTGCTCAGAATACATTTCCCCTGGATATCTGCATAGTCAATTCCCCAGACTCCTCTACATTATTTCTTATACCTCTTTTGATATGTTTTATTTTCTCATCCAGTTCATAATACTTCTCATTTTGCTTATTCTTCCCCTTGTTTCTGAGTTATTTAGAAATGTATTGGTTAATTTTCAACAGTTGAAGATTATCTAGTTACCCTTTTGTTATTAATTTTTAGCTTAATTTTACTAAGGTCAGAGAACATAGTCTTTATGATCTTAATCTAATGAAATTTATTTTGAGATGTGCTACTGGTACAGACAACAAAATGAATCTCACAGACAATATGCTGAGTGAAAGATGCCAGACATGAAAGAGTATAAACTAAATGATTTCATATAATTATGTCAACTTAAAAACATACCAATGGTTACATGCTTTCTAATAATTCTTTTAATGAGTACTTGAGCAAAATATTTTTTTCAGCTTTTATTTTTTTAATAAATCTTTATTCAGATTACAGTTGTTCCTCTTTTTCCCCCCATAGCTCCCCTCCACCCAGTTCCCACCCCACCCTCTGTCCTTACGCCCCCACCCCTGCACTGTCCTCATCCATAGGTGTACAATTTTTGTAGTCTCTTCCCACAACCTCCACACCCCTTTCCCCCCGAGGATTGTCAGTCCACTCCCTTTTTATGCCCCTGATTCTATTATATTCACCAGTTTATTCTGTTCATCAGATTTTTTATTCACTTGATTTTTAGATTAACTTGTTGATAGATATATATTTGTTGTCACTTCATTGTTCATAATTTTTATCTTTACCTTTTTCTTCTTCTTCCTCTTCTTAAAGAATACCCTTCAGCATTTCATATAATACTGGTTTGGTGGTGATGAACTCCTTTAGCTTTTCCTTGTCTGTGAAACTCTTTATCTGACCTTCAATTCTAAATGATAGCTTTGCTGGGTAGAGTAATCTTGGTTGTAGGTTCTTGTTATTCATCACTTTGAATATTTCTTGCCACTCCCTTCTGGCCTGCATAGTTTCTGTTAAGAAATCAGCTGACAGTCATATGGGTACTCCCTTGTAGGTAACTAACTGTTTTTCTCTTGCTGCTTTCAAGATTCTCTCTTTGTCTTTTGCCCTTGGCATTTTAATTATGATGTGTCTTGGTGTGGTCCTCTTTGGATTCCTCTTGTTTGGGGTTCTCTGCACTTCCTGGACTTGTAAGTCTATTTCTTTCACCAGGTAGGGAAAGTTTTCTGTCATTATTTCTTCTAATAGGTTTTCAATATTCTGCTCTCTCTCTTCTTCTGGCACCCCAATAATTCAGATGTTGGTACACTTGAAGTTGTCCCAGAGGCTCCTTATACTATCTTCCTATTTTTGGATTCTTTTTTCTTTTTGTTTTTCTGGTTGGGTGTTTTTTGTTGAATTTCTGTATATTCTTTATTTCAGACAGTGTATGCTTAATGTCTGACTGGCCCTTTTCCATTTTTTTGGCATTCTCATTAAGGTCCTTGAAGGTCTCACTAAGCTCCTTGGAGGTCTTATCAAGTGTCTCGGCAGTTTTTAGAAGATTCTTGAGTAACCTTATAAATGTGGTTTTGAACTCTATGTCCAGTAGTTTGCTTTCCTCCATTTCTTTCATTCGTGACATGTTTCTTTGTCTCTGCATTTTGTTGCTTCCCTGTGTTGATGGAGTGGTTTTCTGTGGTAGGTGACCAGAGGTTCAGCCTATCACCTGAGATGGACACTCTAGGTGCACCCCTTTGTGGGCTGAGTGCAAAGTCTTAGTGTAGTTAAGCCTTGATTGCTGTTGGTACACTGGGAGGAATTGACCTCCAGGCCAATTGGCTGTGAGGACCTGCTGTGTCTATAATGGAAGAACTGCTGCGCTGGAGACACGCTTATGGTGCAGGACTTGTTTCATTGGGGCTTTGGTGCTCACTGAGTCTGCCTCTTGAATGTGTCACTTATGGATGTGAGGAGTTGAAATCTGGTGTCATCTCACACTGACCACTAGATACACTAGCTTCTGGATCTCCAATGGGGTGCAGGTCAGCTACTGTCTGAGGCCACCCAGCAGGAGCTACAGTGAGAACTACAGTTTTCTCCTCTTTGCTTGGGGTTTGGAGGTTTTGGAGCTATCTGACCAGAGCTGCAGTTTGTTAAGTTAAGCTGCTATAGGGCAGAGCATTTATATGCAAAAGCCGCTGCCTAAAGCTTGTGTGGGTTTGTAGATTGTGCGGGGCGGGGTCTCAGGGAGTCACTAGGCTAGGGCGTGGCAAACAGCTATGGCTGCCAGTCAGCCGTCTCTGCATCTCCGCGTTTCCATGTCCCCATGTCCCGCGCCCAGTGCAGTAAACAATGATTGCTGCGCACACCTCTGCAAGAAAGTCACCCTCACTTTCCAACCCAATGGCAGATAGTCCAGCTTCTCCCCGTAGGAGTTTGGGTCCCTAGTGTCTCCCCAGAAACTGGAGTTCAGAGTAATCGGGAGCTTGTCTCCCTTCGGGTTGAAAAAAGCAGCACACCCAGTCACCTGCCGCCAGCCCGATTTGCGCACCTCCGTATCTCAGCTTTTCAGCGCTTGTGCATGTCTCAATGCTCTTTTCTCTTTCCTTCTACTTGTAGAACTTCCACTCAGCCAGCTTTCCCGTGGTTCTGGGTGGTAGACGTTTTCTCTTTTAGTTATAGTTTTGAAATTGTTGTGCGAGGCAGCAGTTTAGGTGTTTACCTATGCCGCCATCTTGGTTCGCCCCCTGGATTCTTTTTGCTTTTCCGGTTGGGTGTTTTTTTGCTTCTTTGTATTTCAAATCTTTGACTTGATTCTTGGGATCCTCTAGTTTGCTGTTGGATCTCTGTATATTATTCTTTATTTCAGTCAGTGTATGCTTAATTTCTAGTTGGTCCTTTTTCTTATCCTTGAGGGTCTCACTAAATTTCTTGGAGGTTTCTAGAAGATTCTTGAGTAACCTTATAAACGTGGTTTTGAACTTTATATCCAGTATTTTGCTTTCCTCCATTTCTGTCATTTGTGACCTGTTTCTTTGTCTCTGCATTTTGGCTGCTTCCCTCTATTGATAGAGTGGCTTTGTGTGCTAGGTGTCCTATAGGGCCCGTGGCTCAGCCTCCCCAATTCCCTGAGGTGGACACTCTTGGTGCACCCCTTTGTGGGCTGTGTGCACAGTCTTGTTGTAATTAAGCCTTGATTGTTGTTGGTATCACTGGGAGGAATTGACCTCCAGGACAATTGGCTGTGAGGATCAGCTGTGTCTACGATGGGAGAACTTCTGTGCTGGAGACACGCTTATGGGGCAGGACTTGCTTCAGTGGGGCTTTGGCACTCACTGAGTCTGCCCCCTGAGTGTTTCTCTTATGGATCTGAGGAGTTGTAATCTGGATGGTCCCACTCTGACCACTGGCTCTTGGATCTCCAAGGAGGTGGAAAGTCAGCCACTGCCTGAGGCCACCCAGCAGGAGCTACGGAGAGATCTGCAGATTCCTCTTCTTTGTTTGGGGTTTAAAGGTGCCCAGATAAGGCCCAGCTATGAAGCAATGCAAGCTGCTGTGGAGTCTTGGGCCTTCTTTTGGAAGTTCTGGATCTCTCTGACCCAGCTGCAGTTTGTTAGGTAATTTTAGATTGCAAATGGCCAGGCCAGGGGTCCTCAAACTTTTTAAACAGAGGGCCAGTTCACTGTCCCTCAGACCATTGGAGGGCCAGACTACAGTTTAAAAAAAAAACTATGAACAAATTCCTATGCGCTGTGGGCCCGGGATGAGTCAGCTGCTAAGCAGGACAGGCAGCGGCACCCAGCGGGCCGGATAAATGTCCTCGGTGGGCTTCATGTGGCCCGCAGGCCATAGTTTGAGGACGCCTGGGCCAGGCCATTCATATGCAAAAGCCTCTGCACACAGCTTGGGTGGGGCTGTAAATTGGGTGGGGTGGGATCTCAGGGAATCACCAGGGCGGAGCAAACAGCAATGGCTGACCGTCAGCCCTGACCCCAAGAGGCCCCCGGGTCTCTGTGTCCCGCGGCACTATGCCTGAACAATGATCGCTGCGAGCACCTCTGAGAGAAAGCCACCCTCATGTTCCGGCCTGATGCCAGACAGTTCAGTTTCTCCCCGTATGAGTCTGGATCCCCAGAGTCTCTCCCGGAACTGGAGTTCAGAGCAGTCCGGAGCTTGTGTCTCCCTCCCAATTGAAAAAGACAACAGTGTATTCAGTTGCCAGCCCCTTTCCGTGCGCGCATCTCCATACCTCTGCACTTCACTTCCGCACCTCCGCACCGCCTCTGAGTCTCAGTGTGCTTTTCTCTTTCCTTCTAGTTGTAGAATTTCCACTCAGCCAGCCTTCCTGTGGTTCTGGATGATATCTGTTTTGTCTTTCAGTTGTAGTTTTGAAGTGGTTGTGCGAGGTAGCAAGTTCAGTTGTTTACCTATGCTGCCATCTTGGTTTTCCCTAGAGCAAAAGATTTTAAGGATCACATCTACAGTCCATGGGCAAGGACTGTCCCATGTTAATGGCTGTCTTAGACTTCCTCGTCTGGGAGCACAATTTCTTGGGTTACTGATATTAAGTGACAGTTAAATCCACCCCACTAGTCCCTGGAATACAACCATCAGGCTGAACAAGCCAGGCCAAGGAATTTGCATTAAGCCCAGCAACATCTTGGCCACTTGGAGATAACCATTAACAGTATCATTAAAAATGTTTTAGGTATCTTAAATCACTTTCTATAACACAGGCTTCAAGCAGGGTCTCTCCAATCCTTATACACTTGAGGAAATAGGCCTTAAAATCCCCAGTTTCACAAAATTCTTCCTCATTATTGTCTCTGAATCTGAGTCCATCAATGTATCATTCCGGTGCAAAATGCCATTTTTTCATGTTTCTATGCAAAAAGAAATCTACTCACTCCCAAAATAATTTCATAGCTTTAATGGAGACTTGGGGGTCAGAGGGAGCAGTCATACCAAGTAGCACCATTTCACTGGCCCCAACCCAAATTCCTCTCACCACCTCTCTCCCTTCCTTTCTCCCACTTTGAGAGGAACCATCGGTTCTTCCAGTTTCTCCCACAGAGCCTTTTTCAGACAAGCTCCACTCACAATTGGTTTGGGGGAGGGGTCTTCTCATCTTCCTTCCCAAATAGGCTTTCCAAGAACTTCTTCAAAACAAACCCAGTGTCCTCCCTGAGAGAACTTTAATGGACAGGATGTTCTCCATCTTATTGCATGTATGTTCAGATTTGGTGACCCCTGGTGACACTTTTGGGACACTGAGGACCCAGTGGTCATGATTTCCAAACAGAAGCTGTATCTCTGAATGGCTTGATCTTTAAAGCATGGGAATGGCTTAGCTCCCAGGAAGATGAGCCCAGCAAGAGCCCCTCAGACTAGGAGCAAGCTGTGAGCCTTGTTCTGCATGGATCTCCCTCCTCATAGTTGTTCTTATCAGTGGTTTGCTGATAATGAAGAAGGGGGAAAGAGGATAGGCCAAAAATGGCTGTTTGAAAAGGGCTTGGAATCTGTTCAACATTTCAAGGTGAGGGAGTGAGGAAAGTTATAGGACTAAATTTCCTACTGAGCTCAAATACTTGACTGTAGCTAGAAGTGGCCACTTGAGTTCAATATCAGTTCATTCCAGCCAATCTGAACATCTTCATAACATAGACTCCTAGGACAGAGAGGTGTAGTGAGGCCCTACCCTACACTAGGTCCTGGAATGATTGACTGGGGCCTGCTGCACTTGGTAAACCTGTGACTTCAAACATAGCCCTCTAGCCTGGGCATCAGGAAAATCATCACAAATGTTTGGCCTCTGAAGGGGAAGAAAACAGTTACAGAGAGGGGAAAAACTAGTGAGTTATTTTAAAGGGCAAGTTTATCTCCAGTGCCAGTACCTCCACTTGCTTTTCTGCCCTCTTCTCTTCACCTCACCCCTTCCCTCATCACTGCTTTTCTCCTCTCAGGAGCTACTTACTCTCAACAAGCTAATAACTTACCCACTCAGTAATATTTTCATTTCAAAAAATGCAAAGGCTGATGTAAAGGAATAAATGGCTAATGGTAAAAACTCATTTTTCACTTTTCAGGGAAGATCTATTTCTTACTTTCTGTCTTCTTGATAGTTCTCAGTTGGCTTCTATGTCAAATGAGAATAATAGTTTCTATTATCGAAGGATTAACTTGAACAGAGTAGGTAAGAAGCTTATTTATCACAGTCTCTCTGGCTGGCTCTCAATTGGTACTACAGTAATCCCCTCTCATCCATGGTTTTGCTTTCCACGGTTTTGCTTTCCATGGTTCAGTTATCCGAAGTCAACCATGGTCTGAAAATAGTAAATGGAAAATTCCAAAAATAAGCATAATTCATAAGTTTTAAATTTGTGTCTCTCTGAATAGCGTGATGAAATCTCACACTATCCCACTCTGTCCCACCAGGAAGTTAATCATCCCTTTGTCATTGTATCCACTACTGTATATGCTACTGCCCATCAGTTACTCAGTAGCTGTCTTGGTTATCAGATCAATGGTGATTACATTGCAGTGCTTGAACTAAGTAACCCTTATTTTACTTATTAATGGCCCCCAAATGCAAGAGTAGTGATGCTGGCAATTTGGACATGACAAAGAGAAGACATAAAGTGTTTCATAATTTAAGTGAAAGGCATGTATTTATATGGAAAAAAACACATGGTATATATAGGGTTTGGTACTATCTACTATTGCAGGCACCCACTGGGGTCTTGAAACATCTCCCATGGATTAGGAGGGACTACTGTATTACTACTACTGCTGCTATTATTATTATTATTATTATTATTATTAAATTTTATCCCTAAGATAACAATATTAAATCTTCTGTAGTCTTATTTGAGGAACAAGCAAACATTCTGGATCCATCTAAAACTATAAAATCTGAAAATATAAAGGTTATAAAAGGTCAGTAAGACATAGACGATGACTTAAAAGTTTAAAATCTGTTTAAGTATAAGATATAATGTTCCAACAAGAAAAGTTAATTGACAATGTGAAGTATTATGTTCAATGATAAATAAATGGGGACTGATCTTTGGGCTGTAGGATTTCAGAAAAGGAAGAGGTCACACTGGGCTGGAGGAAAGGCAGGGAAAGTGAGTATCTAAAGTGGTAGATGAGATCCAGACAAGTGGGGTGGAGAAGGAAGGTTAAGGTGTAAAATATGATGCAGAGTTGAGAATTCATAATGACTGAGAGTAAATCCAATTGAATGGAGTATGCCCGTTCTTGAAAAAAAAATAGAGAAAATGAGAATACTGGGCTAGACTGTGGATGGCCTTGAATGCCATGATCAGAAGTCTGACTTTTATGATCATTGGATGATATTGAGAGTGAGCAGACACATATCACAGAAAGAAGTTCAATTCCACAACCATTTAAACCCCAGCAGGATTCAATACAGGGAGAGGTGCTCAGAGAAAACCATTTCTAGTCGCTGGTTTTGCTTATTGAAGCAACTGATCTATTGGCGCATCACCATATGACATCCACATTTCAATATGAGCACAGGCAGGGAACTGTTATAAGCCACCTAACCTCTGATGGTTCAGCTGGTCATTTCAGTCTCCGTGAAGGTGGCCCCCTCCCATAGACCCCTCCTGGCACTCTCCCCACGGAGTTCCATCAAACACCATTCCTACCGGTCATTGCATAGCCTTTGTTTTCGTAAACTTCATAGTTGTTTCAATTTTCTGAATTTCATTCCGCATGGTTCTGATTCTGCCATTATACCCCACCATAGTATCTCTTGCTGAAGGCTTACTTGCATATAATCCCAAAAATTCACTGCACTTTCTTACTTTTCAAATTGTAAATAGCCATCCACAGCATGACTTGTCATTACATCCATTGGCCCATCTCAGTGCTGTCTATTTACGATTATACAATCTGGGACAGGTCTTAAGAGTCCTGGAGGAGCCTGGTTAAAAGTCATTTATGGTGTTTTACTGCTTAGAGGAGATGAATAAAGATAACAGGAAAAGGGAGGACATTAAATTCGGGGGGAATGACAGATGAAACCCTTTTCACGGACACAATCTAACATGAATGGGAAGGGACAACTAGATTATTTAAATAAACTTAGTAAAGAAATTGAGCACCAAAAAACAACACATTTTTAAAAATAAAAAACAGCTACTAAAACACCACAGAAATGTATTTCCTCAGAGTTCTGGAGGCCAGAAGTCAAAATCAGTGTGTCAGCAGGTCACTCTCACTCCAAAGGTGCCAGGGGAGACTCCATCCTGGCCTCTTCCAGCTTCTGGTGCTCCAGCACTCCTTGGCTTATGGCTGCATCTCTCCAATCTCTGCTTGTCTTCACATGACCATCTCTTTTCTCTGGTATGTATGTCCAGTGGCATGTGCCATTTGGATTTTCAAAACAGAATGAAGTATACGCCCTCAAGCCATTAGGCAGGGAAATCCTGCTTCCTCCTCTGCCTGCCCCTGGTGCTCTGCCCTGGCTTTGTCTTCTTACCCAGGCTGGGATAACACACCACACCCCAGGGCCCCACACTCAGGGATGCCCTCCAACTGTTCCTCCCCTTCCTCCCTGTGTGTCTCCAAATGAACAAAGCCTCCTTATCTGACAGGCTTAGAAGCTCTCTGTCACTTCTCTAGAATCTCCAGTATAAAGAAAAAACAACTGGAAGCAGATCAACTTGTAGATGCCTGAAGCCTGAGGTGTCCAGACAATGGACTTCCAGGAGAAGGAAAAGGTGGGCTGGGCCTCCTCCTATCCAGGCACACAATGGAGGCCCACTGCATGAGTGTGGAAGGCTCCTGCAGAAATGCTCATGGACATGGCTGAGTACTTGCATCTCCATCATTCTGCCTGAGGGAATGTGCTTTCTTTCTGCCATGGGCAATTTTTGACTCCATCGTGCTCTCTCCATCTTTGGAGATTTTATTTTGTGATTTGAAGGGTTTCAGGGTTTTGCTGTTTGGGGATTTTTTTTCCCCAATGACTTCTGGGAAGTTTGGTTCTATATTATAAAACTCAAAGTAATCTATCTCAGTAATCTTCTGGGTAATCATTCTGTATATTCCATACTTCTCTATGTAACACGTATAAAGCAAATTGTTAATGTGAACCATGGAGGACAGATAGGAAAAGACTATGGACTTCGAAAATGCAACTTCACTCTGAGAATTGTACTGGGTTGGAGACACAAGTGCAAAAGCTGTCCTTTCACACTTTGGTTCTACATTTTCTAATCAGCATTGCCCAAGGCCAACCCCCTTGAGTTAGTCCACAAGAAACACACTCTTACCCTGAAATATATACACAGTTGTCACTTTGAGCTTCTTGTGTTCTTGCTGTTGCATCAAAGATATATTTTTATATTAAGAAGATCTCTTTCTGATTATAGATGTAGTTCATGCAGATTATAGAAAAATATATTAAAAATCAACTATAATTCTACTATCCAAAGATGATTATGTTAGCATCCTCATACTCCTTTTCTATCCATATGTATATATTTTCATTGTAATCACATTCAACTTTGTATTCTGCTTTTTAAAATTTTGACATTATGCTTCTCATGCCAATAGCGCTCTCACAAATATGGTGAATGTTCCTAAAACCTGCTGGACTTTCTGTAGGAAGTGTGGCAAACACCAACACCCCAAAGTAACACAGCACAAGAAGGGCAAGGTTCCTCTGAATGCGCAGGGAAAGGGCGTTATGACAGGAAGCAGGGTGGCTATGGTAGGCAGACTAAGATGCTTTTAGCATAAAGGTTAAAACTACAATGATCATTCTGAGGCTTGAATGCGGTGAGCCCAATTGCAGACCTAAGAGAATGCTGGCTATTAGGAGATGCAAGCATTCTGAACTGGGAGGAGATAAGAGAAGGGGCCAAGCAATCCAGGCCAAAGTTTCCTATTTTGTTTTATTATGTGACAATAAAATCGTGAGCATGTGTTTACTTCAAAAAAATGTTTTTACATTATATATAGGGAATATACATGAAATGCAAGCATATTTGCATAAGACCAGCCGAGTATTTTTCAAATAGTAAACTCAAATAGTAGCTAATATAATTTGTTGATTTAGAAGATTCAAAGATATCTTTTTATTGTAGAACCAAATGACTTTTTAAAAGGCAAAGGATTTTGTTTAAATAGGCGATTGGCCCCACCAACTGGATAATAAAATGGGAAACTCACTGTTCTTGGCTGTGTGCGCTTGCCCGGTTGTGACACTGTCATGGTGCAGGGGACAATGTCACAGCAGGGAAGGGCACACTAAAAGTCCTACAAGGGATCTTAAGACTACTGATGAGTTTCCTTTAAATTTTTCTGTCTGAAGATAGTGCACTCAACTTATCTACACATATTTAAATTCTGTTTTGGTCTTGGTGTGAATTTGGGCACAGAGTAGGGAGCAAAGAAGAGAAACTATGGAATTGTGGGAAGAAAATAAACAACTTGAGGTTTATTGAGGTGTTTACAAAAATTATGAAGATGAGGGGAGAATGAACTGCACGTTGTGTTAGCAACATGCGACACGGGGTAGGGGAAACTTTGACCTGGCTTCAAATGCTGACTCTGCCACTTACTTTTTCTGAACCTTGGTTTCCTTATTTGTAAAAAGTGTAAATAACACCTTCCTCAAAGCGTTGGTGGGAAGTTTAAATTTTAAAAAAAGTGTGAAACCTCGGAGCCTGGCAGATTAGATAGGTGTGTGGAGTGTTAGTTTCTAATACTTCTCCAGCCACAAAGTCACACTGGTTTGAGAGCTCAGAATGAACAGATTATGAAAGGGGAAAAAAATATATAAGTACATTAATAATCATGACATGTTTGCATGTTAATGGAACTTAGTTCTACTGTGCATTGCATTTATTATTAAGCATTTTGGGAGTTCTTTTTTTAAATAACCTTGATACCTATTCTAATAACTATTCATGATAACCACATTTTACATTTTGCAGTAATTGCAAGCTTCAAAAGACATACATAGACAGTATTTTACATGATGTTTCCAAAAATGCAGTAAGGCAGGCATTACCTGGTGAGTGTTTATAACACTAACATTAGGGCCTAAGTACCCTAACAGCTGACACTGAACTTCCACAGCTAAAGATCTCTGGGATTATGGAAAGAAAAAGGTTACAAATTATGCTCTGCTAAAGTAGGTCTGTAGAGTCACAGAAAATATCAGCTGTCTATAATTGAACCAGAATTATATATAATGCAAAAGAACCACACATGATTTTTAAAAGGCAAACACATGTAATATGCAAGAAAAGATAAATGCAGAAATCACTCTCCTGATTTGAAAACTCTGAGTGTTTTTGCATTAATATTCCACCAGGTGGCACTGTTATCTGTAGGCAGCACGGATACCACGCAGCATCAGGCAACAGGTGCAGTTCACAATATTCCGGGTCCGAAGCCTTTTTCCTTTCTTAATTATTTTGCTTTGAGAGTAAGATGCCTCAAATTCAAAACATATGTTTAAAATATTTCATCTGTCATTTTAAAGCTCAATGCCCCCTTTTTTAAAAATACAGTTCATTTAATAAGTTTTAAATTTTTAAATAAAGAGGAAAAGAAGGTTGGGAAGAACATTCAATCTTCACAACAACCCTATAGAGCAATTAGTTTTTCTTTTTTACATGCGAGGAAACTGAGTTTCAGAGTAAGTACTATCTCCAAGGTCAGGCAGACGGCGAGCAGAGAAGCCAGACCACACCTTAAGTCTGTTTGAATCCCAAGTCCCCATACTTTTCACTACTCTCTTCTATATAGTAATTTCCTTTTCTTAGGGAAACTGAAATCAAATGATGTCTTCTTAGACTTGTAGGACAAACAACCAAATGGGATAGCATTTTTAGGAATGCCAATTACAAAAATCTTTGTGATCCTTTGAAAGATTTTTCTCTCTTTAATGATTTTTTTCTAGAGTCTTTCTATAAATTAACTTTAAATGTGTTTTATTCCTGCCCTGACTCAGAAAAAATGTAGTGGCATCTACCTCAATTCTGTATTGTCCACACCAAAATCAGAATGTTCCATTTTGTGTATGTGTCTACACATTTGTGTGTGTGTGTCCACATAAAATTGTCTTTGTCCTCAATTTCCATACCAATATTTTGTGGTATTTTGGTGTCCTGCATCTCAATGTTTCTGATATTTGTAAGTTTCTTTACTACAGCTTAAAGAAAATTTGTTCTCACTGCTAATAATCATGGCACATAGGTTTGCTATTGTTAGTTCTATGTCCTGAAGCTTAAAACTAAAAGCTAAGTCTCCTTGAATGAATGAACATATACATATATTTATAACCATATACATGCAATCGTGTGTGTGTACAGTGTACAAGATTGGGGATCATGAGGTCACTGTAGTTACATCTTTCTTTCTTTCTTATTTGGACTGTCACTCTAATCCAAATACTGCATTCTCTCTCTCTCTCTCTCTCTCTCTCTCTCTCTCTCTCTCTCTCTCTCTCTCCTTTCAATGCAATTCTTGCTTTTTATCATATTAAGCACCCTACAGTGCAGCTAGGAATACATAAATCTTCCCCCTTCCCTTCCTATCTATTGCTCATGATCCAAATAAGTGAGGCCTTTTCTGTGAAGCCCTCTCTGATCTTTCTAGACTTTGATTTCATGACTGTTGGCAAAGGCATCATATCATAATAATAAAAGGCCAAGAGGCATCACGACCGAAACGACCAACTGGTCACCATGAGGTGCATGGAGCACCTCTCGGGCCCTCACCCGCGGCCCACAGGCTCCTATCATAGCAAGGCTGGCGGCTGGCGGGGCAGCGGGCAGGTAAGCACAGCAAGGCAGGCGCAGCTGTGAGCACGGCAGGCGGGTGGGCAGGGCTGCAAGCACAGCAGGGCGTGCGCAGGTGGGCAGGGCTGTGCAATTTCGCGCTCTGCACCTCTAGTTCTATTATAATAGCCCCACCTTATTTCCATCTGGTAGCTCTCAAACACCTTTTCTATCCTGCCCCAATTCTTGAGAACAATAATCCTATCTTTTAAAAAATATTTTTATTAATTTTTAAAGAGAGGACAGGTATGAGAGAGAGAGAGAGAGAGAGAGAGAGAGAGAGAAACATTGATGTGAGAGTCAAACATTGATCAGCTGCCTCCTGCACAAGCCCACAACCCAGGCAGGCATGTGCTCTGACGGGAACCGACCTGGCAACCTTAACTAACTAAGCCACACCCACAGGCCAGAGCAACCATATCTTATTTATCTTTATATCCCCTAATCCAGTACTTCTTAATTTTGAATGTGCATAAGAACCATCTGGGGTCTTGTTGAAATGCAGATTCTAGTTGAATACCTCTGGCTCAGGCTCTCCCATGAGGCTGCAGTCATGCAGACATGCAGGGTGGAGCTGCAGGAAGGCTTGCTGGGGCTGCAGAACCTGCTGCCAGCATGGCTCACTCAGACGGCTGTCCTCTCCATAGAGCTGCTTGAGTGTCCTTATAACAGGGCCATTGACTTCTATCATGCCAGTGATCTACCTGCTGTGGCCTGTCCTGGCTCCATGCTGCCTTTTCGTAGTGGTCTACTTTTATTCTTTTGTGCGTGCCTGTCTAGTTTTCCCAACACCATTTATTGAAAAGTCTATTGAAGAGGACTGGGCATCTGTATTTTTTAAATGCTCTCCTAGTGATTTTAATATTTATCACATAATTAGACCTTAAAATTTTAAAGTTAAAAAAATCTTCAAATGGGACTGCAAAAATAATTTTACTTAAAAGAATGCTGTTTAAGGAGTATTAAGGTTTGAGAGTGACTTTTCCTTCCAGCTCTTAGACATATGTATCTAAGTATGACAGGTTGATGAGTTCACATTAATATAGAACAAACTTCAGCTTTAGATTCCCAGAAAAAATAAGATCTCATCGGCAGAAATTAGTAGTATTTTAATCCTATTGGAGCTGATATCTAAGAGAATGCTGCTAGTTTCCCAAATTCTGATGTGTGCATGTCCAGTCAGCATCCCTGGATTAGGCAGACTAAGTGTGTGTTTAGGGCAGCACCACAATATTTGCTTGGAAAAAGTTTTATGCTTGATATTTGAAAAGTGGTATTGAAGGAGTCGTTGTGGCAAAAAAATAAAAATAAAAATTAGGATTGCATTGGCCTCCCTTACACTTATCCTCTCTCTGGGAGGTGGGAGGTGCTCCCACACTGGTTGGGATATAACCATTGCTTCCCACCCTCTTTCCTCCCACCCCTGTCCCCGCCCAGGTGTCAACACCAGTCTATTAGAAAGTCAAAGTACCCCAGGAGGGAGCCTGTGCCTGGCCCAGAGGGTTTAGCCCTGAACTAGATTGAGAACAATGTGTTAATTGTTCTTTGTTTGCTGAGCAGGGTCTGGTGCCTGCAGGGAGCTGGCTCTGAGAATCCTCCAGAGCCGTGAGCAGGTGTTGGGATCCAGCACTGGCTACCTTGCTGCCTGCCAGGGAGGTGGTGGTGGTGGTGGGCACACAGCAGGTGCATAATAGATGGATTAGAAACTTTGCTTAACTTATAGATTCAGAGTTTCTCTAATTAGAGCAAAAGACAGAAAATAGCTAAAGAGTCAGGGTGGTGACAATCAAATCAAAACACTCAACTCCAAGAAGAAAGCAAGGAGTTTATCTCACTGAACTCTAAATATGCAGACACTCCCCATAGAAGGAGTCCTGCCAGAACTCTTCTTGGCCTTCAGGATGTTTGACCTGCTGTAAGCAGGGAGGTGGAGGGGGAGCAAGGAGGGCAGAAACTGAGTTTTCAGCGACACTGTGGAATAATCCTTTCCACTGCAGGGTAGCCCTTAGGTTGTGAATTAGAGAGAGCCTCAAGGAGGCGGCCTCCCGCAACAGCAGGGCTTTCTGTATAGGAGAACACAGGTAAAAAACTGTTCTCCCTGATGTATCAATACAGAAAAACTTTAAATATATGCAAAAGAAAACATACCTTTCAAAATTACACACATGCAAAATTGCCATGGCAGTTATCTCTGGGCGGTAAGAATTTACTCTTTTCCTACACTTCTAGACCACCTTACTTATTTTTATGCATGTACATATGTATGTGTTTATATGTCTGTCTAAAACTCAGGAAAACTATGAAGCTAGTTTTACAGTCAAATCAGCCTGAAATTCACATGCATGCTGATGGCCACGTGTTGAATTATGAATGGATGAGGGAATACACTGGCCTTTAGGTGGGCATTCTAGGGAGGGAAGGGAAATTTCTTTCAATGCACATTTTCTCATTAACATGACTGGAAGACTGTGATCATTTGGATAGTATTTTGTCCATGGAGCCCTTAAATGGGAGAGACATCTCAAGAAAAGTGTCCAATGCTTCCCGTTTGGTTATTTAAAATCCGTAAGGCCATCAAACACAGTGCTGACGCCTGTCTCCTGCCACTCTGACCAAATGCCACTGGTTTTCTTTTCTAGGCAGAATCTCTGCAGAGTTGCCAGGCAGAGGAGGTCATTATGACGGTATCAGCCCGTGAACTTGTTCCAATTTGGCTGTGGTCAGTTTGTCTGCTTTTGACCCTTCACTCTGTTTCACTCTCCAATCACTAGGTCACAGCTACAATGCATGGCCCTATCGAGTAGCCAGGGGAAAGCCAAAGGGGAAAAAACAAACCAGAACCTAACCCTGTGAGTTGCTGGGACTGATATTATAGCCCCTACCCTGTTGTTAAAGAGGAGAAAACTAAGACGTGGGGAGGTTCTGGGATTTGTCCTGAGTTAGCTCCCAGCTTGGCTCTAGTGCCGCTGCCTGTAGAGAGGCAGAGGCTGGCCTGTGATGCCACCTGGCTTGGCACAGGCATAGGAGCTGCTCTGCCCATGCTACCGACTCATAGCCACTCTCCCATCGGACCTGCCCCTCAGTCTTCTAACTTCACACCGCTAAGTGATGGTGATGTATGGGGGCTCACGCAGACTGAACTCCATTTTATTTTAATTTTTGTAAATTATTTTATATACTTTTTATTTTTTAAAACTTTTTAAAATATGATTTTATTGATTTCAGAGAGAGGAGGGAGGGGGAGAGAGAGTTAGAAACATCAATGATAAGAGAGAATCATCTATTGGCTGCTTCCTACATGCCCCCCACTAGGTATTAAGCCCACAACCTCCTGGTTCATGAGTCAATGCTCAACTGCTGAGCCACACCAGCTAGGCTATACTTTTTATTTTTAATTACATAAGAAATACATGAAGCCCTAACTGGTTTGGCTCAGTGGATAGAGCATTGGCCTGCAGACTGAAAGGTCCCAGATTCGATTCTGGTCAAGGGCATGTACCTTGGTTGTGGGCACATCCCCAGTAGGAGGTGTGCAGGAGGCGGCTGATCGATGTTTCTCTCTCATCGATGTTTCTGACTCTCTGTCCCTCTCCCTTCCTATCTGTAAAAATCAATAAAATATATTTTTAAAAAAGAGAAATACAGAGAAACCAAGATGGCGGCATAGGTAAGCACCTAAACTGCTGCCTTGCACAACAATTTCAAAACTACAACTAAAAGACAGAATGGACACCATCCAGAACCACAGGAAAGCTGGCTGAGTGAAAATTCTACAACTAGAAGGAAAGAGAAAAGCTCACAGAGAATTGGAGGTACGGCAAAGGGTCTTTGTGCACGCAGAGAGGAAGGGTGGCTGAGAGCCTGGCTGACTTTCTCTGGCGGAAGGGGGAAGGAAGCCCCCGACCGCACTGAACCCCATTTCTGACTGCACTGAACCCCAGTTCCGGGCGAGCCCCTGGGAACCCACGCTCTTATGGGGGGGGGGGATCTGGACTCTCGGGCAGAGACTCGGGAGCCGGGGAAGGCAGAGGTCTGCAGGCGCGCGCATGCCAGTGCGCACAAAGGCTGCAGAGGTTGCCACAGGCTTTCCCTAGTGGAAGGGAGTCAGAAGCTCCTGACTGCACTGAGCCCCAGTTCTGACTGCACTGAACCCCAGTTCCAGGCGAGCCCCTGGGGACCCACGCTCTTGTGGGGGGAATCTGGACTCTCGGGTGGAGACTCGGGAGCCGGGGAAGGCAGAGGTCTGCAGGCGCGCACATGCACAAGGGCAAGGCTGACTGGAAGCCAAGACTGTCTACTCCACCCTGAGACTCCACCCCATCCAAGCTGAGCACAGAGGCTATTGCAATTTGGCAAGTCTAATCCTATAAGGCTGTCTCCAGCACCGAACTTCTCCCAGCGTAGACACAGCTGATCCTTACAGCCAACTGGCCTGGAGGTCAATTCCTCCCAGTGATACCAACAACAATAAAGACTTAACTACAACAAGGCTGTACACACAGTCCACAAAGGAGTGCACCAAGAGTGTCCACCTCAGGTTAACTGGGGAGGCCGACCCACTGGGCCATATAGGAAACCTAGCACACAAATCTACCCTACCAACTCAGGGAAGCAGTGAAAATGCGGCGTCAAAGAAACAGATCACAAATGAAAGAAATGGAGGAAAACAAACGACTGGATATAGAATTCAAAACCACTGTTATAAGGCTTTTCAAGAATATCCTAGAAAAGGCTGATAAATATAACGAGACCCTCGAAGATATGAAAAAGGACCAACTAGAAATTAAACATACACTGACTGAAATAAAAAATATTATACAGAGACCCAACAACAGACTAGAGGAACACAAGAATCAAGTCAAAGAATTGAAATACAAAGAAGCAAAAAACACTCAACCAAAAAAGCAAAAAGAAAAAAATCCAAAAAGTTGAAGATAGTGTAAGAAGACTCTGGGACAACTTCAAGTGTACCAACATCAGAATTATGGGGGTGCCAGAAGAAGAGAGAGAGCAAGATACTGAAAACCTATTTGAAGAAATAATGACCGAAAACTCCCCCCACCTGGTGAAAGAAATGGACTTACAAGTCCAGGAAGCGCACAGAACCCCAAACAAAAGGAATCCAAAGAGGACCACACCAAGACACATCATAATTAAAATGCCAAGAGCAAAAGACAAAGAGAGAATATTAAAAGCAGCAAGAGAAAAACAGTTAATTACCTACAAGGGAGCACCCATACGATTGTCAGCTGATTTCTCAACAGAAACTATGCAGGCCAGACGGGAGTGGCAAGAAATTTTCAATGTGATGAATAGCAAGAACCTACAACCAAGATTACTCTACCCAGCAAAGCTATCATTCAGAATTGAAGGGCAGATAAAGAGCTTCACAGATAAGAAAAAGCTGAAGGAGTTCATCACCACCAAACCAGTATTATATGAAATGCTGAAAGGTATTCTTAAAGAAGAGAAAGAAGAAAAAAGTAAAGATAAAAATTATGAACAACAAATACATATCTATCAACAAGTGAACCTAAAAATAAAGTGAATTAAAAACCTGAGGAACAGAATAATCTGGTGAATATAATAGAATCAGGGGCATAGAAAGGGAGTGAACTGATAATTCTCAGGGGGAAAGGGGTATGGGGGGGTTCAGGAAGAGACTAGGGCAAAAATCATACACCCATGGATGAGGACAGTGGTGGGGAGGTAAGGGCAGAAGGTGGGGTGGGAACCCGGTGGAGGGGAGCTATGTGGGGAAAAAGGAGAAACAAATGTAATAATCTGAATAAAGATTTATTAAAAAAACAAAAAGAGAGAAATACATGAAGATACAATATAAGAAATTCAAACTATGTAAAAATCTGTATATATAAAAGCCTAGGCGACCATTACCACTGAATGTCTGGAATGACCAGAACGATTGGTAGACCAATCACTATGACGTGTACTGACCACCAGGGGGAAGATGCTCAAGACAGGAGCTGACCCCTGATGGTCAGTGCTCTCCCACAGGCAACCTCCCACACCAGCCAACCTCCTGCGGACCCTCCCCCTAGCCAGTTCCTCCCCCTGGCCCGTCCCTCCTCCGCCTGCGCTAAGGCTCCGGGAGAATCTGGGTCCGGGAAGCCTGTAGGAGGAGAGTGACCCTGACACTGATCAAGACAGGGTAGCAGCTCGGAGGGGGCTGAAGGAGCAAGGCAGCAGCCTAACTGCAAAGATGTAAAGTAAGCACACCACGTCTTACCTCTGCCACCACAGTGCATGCACCGCTCGCCCTTCTACCCCCATCAGCCACTTCTAACTTGGCCCGTGCCTTTCCAGGCTCCCAAGCACTGATTGGCTATTGCTCCTACGGCAGCGTGGCACCAATGGCCAAAGTCAGCTACCTATCATGCTTGGGGGTGGAGCCCGGAGAAAATGTGCAGCTGAGGTAGGAGAGACGACCTGTCTGTCTGTCAGCAACTCTGCCCCAGGAAGAGTGAGGCGGTGAGCATAGGCAGCGAAGTAGAGCTATATTTCCACCTCAGAGCATTGCTGATTTCAGGCCATTTTGGGGCACTATGTCTGTGGTCTTTGCTTGCCGCTGCCTCAGCACATCTACACAACTATATCAGGGCCTGCTGGCCAACCTCCTCTGGTCCCTTCCCACTGCCGGCAGGCCTCGATCGCCCCTGCCCTCCTCACATACACAAATTCGTGCACCAGGCCTGTAGTGTAAAAGAAAAAGTGAAAACTCTTCTTAACCACCTCATCTACCACTTGCCTCAAGACACACATTCTCTAGTCTCGCTTATCTAGCCCAAGGTAATCTTACCACCAAGATCATTGGTACATACTATCCGGCAAAATAGCTGTCAAAACAGTTGCTGTGGACCTGTGATTGATATATGCCTCCAGTTCTTCTATATATTTTCAGTTTAATGTTCTATCAACATGAGGGCCTAGCCTAGGACTGCTCATAAGGATGACAATTCAAGGTAGGGGGATATAGCAATGTGGGTTTGACCAAGAGCTGGGCAGTAGAAATAACCCTGGGGGCTCAGGTATGAATAGACATGCATGGTATGTCTATTCAGTCATGGTATGTCTAAGATCACAGCGTGGCTTGTCTGGTCTCCCACCTCTCTTTCCTTCTTTTACCATAGACGGGCCCTTGAATACCTCCTTTCTCATTCTCTGGGACCAAAGCTGACCCTAAGAAGGGGGGTACCGAATAAGTTCTTTCCCAGCACTCTATAACTCAGCATCAAGCCAACCTTGCTTCTTTGTCTGACCTTGTTACTGGTTTTTACAGTGTCCCCAATCCTGATTTTCTACCCTAGATCTAATCAGTGGGTCCATGATATGTCACTTCCTTAGAAACATGTCCCCCACATTAGATCCCCTTAATTTGGTGGGCTGTCTTCTGCTCTGTAATCTCAGCCCAAGAGTGAAGCCTGATGGTCCATATTGGATTTCCCCAATATAGGACTCTATGTGCCAGAATGTACTTCCTCCTAGCATACACATCTTGGCCCATCCCTCGCCATTGCAAATGGGCCCCATTAACCCTAAGATATGGAAGGTCACGCAGCAGGTCACACAAGTGGGAGAGAAATAGAAGGCAAAGTCCTATTAGAAGGCTGTCAGGTACCTGGGCTACATTAATTGACATCTGAAGCAGGAGTGGCAGGGAAGCATGGTTCAGAGCACTTGAGAGCTGGGGAAGGAGCTTAGGTTACTGGTAACTTCTCAGCTATCTCTGCACATGCTCTATAGCCATGGAGCTCTAGCCACAGAGGTGGTGACAGCTGACCAGCAATGTTGATGGTGGTTTTTTTCTTCTCTATCCACCTGACTTCTGTGGTCCATTGCAGGACAGTGGGGCATGCTATGCTAGGACCACTGTGAGATATCAGCTGGAGAGCAACTTCAGAGTGCTTCCATCCTAAACTTTGCCTTGAGGTGCAGAATACATCCTGATAGGGAATAAAACAAAGAAACCTGCCTTTTGCTGTCCGGGGATGCCTAAACACTGATGAGAATCCCCCAAACGTCTGCTCTCTGGACCACAATATTAGATGCAATTGCCCCAGAGCACTGACCTATTGCTTAAAGGCAGAAGTACTTATGAGGACAGGAAGAGAGGAAAAAGAGCTCAGGACTTGCAATGGGAGCTCAGGTGGAGGTTCCAGGTCTGACAGTAAGGAGCTGTGATCTTGGGCTTCCGCCGCCCTACCTGGCCAGCAGGTGGGATGGGTTCACATACCTTCCAAGGTACTTTCCAGCTTTCACATTTGATGAGTCTAAGTTTTCCTCCATTGCTGAAACAAGAGAAACAAACCACTAAGGTTCATTCTCACCCGAGCCATTCCATGATGTTATTAAGACCAGGAAGTGGATGATTTATAAGTTTAATCAAGATGATGCACCTGATCACCACCTCCAAGACATTTGCTTGGTGATATTCTCCTAGTTGGTTTGACAGATAACTAACTTACAAGGTCTTTGCAGAAGCATACTCTTGACTATTCTTCCTCTGGTTAGTACAGAGTTATACACACAATAGGCCCTCAATAATGTATTGAGTGAAAAGGTTTTCACTGAGACATCCTATCTTTCCCACCTAATCCATCATGGAACAATGAAAAGTCGTGTGGGAAGCTTTGGGGGTGTGAAATATGTTTTGTAGAAGAGAAAGTCTCCGTGCTCACTAAATTGCCCTGGGTCCACACGCACCCATGCCAACCTGCTAAGTGAAGAGCTCCAGACACATGAATCTGTTCAGATGGAAGGAACTGGGGTTACAAGTTACAAGCCTGCTCCTCTGCTTAGAAAGTTTCTGAAATACCATATGCAGATGTGCCTCAGAAAGCCAAAGGAAGGAGCACACTGCGGTCTGACAGCTTTCTAATGTCCTCCAGAAAGGAATGGCTGTTTCACATTTGCTGTTTAGAATTAAGCAGGCAATTAAAGCTTCTTGCATATAAAAGGCAGGGTGGAGTTCAATAAAAAGTACCTTTTTGTTTTGAACTTTCTTTAGTCATTCATAAACTTAAATAGCCTTAGATATATTCATTTCATACATTAAATACAACTCTTAAGGAAGAAATATTTTTAGGTTCATTCCAGGTGCATTCTAGACATATTGAGAAATCAAAAAAATGTGGGGAGGGGCAGGGGGTGACAGGTGAGTTAATAGAAGGATAAACTCATATCCTAGATTATTTTAATGTTTTCTGCTTCTTTATTTGCAAATGACTTCATCCATTTTCCAATTATGGGCTGAAAAAAAGGCTAATAAAAGACACACCACAGAGCTCAAAGTGTAGTTGAACTTTTTCTTGAAAAATTTTCAAAGTAATTTTAGAGAGAGGAAGGGAGAAAAGCAACGATTTGTTGTTCCACTAATTTATGCATTTATTGGTTGATTCTTATATGTGCCCTGACCTGGGATTGAACCTATAACCTTGATGTATAAGGATGATGCTCTACCCAACTGAGATACCCAGCCAGTTCCCCAGTCTGAACAATGGTCAGGAGAAGGCTGCATTCTGGGAAAATTTATGCCATGTCTGATTTAGCAAAACTTAAATATTCTGGCATTTGGGGCATATGGTTATGCATATCCTGTTTGTTCATTCGCTAGGTGCCCTGATGGATTAAGGAGTAGACAAAATTGACTGCCCTATAGATCAAGTATGTAATGGAGACAGCAGCTGGATGGCGTTAGGATAAAGGGCTCCCCAACACTGCCCATGTTGTCGCGGCAGGTCAAGGGCCGGGGCTCAACTCTGACATTCCCACAGAGCCTTAGGCGAGCACCTTCACCTCTGTGATTTAGGAATAACACAGATATAAACGGCACACCTATTTCCAGGCCAGCTGTGAAAGACAAACAAGACCCTGTGTAAAAGCACATTGTAGGCTTAACACATCAAATAAATTCAAAGTTCAATCATCATCCTAGTCCCACTTCCTTGACTTAAGCATTTAGTGACTTTAAATTGCCCCATGCTAATACGAGGTTCCTTTTTATGTAGTGCAAAGGCCCCCCATGTTTCATGCAATAACCTCTTCCTATATCAGTGTCCCATGATCTGTTCTCGGATGCCACTCGAGATTTGCTAGATTCAGATCCTTAGAAGAGGGACTTGGGACACTTCTAACAAAAACCACAGATGATTCTGTGATTTTGCATGTTTGGGAGATAGGGAGCTAATGTATGCAAATGGGTTAGTTAACTAATATGTTATTGTATTTGGACTCAATCCAATTAAAAAGTTCAGCTTCTTAAATATCCTAAACTGGTGTACTATAAGAATTTTTAAAACATGCAATACCTGGCTATTTATTCAAAGGCACTGACCTCTTTTCCCTCAAACTGTCAAATAAAAGAATGACAATAGCCAACACAACAATAGCCGTCCTGTGTGAATGAAACAAAATTATACCTATTTCCTGTCAGATCAGCAAAAAATATATTTGTTAGTGTGCTGCAGAATTTTGTAATTAGTTTATGTGCCATGAGATGAAAAAGGTTGAAAATTGCTGTCCTAAAGGAGTTATACTTATTCTGAGGATTTCAAGTAGAAACATAGGGGGGATTTATGGGTAAATAGAATTCCTCAAATCATACTGTTAGCAAGAATGTTTATTGAATTCTACATACATTTTTTTGTAGTGCCATAGTCTAAAAGAGATATGACTATCTTTGTAAGGAAATCTATAGAATGATCAAACAATTAGAAATACCAAATAATAAAAAATAAAATGTAAAGTAATTAAACTCATATAAGTTCAGAGATGAGCCACTTTAGCAAGAGTCTTCATATTTGAGAAGGGATATCATCTTACTTCAGAAATTTTAAAATGTACATTTTTTTCACATTTTAACATCTCTTAAAGCAGAATGGATCTTAAACCAATTGGCTACTATTTTCATGGTACACAAAACAATAGAGCTTCTTAACATAGTGCTTGGATTCAATGAAATACTAAAATGAGCCCAGCTGGCATGACTCAGTGGTTGAGCATCAACCTATGAACCAGGAGGTCGCAGTTCGATTCCTCAGGTTATATGCCCAGGTTGTGAGGTGTGCAAGAGGCAGCCAATCGATGATCCCTTCTCATCATTGATGTTTCTATCTCTCCCCTCCTCTTCCTTCCTCTGTAAATCAATAAAAATATTTTTTTAAGAGAAATACTGAAATGAAGCACAGACCATGACATTTTCCTCCAACTCTACTGACACTTAACAAGTGATCTAGGTGTACCCTCTTGCCTCTCTCATCGCCACAAGCCTGATCACACGTGGAGCTCCAGCCACCAATCTCTCCATTCCACTGGGGGTAGCATGTCCTGCTCACCCACCCTGCAGGGATCTCTGTCTTCTTATAGCTCTTATTGTCTGAGGCACCTACCTTCTGTTTCTCTTCCTTAGCATTTTTTAAAAATTTATTGATTAAGGTGTTACATATGTGTCCTTATTCCCCCATCCCCCCCCCACTCATGCCCTCACCCCCCTGTTGTCTGTGTCCATTGGTTGGGCCCATATACATGCATACAAGTCCTTTTCTTGATCTCTCCCCCTTACCCCCACCCTCCCCTACCTTCCCTCTGAAGTTTGATGGTCTGATCGATGTTTCTCTGTCTCTGGAACTGTTTTGTTATTAGCTTATTTGTTCATTATATTCCACAAATGAGTGAGATCATGTGATACTTATCTTTCTCTGACTGGCTTATTTCATTTAGCTTAATGCTCTCCATCTCCATCCATGTTGTTGCAAATGGTAGGAATTCCTTCTTTTTTAGCGCAGCGTAGTATTCCATTGTGTAGATGTACCAGTTTTTTAATCCACTCATCTGCTGATGGGCACTTAGGCTGTTTTCAAATCTTAGCTATGGTAAATTATGCTGCTATGAACATAGGAGTGCATATATCCTTTCTGATTGATGTTTCTAGCTTCTTGGGATATATTCCTAGAAGTGGTATTACTGGGTCAAATGGGAGTTCCATTTTCAGTTTTTTGAGGAAACTCCATACTGTTCTCCACAGTGGCTGCACCAGTCTGCATTCCCACCAGCAGTGCACCAGGGTTCCTTTTTCTCTGAATCCTCGCCAACATTTGTCATTTATTGATGTGTTGATGATAGCCATTCTGACAGGTGTGAGATGGTACCGCATTGTTGTTTTGATTTGCATCTCTCGGATAATTAGTGACTTTGAGCATGTTTTCATATGTCTTTTGGCCTTCTTCTTTCGAAAAGTTTCTATTTAGGTCCATTGCCCATTTCTTGATTGGATTGTTTATCTTCCTTTTGTTGAGTTATATGAGTTCCCTGTAAATGTTGGAGACTAAACCCTTATCAGTGATAACATTGGCAAATATGTTCTCCCATGTAGTGGTCTTTCTTGTTGTTTTGTTGATGGTTTCTTTTGTGTGCAAAAGCTTTTTATTTTGATGTAATCCCATTTGTTTATTTTCTCTTTATTTTCCATTGCCCTAGGAGCAGTATCAATGAAGAAGTTCCTTCGGCATATGTCTGAGATTTTGCTGCCTGTGGATTCCTCTAGAATTTTTATGGTTTCCCGTCTTATGTTTAAGTCCTGTATCCATTTTGAGTTTATTTTTGTGTATGGTGTAAGTTGGTGGTCTAGTTTCATTTTTTTGCATGCATCTGTCCAATTTTCCCAACACCATTTTTAAAATTTTTTTTTATTAAGGTATTATATGTGTACATATCTTACCATTGCCCCCCCACCCCACTCCCATACATGCCCTCACCCCCCAATGTTTTGCATCCGTTGGTTACTCTTATATGCATGCATACAAGTCCTTTAGTTGATCTCTTATTTCCCCCACCTCTCCCTAACCTTCCTGCTGTAATTTGACAGTCTGTTTGATGCTTTACTGCCTCTGTATCTATCTTTTTGTTCATCTGTTTATACTGTTTTTCATTATCCCCAAATGAGTGAGATCATGTGGTATTTTTCTTTCATTGACTGGCTTATTTCACTTAGCATAATGTTCTCTAATTCCATCCAGGTGCCTACAAATGGTAATAATTCCTTCTTTTTTATGGCAGCATAGTATTCCATTGTGTAGATGTACCATACTTTTCTGATCCAGTCATCGGCTGACGGGCACCTAGGCTGTTTCCAAATCTTAGCTATTGCAAATTGTGCTGCTATGAACATAGGGGTGCATATATCCTTTCTGATTGGTGTTTCTAGTTTCTTAGGATATATTCCTAGGAGTGGGATTACTGGGTCAAATGGGAGTTCCATTTTCAGTTTTTTGAGGAAACTCCATACTGTTCTCCACAGTGGCTGCACCAGTCTGCATTCCCACCAGCAGTGCACGAGGGTTCCTTTTTCTCCGCATCCTCGCCAACACTTGTCATTTGTTGATTTGTTGATGATAGCCATTCTGACAGGTGTGAGATGGTATCGCATTGTCGTTTTGATTTGCATCTCTCGGATAAGTAGTGACTTTGAGCATGTTTTCATGTGTCTCTTGGCCTTCCTTCTGTCTTCTTTCGAAAAGATTCTATTTAGGTCCGTTGCCCATTTTTTTATTGGATCATTTATCTTCCTTTTATTAAGTTGTGTAAGCTGCCTGTAGATGTTGGAGATTAAACCTTTATCAGTGATAACATTTGCAAATACATTCTCCCATACAGTGGGGTTTCTTGTTTTGTTGATGGTTTCTTTTGCTGTGAAAAGCTTATTATTTTGATGTAGTTCCATTTGTTTATTTTCTCTTTGTCTTCCGTTGCCCTAGGGGCAGTATTAGTGAAGTTCTTTCAGCATATGTCTGAGGTTTTGCTGCCTGTGGATTCCTCTAGTATTTTTATGGTTTCCCATCTTATATTTAAGTCCTGTATCCATTTTGAGTTTATTTTTGTGTATGGTGTAAGTTGGTGATCTAGTTTCATTTTTTTGCATGTATCTGTCCAATTTTCCCAACACCATTTATTGAAGAGACTGTCTTGACTCCATTGTATGTTCATGCCTCCTTTGTTGAATATTAATTGCGCATAGTGGTTTGGGTCGATATCTGGATTCTCTATTCTATTCCATTGATCTATATGTCTGTTCTTGTGCCAGTACCAGGCTGTTTTGAGGACAGTGGCTTTGTAATACAGCTTGAAATCTGGTATTGAGATCCCTCCTACTTTATTCCTCTTTCTCAGGATTGCTGTGGCTATTTGGGGTCTTTTTTTTATTCCAGATGAGTTTTTGGAGAGTTCTTTCTAGGTCTGTGAAATATGCCGTTGGTATTTTAATGGGGAGTGCATTGAATCTATAGATTGCTTTGGGTAGTATGGACATTTTAATTATGTTGATTCTACCAACCCATGAACATGGTATGTTCTTCCATCTGTTTACATCTTCCTCTATCTCTTTTTTCAGTGTCCTGTAGTTTTCCACGTATAGGTATTTTACCTCCTTGGTTAGGTTTATTCCTAAGTATCTTAATTTTTTTGGTGCGATGGTAAATGGGATTGCTTTTTTAGTCTCTCTTTCTGTAAGTTCACTATTGGTGTATAGAAATGCCATAGATTTCTTGGCGTTAATTTTGTATCCTGCTACATTGCCGAATTCATTTATTAAGTCTGTTAGTTTTTTGATGGAGTCTTTCGGGTTTTTTATGTACAATATCATGTCATCTGCAAATAAGGACAGCTTTACTTCTTCTTTTCCAATTTGGATGCCTTTTATTTCTTCTTCTTGTCTAATTCCAATGGCTAATACTTCCAGTACTATGTCGAACAGGAGTGGTGAGAGAGGGCATCCCTGTCTTGTTCCTGTTCTTAGGGGAAATGGTTTTAGTTTTTGTCCATTGAGTGTGATGCTGGCTGTGGGTTTATCATATATGGCTTTTATGATGTTGAGGTATGGTCCTTCTATTCCCACCTTGTTGAGAGTTTTTATCAAGAAAGGGTGTTGGATTTTGTCAAATGTTTTTTCTGCATCAATTGATATGACTATGTGATTTTTCTCCCTCAATTTCTTTATGTGATCACATTTATTGATTTGCGGATATTGTACCATCCTTGCATCCCTGGTATAAATCCTGCTTGGTCATGGTGTATGATCTTTCTGATGTACTTCTGGATCCAATTTGCTAGAATTTTGTTGAGGATTTTGGCATCTATGTTCATGAGGGATATTGCCTTTTAATTCTCTTTCATTGTGTTGTCTTTATCTGGTTTTGGTATTAGGGTGATGCTGGCTTCATAGAATGAGTTTGGAAGTGTTCCTTCCTCTTGAATTTTTTGGAATACTCTGAGGAGGATAGGTTTTAGTTCTTCCTTGAATGTTTGGTATAACTCTCCTGTGAAGCCGTCTGGGCCTGGGCTTTTGTTTGCTGGAAGCTTTTTCATGACTGCTTCAATTTCTTCCATAGTTATTGGCCTATTGAGATTTTTAGAATCTTCCTGATTGAGTTTTGGAAGGTTGTATTTTTCTAGGAATATGTCCATTTCCTCCAGGTAGTCTAGTTTTTTGGAATAGAGTTGTTCATAATATTTTTAACAATCCTTTGTATTTCTGTGGGGTCTGTTGTTATTTCGCCTCTATCATTTCTGATTTTGTTTATTTGAGTCCTCTCTCTTTGCTTCTTGGTGAGCCTGACTCGTGGTTCATCAATCTTGTTTATCCTTTCAAAGAACCAGCTCTTGGTGTCATTGATCTTTTGTATTGTTTTTTTTTTTTTTTCTTTTTTGGTCTCTATGTCATTTATTTCTGCTCTAATCTTTATTATCTCCTTCCTTCTGCTCACTCTGGGCTTTCCTTGTTGCTCTCTTTCTAATTCTTTGAGTTGTAGCATTAGATGATTTACTACCATTTTTCTTCTTTTTTAAGGTAGGCCTGTAGAGCTATAAACTTCCCTCTCAGGACTGCTTTCATTGTGTCCCATAGGTTTTGGATTGTTTTGTTTTTATTGTCATTAGTTTCCAGAATGTTTTTAATTTCTTCTTTGCATTCATTGGTAACCCAATCAATATTTAATAACATGCTATTCAGCTTTCAAGTGTTTGAGTGTTTTGGATTGTTTTTATTGTAGTTTATTTCTAATATTATGACATTGTGGTCTGAAAAGATGCTTGGTATGATTTCAATCTTCTTGAATTTGAGGAGACTTTGCTTGTGACCCAGTATGTGATCTATTTTTGAAAATGTCCCATGTGCACTTGAGAAGAATGTATATTCCGCGGCTTTGGGGTGAAATGTTCTGAAGATGTCAATTAAGTCTACCTGATCCTAGTGAGTCATTTAGGATTGTTGTTTCTTTGCTGATTTTTTGTCTAGAGGATTTATCCAGTGATGTCAGTGGTGTATTAAAGTCCCCTACTATGATTGTATTGTTGTCTATCTCTCTCTTGATATCTTCCAGGAGATTTTTTATGTATTTGGGTGCTCCTGCATTGGGTGCATATATGTTTACCAGGGTTATATCCTCTTGTTGTATCGATCCCTTTAGTATTATGAAGTGGCCTTCCTTATCCCTTGTTATGGCCTTCACTTTGAGGTCTATTTTGTCAGATGTAAGTATTGCTACCCCAGCTTTTTTTTTCATTTCCATTTGCCTGAAAGGTATTTTTCCATCCCTCCACTTTCAGTCTGTGTGAGTCCCTTGTTCTGAGGTGGGTCTCTTGTTGACAGCATATATATTGGGTCATGATTTTTTTATCCATTCAGCCACTCAATGTCTTTTGATTGGAGCATTTGGTCTGTTTACATTTAAAGTTATTATTGAAAGGTACTTGTTTGTAGCCATTTTTATTTTTTGAGGCTGTGTTCCTTCTTACCTTTTTGTTTCTTCTTCTTAAAGCATTCCCTTTAGCATTTCTTGCATTGCTGGTTTGGTAGTGATAAACTCCCTTAGCCTTTTTTTTTGTCTGTGAAGCTCCTGATTTCCCCTTCAATTTTGATTGATAGTCTTGCTGGATAGAGTATTCTTGGATTGAGTCCCTTGCTTTGCATCACTTTGTATATCTCCTTCCATTCCTTTCTAGCTTGATGTGTTTCTGTTGAGAAATGATTTGATAATCTGATGGGGGATCCTTTGTAGGTAACTCTCTGTCTCTCTCTTGCAGCCTTTAATATTCTTCCTTTGTTGATAACATTTGCCCTTGTAATTATGGCATGTCTTCGTGTGGGTCTTTTTCGATTCATCTTGCTTGGGACTCTGTACTTCAGTAACTTTTTTCTTCCCCATATCAGGGAAGTCTTCTGTCATTATTTCTTCAAATAAATTTTCTAATCCTTGCTGCTCTTCTTGTCCTTCTGGCAGCCCTATTATATGAATGTTATTTCGTTTTGCATTGTCCCAAAGCTTCCTTAGGCTCTCCTCCTACTTTTTAATTTTTTTCTCTAGTTGCTGTTCAGATTGAGCTTGTTTCTGTACCTGATCTTCTAACTCGCTGATTCGGTCCTCTGCTTTTTTTTTTTTTTTTTTTTTTTTTTTTTTTTTTTACAGAGGCAAATGGGTCTTTATTGAGGAATTGGTAAATTTCCTCTGAGAAAATAAGTGCATTTTAGCCTTCAAGGAGTCCCAGCTGAATAGAAATGGAATGTGATTTGTGATAAAACTCAGCTGCTCTATAAAAGACATTAAATAAATGTTGCTGTTTCATCAAGGATATACAAAATTGATTGCATTATAGACTGATTCTAAGATGCTGCATCCATCTACAGCCCGCTCATCAGCTTCCGTGTGTGGGAAGCTGCTTTCAGAGACAATTTAGACTTCGTTGCAACTCCTCTTCCTCTTGCTGTGGCAGAATTTTCTATAAATGCAACTCTTTCTGCTCATACTTTGTTTTAGGTTGAACCATAGGGAACTGCTAATATTTGACCACTTTTGACTTGCAAAAAATTACAATTTCATCTATATCTACTTAATATTTCTGGTGGACTGGCTTTGTCATCTTGGGGAAGGCCACTGAGACCACTTAATGGAAAATGTATTTGCTGTCTAAGGTCCCTGGTGGAGGCATCACAGGTCCTTTTGTCTGCCCACCAGAGGGCACTCCGGCCCTGGGTGAGAATCTTGCCTTTCTTTCAGCCCAGCTGGTTGAGTTTGGGATGACCACCTGCCCTTTCTGAACCTCAGTTTTCCCCACCTGCAAAATGGGTACTACTCCATCTTTTGCTCAGGGTACTTGGAAAATAAAATGAGGCAACAGATGTGACCCTAGCTGGTAAACTGTCATATATTCAGGACCAGGTAATATTATAAGGCATTTGTTGTGCATCCAATCAGAGGGCTTCAGGTGGGCTAAAGAGGTGGACAAATGAGGTGGACAGGACACACAGCCCTGCCTCAAGGAACTGATAATGTCACTGTTAACATATGATGTCTTCAGGTAAGAAATCTGGTTTCAGGGATTGAAGTGTGAACCCAAATTAATTAGGCAGGCTTTCCCGAAAGTGTACACCTAAACTCACTCTCTCAGACATGTCCATGCCTCTCCATGCCCACTGCCTCCAATCCAGCCCCACCACCACTTACTCCTGCCTGGATGCTTCCCTAGCTCTACACCTGCCACACTTCCATCATCCCATTTCCCCCTGTGCAGCCAGAGAGAGCATTTCAAGATACAAACTGGATGCTGAAACTTGCCTGCTTAAAATGTTCCCAGGCTTCTCATCCGTTTTCAGATAAAATCTGAACTTTCCAGCTCATCCTGCAAGGCCTGTGTGGTCAGGACCTGGCCCTTGCATCCAGTGAATCTTTGCCCAGTCTCCTTCACTTTATTCTGCCATTCCGTACCTTTTTTCTGTGATGGGAAACTGCCAAGTTCATACTAGCCCCAGGGACTTTGCATGTGCACCAGGATGCCCTTGCATTCCAGTCCTTTGCCCAGTTTGGTGGTTCCCAAAGTGTGGTCCTTGGACCAGTAGCATCAATGTCACCGGTTATTTGCATTGATTTGGTTGACAAGACACAGGTTCCTTATGAACTACAGATGTCTGGAGTCGCCATAGATCAAATTGCTTCCAATATTGAAATATCCATCCCACATTGGCGGCCATCTTGGGGGCTATTCGAGACGCACACACACAAGAGTTTGGCTTTTCTCAATGGCTGCACTCAATATCTGGGCTGGACTCCCCCCAGCCCCAGGGCCGCCGCTGGCCGCTCGGGCTCTGTGCGCCACCGCCCGGGACCCCGCGACACCCCTCGACCTCTTGCCACCCACTGCCCCTTGGTGCCGCCATGCCGTCATCACCCCCAGGCCCGGGAGCCATGCGCGCCCCCACCCCCCATCCCCAGAGGGTGCGGAGGAGCATGCCTGGTGGGGAGCTTAGCGCCTGCCGTGGAGAGGCAGCTGAGGATGGGGTGGGAGGGGAGAGGTGGCGGGGAGGCATCTTCTTCGAGGGGCGCTGGCACTGCTGCTGCCCTGCCTGTAGCTGGCTCCCGGGCCTGCGAAGCGCTCCCAGTCCTCTGCTTCTTCTGCTCTACTGTTGAAGCTTTCCATGGTGTTTTTGATTGTAGCTATATCATTTTTCATTTCTTCCTGATTTTTGCAGAGGTTGTTGATTTTCTCGTCCATCCGGTGTATGAACTGTACGACCATTACTCTGAATTCTTTTTCTGTCATCTTTTATGCTTCCGTTTCACTTATTTCCTTACTTGGCAATTCCTCCTTTTCTTTCCTCTGGGGATTGCTTCATTGTCTCCCCATTCTGACTATCACCAGAAGGTTCAGATGTTGAGTTGCGGGGGCCTGGACCATGTGCAGTGGGAGTGTTGCACCCCCCCAAGTGTCACTGAAGAGCTCTGATACCAAGACGTGTGGTTGCTGTGGGTTGGTGGGAGCCACGCTTTCCCTGGGTCAGAGTCACAGGTGCTTAGTGTGGCCTCATGTGTGCACCTAGAATCAGGGACCCTGCCTGCGCCACGTTGAAACAGAGAACCCACTAATGTGTGCCAAAAATCAAAGTCCCTTATTGCGTGTCAGGAGTCAGAGGCTCCCAGTGTCCATGCCGAGAATTGAGTATCAGAGTCTCTGTTTCTTGGTGCTACCTCGCACTGAGAATCAGGTCCCTGTGTGCACATGAGCCAAGAATTGGAGTCACTGGCTCTTACTGTGAATGTACTGGGAATCAGGGATCTCAGGCGCACGTAATGAGGAACAGAGTCTAGTCACTAGTGGTCAATGCTGCCTCTTGTGTGGAGATTCAGGGTCCCCGATCTGCCCGGGAGACCGGGTTGCTCAGTCACACTGTGTTGGCAGGAGGTCCACTTCTGCCCTGCGGTAAACAGCCTTCTGTGTGCGCTTGCCCTGAATCAAAGTCAGGTGGCTCTGCCCCTTAGTGTGGGTGTGGGGTCTGGTCATGTGGGTGTGCACTGTGGGAAACAAACTCCCTGTGTCCATGTACCCAGGCTCAAATTCAGTGCTGCCTTCCTATGTGGGCACAGGGTCTGGTCGTGGGGAACAAACTCCCTGAGACCACACATCCAGATTCAAATTCACCGCAGCCTCTCTGCTAAGGTGCAGGGTCTGGTCATGGGAAACAAACTCTCCGGTTTTGCACCCCCAGGCTCAAATTCAGTGCGGTTTCCCTGCGTGGGTGTAGGATCTGGTCGCAGAAAACAATCTCCCCAAGGTAGTACGCATATGCTCAAATTCAGGACTGCCTCCCTGCCTGGGTGTGGAGACAAGTCACGGGAAACAAATTCCCCAAGTTCACAAGTCCAGGCTCAAGTTCAGTGCTGTCTTCCTGCCCTGCATGGGCGTGGGATCTGGTCGCAGAAAACTACCTCCCTAGGAATGAGCAGCTAGGCTCAAATTCCGCTCAGTCTCCCTGCCTGGGCGTGGAGACGAGTCGTGAAAAACAAACTTCCCGTGTCCGACACCAAGGCTCAAAGTCAGGCAGAGTCGCCACTGCTTTGTGAATGCAGAAAGCCTTATTGTGCGGCTGGGGTCTGGTAGTTCCTATGTCGCTGCCACAAGGTGGCGGGGGAGGGGGATTGGCTTTGTGACTCACAGAAATCTGCGGCCGGGTGCCTGGAGTCTTGGTGTCCCTGAGTCTGCAGCTGTGGTGGCAGGTCTTCTACCAGAGTGGCTATAGGGTCCTGGTTTGCTTCTGAGATCAGATTGGGTGGTGGCGAGGCTAAGATCCTAGTCTCAAGCAGTTCTGTTCTTCAAGATGGTGTGGTCTCTGTGCCGCCAGTGTCCTCCCCGGAGTGTTTGCGGTGGCCGCAAGGTTTTGCCATCTAAGACTGCCTGGATTGGCAATCCCCTGGAAGAACTGCAGGTTCTAATTGTCCCTATTTCACTCACACACACACCCACACACGTCCACACACACCTCTATCGCTCTCTCACTCTCTCACACACTCTCCCTCCCTACTTTCCTGCTGGTCACCATCTTGCCTCTCCTTCCTTAGCATTTCTGTTGCTGCCTTGTTGACAATTTTTGCAGTACGTTTTTACTTTAGAAGATCTTCAGACCCTACAACTAGATGGTATACACCTGGAACTTAGAAAATTTGACTCTGTCTGTTGCTCCCCCCTGCCCGCCCCCCACCAGGGCCTAACACAGAGCTCCTACCTTGCAATATTTAACAAATATTGAGAATGTTGGCACTTAAGTGGCGTTACCCTATGCTTTATCATCCAAACCAGGACATTTTGTAGAATGAATATTTATGTAGGAAATGGGGAAAAATTGGGACTATCCTGGGCAAACGTGGTTACTCTACAGATACGTCTTTCTCTCCTACCAGATTGTAAACTTTTTAAAAAAAATACTTTTTTTTTTTTTTTTTTTTTTTTTTTTTAGAGAGAGAGGAAGGGAGAGAAACATCAATGTGAGCGTGAAACATTGAAGTGTTGCTTCTTGCACGCCTCCTACCAGGGATTGAGCCTAAAACCCGGCATGTGCCCTGACCGGGAATCTAACTGTTGACCTTTCAGTGCATGGAATGATGCTCAGCCAATTGAGCCACACCAGCCAGGGCTAGATTGCAAACTTTTTTATAGCAGGGGAAATATTATATTTCCACAATGCAAATAGCACAATGCTTGCTACTTCATTACCTAATACATTTAGTATAACTACTTCCCTGTCTACAAAACAATACGGTTTTAAGTAACCCATCTAGCCTCAATACTAACGACTCCCCTAATATACATCATTATTTTCCAGACACATAGAATTATTTTTAAGGACTAACACACTTTTCTTATCCTGGTGCCTGTGCCAATGTTATTCCCTCAGCCAAACATTAATGGCCTCCCAAAGATGTCTATATCCTAATGCCCAGAATGTATGACTATGCTACTTTGCATAGTAAAAGGATCCATGCAGGTGTGATTAAGGTGAGGATCTTGAGAAAGGGAGGTATTATCCCGGATAATCTGGGTGGGCCCAATGTAATCACAAGATTCTCTTGCCGGTGGAAATCATGTTCTTTCATGGGATCTCAAGAAAAGAATTCCAGGGACCCAGGTACAGGAGGCTGTGGTGTGGTAAGATTTATTTGTAGTGTCAGATGCAATTTCAAAGGAGTGCTCTTGGGTTCCCAATGTCCCATCACTGTCTGTGGAGAAAGTACAAGCTTGCCTTCATTAGGCCCAGAAATAGGCCAATTTCAGCGATTCTGTGCCGTATTAGTCCTTTGGAGTGTGTGTGGTGTCAGTCCCAGAGGCACTTTGAGGGCAGGGAGTGAATCTTACTTATTTTTGTAACTTTTGAATAATTGAGCACATTGCCTTCCAGATAGGAAAGCCTCAAAAGATTTTATACTGTTTTTCACACAACTTTATTAAATACTTGAAAAAAATTCTTTAGAATGAAGAACGTCTAACACTAAATAGTTTGCCATGGACATTACAGAATCATTTTTAAAAGGAGCATTTAAAAATAGTTTATGATCATATTTGATTCAGATTATTTAAACGCAATCTTGCTGAAAATGTAGTGGGTGAAAAGTTTTAGTTAAATACACTTTCAAAATCACTAAAGTACTATGATTCCTAAGGTCCTCTTCTTTCCATATTTAAGTTAAAAGCTGTATTATGTTTTTTGACATTAACATCTAACATATATTAAAAATGAAACTTAAAATACTCTCCCAGTGATTTGAAATTCAATTTGCTAGTTTCAGTTTCGTTGTTTAGGCAGAGCTGAGCAGTGGACAGGAGTTGTTTTTCTGAGAAGTGGACAGGAATTAGGCAGGGTGTGGCACTTGCTCTGAAAGTTACGTATTCCCATAACTTCTAACTTCTGACCCACTCCTGTCAGTATAATTGGGAGTTTAAAAGAGAAATAATTTCATAAAGAGCTGTCTTTGATTTTGAAAACAGGATGAAAATGTAAAAATAGTTTATGCTAATGAATAAATGCTAAATCTTGAGTCTAGATCATTGGGGGGGTGGAGGGGCAATGGGAGGGGGCACTACTTCTAACATGTTGCTTCCAAACCTGACATTGACTATGGAGGCAAAAACTCTAGTTGTACTTTGTTTTTGTACATTTAGCCAAGTCAATTAGCTCTGGGACACAACATTCACTTACAAATGATGGGTTTAGACTATTGCTCCTAATTCATTTCAATCTCTAACACAAAAGAACCAGAAGCCAATACAGTTAATAGCTGGGTGGAGACTTAGAAAAACCAGTACTTTGTGGTGACATTGTTGAGTTGCTAATTTAATTAGTCCTGAAGCCTGCCCTACCTCTGGATATCTTGTTTAACAAGATTCTAAAATCCTTATTATTGAAACCCATCTGAAACAGGTTTTCATTTGTGGTTGAAGTGGTAAATGTTTGGAGGATAACAGAAGCTCAGTGCAGAAAGATCGTTATGAATCATTTTGTCCCTCTGTTTCCAACCACATTGTCTGTAAGGACACCAGACTGCATAGGACTCCCGGATCTGACCCAGTCACTTGCACAGTGGCAGTGGCTAAAGGGAACTTATCTCTCCTGAAGCCCATCCAGCTGTTGTCTCCTGAAACAGGTGCATGCCCCAAATGCCCGAATATTTTCTTCACTAAATTGGACAATATGTAATTTTCCCTAGAACTCGGCCTGTTACAGGTACAAGGTTCATGTGCCAGACTAGCTCAAGAATATGAGAGAATTAATTCTCAAATCCATCTTATTATGAGAGCTCAAAATTCAGTCTTACAGATCAAAGGAAGGGAGGATGGGTGAGGTGAAGAGGTGGGTGGGGACTGTAAATAGTCAGCCTCCAAAAAGGGGTCCAAGTGATTCAGGTTGTTTTCCTGAGCAGGATGCAAGGGTGATTTCTTTCCTGGGTACTTGTCCAGTTGGATTGGAAGAATGAAGTCATGAACAAAAGGTGATAGGTCAAAAGGGTGGAAATTTATTGGAAGCAAATACAAACTCGCACGTAGGGAGTTTGTCCCAAGGTGGTAACCCACTAAGCTCTTTTTTGCTAAGGTTTATAAATGCTGCAGTTCTTTGTCTCTTCATGCTCCCTTCTAATTGGACCCCTTCCCCACTTTATGATCCTATGCTCTTCTAATTGGTCACTCTTTTTGCAGAATATCAGCTTCAAAACCCAAACCCACGTGATGCGCCCCCTCACTTTCACCCCCCCCCCTTTATCTTATAACATTTCTCTATCTCTTGTGAAAATCTGTTATCCTCTTTCTGCCATTTGTAGACATTTATCTATCCTCTGTGAAAGTTTGTTTCCTTTTCCCCCATATAATCTGTGGCTTTTCCTTATCTTCTGTGAATGTATGTCTTCCTCTCCCCTTATCCTGTGGCATCTTTTTTATTATCTGTGAATGTATGCCTTCTGATGGCTCCAAGCCCTCACCTATACATTCCTCCTCCATGGACCCTCTTTATTCCTAAAACTCCCTAAACCTGCCTATTTTATCCCTAAAATTCCTTTCACAAGGAAAAGTGCAAAATTTCTAAAATCCTTTCTTCCAGGTTCCCCCATCCCCATTTGAGTCTAGTTCTGGAGTCATTACTTGATTACTTATGTGTATCTCCACCCCCCCCTCACCGCCCCCCCTCCCCCCTACACACACACACCTCCTTTGCTGACAAAGGGGCTGCTCAGGCTAGGTCTCAAGCAGATTTCCGCTAGTTAATTAGCATATCTATAGCAGGAAGCTATTTAGCCTGAAGGCCTTCAGAGAGAGGAAGCATCTCACCCTGTTACAAGCCTTCCCCTGATCACTGTTCAGATTGGAGAATATTTTGTTGTAGTGTAACACCCATCTTACAAATGACACCTCAAAAAAAGGTCAAATTATGGAGTCATTTATTAAAAGCCGGTGGCATACGAGGGAGCAAAAGCGCATCAGACCTCGCAGCCCCGAACAGCTTGCCACTTCTGGCTTATATGCAGAATATCACAAAAGTATTGATTACATCTTTGGGTCTGGAATGAGGAACCTATTTCATGAAAAAGCATTCTTTACAGAAGCAAAATTTGAGCAACTTAGTTATCTAAAGTGAAAGGGCGGGGAGAGACCGACTCCATGTTCCTTTTGTTCCATGTCCTCCACCTCCTGGAGTCAGGTTCCCACCCTAGAACCTCTCCAAGAGCCCAACCCACACTTTTGAATTAGCCAATAGAAATGCAAGAGGAAAGTAAGCTGTGCCCTGCCCCCATGTGCAACCTGACCCAACCAATCAGCGGAGGCCACACTACCTCACCCCTCCTACCTCTCCCAGGCCCCCTATAAATCATCGCGTTTGGGTTCTGGGGCTCTCTCTCTCTCCACCTTGCCGATGCGCCGGTGGGTGTGTGTGTGGGACTGAGCTCGAGCTAGCTCGATTAAAATGCTCTTTGCTTTTGCATCGGACTCGGCTCCCTGGTGGTCTTTGGGGATCACGAAATCTGTATCTACGAATCACTGAATCAACAGAAACGCATTATCTGGGACCACCTGGATGATTTAGAATAATTGTGCTGTCCAGATTCCGGAACCACTGAGTCAACCAAAACTCAGTTATCTGTAGCTACTGAGACAATTTAGGATCACTATCTGTCCTGGGTCCCAGAGGAATGTGCTTTGATGACCAGTGAGATCACAATCAATGGGATATTCAAACCACCATCAATGGAGTTTTCAATCACACATAAGTTCAGAAAATCAAAATAACTTTTAAATGAGTACAGAACCCAAAACAGCAAGGTTAAAATATTAAACAGCAATTTTTACCCAAGTATGGTTGCTACCATACTTCAATTTCATAGTGATAATAATCACTAATATTTACCAAGTCAGACACGGGGCTAAGTACTTTACTTGCTTTATCCCATTTCATTTACTTGACAAGAACTCTAAGAGGTTGATACTGTAAGAGGGCCCATTTTTCAGATGAGAAATAGAGGCTCAAGTAGGTTGAGACACTGACCCAAGATTGCTCAGTTACTGAGTGGCAGAGTGAATATTCAAACTCAGGTCTGGCAGATGCTAGGGACCAAACCACGTGGCCTCTGCCAGGTCTTCCAGCTCTGACAGCCTGGGAATCAAGGTGCCCCAAATCAGCAATGCCCAGGCCAGCCTTGAGGTTTGACACTAAATTAACTTATGAAGGTACAAACTAATAATCAAGAGAATATATCTAGCCCCACACTGTCCCTGCAGCTGCCTCCAGACACTCGGGTCTTGGTGATGGTTATACTCTAAAGACCCATGGGCCAACCTCAGAACCTGAAGGATCTTCTGGCTGGTTAATAATCAGTCATGATATAAATTAGCAAGAGAATATAACCAAAATTTAATACATACATATGTATGGGAACCCTGCATAGATGATTGGTTCAGAGATAGAAAGGAAGACTGAGGTATATTAAGTCATTCTGAGCTAGGGTTGAGGTAATGCACCTTGGGGATTGCAAAGAGTTATTGCAGTATGATCAGAAGAGCAGATGTTTAATAAATCAAAGTTTATGCGGCTATAAAGGTGGGTTGAAAAGGTTATTGCTGATAATGTCTTATTGGGCAAGGCCTTTTAGGCAGTTAAGGGGGGTGGGGGGAGGGGGGGCAGAAGTTTCTCCAGAGTATGGCGGCTAAAGTTGCCTTTCGCTCAATAGCTCAAAAACAATCTGCATACCACAGAGGCATATTTGGGTGCCTCCTCTGGACCCCCACAATTTCTAAGGTCCACTATTGCAGGTTAATAATCCAGGTATGGTAAGCAGTTAGACAGACATGAGCATAGCAAGGATAATGGGCCAGGTACAGAAGGTCACCAAAGTGGAAAGTCTTGGCAACAGGCAAACGTGGGAGAACAAGGACCTTGCCCCTCCTCCCTAGCATATCACTGATCATGTGGTTTGGACCCCCCTGACCTTTCCTCCCTAAAGATATATCTGGACCTCCATTGTATTTCAACCCAGGCCTAGAAAAGCAGCAAAACCAGGTAAGTGATGCTGCCTTGAGTAATGATATCCTGCCCTGGTGCTAACCAATTAGCAGAGACCAGGACTGTGAAAGAGCACCCTTGAAAAACTGATGAATATTCTGCTGAAACCTCCCCCTAAGATTCCTGCCTACAAGAGAGATAAAAACCCCCAAGACAAAGGACCCAGCACTCCCTCTTCCTCTGGAGAGCATGTGTGCACCTTCCCCTTCCCTCTCTTCTTCCCACTCTTCTTTCCCCATTGGTATGCATCTCCTAAACTCTCAGGAACCCCAGGAGACTTGCAACCAGCGGAGCAATGGGTAGCAGCAGCCTGTCCCGGGCTAACCCCCTAAACCTGTCTGCAAGGCCCCCTTTTCTCTGACTTCCCAGTGAGCCAAAGCAGCCCAGCCTAGGCTATCCTGTTGCTGCTTCTCTGCTAAGCCCTTCTTTGTTTCACTGTCCCAGCTTTAATAAAGGTACCCTCATAGTCACCTGGACTAATGTTGTGAAATCTTTTCTGCACAAAGTCAAGACCCCACACACTACCAACTAGCCTTAGGCAGATCCGCTTAGGGCCAGGTCTGATCACATGGGATAAATTATTTTCAATACTAGAAGACAGAGCCCCTTAAACCGTTCCATTAAATTCAACAATCATTTAGTAAGTACTTTTTCTATGCCAGTTTCTGTGTTTGGCACTGCAGATACAAAAGATTTTATCTGCTCTTTGCCAACCACGCCGGGGTAACCCAAGTGTTAAGTAAATTTACGGTACTTCTGTTTGGTAATTTCTGTTTCTACTAGTAAGCTTCAAGTTACATTGACTGTTTGACTAAGCTTCCAATTACAGGGATGAGCACAATCCTCCATGCAGCTGTCTAAAGAAGTGCCCATTTCTTTGCTGGTACCGATGACTAATTCCCTACTGCAAGGACTATGTTTCTGTGTTTCCTGTCACTTGACTGGTAAACTGCCTACTATTCAACTTCGTGTAAAGTTGCTCACCTGTATATTAAGACAGATATTGCTATGGTAGCACTTACATTGTATTTATCTCCACTCACCGGGACTGGCTGATGCTGCTTTAGATTTGTCCTAGGCCCTGGTGCAGCCAAAGTCGTTTTTTCCTGGGGACACCTAAGCCCCAGGGTTTCCTAGGGGCAAAGTGGCAGTGGCATGAGGCGTGGACTTGGCCATAGCCAGGGCTCCCTTCGTTTCAGGTCCTCTGAAGGGCACGCAGCCCTAGGATGGTTTAAAAGGGCCATGGTGGCCGAGAGGAACACACCTCCGCTCCTAGGTCCAGTCCCACTCCACCAAAGCAGCTGTCGCAGGTGGTACCTGAGTCGAACCAATCGGAAAGGGCGTTACACTGACGGCAGCTCCGGCATCCAATCGGAGGACGGGACTCAGACTCCATCGCCCGCTGCGCCAACTGCTCAAAGCCTGTTCCGCTGTCGCGCCCCGGACGGACAGCGGCCCGCACTGCGCAGCACCCCCAGCAGCGCGGATTCCCGGAGGTGGGGACCGCTCCCCGCGGTGGTGGTGGTGGTTGGGGGTCGCTATTGCGCAGGCGCCTCGGGAAGAGCTGCGCCTCGCCCCTGGCCCTGCGCGTCTCCTTCGCCCCCGGACCCTCGAGCGCCGGTTCCGCGAGTGCAGGTTCGGCGCGCTTGAAAGAAGCGGCCGCGGCGGCAGGTGAGTGAGGCCTCGCGCGTATGGGTTCTGGGGGGAAAGTGCCACCCCTGTCAGTCCACCCGGGGATTTGAAAGTAGAGGTGGTGCGAAACGCCCTCTCCCCTCCCTCTTCCCCCCCCCTCTCCCAACATCCTGGGACGCTGGCGGGGACGTCGGCGAAGGGACCGGCGGCACCGACCTAACTGGCTGAGGCGGAGAGCGGTGTGGGCCGGCACATTAGCGGGTGGGTTTGGGGTGGGCAGGGCTGCGGGGTGAAGGGTGAGAGAGGGAAGTTGGCTGAAGGCCAGTGGAGGGGCCAAGGTGGGTGAAGGTGAAACCGAAGGGAGACGGGCCGGCGGCGTGGACATTTGATTGTGAAGAAACGCATCCACAGGCATCTGTCCGAATATTAGATTCGAGTTTACGGTAATGATATAATCCAATTTGAAAACGAATTTCCTGCAAAAGCAGCCGAGGAAGATAACGACGAAGTGCTTTGTGTAGGCCGGGCACTGTTTGTGAAGCACTTGACAAACGCTTCCTTTCCGGGCACCACAGACCTGCGAGGTGGTGGCATTCCATTGTACAAGGGCGGAGGTTGGCCCAGCGAGGGATGTGCCCGGGATTGGGCCGCTGGTGACAGGCGGGTTCATGTCCCTACCAGGGCTGACCCCAGAAGGGTTTTGCTGAACCACCGGCGATCTGGTGGACCTAAGCCTCAAGTCTTGCCAAGTACTGTAGGAAGTCACCTGCTCTTTTTAGTATTACGATTTTCTTCCCTTTTCCCAGGCCATTTAAGGAAATATATTTAATATAAATAAACTATCTCCACCCTTTAAATTAGCTACAAAATGTTTGGGAGAAATTTTGATGAAAACACATGGAGTCCATGGAGGGGTATTTTATTCTGTAGAAAGTAATACAACTGTAGCTGTTTTGAAGATAACTTGCTAGACAATTTTGTGTGCATAGGAAAATTGGAGAATGATTTAGAATCCTAAATAAAGACTGAGAAAGTCTTTTACTGAGTACTTAATGTTTTTTCCCCGTAGAATATGAAGATAATAACAATAATAATCTAAAGAAAACAATCTATGGTTTCTGTGTGCATAGACAATAATTCTATTTTAAAGCTGTTTAAGAGTTTCATTACAAATAATACTTGTGAAGTGCTTAGAATAAAGCTTTCGTATTATGAAGTGGGTAGCATGTTAATGGTGACAAATATCTTTCACCATATCCTGTAACTGTTGCACTTTCTCAAACTTCACCTGGGCTAAGAATGTCAGTGAGAATTGCCCATCCAGGTAAGAAAGTCATCCCAGGTGAGGCAGAATGTATTTTGTACCCTCAATTGAAGAAAAGTACCTACTACTTATGGTTGCTGTGGGGGATATTTGGACGTAGTCTAGATGAGTCTGCTTTCTTTTCCCTTCATCATTATTGTTATTATTGCTTTGAAAAATTACAGAATGTCTCCCAAGGTTTTCTAATATAACAGTGATTTTCATACATTGAAAACCACTTGAGATCTCATTGATGTTTTATTTATAGTTTAACGCTCCTTGTTATAATGAATCAGTATTTGGAAGGCATAGATACAGGTGCTGCTAATGAAAGATGATCTGGCAGGAAAAGTTCTGTTAATCGTTTGGAGATTGTTACTAGACTTGTTAACTTGCTGTTACTAGACTCATAACTTTGTTGAGGACATCAAATTCGTAAGAGCACACTAATTGCTTTCTGAGCTTGGGCCACCACTGACCTTCAACCTCATCACATGTAAAAGGGATTTAGACTAAATTATTTTTAGTTATTTTATAGTTTCACAGTAATACCATCTGCCTGTCATAGTGCACTTTTTTTTTTTTTGCAACATAACAGCTTTGTAACTAGAATGGATAAAAGAAAACTAAATTTGAGGGTCTGTTCCGTAGTACTTTATGCATCCCCATTTTACACACAAGGAAATTGAAGCTTAGGAGGAGTTAGATCTGCCCAAGATTGCCCATCTACTAAGAATGAGCTCAAATTCTGGGATTCTTGTGGTTTCCATGCTATCTGTGCTTCTAATCCTGGGGACAAGGACTGGGACACTTGGATCCTAGCAATGTATTAAGGGATTACTGACCTCAGGATAAACAGCCCAGGCATCTTGAGCATCCTTTCTACTTAAGATTTGGGGAAGAAAGAGTTTGATTCTTATGTATTTTGTGTGAGAGAGAGGCAGACACTGGTTTCTGCTTATATTGTTTTGTTTTTGTGGCTTTTTCCCCCCATATGAGAAGTGGTGTAAAATATTTTCCCATTAAAACACCCAAGTCTGTATTATGAAATACACATTTCACATAATTTTTGAGGTAAAATGAGACTTCAAAGATGTTTCCTGTTTTGTAGCAGGGCATTTTCAGATGCTTTTAAGATTACAATTTCATTTTCCTCTTCTCTCTCTCTCTCTCCCTCTCTCTCTTTCTCTCTCTGTGTGTGTGTGTATCACATGTTATCCAATTCATTCATTTATGGTATAAAATATTAGAATTGCACAACATCACCACAGTTAATTTGAGAACATTTTTATCACCCCAAAAAGAAACCTTATACCCATTAGCATTTCTCCCCAACCCTTTGTTCAAGGAAAACTACTAATATACTTCCCTTTTCTGTAGTTTTGCCTAGTCTAGGCATGTTAAATAAAAAGAATGATACAATAAGTGATCTTTTGTGACTGCCTTCTTCCACTTAGCATAATGTTTCAAGGTTTTTCCAAGTTGTAGCATATATTAGTACTTCATTCCTTTTGATTGCCAAATAATATTCCATTGTGCGATATACCACATTTTATCCATTTATCACTTGATGGATGTTTGAATTGCTTCTACCTCTTGGTTCTTAGGAATAATGCTGTAGTGAGTATTTGTGTACAAGTTTTACTATGGAAATAATGTTTTAATTTCTCTTGTGCATATGCATGGTAGTAGAATTACTGGATCCTGTGGTAACTTTATTTGAAGAACTGCCAAAATGTAAAATGTTTTCTAAGTGGTGGTTGAACCATTTTATATTCTTACTAGCAGTGTATAAAAAGGTTCCAATTTTTCTGTATTCTTCCCAACATTTGTTAGTATCTGTCTTTTTTATTACTATATTCATCATAGTGGGTGTGAAGTGGTATCTCATTGTGGTTTTGATTTCCATTTCACTGGTGACTAATGATATTGAACATCTTTTCATGTGCTTATTTGCCATCTGTATATCTATGGATAATTGTTTTTTAGGGTTCTTCCCTCATTTTTAATTGAATTATTTGACTTTTATTATTGAGTTATAGTTTTTTACATATTCAATATATACACTGAGTGGCGAGATTATTATAATCTCTGAACGCATAATAATCTGGCCACTCAGTGTATATCCCATATAATAAAAGGCTAATATACAAATTGTCCCCTTGACCAGGAGTTCAACCAGCAGGCTGGCCGGCCAACTGCCCATGTCCCCTCCCCCTGGCCACCGGGCCTCTAACACACACACACACACACACACACACACACACGCACGCGCGCGCACTGCGTGGCCAGATTATTAAGCATTCAGAGATCATAATAATCTCACCACTCAGTGTATATAATAGATATATTTTATATATTCCTTATCAGACATATGATTTGCAAATATTTTCTCTCATTCTGTGGATTCCCATTCTTTATGGTATCCTTTGAAACATTAAAGTATTTAATTACAATTTTAAGGAAGTCAAACTCTATTTTTGTAACTCATGCTTTTGGTGCTATATCTAAGAAGACATTGCTTAACTTAAGGTCATAAAGATTTATTCCTGTATTTTCTTCTAAGATTTTATATATATATAGTTTTATAATATTGGTTATTGACTAAACATACATGAATCAGGAGGCTTTGGCTAGAAATAAATGATAAAGATTTATTCAAAGGTATTACACAGCTAGGTAAATATCCAGGGTGTTCTGAAAAAAGGAAGAGAAGCTGAGAGTTTTTATAGTAAAAAGTACCTTCTTGAGAAGAATCATTCTTGCATTCTGAGTCTTTGGATTGGTCCAAGTTGTAATCCTCTAGATAACCAATGATCTGAATAATGGATGTCAGGTGGTCTGGACAGGTGAACGTTCTTTCCTTCATCAGGGGTAATCAGAGGATTAGTGGAGGTTTGATGTCTATTGATGCAGAACTGGAATATTCAAAAGTTTAAATTTCCAGGCTAGTTAAAATAAGAATAGAATATTTTCCTCAAATATCAACCTACTTGATTCTAGTAATTTAGCAGCTTTACTATAGTGAATCCATTTTATTTCTTCACTCTAATCCTCATGGTCTATGATCCATTTTGAGTGACTTTTTGTGTATGGTATGAGATGAGGGGTCTAAATTCATTCTTTTACATTTGGATATCTAGTTGTCCAGCACCATTAGTTGAATTTTCTTGGAACCCCTCTGCTCTTATAAGTAACTCTGTTGGAAAAGTTTTATGCATACTATGATATTCCGCTTGTAGTAATTCCTTGAAGAGCTTGGTTTTATAAACAATACTTTTGTGGTGCATGGATCTCAAGCATAGAAGTACTAAAAGTTTTGGTGTTGTCTGCAATGTTCATTCAAGCTTGTCTTTGTTCTTTCAAGGTGACAAGTTGATTCATTGTCCTGATTATTTATGCCCCTATTTTCAGTATTATGTATTTAAAAAGTATAACATTCTTGTCTCTTGATAAACAGCATGTACATTTTTGTGTTTAGACTTAGTTATATTGTATATTTATTGAATGATTTTTTTGGTAATGAACTGTAAAAGAGTTTGAGCAGAACTACACATATAGGGAGTAACTTTAGGATGTTTTTGGAAGCATAGACTGTTACTGAAGAGCTGTTATAAGTCACCTGCAGGTCACCTAGATAAATGATTATTGTCTTTTCATGTCTTTGTAATACATTTCAGACAGATTGTGACAGTGAAGTATGGTAAATGGAAATTAAGGTTGGCAATTATTTCTTTAACTATTTTCTAGTGATTTGCATGTAGGTTGGGCTTAGATAATGGAGGGGCTTAAATGCCAGGCTGAAGTGTTGGGACTTTTTGTATAGCAGTGGATACTTGGAACATTTTTTTTTTAATTAGGGGATTGTCATGAACAGAGCTATGCCCAGAAGAATTAAGTTGGGGGCAGATGTTTGGTGAGAAAGGGGAAGGTGATGGAGGAGGGAAGGTGATTGAGGTAGGAAGGTCAGTTAAGAGACAAGAGTATTTTTGTCAGGAAATATTGAGGACTTTAAGAAGTAGGGCAGCAGTGGAGATGGAAAAGAATGGATAGCTGTTAAAAATAGCTCCTGGCCGAAACTGGTTTGGCTCAGTGGATAGAGCGTCGGCCTGCAGACTGAAGGGTCCTGGGTTCGATTCCGGTCAAGGGCATGTACCTTGGTTGCGGGCACATCCCCAGTAGGGGGTGTGCAGGAGGCAGCTGATCGATGTTTCTCTCTCATCGATGTTTCTAGCTCTCTATCCCTCTCCCTTCCTCTCTGTAAAATATCAATAAAAATATATTTTAAAAAAAATAGCTCCTGGCCTCTACTGTAGACCAACTGAATCAGAATTTCCTAGATATGGAGAGTAGACAGTTGAACTTTTTTTTTTAAATCCTTACCCGAGGATATGTTTTTATTGATTTTAGAGAGAGAGGAAGGGAGAGGGAGAGAGAAACATTGATGTGATTGCCTCCCATACCTGCTCCTAGGTGACACTTAAACCAACTGAGCCACACAGGGCTGGACAGCTGAGCTTTTAACAAGGTCCACTCAGTGATTCATATGTCTACTATACTGTAGGGATTTTCAACAATGTGCCACAAGAATTTTTAAAACATGCAATACCTGACTATTCAGTCAGGGGCATGGACCTCTTTTCCCTTAGATTTTCAAATAAAAATATGACAACAGCCAACACAACAATAACCATCTGGTGTGAATGAATCAAAATTATATCTTTTTTTAAATTAGATTGGCCAAAAATATATTTTTTGGTGTGCTGTAGGATTTTTGTAATTAGTTTATGTGTCCCATGATATGAAAAAGGTTGAAAATTGCTGCTGTAGTAGATAATATAGAATAGAGTTGACTAGGCTGGCAATTGATGGTATACTCAGGACATCTCTATGTGACCAAGAGAATGGTGAAGCTCTTTTAAGATAATAGGGAACATAGGAAAGGGGGAAGATTTGGAGGCGCAGAGAATGTGTTCAGTTTGACATACTAGATCAGATTTGACTTGGCAGCAGAATACTTTGTGCAGTGGGATTGGTTGGGAAAGTAGAATGGTTACTCAGGGCAAAAGCCAGGGCAGTAGATAAACACCCTTTAAAAAATACATTTGTGCCTGGCCATTGTTGCTCAATGGTTGAGTGTCAACCTATGAACCAGGAGGTCAAAGTTCGATTCCCAGTGACGGCACATACCCAGGATGCAGGCTTGATCCCCAGTGTGGGGCGTGCAAGAGATAGCCGATCAATGATTCTCTGTCATCATTGATATTTCTATCTCTCTTCCTCTCTGAAGTCAAATAAAATAAAATAGATTTGTGAGTATCTTTACAATAGTAGGCCACTTATTTGCTGTTTTAGTCTACTGTTAGTGGAAACAGATATTTTGGTATAGGAAGTAGCTGTACTCAGAGAAAACAGGGAATCTGCTCAGTCCAAGCTTTCATGGAGACCTGTGTGCCCTCCACACAAGTTCTGAGGTACTGGAACCTAGGCAGCAGCCTGCATGATGTTGTCTGAACCCAGTTATGACTGACTGAGGGAAAAGATGCGTTACACTAACTCAGGGGTATCAAATACTGAATAAAAAGAGAAGTACTGCTATCTAGAGTCTTGACAGCTGAAATTGCTGACGTGTGACTGGAGCTACATCCGTGCAAAGTATGTGTCTTATACTTAGAATTGTTACTCATTTCTTCGGAAAGGTGGTTTTTGTTATTATGTACTGGTTTTGGTTTCTTGGATGGACCAGCAGCAGCAGAGGGCACATGCACCACACTGAGGAGGCAGCCCATCTCAGGTTAAAATGCTGGAGATTTTCCAGACGCAAAGATCCTGAAAAAAGATTCTATGCCTTTGATCTTCAAAATCTTAAGTCCCTGGTTTTTGGAGGGTCACAGCTTCAATTAGTAAGTATTTGTATGACTACATATGCCGGAAGCCAATTCCAGCATGTCATAATTGCAAGAGTTTCATCAAAATGTTCATGGAACTTGGGGACACAACAAGGGCTGAGTCACATATGTTATTGCCTGTTGGAATGGCTAAAGGCATTTCCCCCAAACCTGAATAGGATGATTGTTTGCTGCCAGACAGCTCAGGGCATCTTAATCTACATGTTATTGCCTCCTACTGGCCAAACACCTGAACAGCCGTAGGCTATTCCCCAATCTGATAATGCTTCTGTACAGAAACGCTACCCTTTGAAGTGTATATCTCCACCTTGCCTTAGGACAATTTGTGTTAATAAAAAGCAAGGGGTCCTGAGACAAAGAGAACCTGGTTTCTTCAGCCAGGCTCCTCTGACCCCCAATGCCTTTCAAAATTATCTTTCGTGTCTGGATTCTTACTTCAGTTACACACAGCCTTTCTCCAGATTGCGGAACCCTTCTTAATGCTGGAACAAGAACCCCAGCATATATACACAGACCATCTAGTATGAAGTATGTTTGAAAGAAAAACGTCTCTGACCTCAAGTAATTGCAGTCTAGTTGGGAGAAAGAACAACACAATAAATGACTTGTGAACTTAATCATCATGTTAGTTAACTGGCTGCTGTGTATGCCTAGACTTCTAGGTGCATGTCCCCCTGGCCATACCACAGTCTTCTTATTCTGGCATGATGAATTCATTCACCTCACTCTGACCACAACCCCACATCCTTACAATTCTCACTGAAAGTTACTTTTAAAACACGAGTTCTTTGACTTCATTAGAACCTCAAGTCTAAAAACCTCTCTGTTTGCATCTACATTAGTTTCAGTTTAGATGCTGCAGCTCAAATATCAGCCATTCTTTAGATGATATCAACTTCAGCTTCCATCATCATACTTTAGTTTGAAGCCCTGGTATGTTCAGCTGTATGTTTTGTTCATGCCTGAGCCAGGAAATTGCTAGAGAAAGCCAATCAACAGTGTCACTAAAACTTCATGGAATCTGTCAACATTGACCACAAATCCTGCTGTTTCCTTGTACTCTCACCCATCCTTCACATCTGCCATTTCTGTGTTCCTCAAACCTCCGGCCCTTTTACCACCCTACTCCCTCTCAATAAATGACCCTACCTCATATAACTCAGAGAATGCAGCTCCCTTCACCTCTAGCCCTCCAACCTATTAGCTCACTCCTTTGCTCCTTCTCTCTTATTATGATGGAAAGGGTACCCTGACCATCTATAGTGAAGCACTCTACCTAAATCACAGATCCTTTTATTTTAGGGCCCAAAGAAGATAGAGTATAAAGGCAGGAAGATTTATTAGGGGAAAGCTCTTTTTGTCATTCGTGGATTATTAAAAATGAGTGAAAAATCAGAGAGAGCTCTGAACCTGAGGTTTTAGGTTGAATACTTATGCCGTTGACAGTAAAAGGGAAGACTAAGAGGGATGTGGTGAGGCAATTCATTTCAACAGCTTTTGAATTTCTTCAGAAGTTACTGTCACCTGCAAATCACTATAGGCCTTGTCTGCCTGTCAGCCTTTTTTTTTTTTAATTTAATAAATCTTTATTGTTCAGATTATTACAATTGTTTCTCCTTTTTCCCCCATAGCTCTCCTCCACCTGGTTCCCACCCCACCCTCTGCCCTTACCTCCCTCCCACTGTCCTCATTCATAGGTGTATGATTTTTGTCAGGTCTCTTCCCGTACCCCCCACACCCCTTTCCCCCTGAGAATTATCAGTCCACTCCCATTCTATGCCCCTGATTCTATTATAATCACCAGTTTATTCTGTTCCTCAGATTTTTAATTCACTTGATTTTTAGATTCACTTGTTGATAGATACGTATTTGTTGTTCATAATTTTTATCTTTACTTTTTTCTTCTTCTTCCTCTTCTTAAAGAATACCTTTCATCATTTCATATAATACTGATTTGGTGGTGATGAACTCCTTTAGCTTTTTCTTGTCTGTGAAGCTCTTCATCTGACCTTCAATTTTGAATGATAGCTTTGCTGGGTAGAGTAATCTTGGTTGTAGGTTCTTGCTATTCATCACTTTGAAAATTTCTTGCCACTCGCATCTGGCCTGCATAGTTTCTGTTGAGAAATCAGCTGACAGTCGTATGGGTGCTCCCTTGTAGGTAACTAACTGTTTTTCTCTTGCTGCTTTTAATATTCTCTCTTTGTCTTTTGCCCTTGGCATTTTAATTATGATGTGTCTTGGTGTGGTCCTCTTTGGATTCCTTTTGTTTGGGGTTCTGTGCGCTTCCTGGACTTGTAAGTCTATTTCTTTCACCAGGTGGGGGAAGTTTTCGGTCATTATTTCTTCAAATAGGTTTTCAGTATCTTGCTCTCTCTCTTCTTCTGGCACCCCCATAATTCTGATGTTGGTACGCTTGAAGTTGTCCCAGAGGCTTCTTACATTATCTTCAAATTTTTGGATTCTTTTTTCTTTTTGCTTTCCCGGTTGAGTGTTTTTTGCTTCTTTGTATTTCAAATCTTTGACTTGATTCTTGCGTTCCTCTAGTCTGCTGTTGGGTCTCTGTATAATATTTTTTATTTCAGTCAGTGTATGTTTAATTTCTAGTTGGTCCTTTTTCATATCCTCGAGGGTCTTGTTGAGTTTATCGGCCTTTTCTAGGAAATACTTGGAAAACCTTACAACCATGGTTTTGAACTCTATATCCAGTCGTTTGCTTTCCTCCATTTCTTTCGTTTGTGATCTGTTTCTTTGTCTTCGCATTTTCGTTGCTTCCCTGAGTTGGTAGGATAGCTTTGTGTGCTAGGTGTTCTATATGGGCCAGTGGGTCGGCCTCCCAGTTACCAGAGGTGGACACTCTTGGTGCACCCCTTTGTGGACTGTGTGTACAGCCTTGTTTTAGTTAAGTCTTGATTGTTGTTGGTGTCACTGGGAGGAATTGACCTCCAGGCCAATTGGCTGTGAGGACCCACTGTGTCTATAATGGAAGAACTGCTGCGCTGGAGACACGCTTAGGGGGCAGGACTTGCTTCAGTGGGGTTTTGGTGCTCACTGAGTCTGCCTCTTGAATGTGTCACTTATGGATGCGAGTAGTTGAAATCTGGTGTCATCTCACACTGACCACTAGATACACTGGCTTCTGGATCTCCAATGGGGTGCAGGTCAGCTACTGTCTGAGGCCACCCAGCAGGAGGTACAGCGAGAACTACAGTTTTCTCCTCTTTGCTTGGGGTTTGGAGGTTTTGGAGCTGTCTGACCAGAGCTGCAGTTTGTTAGGTTAAGCTGCGATAGGGCAGGCCATTTATATGCAAAAGCTGCTGCTCGGAGCTTGTGTGGGTTTGTAGATTGTGCAGGGCGGGGTCTCAGGGAGTCACTAGGCTAGGGCGTGGCAAACAGCGATGGCTGCCAGTCAGCAGTCTCTGCGTTTCTGCCTTTCTGAGTCCCCGCATCCCGTGCCCCAGCACAGTAAACAATGATTGCTGCATGCACCTCTGCAAGAAAGTCACCCTCACTTTCCGACCCGATGTCAGACAGTCCCGCTTCTCCCTGTAGGAGTTTGGGTCCCCAGCGTCTCCCCAGAAACTGGAGTTCAGAGTAATCGGGAGCTTGTCTCCCTTCGGGTTGAAAGAAGCAGTGCACCCAGACACCCGCCGCCAGCCCGATTCACGTGCCTCCATACCTCAGCTTTTCAGCGCTTGTGCACGTCTCAATGCTCTTTTCTCTTTCCTTCCAGTTGTAGAACTTCCACTGAGCCAGCTTTCCCGTGGTTCTGGGTGATAGACATTTTGTCTTTTAGTTGTAGTTTTGAAATTGTTGTGCGAGGCAGCAGTTTAGGTGTTTACCTATGCCGCCATCTTGGTTTTCTGCCTGTCAGCCTTATGTGCATATTGTAAAGGCTCAGATTGAGGTGGGGTCTTTCTCTCAAATAGTATTTATTTCTTACTCTTCTATTGTATGCCAGTATTTTTTCAACAAGAACTGGTGGTGAGCCAATATGGTGGAATTTCTACCACCTATTTCTGTAGGACTAGTCATTAAATGGAATGGTAATCTCCCTCTCTGGAGCCTCAGAAAGCTGGGCACTATTTCTGCTTTGTGAAAAGGGACACTTCTTGTTTCTTCATTTGTTGTTATTAAGCTTTTAGAATAATTTCTAAACTTCTAATTGCAGGCAAGCAAGGTAGCCAAACACGAGTATTATATAGAGTATAAAAATGGCCCATTTCCCTTTCAGAGCATGCATGCTTGGGCAGGACATATATAAAAGAAAACTGGACAAGTAAAGGCAATTTTTAGTTTTTCCACTTCTAACTTTATTCAGTTGCCTTTCAGTAAATGGCATTATTTAATTTTTAAGTTGACAGAAGTAAATCTGGTATATAAAAAGTTTAAATGTTAGTTCTCTTCTCCTGATGGTTAAACTTTTGAAACCTAATCCAAGTCAAATAGCATTACTGCTTATGCATTGTGTTTTTATATTTTAGGAACCCTGATTGCTCTCCTTCAACACGTTCAATATGAAGTTACTAGTAATACTTTTATTTTCTGGACTTATAACTGCTTGTAGAGGTAACTCTTCCTATAGTTTGCCACCAAAGTTACTATTGGTGTCCTTTGATGGCTTCAGAGCTGACTATCTACAGAACTATGAATTTCCTCATCTCCAGAATTTTATCAAAGAAGGCATCTTAGTGGAGCACGTTAAAAATGTTTTCATCACAAAGACATTTCCAAACCACTATAGTATTGTGACAGGCTTGTATGAAGAAAGCCATGGCATTGTAGCTAATTCCATGTATGATGTAATCACCAAGAAATATTTTTCTGACTTTAATGACAGGGATCCTTTTTGGTGGAATGAGGCAATACCTATTTGGGTAACCAATGAACTTCAGGAAAACAGATCAAGTGCTGCTGCTATGTGGCCTGGCACCGATATACCCATTCATAATACCACGCCTTCCTATTTTATGAATTATAGCTCCTCAGTATCATTTGAGGAGAGACTAAATAATATTACCATGTGGCTGAGCAATTCGAACCCACCAGTTACTTTTGCAGCGCTCTATTGGGAAGAACCAGATGCAAGTGGACATAAATATGGACCCGAAGATAAAGAAAATATGCGCAGAGTGTTGAAAGAAATAGATGACCTTATTGGTGACTTAGTCCACAAACTCAAGATATTAGGATTGTGGGAAAATCTTAATGTGATCATTACAAGTGATCATGGGATGACCCAGTGTTCTAAGGAAAGACTGATAAACTTGGATATCTGCCTCAATCGTTCAGACTACACTCTTATAGATTTGACCCCAGTTGCTGCAATACTTCCCAAAATAAGTAAGTAAATTTTAGCCAAGGGATATTTGAATGGGGCAATGGATTGAGGGTTTTGTAAGAGAATAAAGGTCTGGCTTTTGTAGTTAAGAACCATCTATTCTTACACTTACTCAGAGTGGGATTATATGTTTTTCCCTACTTTACAAATTTTAAAACGAAACTATTAGCTTAAGTTTTATGTTCAGAATTATCATTTCTTTGCTTTTGGGTGTATTTTGTAATTCATACAAATGGACAAAGGAAATTTTTACCCTTGAAAACATCTGGAATATTTGGGTGAGATATACCTTTTGTTTACTGATAGAATTAGTGATGAGTAGCAATATGTAATTAGTTAATATTTACTGAGGAAGCTAGATGTGAAAATTGTCCCCTTTGTAGAAAAAGTCTACCAGGAATAATAACAAAATGAAAAAAGAGCTCTGTGAATGCTTTGAAAAAAGTGTGTGTGTGTGTGTGTGTGTGTGTGTGTGTGTGTGTCCCAACACTGTCACATGATTATTCTCTCTCTTTTTTTTTTCTTTTTTTTGAGAATTAAATAGATGATATTGTTCAGGATTTTTTTCCCAGTTATTCTAGTTAGAAGTATTTTTTCCTTATCAATCAACCATGACTTTTTCCTTTACTATTTCCTTTTTCTTCAGATAAAACAGAGGTTTATAACAAACTAAAAAACTGTAGCTCTCACATGAATGTTTATCTCAAAGAAGACATTCCTGCCAGGTTTCATTACCAACATAATGATCGAATTCAACCTATTATTTTGGTTGCTGATGAAGGCTGGACAATTGTGCTAAATAATTCATCACTAAAATGTAAGTATTTAGGGTATTTCTCTTGTGTCCTAGGGATAAATCATAAATTGACATTGTTCTTTTAACAGAATACTTTCACTTAGAGATGTTGACATTGTAATTAGTTCAATTTCAACTACATCATTGTGAGTTCTTCATTTAATTCTCAGATTTTTATTTGATAGCATGTCACAATAACCACAATTTCACCCTTGCATTAGAAGGTTGGGTGACTGTAAGGGTATAGTTTTACTTTCTTACCAAAACTGCAGCTATTCTCAGTAACTTTCAAGATAGGTTCTTATTTGTAGAAAGTGAAAGAGAAATAATGAAACAAAGAAATAAAAGAAAAGAAGCAAAATACTGTAAACAGGAAGAGATTAGCTAGTTCAAATTTCTCATTTTTTTATGTTAAAAAAACTTGTCCAGCCCTGGCTGGTTTGGCTCAGTGAATAGAGCGTTGGCCTGTGGACTCAAGGGTCCTGGGTTTGATTTCGGTCAAGGGCACATGCCCGGGTTTTGGCTTCGATCCCCAGTAGGGTGTATGCAGGAGGCAGCCAATCAATGATTCTCATCATTGATGTTTCTATCTCTCTCTTCCTCTCTGATAATCAATAAAAATATATTAAAAAATATTTTTGTCCAAGTAATCCTATGTCTTTTCCCAATGATGAAATCATTTACCTGAATGCTACAACTGTTTATAACATTGGACAAGAACCAGAAAGTAAATAAACAAAAATGTACTGGGTAAACAAAATAGATGTATCGAAATCCCTCTTAAAAAACAGATGATGTATAGGGGGAAGTTACAGGTCTTCCTGGAAACAAGCTTCTTTATCCATATGCTAAATTCAATTTGAATACTTAAAAAAAATAAATGATTTTGTAGTCAGTAGCGGGGGTCAGGAAACTTTCTGTAAAAGGCCAGATAGTAAATATGTATTTCAGGCTTTGTGGGCCAGCTGGTCTGAACTGTTCAACTCTGCCTTTACAGTGGGAAAGCTGCCATAGACAATATCTGTAAATTGACATGCGGTGTTCCACTGAAATGTTGTTTACAAAAGCACGTGGAGAGCTGAATTTGGCAAGGGGCTGTTTGCAGTCCCTGATCTAAAGCAATTCAGAAACATCAGGCAAGAAAAAAACCAGGGTCAATGGAACCAGATACTATTTACCAGAGGCCAGTTGCACGAAATTCGTACAAGAGTAGGCCTTCCTTCCCCCGGCTGCCGGCACCGGCTTCCCTCTGGCACCAGGCAGGAACCTGGGACCCGGGCTTCCCTCCAGCCGCTGGCAGGCACCGGGGACTTGAGCTTCCCTTGCAGCCCGCGCTTTGTCCAGAAGGTTGTCCAGAAGGATGTCCAGTCTAATTAGCATATTACGCTTTTATTATTAGGTATTTGTCATATACCCACTGTTAAAAACTTGGAAAATACAGAAATGTTTAGAAAAGAGAACAAAAAGTATCTATAATTCCTCAATATAGAGGTACAGACAAATGTTAATTGTGGGAGTTTTTTGCCTTTCTAATATTTTTCCTTGCATATTTTTACATTAATGAAATAATAATATCTTTTTATGTATAGTGTTGTATTCCACTTTTTATTATATTGGTCATATGTATTTTTATTTTGAAATATTTTAAACATACAATTAAAGAATAATGAAACACTGGTATACTCATCACTTTGACCCTGCACTTCATGTGAAAGTGGAAGCTTATTAAATGCAAGTGATGTACATTAAATGGCAATATTTGTTGCTGTAGCCGGTTTGGCTCAATGGATAGAGTGTCGACCTGCAGACTAAAGGGTCCCAGGTTCGATTGTGGTCAAGGGCACATGCCCAGGTTGTGGGCTTAATCCCCAGTAGGGGGTGTGCTGGAGGCAGCCCATCAGTGATTCTCTCTCATCATTGATATTTCTATCTCTCTCTCCCTCCTTCTCTGAAATCAATAAAAATGTAATTAAAAATATATAAAAATAAAGGCAATAGTTGTTAAAATAAAGCTAAAATTTGAGAATCTGGTATGGCACTTTAGTTAGAGACCATCACATTTTTCTTTGAGTTAGACTTTCACTGGCATTATAAGTTGGAATCCTCTGGGTAGACTTCACATTCAGTACAAGAATCCCATCTGTGACATTTGCAGTTACCTGGCCCTTCAGGTTGAGGTGTTCATTAACTGTCAATGAATGAGTAGTAGCCTATATAATAAAAGCCTAATATGCTAAGTGTCCGACCTTTCGTTAGACCATTCAATCAGTCACTATGATGCACACTGACCACCAGGGGGCAGACTCTCTGACCAGTAGGTTAGCTTGCTGCTGGGGTCCAGCCGATCAGGACTGGGCAAGATGGGCCGGACATTCCCTGGAGCCCTCCTGTGGTCCCTCCCCGGCCAGCCAACCTCCCACAGTCCCTCCTCAGCTGGCCGGCCCCGATCGGGACTGGGCTAGATGGGTCAGACAAGCTCTGGAGCCCTCCCGTAATCCCTCCCCGCCCCGATTATGTACCGGTGGGATCCCTCGGCCTGGCCTGTGCCCTCTCGCAATCCGAGACCCCTCAGGATGTCGGAGAGCTTGTTTGGCCTGATCCCTGCAGGCCAGGCCAAGGAACCCCACCAGTGCACGAATCCGTGCACTGGGCCTCTAGTATTATATAACCCTATTTCTTATCACAGGAGCAATTGACATAGGTAAGTCTGCACGTTCACTTCTTCGCCATTCAATGGTTTTAACTCACTCCTCCCTAGTTAGTCAGGACTTTCAGCCAGACCACTTTTTCTCACTGGTGCTGTTTACAGCGGGCTTTCGCAAACAGTGCTAGAAAGTAACAGGTAAAATAGGTGGGGCTAGGACTGAAAAATAAGTACATAAGATTGAGAAATAGTTTTAAAGCCACCATGATTGATTGAAAAAGGGATGTGTGTATGAAAAAGGGAACATGGCTGAGTTGAAGAAAATAGAAAATTTTATTTCTGGCCCCTGTCTGGTTCAACAGATCAGAATTCTATTGGGATGGGAATTATACTGGCAAGACTCTAGTATAGTTACACGCAAAGCAAGTTATTTTCTAATAGAAAGATTATTTACTAACATTATTTTTGTTCTTTTTCAGTAGGTGACCATGGTTATGATAATTCCTTGTCTAGTATGCATCCATTTCTGGCTGCCCACGGTCCTGCATTTCACAAAGGCTACAAACAATGCACAATTGACAGTGTGGATATTTATCCAATGATGTGCCACATCCTGGGATTAAAACCACATCCCAATAATGGAACCTTTGGTCATATTCAGTGTTTGTTAGTTGACCAGTGGTGCATTAGACTACCAGAAGCCATTGGAATTGTTTTTGGTGTACTCTTGATCTTAACCATTCTAACGTGCCTCTTCATAATCATGCAGAATAGACTGTCTGCACCACAGCCATTTTCCCGACTTCAGTTACAAGAAGATGATGATGATCCTTTAATTGACTAATAATATGTGCTGGAGTTTATACAAAGTGTCTTTGCTTAGTCACAAAACCAAGGATACACCCAAATGTGTTATAACTATGAAAAAGTATACTTTGAAAGACAAAGAATTTATACCAAGCATGCTAAAATTGTGTTTTACTTTTCTTTGTGTTTTGGTGCATTAGCTATTACCAAAAACAAAAACACCCTGAAGATAATAAAAATTGCTGGTAGATTATTAGTTAACACTATTTCTCTAACTAGAAACATTTTTTAAGAAAAATACTGCCTATGCCTTTCTTTGTGCAATGAAAATTTGACACATATTTAGATGAAAATATGACAAGATTTAGTAGGCATACTTTTCTAATAAATTTTTATATTTGTAAATGAAACAACAGAATCCTTATATAACTAGTGGAATTTGTGCATCAGGGAGGAAAATTTTCCTATATTTTTATATTGACCTTTAATGGAGTTTTTATCACAAGTAAACTCTTGAGTTAGGAAATTCTCTGTGATAGTTATATAAAATCAGTTAACCAGGCAGAAAAGATCAAGCATATAAAGATATTATTTTAAGAAAAGTTATTATAAAAAACTATCAAAGACAATGTGGTACAAAGCCTGTCTTCACCATTGTGTCTTTGTTAAGACCCTTAAGCTGTTGAAATCTCAGAAGTTTTCTTTTGAAGATTATTGCTAATAAGAAATTAAGAAAATAGAGAAAAGTGGATTTCTCTGTGCTTAATGGCTTTGTGTAAGTTATTTGTGTGTGTGCACAAGTGTGTTAGCATGTATGGGTGTGCAGACTGTATGCAACTTATGGAAGGAGATCAGAGATGGACTTGACCATAGGTAGGCTTCCACATTCCCATAGAACCCAGCTCTTAGGAAAGGTTATATTTGCATTCATATTTGTTTACCTTCTAACTCACAAGTTCAAATCATAATTTTAAAAATGCATTCATTTTTGTTACCATTTTTAACCTTCTCATGTTGATGATTATAGTTAGAAGTATCAAAGAGCTATAAAAAATTTATGACCTGATTATAAATCTGGTTTTGATGAGTCAGAATGAGAAAAAGATATTTTTATGTTAACCTTTGGGCCTTTGATGCCTTACTCTTTAGGCAACAGAGTAGTTATATTTAAAGTGGAATTTAGTATCTGTTGCTGTTTTACATTATTATTATGTTAAATGACAGAATAAGCTCTCAACAATGCCTAACGTTTCCTAACTTGAGTGCTAGGTGGAACCTTCTAATAATCAAAATTAATATGAAGAAACTGAGTTGTGACAGACTAGATTATATCTATTAGAGGAAAACTTGGGTCCAGGAACCATTCATTGGGAGTTGAGGCAAACAATTGATATTAATAGTGTGATCTTTAAAGTTTTGACAATACAATATAAAGTAGGCACCCAGTTTGCAGATACAGAAATGATTTACAGTAAATATGCAGCCCAGTTAAATGTTGATTATCTGTGATGGTTAAGAGCAATGGTGCTAATCATCAAGTGTTTAATTCACCCTGTCTGGTCTCTGCTGGTTTCCTGATCTTGGTATTTAGTGCCTATTGTATCTGGGGTTCTTGAGAAGCATTTCCACATCCTGCATAAATAGGTGACACTGATAGTAATCATAAGTTGACTGTATTAACAACATAATACATAAATGAAATAAAGCCAATAGGGCTAATTTTGCTTTTTGGCACATTTTATTTCTGAAGTTTTTCCTCACATAAAAATTATCTTAAAGGTAATAGTTGATTTGAATGAAATAATACAAAATTTTCTTTTCTACTTCAATTGCCATTGAAAAATAACAAAGAATAGAACAGTCACATTTAAAGCCCTGGACATTTTAAAAATAGTAGGAGGGTATTTTATACTATTTGAGTAGTCTTTGCTCCTTGGAATGGTGTGAGTTTTAGTGACTGCATTAGCTTGATTGGTGGTATGAGTTTCAGTGAACTATACGTGGCATCCAACCCGTGAGTAGATTTTATATAGTATGGAATAGGAAGGGATGCTGTCCATATCTTAACCCCTGAACAAAAGACATTTACCTATTTGTCTTGTCTCTCAGTCTCAAAATACTAACTTTAATTGAAATTGTAAATTTTTATATATATGTTCATGAATAGAATTTATTTAAAGAAGTGTTTATGTATTATTATATTGAACTCTGTGTTAATTCATTTGTATTTATAAAACTATCACTGTTAAAACTAATGATACTCCAAAACACTGAAAAAATATTTTAGTAAAGCTAGGCTTTTACAGTAAGGTTTTGATGTATTTTGTTATATAATTGACAAATATACCTTGCTGTTTTCTGGGTGATAGAAAGTATTTGGCTGTTTATGAAGGTAATAGGATAATTTTTATTAGGTTTTCTTTTATTCAGTGAGTGAATTCAGAATAAGTACATTAACTTATAACATTGACAGTTCTGCTGTCATTAACATGCAGGTTCTCTGGTCCATGCTCTGTACTATAGGCTTTGTGTTATTGTTCCATTAAGCTTGGTCTAAGAAGTTAAAGATAAATGTTTGGAACATTAAAGGATTAAAAATGCCTTTGCATTGCCCTGACCGGTTTGGCTCAGTGGATGGAGCGTCGGCCTGCGGACTGAGGGGTCCCGGGTTCGATTTCGGTCAGGGGCATGTGCCTTGGTTGTGGGCACATCCCCGGTGGGGGTTGTGCAGGAGGCGGCTGATCGATGTTTCTCTCTCATCGATGTTTCTGGCTCTCTATCCCTCTCCCTTCCTCTCTGTAAAAAATCAATAAAATATATTTAAAAAAAATAAAAAATAAATAAAAATAAAAATGCCTTTGCATTATTCTTGGGTTCCTGTTTCTAGCCTGTATCTGGTAAGCTTTAAGGGTGAATGCATTTAATTTCTTTTATTTGGAGGGTTTTACTTCGTTGTGAATACTTAAGCTACAAATGAAGGACAAAGATGAGATGAAAAGTGTATTTATTGTCAATTCTTAAAATAGTGTGTAAATAAAATGACATAGTGTGCTTTAAAAATTTTGTAATATAGTGCCTTAAGTTGAAGTAAAATGTATTTTGATTTATTGTTTGAATTCATAGTTAATGACTCTGATTTTAAAATGTATCTGAATAAAAATCTACCAAAACATTTTTACTGTATTACTAAGTATAGAATCCAACCTCATAGATGGTTTTTTTAATTTGTCACCATGCACAATATACATACTGTAACAGATTTTGATATGATTTAATAATACTGCATAAGTCCACATAAGCATTCATTACAGATTTTTTTAAACCCAAGATTAAGTGTATAACATTTAAAACAGTGTATAAATATACAATCCCGCATAAGGACATTATTGGAAAGAAAGATAATATAAACTTTGCAGAGCTTTTGGACTATAATTTATTGGATTCCAGTAGAAAAGGAGGAAGTTTGAAAAAGCTGATTAGAAAACACTAGGAGTAAGGGGGATTATAGTATTTAAACTTTATTTTGCACATAGCCATAAGTGGTTAATGTCTAAATGAGTATAGATTCAATAAAGTTTTCTCTAGTAATTCATTTTCTACTTGGATATTCTGTAAACACTGCTAGCTAGGAACTGTGGGAAAAAGAATAAAATGTACTTCCTTTACTCTGGAAGAGTTCAGTAACATTTCCAAAGTGGTAAAAATAAATTACTTCGGTCTACTCATGGTTTCACTCTTGAAGAGTTCTTGGATCCAGAACCATTTTCCAGGTCATGTACTTCCTTTAGATGCCATATTCACACCTTTTCCCCCATCTCCAGCCTTCTTGGTGCCTGTGCTTGGGTATCAGTTTGGTCCCAACCACACACAAGTTGCTTCCGAGAATATGTGAGAATCCAGATGAGCCTGTTGGTTCCAGGAGTCCTGTCACATATGCAAACACTGAACATATAATGTGTGTGTAGGTAGTTGTTAGTGTTGAAACTGCTAGGTCCTGTGACTCATGTCTCATGGTCAAAATTACCTGACAAGGGCAGAATCTTACCCAAAGAACAAACCTTCCCTTTCCACATAATCTACCTCCTTGACCTCTAAAATCTGATCTCAATCATCAATAAGCTAAATTTAGTGGCTCATCCACTGACAGCTCTATAATGATGGTTAACAGATATACTGTATGTCTCCAGTTCAGACCTCCCTCCTGTGTTAAAGATGTGAACTGCCATTGACCCAATCAGCATTCTTTTCATATCTATCATGACTGACTTCACTTTCATAGAGCTGGTGGAAAGGATCAATAGAAATTAATGTAAAAATAATTCTAGACAACTCCACAGTACAAATACACATTTTAATAAAAGGGTTCCTATAGGTCAGACCCAGACCCAGACCCAGACCCAATGGTACTGATTTATATGTGTTTGAATTGTCCACTGAGGAGAGTGAATTTTTTTACACAATATATCTGTGAAGGCTTTTTTTTTTTTTTTTTTTTTTTTTATTAAAGACATGCAGAAGTGTTTCCAATGAAATGGTTGAGTATGTAATTCAAACCAATCCTCTTGCTGGGAATTAGAACTCTAGAAAAAATATAAAAGATTATGCTGTGGCAGTGAGGATTTACCAAAAAAGTAAAGAATCAAGAGGCCAAGATTTAGAAAAAGGAAGAAATCTGTAAAAGTGAGTTCCTTAATAGTATCTGAATTCTGGAAGAGGCAGCTGAGTTTCTGCAAAGCTAGTAAAAAAAGTGGGGTTTTAAGGGGAGTAGAAGGAGAGAAAACAATCTGAAAAAGACCAAGATAAGTAGAACACTTACAAATCATAACAGCTTACTTTACACTATTTGGCACAAATAACTTGAAAATATAGATGAAATGGATAATTTCCTAGGAAAAATATTTAACAAAATGATTCCAGTAGAGAAAGAAAACTAAAACCAATGTTTGTATTAAACGTTGAGAAAATATCAGGCCCATAAGATAATCTTTTTCAGTGCCTTTTAGGTTTGATTATCATTAGAGTTGCCTAATAAAACTGGTGTTCTAGAAAAAGAAATACATAAGTTTTTGAGGTGAGTATAACATTGATAAACCTGATAATAGCACCAAAGAAAGAAAATTACAGACCAATCTCAAAGGTGTGTGTGTCGGGGGGCGGGGGGGAAGCAAAATGGAAAATCAAATCCAACGACATCAATAGCTAAATTTAAATACCCAGCATTCCAATTAAATGGCAGAGATTGTCCAATGGGATAAAAAAGCATGATCCAGTTACATGTAGTCTACAAGAGATACACTTTAAATACAAAATTGCAAATTGAAAGCAAAAGGATAAACAGTTACATACCATGCAAACTGTCAGAAAGCTGGATTACCTATATTAATATTATCAGGCAAAGTAATCTTCAAGGCAATAATTTCCAGAGATAGGGAGGGACATTTCTAACGTACTAATATATTAGAAAGATAACAATTGTAAATGTTTACACTTAAAAAAAGCTTAAAAGTTCAGGAATCAAAAAGTGATGGAAATAAGGAAGGTAATTTATAAACATAGCTGAAGATTTTAACACTCCTTTCATAAGTAATTGATATAACAACCAGACCAAGAAAAAAAACCAGCAAGGATATAGAAGACCTGAGTGATGGTATCAACCACATTGACTTAAATGACACTTAGAGAAGATTATAGCCCCAAACTGCAGAAGACTTATTCTTTTCAAGTGCACATGGAATTATCACCAAAATAGATTATATGCAGGACCATAAAACAAGTTTCAGTAAGTAATCTCAAAAACCTGCAATCTTATAAAGTATGTTTTCTGACAATGGAATTAAATTATATTCCATAACAGTAAGATTAAGAAAAATCTTAAATATTTAGAAGTTAATATACTTTTAAATATAAATCAAATGAGAGAATATATTAAACTGAATTGAATGATAACATACCAAAGTCTGTAGTCTGCAGCTAAAGCAGTACTTAGGGGGAAACTTATAGCCTTGATTGCCTGTTTTTGAGAGGAAGGAAGGTTAAAAATAAATGATGTAAGCTTCCTCTTTAGGAAGCTAGTGAAAAGATGTAGAAAGTCCAAAGCAAGTGGAAGAAGAAAAAAAGAATCAATGAAATAGAAAAGCAAAATAAAATTAATAAAGCCAAATTTTGTTTTAAAAAATATTAATAAATTGATAAGCCCCTAAAAAAAAGTGACTAAGAACAAAAAAGGAGCTAGCACAAATGAGCAATATCAGTAATACAAGAGGGGCCATCACTATTGACCTGTATATATATAAAAGATTTAAGGGAATATTATGGCAATAAATATTTGGATAAAATGGCAAATTTCTCAAAAAAATACAACTTATCAAAATGAAACAAAATCAAATGGCTAATTTTAATAGTCATATCTATCACAAAAATTAACTTGTTATAACCCCATAAAGAAAATTCCAACTCCAGGTGGTTTTACTGATTAGTTCCACCACATTTACAGAAGAAATGCTTTTCATAAACTTTTACACAAAACAGAGAAAAAAGAAACACATCCTAACTAGTTTAATGAGGCTAGTGTAACACCATTACCAAAATCTTACAAAAATATAAAAAAAAAAACATAGGTAACCCCTATGAACAAAAATTCCTTAACGAAATATTATCTAATTAAATTCAGCAGTATTTCAAAAGGTAAATACACATGAACAAATGGAATTTATCCCAGGAATGTACTTTGATATTTGAAAATCAATGTTATTTATATTAATAGGGAAAAGGGAAACATGGTTGTGTTAATAAATGTGGAAAAGGCATTTGGCAAAATTTGCCAGCTGTTTATTATTCAAAACAAAACAACTCAAAAAATTTGGAATAGAAGGGAACTTAAAGCTGATAACACACACATATACATTTATATAATACATATATTGCCACATATATAATGTCACATCTATTTGCCACAAATCTACAGCAATATCATACTGAATTATAATATTTAAATAGCATAAACCCACACCTAATGGACTGAATGATGAAATAGTAAATGTTTTTTTTCTCCAAGATCAGGAACAAGCCAAGGCTGTCCATTCCAAACACTCCTATTTAATATTGCACTGGAGGTCCTAGCAAGTGCAGTAAGACAAGGAAAAGAAATAACATAACTGAAAAATAATAAAACTGTCATATCTACAGATGACACAATTGCATATGTAGAAAACCCAAAGGAATCAGATAAACTAGAAGTGAGCTTTACAAAATTGACAAAATTGCTGCATAGAAGGTCAGTCAATGTGTAAAAATCAAGTGTATTTATCTATATATCAGAAAACAAAAAATGAAAACTTAAATCTGGTATCATTTATATTGGTATCATTAAGCATGAAATCTCTAGGAAGAAATCAAAACACATGCAGAATTTTTGCACAGGAAATTATAGCAATGAGAAGAATTAAGAAAGACAACAAACAAAAAAATGAAACAAACAAACCCAGAAAGCTATATCAGGTTTATAGTTTGGAAGATTCAATATTGTAAAGATGGCAATTCTCAAATTTGTCATTGCATCTAAGCATTTCGAGCAGGGTTTTATTTCTCATGGAATTGTATAAGCTGACTTAAAATTTTGTAGAAACATAAAGGGTCAAGACAATTTTGAGTAAAAATAAAATGATAGGACTCACTCTATGTGATGTCAAGAACTATCATAAAGTTATAACTATTAAAACTATGGTATTGATACAAGGATAGACAAATAGATGAACAAAATAGATGACCTTTGTTAAAATGAAGAATCCATATTTATGTGAATGTATTAGACATCTCTTGTATACCACCTCAAATCTACTCAACTCACCCTTTACTCCAGTTTCATCTTGACTTAGACCAACTTCCCACAGATGCAACCTAACAATGCTTAGCCTCTTTCTTCTGGGCCCAGACACTATGGCATTGGGAGCCTACGAGATTGCATTTGGCACTTGTGCATGAACTACTCAGATATACTGGAATTATACCCATGAACCATTCAGCCAATGGGGTTGGAGGCCAATGGGTAAATGCTTTGCTTTCCTCTCCCATTCCCCACGCAGTCAATTCTGAGGTACATTTCCTAAGGTTCCTCTGAAGGCCCTGTGGGATTGGGCACTCATAACAGCAGCCAATTCTCTAACTTATGCTTGTATAGGCTTTCTCTTCATTTCTCCTTCACTCCCTGTCCCTCTCTCGTTTCTTGAGATCATGTCACAAATAAATTGTTGATATAATAAGCCTTTGTCTCAGACTCTGCTAATGGGAAAAACTCAGGTTAAACAGTGGATTCATATAATATATCCAACAAAAAAATGTATACATATATTCACCAAAAGACGGAAAAGAATGCTCATAGCAGCAGTACTCATAGTAATATCAAATTGGAAATGGTCCAAATATCCAAAAACAATACATAAATTGTGTTGTATATTCATGTAATTTCATGAAGCAATGAAAATAAACTACTGCTACACACAAAACATGGATGATTCTCGTAAAATCTTGAGTGGAAAAAAGCCAAACAAAAAATGAATATATATTGTATGATTCCACTTAGGTAAAATTTAAAAATAGGGGAAAGTATTCTATTGTGTTCCGACTCAGAATAGTGTTACCTCAGGCAGAGTTAGAAGGTAGATTGGGTCCTAAGACGGTCTCTCTGGAGTGCTAGTCATTTTCCAACTTCTATTTCTTTTCTATAATGAAGTTACATGAATTTGTTCACTTACTAATAATTGACAACATTTATTATTTACTTATACATTTTGATTTTTACTTCAATAAAAAGTTAAATAGCAATACATATTACAAAGAAACAGAGCACGAACCTCAGACAAATAAAAACTTTCAGTGAGTAAAAAAATTAAAAGGGCTAAGGCTTAGAAGATGAAGTATCTCAAATGGTATAACAAAAAGAAGAGTTGGTGCCCAGTCGGTGTGGCTCAATGGTTGAGCGTTGACCTATGAACCAGAAGGTCACTGTTTGATTCCAGTCAAGGGCACATGCCAGGGTTGTGGGCTCGATCCCCATTAGGGGGCGTGCAGGAGGCATCCAATCAATGATTCTCTCTATCACTGATGTTTCTATTTCTCTCTCCATCTCCCTTCCTCTCTGAAATCAATAGAAATATATTTTTAAAAAAACAGCTGATGGAGGATGTTGAGCAAAAATGGTGGGGTGAAGGCACTTCATCCCTCTGACCTGTTAAAGAATCTTATTTACAATTAGTTAACTAGTCTAAATTTCATTTCTACTAATTTTTGTTAACTGCATATAAAGTATGGCCATGAAGACATGCAGGTAAAACCAAAAACAAAAAAGCTATCAAAGGATGATGATGACTATATTTTTCACAGCAAACTAAAATTTTATTTTCCTTCAAGTAAACTGCTGATATTTTACAGGACAATAAGTATTATAAATAAAAGAAACAATAATCAAATCTTCTATCAGAATTTTAATAATTTCATCAAAGTTACAGAATTTACTTTCTTCTTACTACTAAGGTTAATAGCACTTTCTAAAGTGAATTTTTATGGTACCGATTCAATGTACAGATAGCACTTAAGGAGTAATGCTTTTAAACAGACCAATTTCTTTCAGTTGTTATACTGGTATCTTAGTAATGCAGGTAAGTTCATAGCTACAATGCAAAGCGAGCCATCGTGACCTGTCTCATTTCTAAGATCTTTAATCTGGAGTTTAGACTTCTTGAGTTTGTTACCTACCATTTAACTTCTTAGTTTTTAAATCTATGGTACATTTCCAGTGATTCCATTCTATCCTATTAAGAGGTTCTATAATGAAATGAGAATTAGGTGCTAACATTTTCTATTGGCATTAAGAAATAATTCTCCCACCTCATTTTAGGAAGCACTTAAATTCAATTGTATTTTTAACTCTGCCACTTTTGTTCTCTACATCTAATTTATCCTTTCTTTCTGAAATACATTTCCCATTTTTCCTATTTAGCCAGTTGGTGTATATTTACACATGAAATCACAATATTTTCTAGGGCCCATACATTTTACCTAACAGGGTTTAGGCTAATTCTGCATCTTCAAATATTCACATCTAAAAGATGCTTGTGCTCTGTTACTATGGGTTACCAGGAATAAAACAAACATTGTTTTATCTAATTTGATTTTAATGTAATTAATGATTTAGTTTTCAAACAAGCAAATAATTATAGAACAAGAGAAAACATTGCTGAGCTGCTGTCCATCTCTAATACTTGGGCCAGTGCCAGACCAAAAGGAAAGGAATGGATATTCACAGTGTTATAAAACATCAGAGTAAAATGACCAATCAGGAAGCAGCAACAATGAATTCTATGACAAATAATATGTTCAGTCTGAATCTGCCAGTAACTGAATTTTTTTGGGGGGGAAATAAAATGAAAACCCAAGTCCTTTGTAAAGATATAGGACAATGAATGCCCAGATACATCCTGCTGTTAGGAAAACAGTCTCTCCAAAATTCAATACACAAAGGTGGTCCCATTTAATTTTCAACAGTTTTCAATTTCTTCTTGCTCTCCAGCAAACTAAATTTAAGTACATTTCCACATTATTGGGGAATGATCTGAAACTTCATTCAGTTTGAATGACAAGTATTCTGTGACATGGGGTAAAAAGTTGTCTTTTGCAACCAAGTTATAAGACATAATTGTCAAGAAAGTGCATTTCACATAAAAGTACCCATTAGGACTGAAACTTAAAGTGCAACATATAAGGTACTTTAAATAGTGCAAAGTTGTTAAATATATACATTATATGTGCCAAGTCCAAATAAAGCAGGATCTTCTCTCTGCCTACGCCAAACAGGATGATGGGAACATACTTCCACATTTGGAATCCTTTGCAGGTATGTGTATTTTGGTCCATCTGTGTGTGTGTGTGTGTGTGTGTGTGTGTGTGTGTGAGAGAGAGAAAGTCTGTGCCTGAATATGTATGTAACTGCTTTCGGGTCTGTGCAAACGTCTCAAGGTGGTTTCCTAGAATTTGAAACCTTTAAACACTGACATATTTGCTCAATCTCCACTTCTAAGTAGCATCAGGCTTGCAATAATGGTTGAGCTATTTCAGCCTGCATATCTGGTAAGGCAGGTATTTGACTACGAATTAAATGTTTAAAGAAAATTATAAAAAATACAATAACTATAACGCTACCGAGAGAGACCCCTATGAAATAAGCGTTTGACTCTTGCTCGTGTTCTCCTGGCTTGCCACTACCACGGTGGGGTGGAGGGCTCTGTGTGTGAGTCATTGTCCTCGGAGCTGTTGAACTGAGCAGATCCTGGACGCTCCTGAGTGACCCGTTGTGTGGCATGGCGGGGATACTGAGGAGGTGGCAGAGCAGTGGGTACAGATCTGTGGAGTTCATAGCTTCTTTTGTGAAATTCTTTCTGAAGGCAGGACCGTGGGCTAAAAATATTGGATGCATTTCTGCTAGTGCATTGTCATAACCGTGGTTGCCTACTGTAAAGATAAAATGCATGAAAATGTTAGCCAACCAGCAGGCATTCAAATGGAAATAATTGTGGTACTGTCTAAGTCTGAACAAGTAAATGCAAACTTTATCCAATTTGACTTTTAAAAGTCTTTTACAAACAATTTTTGCTGTTGTCCACATCACAGTTCACTTTGGGAAATGAAAAGGTAGCTTTCTCAGGCCAGTATGACCTTGAGCAGCAGCAGATGACCTTGAGCAGCAGAGGATGAAGGGGAAAGAGCAAAACTGAGCCAAGTCAAGAGGAAGTGAAACTGATTTTTCTTTATTTTTTGGTGGCAGGTAAACTACTTGTTAGGTACCTACTATGTTCTAATGATTGCTGTAAAGGTAAAAGATAAAGGTACTCTTAGACATGAAGACAATAAATTCACAATTACTAACAAAACAAGAAAAGCAAGAGATAGAGAAAAAGACACCCCCCCCCAAATCAAACCTCTAGTTACACTTCCAATCCACTACGGAAAAACTAGTCAGGACCCGAGGGTAAAATTTTGACTTTCGAGGTTCAGATCAGGATCTAACTTAGTATTGTGTGCCTAAGTATGGATACAAGTAAAGCAAAATCTTGAGTCTTCTGACTTACCAAGTGATACAAACCTCAAGGATGAAAACTCCTGCATAATAAAAGCTGCACTTCATTTATGATTTACTTTATTTTTGTGAATGGCATTGCGATTTTTTATTTTATTTTGAATTATAGTTTGCATTCAACACCTTTTTTGTATCAGTTTCAGGTGTGCAGCATAGTGGCTAGGCTTTCATTTAGGTTACAAAGTGTTCCCTCCACTAATTCCAGTGCCCACCTGGCACCATAGATAGTTATTACAATATTGTTGACTATATTGCCTATAATAAAAGCTGCATTTTATTAATCCTCACTTGAGGATATTTTTCCCATTGATTTTTTTTTTTTTGAGAGTGGAAGGGAGGGAGAGGGAAGAGAGAGAGAGACATATCGATGTGAGAGAGACACATCAACTGGTTGCCTCCCATATGTGCCCCAGCTGGGTCTGGGGATTGAACCTGCAAGCCAGGTACATGCCCTTGATCAGGAACAGAAACCATGACCCTTTGGTGCGTGGGTTGACACTCTAATCACTGAGCCACACCGGCCAGGGCTAAAATCTGCATTTAAAGCACTTGTGCTTATTAGCATGGTATCAGGGTGCAACGGAGAAGGAGCTACTGTTGATAAGATGGCAACCTAAGAAAACTGACCGGCTTTATTTTAAAGGTGGTGAGGACAATGACTAGCAAATCAGTCTCTAGTACCTATATTGCTACCAGGAAATATGTAAATAGGAACACAACATTTTTTAAAAAAATCTTAAATCAATTTTTCTGAAAGTCACAAACTGATCCTTGGTCATCTCCTTAGAGCAGTGGTCGGCAAACTCATTAGTCAACAGAGCCAAATATCAACAGTACAACAATTGAAATTTCTTTTGAGAGCCAAATTTTTTAAACTTAAACTTCTAATGCCACTTCTTCAAAATAGACTCGCCCAGACCGTGGTATTTTGTGTAAGAGTCACACTCAAGGGGCCAAAGAGCAGCATGTGGCTCGCGAGCCGCAGTTTGCCGACCACTGCCTTAAAGCAATTCCAAATCTACCAAAAGAAGTCTTTCTAAATGCCATAGTTCTTTTGTGTTCACTCAAGTAAAAATAATTCTGGCTTTATGTAATCATCTGTAATTATTTGACAGGGTAAATTATGCTATTCTACTGAATTGGTAGCATCAACATTGGGAAGTATGCCATTATAGAATTTGCAATTGATTGGATGATTGTTCTGTTCATTTCTGTAAGAAGTTGGGATCTAGACTCCCAGTCATGAAGACAAAGGTAATTTTCTCATATCCCACTTATTAGAAAATCGGATTTGAAATGAAATCATTATGACTTACAAAATCTTTCCCATGAATAGGGACTTTGTTTTGTGTGGCAGCCCCTACCATAAATGCTTGGCCCAGTAGGTAATATTTAATAATAGATGCCTAAGGGCAGTGGTTCTCCAACTTCAATGTAAACTGAGACTCCCGGGGGCGGGGGGGGGGGGGGGGGGGAGTGCAAAAACACAGATTGCTGGGCTATGCCCTTACAGTTTCTAATTCAGTAGGTCTGGGTTGGGTCCAAGAATCTGCATTTCTAACAAATTCGCAGGCAATCTGGATGCTGCTGGTCCAGGGAATGCACTTTGAGAACCTCTGCTTTTGAACATAAGGGCTTAATTTCTTGTAGAACTCCGGCTGAGAAGAACTGTAGTGGTCAATATTTAATTATTTTGTTGAGTAAATGGACACAATTTAAAATAAATAGGAACATTATTAAGGTTTCCTGTCAAAAATAGGGGTGACCAATCTATTGTGTAATTGAACTTCACCAAACCAAATTTCCAGAGAGTCCCTTAAATTCATGTTAACTGCAAAGTTTTGAGCAACCCTTCTAACATAAGCGCTAACTGCACACTATAGAATATCTGAACATATAAAGGCCAAATAAATTATTTTTAAAGGCCTTCTTAAAATGGTCCCTCTCATGTCATTAAATATTGGTTTACAGATCATTATTTGTATGTAAAACCAGTTTTAAGAACAAGGAACCATGTATATGTACATATTACAGAATGACATAGAATCTGTCACTATGAATTATGTATACAAGTGCCATTGACAGGCAACTGCTTTTCTTTTCATCAATAAAGATGACAGGAACCTAGTTCTACCTAAAGGGTCATTTTTGCACATCTGCTATATATAGCAAGGACCAATAACCCAAACAGCATTTCTAGATAGTCTGACACAATGTGGATCCTTCAACATTCAAGTAACGGAGTAGAAACAAATCCCAATGAACTGATAACTGATCAGGAGTGCATGTTAATATAGAGATCCACCAGGAAGCCCATGCCAGGTAGTCCAACAGAGGAAGTTTAATATGGGGACTAGTTATAAAAGTGTTGAAGAGCTAAGAAGCAAACATGTGATGGTGAGGTTATCCAGTGTTAGACAGTGGAACCTCCTACAGGGCCCAGGGCTGGAGGGACAGAGGAAGAGGTGGTTGGTTTTACCAGAGCCCAAAAGCCAGGGCTACTTAACCAGAGTTGAGGTCAGTGAGATAGTTGAGAGCTGGGATCACAGAGGAAATGAACCCATTGTTAGAGACACAGCCTGAGGCAGAGTAGAGAACAAATACCCTGGCTTACAAACTCCTGTCAGGGTGTTCTATTGGTCAAACCTAACCAGTAACCAGTTAGCAAAGGGAACTGGGGAATTTAATTTAGTCTTTAGAGGTCAGTGACTGGTGATACAAAACAGACAAAGAAAAGAGCAGGGGAGCTTGAGAGCAAATTGCAAATGACAGACACAATGGAGATGAGTAAAATTCTGCAGATGACTTTTCCATTTGGCTAGCTTGTTAAAGCAATGTAAGAAGAGAAAATTACACATTAAGGATGGCAGAAAGTGCCTTATTTTGCATGTTTGAATTTTAAATGGAACTTCCATTATATTCTGAATTTATACAGAGGCAATAGCTCCAAAATTATATCACGAGGTATTAGGAAAACACATCTTGATATATTATTTTACATGACACATTAACTTCTTTTTAGAAATGTTTCCAAGGTATAAAGCAAAGTTGGCCTACATTTGGTAGAACCAGAAAGAAGGGAAGAAAATACTAGAAAGCTGATAATTGCAAATAAAAAAAGAGTTTAAATTCTAATGAAATCAGGAGGCCTTGGCCCGGTAGCTAAGATGGTTAGAGCATAACCCCAATATGCCAAGGCTGCAAGTACAATTCCAGGTCAGGACACATACAAGAATCAACCCACAAATGCATAAATAAGTGGAACAACAAATTTCTCTCTCTCTCTCTTCCTCTCTCTTCCTCTCTCTCTCTCTCTCTCTCTCTCTCTCTCTCTCTCTCTCCCTTTCTCTTTCTCTCTAAAATTAATTAAAAAATTCTAATCAAACCAGTATATAAAACAGAGAAAATAATTCAATTACATTTCAGTTACATTTTTCTCAGGAACATCATGTTTATAATTAGCAGTATAGGTCACTGTGCATATTTTTGGTCTGGCTTCAAGAGAAGTAAATGATTCATTTTTTAGGAGGTTACCTCTTTTTAAAGCCCCAAGAGTTGGTCTGAGTCTTTACTTTGCTATTAATATATAAGACCAGCTAGTTATTCAACCAGCAAATAAAGTGCTGTATTATCCATCGCGTCCACATTAGCACACAGCGATGCAGAATGGGAAGAAATAACTGTAGCATACTCACACATAAGGCCATCTGACTTATTCTGTAAAATGTACCACCCTTCGTCAGCCACTGCTATAATTGGTTGAACCCGGTTGTTGTATTTGTAATGCCATCTTTCTGGAATCTCTTCTTTTTTGTAAACAGTCAGATTAGGATGCGCATGAGCTAGTGCCTCATAGACTTCATCAAATTTACCTTTAAGAGAAGGGAGGAGAGACACTCAGAACAAAAGACTCACTGCTACAATCGAATAAACTATCATGGCAATAGAGGTCATTCAATGCACACACCCTACTGAGGTCACAAGCCAGCTAGCTAGCTAGACACTTTAGAATTCTCATCCCTTTTAAGGAATCTTGAGTAGAAAAGGGGGGTGGAGGGAGCAGGGACTAATAAATAATCTTCTGCTCTAAGTAAATTATCCTTATACAATTAAGAGATTATGTAGAACCTGAAATCTCTAATTTGAGATTTCTTAATAACTTAAACATACACACAATGCATGTAATACTGCAACACCCAAACTAAAACAAAGGGCTGCATTCTGCTAGTTATGAGTGCATATTTTCTTATCTAGAATAAGAAAATGGAGGGGAATGGAGGGTGAGGACTGGGACAGGACAAGGTGAAGGTGGGAAGCAGACTGCAAAGTAGACAAGTTCTTCAAAACCCTGGAGGTCTTGCAAAAGTACTTCACATGCAATAAACTTGGGCACTGTCTGCACTTGTTTGTTATTCAAATCCATTTGGTAGGGGTTCCTCTCTGCCTTCCACACCCGGCAAGGCGACACCATACCGATTTTATAAGGAAAACTGAAGGATTGATGTGATTTTCTGAAACAAAAACAAACTTGCTATTCCATACTGAATTTGTTGAAAAGTTTGTGTGCAGGCACGTATGCCTATTTTAACATTCACCATTTCCTATGATCCTCTGAATTCCCCCGTGAAGGACAGACTCTCATTTGGGAGGTATACTGCTTTTCCAAATCTGTTCTCTCATTTGAGACCTAGACAACCCTAGGACCTGATAAGGAAGAAGCCAGAGGAGTTGGTCCGAGTCTTGCTCTGTCTTACATTGTGATCTGGGGACGTAATACTTGGTGACAGACTGACATGAGGCTTGGAGGAGAGATTTCTAAATTTTGAAATTCTTGTTATTGCTTGCCTTACTTATAGTTAAGAAAATGAAATCTTGGGTTGACCAAAGCTTCCTCCTTCTTACATTCCACTGCTTCCTTATTAAGCAGGTCCTAAGGAGATACACACACACACACACACACACACACACACACACACACACACACACACGAAGCCCGGTGCACAAAATTTGTGCACCGGGAGCAGGGGGGCGGGGTGTTGTTCCAGAGCCCAGCTTGCACCCTCTCCAATCTGGGATCCCTCTCACAATCCAAGACTGCTAGCTCCCAACCGCTCGACTGCCTGCCTGCCTGATTGCCCCTAACTGCTTCTGCCAGCCAGCCTGATCACCCCCTAACCACTCTCCTGCCAGCCTGATTGATGCCTAACTGCTCCCCTGCCAGCCCGATTGCCCCCAACTGCCCTCCCCTGTTGGCCTGGTCACCCCCAACTACCCTCCCCTGCAGGCCTGGTTCCCCCCAACTGCCCTCCCCTGCAAGCCTGGTCACACCCAACTGCCCTTCCTGCAGGCCTGGTCGCTCCCAACTGCCCTCCCCTACAGACCTCGTTGCCCCTAACTGCCCTCCCCTGCTGGCCTGGTTGTCCCTAACTGCCCTCCCCTGCTGGCCTGGTCACCCCTAACTGCCCTTCCCTGCTGGTCTGGTTGCCCCCAACTGCCCTCCCCTGCAGGCCTGGTCCCCCACAACTGCCCTCCCCTGCAGGCCTGGTCCCCCCAACTGTCCTCCCCTGGAGAACTGGTTGCCCCCAACTGCCCTCCTCTGCCAGCCCAGTCACCCCTAACTGCCCTCCCCTGCAGGCCTCATCACCCCCAACTGCCCTCCTCTGCAAGCCTGGTTGCTCCCAACTGCCCTTCCTTGCAGGCCTGGTCCCTCCCAACTGCCCTCCCCTGCTGGCCATCTTGTGGCAGCCATCTTGTGTGTTGGAGTGATGGTCAATTTGCATATTACCTCTTTATTATATAGGAGATACACACACACACACATATATATATATGTGTGTGTGTGTGTATCTATATATATATAGATAGATAGAGAGAGAGAGAGAGAGAGGGGTGGGGCAGAGAGGGAGAGGGAGGCTTTTAGGGCTTCTATGAAATCAGTCCTTTTCTATCTTCCCATTGCAACTTCTCTGAGAAGGGGGTTGAAACTTTCATCATATTAAATGATTCCAAAATGGTTAAAGACAGCATCAATTGCAATATTCTAGGAAATAGTGAAAAATTAGACTTTAAGGGATACCAGCAAGTTGGTTTAGGGCAGTGGTCGGCAAACTCATTAGTCAACAGAGCCAAATATCAACAGTCCAACGATTGAAATTTCTTTTGAGAGCCAAATTTTTTAAACTTAAACTTCTGCTAATGCCACTTCTTCAAAATAGACTCGCCTAGGCCATGGTATTTTGTGGAAAAGCCACACTCAAGGGACCAAAGAGCCACATGTGGTTTGCGAGCCACAGTTTGCTGACCACGGGTTTAGGGAGATAAAATATTCTGTTAGCAACCTACAGCTGTCGGAGGGGAGGGTGTCTGGGGGGCTGGGTGAGAAGGGCGAAGCAAATTGAAAAACAACTCATAAATACAGAAAACCGTATGGTGATTACCAGAGGGAATGGGGGTGAGGGGAACAATAGAAGAGGGTAAAGGGGAGATAAATGGTGATGGAAGGAGACTTGACTTGGGTGGTGACCATGCAATATACAGATGATGTATTATAGACCTGTACACCTGAAACCTATATAATTTCATTAACCAATGTCACCCCAATAAATTCAATAAAAATTTAAAAGATTCTGTTAGCATATTTTCCAGGAAGTAGCTAGGCCTCCAGGTAAGCATCTGCAGACACCGCTGAAGGACACCAGGAAAGAACCAGCTCAAACAGGTTAAGGCATCTATTATGAACTTAAGGCAACTAAGAGCTCATTTTAACAGTGAAATTCCCACTTCTGAGAGGGCCCTGGATACCATTTTCTGAACATGGGGTGCATGAATAGGCATGACCTACTACTGCGCCCACACCTACCCTACACCAACCCTTACAGACTATGACAAAAATTTCCATCATGAATATGCACTGAAGTGACAGGATAAAAGCAGAGGCTCCCCAGTTTGGGGAGCCATGGCTTTGGAAATTATTTCCCGTGGGCTCCTTATTTGGGGGCAAATAAATTGTGCTTTGTGGGGCAAATTCAGTTCAGTAACAACGACAACGACAACAAAAAAGGGATTTTGGTTTTTTTTTCAGAATCTAAGGAGTGAATTCCAGAATATTACCATGGCACAGGCAAGCATACTTTAAAGGCACAGAAGCAAAAATTCCCCACTCAATGGCCCTGGGTTTATGCAGACTGGGTCTCAGATCAACAGTCAGACTCACCTTCTTTGGGCAGGATGGCTGCTACTGGAGACTGGTCAATCAGCAGGTAGAGGTCTTTATCCAGATACTGGTTGAGTTCTATCACCTTCTCCTCAGAACACTGGGTCATTCCGTGATCACTTGTGATAATTAGGTTCAGAGTGTTCCACAAGTTTGCCTTTTTCAGCATTTGTATAAGGTATCCTAACTTGTTGTCAATATCTGAAATGACAGGCCCCATGAGTGGACTGTCAGGTCCCAAATGGTGGCCCATGTCGTCAGGGTCTTCCCAATAGAGAAGACCAAGATTGATGGGCTCTTTTGATGTAAACCATTCAATAATTTTGGCAACCCTTTCTTCAAATGAAACGGACTCATTGTAAAGCATGTAGTGAGTAGGAAAGCTCTCATGGATTTTCACATCTGTGCCGGGCCACATGGCTGCACCACTGGTATGTCCAGCCCTCTGATTTGTGATCCATATTGGTGTTGCTTCTTCCCAAAACTCAGAATCATAAATATTCATGTTATCCAAGGAGAAAGATTTGTTCAGAATAGGATCAAACATGTCATTTGCAACAATCCCATGATTCTCTGCAAAGAGGCCAGTTACCAAGGTATAATGGTTAGGGTAGGTCTTTGTAATAAAAATATTAGTAACTTGCTTCACATGAACACCATATTTCATAACATAATGAAAATGAGGCGTCGGAACTCTATATAAGTAATCCCAACGGAATCCATCAAATGAAACTAGTAGGACCTTTTGCTGATCTGGTTGGAGAGAAAATGTAATTGAAAGTGTTAATGCAGCAAGTATGAAGGCTGTGCAGAGGAGTTTTGAAGTCATTTTCAAAGTACTTGATCAGTTCAGCATAAGATAATCTGTATAAGAAAAAAACATATAGAAGCTAATTTAGTTTTATATTTTTTACTTAAAACTGAGAGTGATGGTGCTGAGTAATCCCAGTTATAAATCACAGCCTGCAAGGATTACGTTACAGAACTCCATCTTAAACAAGAGACCTGAGTAATAAAGTTAAGAAGTTTAGCTGCATTAGAAACTGTTTTACTTTCCAAGAATTTATCAAGAATCAAAACATTCCTCAAAGAAATTATTTAAATAGGTTCCCAAACATCACTTAAAAATATGATATACTTTACATACAACTTTTCAGAAACATTTTCAGGTTGACTCAAACTTCTCACAGTCAAATACCTATGAACATATTTATCATTATTAGACCTACTATAGGAACCTAGAAACAAGAAAGTACTGTTGGCAAACCCAATAATAATGCTTTAGAATATACACTGAGTGGCCAGATTATTAAGATCTCTGAATGCATAATAATCTGGCCACTCAGTGTATGTGTGTGTGTGAGTGTTTGTGTGTGTGTATGTATATATATATGTATATATATATATGTGTGTGTGTGTGTGTGTGTGTGTGTGTATATATATATATATATATATATATATATATATATATATATATATTTTAGAGGCCCAGTGCATGAATTTGTGCATGGGTGGGATCCGGCCAGCCTGGCCAGGGGAAGGGGACATGGGCGGTTGGCCAGCCTGCCTGCTGGTCGAACTCCTGGTCAAGGGGATAATTTGCATATTAGCCTTTTATTATATAGGATATACACTGAGTGGCCCGATTATTATGCGTTCAGAGATCATAATGATCTGGCCACTCCACTCAGAGAGAGAGAGAGAGAGAGAGAGAGAGAGAGAGAGAGAGAGAGAGAGAGAGAGAGTGTGTGTGTGTGTGTATATATATATTTTTTTTTTTCAAAGCCAAAGCCTGCCCTGGCAGGGTAGTTCAGTTGGTTAGCAAGTCATCTCAATATGCCAAGGTTGCAAGTTTGATCCCTGGTCAGAGTACAGATAAGAATCAACCAATGAATGCATAAATAAGTAGAACAATAAATCAATGTTTCTTTCTTTCTCTCTTCCCTGCTAAAATCAGTAAGTATATAAAACTTTTTACAAAGCCAAAGCCTTATGTTTGGTTCATCATGGTTAGAGATGTTACTAGAGAGAGAAGAAAATACATTAACTTGGTTTCTTGAAGAGAGACATAAAATTTGTGATATTCAAATATATTTGTGAAATGTAATCTGTCTTCATTTATTAATAATCAAATCATAGCCTTATTTAAACAATTAGATTCTAAACTAAATATAAACAGAAACATATTTTTAGTAGATATTTCCATATTTATTTTATTTTTCCCCCAATCACCATTTATCCCTATACCCTCTTCCACCTTCACCTGCCCCTTTCCTCCCCACAATCACCACACTGTGCATGAGTTCTTTTTTTTCTCAATCCCTGCACTACCACCCCGAATCCTTCCCCACTTACACCCCCACCCCCTCACACACACAAACCAGAGCTGTCTGCATGCTCTTTATCTATGACCTGTCTTTATTTTGCTTGTTAGTCCAGTTTGTTCATTAAATTCCACATATGAGTGAAATTATATGGTATTTGTCTTTCTCTGACTGGCTTATTTCACTTAGCATAATGTTCTCCAGGTCTATCCATGCTATCACAAAGGGTAAAATTTTTTTCCTTTTTATTGCATAATAGCCTTCAATTGCCTAAGTGTACTACAGCTATTTTATCCACTCATCTACTGATGGAAACTTGGACTGCTTCAAAATCTTGGTTATCGTATATAACACTGCAGTGAACATAGGAGTGCATATATTCTTTCATATTAGTGTTTCAGGTTTCTTCGGATAAATTCCCAAAAGGGGAATTGATGGGTTATAAGGCAGTTCTATTTTTCATTTTTTAAACTATATTTTTATTGATTTAAGACAGAAAGGGAGAGGGAGAGAGATAGATAGAAACATGATTCTCTCTGTGATGAGAGAGAAACATTGATTAGCTGCCTCCTGCATACCACCCCGCGCCCCCCACCCCCCCAACCAGGAATCTCAAAACCCAGGCATTTGCCCTGACCTGGAATCAAACCATGACTTCCTGGTTCATAGGTAGACACTCAACCACTGAGCCACACCGGTGGGGCCATTTTTCATTTTTTGAGGTAACTCCATGCTACTTTCTACTGTGGATGCACCAATCTGCATCCCCACCAACAGTGCACAAGGGTTCCCTTTTCTCCACATACTTGCCAACACTTGTTTGATTTATTGATGAAGCCATACTGACAGGTGTGACATGATATCTCATTGTGGTTTTAATTTGCATTTCTCTGATGATTAGTGATGTTGAGCATCTATTCATATGTCTATTGGAGAAGTGTCTATTCAGATGCTGACCTTCCTAATGTCAAAACTTGTTAACATTTAATCTTATAACTGATTAAGATTAAATAATCTCTTTGGACCAAGGTTGTTGGTCTGTTGTTTTTTTAAACTGCATATTATTTCTAAAAAGCTTCCTTTTCCCCCTTCCAGCCTGCCCCACCCCCACCCCAGACCCTCACCACCCCATTGTCTGTGTCCAAGGGCCATGCATATATGCATACACGTTCTTGATTGATTACTTCCCACCTGCCCCCCTTCCCCTCTTCCCTCTAAGACTCCGCACTCTTTTCCATGCTTCCATGTCTCTGGATCCACTCCATTCATCAGTTTGTTACTTAGATTCCACATATGAGTGAGATCATGTGATACTTGTCTTTCTCTAACTCACTTATTTCACTTAGCATGATACTCTCCAGGTCCCTCCATGCTATCTCAAAGGGTAAGAGATTCTTCTTTTTTACTGCTGCATAGTATTCCATGGTATAAATGTACCACAGCTTTTTTTTATCCATTCATCTACTGATGGGCATTAGGGCTGTTTGCAGATCTTAGCTATTGTAAATTGTGCTGCCATGAACATCGGGGTGCATACATTCTTTCTGATTGGTGTTTCGGGTTTCTTAGGACATATTCCTAGAAGTGGGATCACTGGGTCAAATAGCAGTCCCATATTTAATTTTCTGAGGAAACTCCATACTGTTTTCCATAATGGCCACACCAGTCTGCATTCCCACCAGCAGTGTAATAGGGTTCCCTTTTCTCCACATCCTCGCCAGCTAAAAAGCTTTTATTCAAGAAAGCTAATAAGAGGCAATGTAGATAAATAATACATATGTAAATTTTGTTGGTTCTCATTGGGCTTGCAAATCAAGCAAGGATTTTTTGTTCTTCCCCTTTCCTGTCCATTCTTGCATGAAGGTTTTGTAAGCCCACCAAAAATTGGATCTAACCATACGTTGTGCCAAGAAATCTCTTGAATTCAGCTTTGACATCTTCCTAATTTGAATTACTGAAGACATGTTTAAACCTCAAAAAACGAACCTGTCTTGCCTTGCTATATTAGAGCTACAGGTACATAAAAACTTCTTGGCATATTTGCTTTCTTTTCAGATGCAATAATTCTATTTTGTTTGCTTTTTAAACATGATTTTACCATACAGAGAACTAAATTAGTTAAACTGAAATTGTCTGAGGCATAGGTCTCCAGACAATGATTCAAAATTAAATTTAAAAACTATTTTTCAAATGGCAATAGTGTTTCCTCTTCTGGAAGGGACATTAAAAATCAGTTCCAATAAGAAACTGCAAATATATTTACTAAGATATGTAGATGAGGATGGTGGTTCCTTTCTCTTTCTCCCTTTTCCATCACCGTCCTAACACAAAGAAGGCTAATATAAACCAAATATAATTTAAACCTAAAAAAAAAAAAATCAACTACGCGAAACACCTGATTTTCCTCTAAGTAAATTCATTCAGTAACCGTGGTAAGCAGGAAAGAACTGCTTTCTCGGGACAAAGGAAAACAAAGGCTAAGTGTTGTCTAAAGCATAAGAATGTTTGAAAAGCAGAACCGACATTCTCACCTCCATGACACAGAGCAAAGAGAGAGATGGGGGTGGGATGAACGACATCTCAGATTTTTCTTTTTTCATGCATGAAATGCTGCACAGGGCGGCGGAATCCCTACCTCTGGGTCCAAATTTCTCTGGGCCGCTTTCCGATTCCTTTTTCCTCCAACCCTCCCCCCCACGCCCCACAGACAGCCTTGGAAATCTGGAGGGTAGGGGCGCCAAGAAACGCGAAGAAGAGGGACAGTGGAGGAGGAGCAGGTGAATCGACATCAAGAAGGGTCGCCCCATCGCCTCCGCTGGCGTTCCACCCTCGTCCTGGGGAAGGGTCGCGGCGTAGGGCACGCCCCCCCGAGGCCTGCGGATGCCCCGACGTGGGCTGTGTGTGTGCACTGGGGACTCGTTTGGGGATCCACCAAGAGCTCACAGGGTCGCCAGAAGGCAAGCCTCCCACTTCCCTGGACTCTTACCTTCGCAACGATCCGGTCCGTCCGCATCGGTTTGGGGAAACAGGAGGCAGGATCTGGAGGGGGCTCCCTTCCTCAGATCCGGGGCAACAGCGGGGAGGGTGGCGGGAGCCTGGGGGACCCCTTGAGCCCGCAGCCGCTCACCCGCACGCAACCTCAGCGCAGAGCACCTGACCAGCACCGCGTCCACGCCGCCGGCTCCGCCCCTTGGCTTTCATTGGCTCCGGTAGAGACACCCTGTTGACGGGTTCCTGGGAGTCGCTGGAGACCCTGTCAATCAGCGGGAGCGGGCGGTGCTGCCTGGGTTTGGAGGGCGGAGAGGGCAGGAGCCGAATGGAGCTGAAAGCCAGAGCTGGCCCAGCCGGGAGGCCGGGGGCGGGGAAGGGGACCCCTGCTTTGCCTAGCGTGCCTTTTCTGTAGTCAGTGATGCAGAGATTATAATGCGCTACCCCTCCGGCATGTTTGAAAAGCAGTGGTTTGTGTGCTCTAACACTCACTATTTTTGTTAAAAGCGACTTTTATTTTCTTACCTGTTCTCTTAAGTGGGTTTTGTGTTTTTTTGTTTGTTTGTTTGCTTTGGGGGGTGGTGTTTTTTTCTTAACACAAATTGATCGGTGACGCCATACCCCAGGGGCTTTGTTCTGAGGAACACGGCAGGATGTCGTTAGGACGTTTAAATTTTCTTTCATTCTTTTTATTACTTGGTGTTGGTAGCTGCTTTACTTCACATACGTTTAATTTAAAATCTAGGATTTACTTCAGCCAATTCTCCAGCCCCAATGTTTGTTGTCCAGGTTTTTGCAATATGAGGTCTCAGGGATCTGCAGGAGCGAGGCACCTGAGAATGAACGGATTGAATCACGCCAGGTTCAGGATACGGCTACTTTGCACAGGGTGTGGGGGCAACAGCTACTCTGATAGTTACACCTGGGCTCCCCACTCTGTTTCTAGCTTTGTTTCCAAGTGACTGGTAAAGCTCTGAACGCCAGGTCCTATTTCACTTTCGGGAAGTCTTCGTTGGCACTGCTTCTTCTGTTCCTTTGCTGTAGTGAATTAATTTTTCAAGTTTGTTGGTAATCCATGGTATTTTTAGGCCGGCGGGAGTGCGGTGGGCATGTGCACAGTTTGCCAATTTGATGCCAACTATAATTACCATAGATTGTAGCAGTGATTTTGAGCTCCCCTGAAAGGATTTGTACACCTATACAACTGGGCCTGATTCTGACCACCCTGCAATGGGCAATAAGACCTTAAAGAATGTCACAACTTAAATTTCAACATCTAATTAGCCCATAAAACAGAGCGCAAAACCAGTGGCTTTGGCTGCTCTGTCTGTTGTTCATGCTCCCTGTCTGGTAAACTGGAGCTGTAAAATGCATAGACATTCCTGTTGATACTGAGTTAAATGAGACAAACATTTTGGTCATAGTTTTTTCCCTTTCTCTCTATTTCTTACGGAGGGGAGAGTTCCTACTCCATCAGCTCACTTCCGGTTGTGTCATAGCATCCCACAGGGCATTGGGGCACTCTGTGGGGGCCTTTTATTTGTGACTACTTGAGTTTATAGTTTAACACGCGTGGGATGGAGATTGAAAGGGAGGCTGGTTTCTGTGTTTATCTGGACACAGTGACGATGAAGTTGTACAGATTGTTCCAAGTCTCCAAAGCCCTGTCCTTTGAAATCCCCCGAACTTGGAACAGGTGGTCCAGTATTGTAAGTCCTTCACCCCCCCCCCCCAAATAGGTCAACTCTATGTTCTCCCCAAACTCTCAAAGAACAGCTTATGCTGATTAGAGAACAGAAGTAGGGGAAACAGGCCTTTTACACGGGCCGCTGAACATTGTTGGCCTCTGTTCAGATGACACTCTGCCCTGCTTTGCAAACCCTTTATGGAGGGCACGACTGTGTTCTCCAGCCACCCCTGTGAAATAGCATGGCGCAGCTGTTAACCACAGTACCAAACTCGGAAAATGACTCCTCAGGGGCTCAGTGAGTGCCAGACACACTTTCCAGATCTCCATAAAATGATATTTAGTGTTCAACTGGTAAGCTTGTTATATAACTCATGTCCCTAATGGAGAAAAAAAATCTGGCTTAAAAAGTATAGCTAAAGAAATGATTGTAAAAACATGGATTCCTGCTTACTCTGTACCACCTTCCTGCCCCACCTGTTGTCCCATTTTCTGTCCAATTGCAATAACTACTCAGCAAATCATGGTAGCATAAATTGATATTGACTATAGCTCTTCCTTTATTTTATATTATTGAATTAATATAATCATCACCGAGCTGGTAATATTTTTCTGAATAATGGAGTGAGAGAAGAACCAGTTTCTTTCATGGGTTTTGGGGTAGGGATGGGGTTCCCTCTGCCTGCCTAAGGCAGTCTAATAGGGATTTGAGGGCTGGATTCTCCCATAGGAGCTGGAAGAAGTTTATGCTAAAACTGACATATGATCTGTTCATTTTGAACTAGCCAAGAATGGCTCTGCCACAGAAGTTTGGTTTTCAAAACTGGTCTATAACCCATGGTAGGGAAAATGAACAAGTGATTTTACAATTTATTTATTTTTATTTTTATTTTTTAAAATATATTTCTTTATTGATTTCAGAGAGGAAGGGAGAGGGATAGAGAGATAGAAACATCAATGATGAGAGAGAATCATTGATCGGCTGCCTCCTGCATGCCCCCTACTGGGGATCGAGCCCACAACCCGGGCATGTGCCCTTGGCCGGAATCGAACCTGGGACCCTTCAGTCTGCAGGTGGATGCTCTATCCACTGAGCCAAACCGGCTAGGGCTGATTTTACAATTTAAAAAATCTGTAAGAATTTAATACAATCATACAGTAAATAACTAAGTAAAAGAAAGTCTGTCTCTTAATCCTTTATAGAACACTAGAGGCCTGGTGCATGAAAATCATGCACTGTGGAGGGGGGGCGGTTCCTCAGTCCGGCCTGCGCCCTCTCACAGTCTGGGAGCCCTCGGGGGATGTCTTAGCACTGCTGTGGAGGCAGGAGAGGCTCCCGCCACTGCAGCTGCATTCGCCAGCCGTGAGTCCGACTCAGGGCTTATGGCTGAGCGGCACTCCCCCTGTGGGAGCACACTGACCACCAGGAGGCAACTACTTCATTGAGCATCTGCCCCCTGGTGGTCAGTGTGCGTCATAGCAACAGTCGTTCCACTGCTCAGTCGATTTACATATTAACCTTTTATTATATAGGATTCTGCAAAATGTGGGTCTCATGTATTCAACAGCCACAGGTTAGGAACCATGAGACTCTAGTTCTGGACTGACCTTAATAATTTTTTTCAATATGTTTATATTGATTTTAAAAGAGAGAGAGAGGAAGGGAGAGGAGAGAGAGAGAAACCTCGATGAGAGAGAAGCATCAATTGGCTGCCTCCTGCACGCCCCCTATTGGGGATGGAACCCAAAACCTGGGCATGTGCCCTGTACAGGAATCAAACCTGCAAACCAACTGAGCCACACGCCAGGGTAGAACTGACCTTAATTCTTGATAAATAGGACTTCACTAATTTGGACTCATCAGAAGAAGTACAGTAAAAAAAAATTAATTACAGCTTAGTCAAAGACTTAGTCCAAGTAGTTTTATGTCTATTAGTAATTTGGCTGTTAATGATATATTTGTACTAATTAGAACTATATTTTTACACAAACAGTTATCATGCTTTTATCTTCTGAAAGCTTTATGCAAGTCAAAGATAACCTTATAAACTTGTTTGTATTATTGTATTTCCTAAATTGTATCATAGTGTATTATTTTCTCAGGACTATCAGAACACACTACCACAAACTGGGTGGCTTACAACAAATGTATTTTCTCGTAGTTTTGGAGGCTAGAAGTCTGAGAGCAAGATGTTGGCAGGGCCACACTCCCTCCAGAGGCTCTAAGGAACACCCCTCCTGTCTCTCCAGCTCCTGGTGTGTCTGGTGTCCGTGGCTTGCTGCTGCGTAACTCTACTGCAGGGATGGGGAACGTCCAGCCAGTGGGCCATATAAGGTCTGAGAAATCATTTGCCCTGGCCCTGCCAAGGCATAAGGGGTGAGTTAATGAAATGTTTGACAAAATATAGCAGGGCTAATTTTTAAGTTGATGATTTTGTATGACCCACGAATGATGTTATAAATATTCAAATGGCTCTTGGCAGAAAAAAGGTTCCCCACCCCTGCTCTAATGGCTACCTCCACCGTCACATGAGGTTCTTCTCTCTGTCTCTGTCTCCACATAGCTTCCACTAGTCATTGGAATGAAGGCCCACTTTAACCCAGCAAGACCTCATCTATACTTAGCTAATTATATCTGTAAAGGTCCTATTTTCCAAATAAGTTCACATTCTGAGGTTCCAGGTAAATGTGAATTTTAGAGGGACACTATTTAACCCAGTACACGTAGCTAGCAGAATGTTTAATTTTATAGCTCAGCCTAGATAAAAAGTTCACGAATTATTATTAAAATGGCTCAAATCAAGGAAACTAACAACATCTAATGCTGACAGGAATGTGGAGCAACTTCCACTATCATACATTGCCAGTGGGAATGAAATAGCTACTTTGGAAAACAGTTTGGAAGTTTCTCAGAAAGTTAAATATGCACTTATCACACAACCCAGGAATTGCACTCTGAGCTATTTAGCCAAGAGAAATGCAGATATCCTCTCAAAAACTTATATGCAAATTTTTAATGTGTTTTTATTTATTTTTAGAGAGAGAGGGAGAGGGAGAGAAACATCGATCAGCTGCCTCCTGCACACCCCCTACTGGGAATTGAGCATGCTACCAGGCATGGGACAACACTCAACCAACTGAGCCAGGACTATAAGCAAATTTTAATAGCAGCTTTATTCATTATCATTAAAATCTAGAAACACCTTACATGTCCTGCAGCTGTGAATAGATAAATTGTGCTATATCCATAAATGGAATAAGAAGAAATGAAAAACATAGATGAGTCTCAAAAGCATTTTGCTAAGTGAAAGAAGCCAGATAAAAATGGCTACATGCTGTATGATTCCATTTACTAGTGTATGACATTCTAGAAAAGTCAAAATTATGGGAGAGAAATCAGATTGATGGTTTCCAGGGATGGGGGTGAAGGGAGGAGGGAATTATGATTCCTACAAAAGGGCACCAGGGAATTTTCTGATGTGAGGGAATTATGATTGTGATAGTGGTCACATGACTACATAAGTGTCAAAATTCAGGAACTATACACCTGAAAATATTAAATTCACTATGCTTAAATTATACCTCAATTAACAACAGCAACAAAAACACCCCTACTCTGTGATCATTCCCCCAAAGGCCATGTATTAGGCCCACCCAGTGGTGTTTAACTTTTCCTGGTCACTTTTCTGTGTGTAGTAGAGCATGTTCATTCAGGGTATAAGAACCTGCAAATGCAGGAACTCCTAGGGGCCCCTGATCTGCTAGTTTTCATGTTCTTCTGTTGTAGTGTAATCCCATCTTACAAAGGACGCCTCAAAAAGTCGAATTATGGAGTCATTTTTAAAAGCCGGCGGCATACGAGGGAGCAAAAGCGCTCCAGACCTCGCAGCCCCAAACAGCTTGCCACATCTGGCTTATGTGCAGAATATCACAAAAGTATCAATTACATCTTTGGGTCTGGAATGAGGAACCTGTTTCACGAAAAGCATTCTTTACAGAAGCAAAAATTGAGCAAGTTAGTTATTTAAAGTATTTACGAATCACTGAATCAACAGAAACACATTATCTGGGACCACTGGGGCAATTTAGAATAATTGTGCTGTCCAGATTCCGGGACCACTGAGTCAACCGAAACTCAGTTATCTGTAGCTACTGAGACAATTTAGGATAATTGTGCTGTTCTGATTCCCAGAAGAATGTGCTTCAGTAACCAGTGAGATCACAATCAATGGGATATTCAAACCATCATCAATGGAGTATTGGGATAGCATACATAAGTTCAGAAAATCAAAATAACTTTCTATTGTTTTAGCAAACAAGTAAGTACAGAACCCAAACAGCAGTTTCTACCTGAGTTGCTTGCTACCATACTTCACTTCCACCTAAAGAAAAGACTGGGGATCACACAGCAAATAAACAATTACTTCCTAGGCTAGAATTGAATATTATTTGTTGAATAACTGACTCAGCCTTGGATGTGCAATTGCAGGAGGAAGGGGCAGTTGTCTTTTGGTATCTGGTTTCAGGCTTGTTTTGATAGATATATTCTCCGAAGAAGCCAAGTACAAATTGTACACGCCGTTGTGGTGTGTGTAGTGAAAACATTAGGCCAAAACCATGTTTTCAGTTCTTGTAAAGAACACATCCCTTCGAAGTCTCAAATACTTGGTATAACCTCACCATTTGTTTCAAAAAGCATTGGTTTGTCATAGGTGTTGTAATTCTGCAAATTTAGTATGATTGTGGGAGGACCTACTCCCAGATCAAAAGGATGTCTTTTCCACTCTAGATACTTACATTTAAAATGTAAATGTAAAGATCCTTAGCAACTATTATGTAGCTGGAGGGTGCCCAGGGTTCTTTAGTAAGTATCTATGAATATGCAAAGCAGGTAGCAATTGCTTTATGCCTATGGCTTTCTTGGCATGGAGGCTGGGAAAACCATGGGAGGCATTCCCTGGCTCATTCCTGCATGGCTGCAATTTTATAATTAGCAATTCATCTCCCTGCCCTCAAGCTTTTCTCCCTGGAGTGATGCCAGATCCATCTCTATTAGCTTTTCACTCAGGCGTGTGTGTGACTAAGTCTGTCTTATTCACCAAAGTAGCTCAATTTGTTGGGGAGTAAGGCCCTGAGAGGAGTGGGTCAGTCTGGTGAGCATTTTCTTTTGAGAGGTGACTACATAGACTGAGAACCCTAGAGGACAGTGAGAACAGGAAAGGAAAGGAAAGCTGACATCTCTCATAATTTGCTTAAACTTAGCTCTGCTCTTTGACAGTCATAAGCAGCAGTCACCTAGGGAGCTATAAAGGCATAGGTGACAAAGAGGACACTTGACTTATGGAGGCACTCCAAGTTTTTCCTTCATTTCTTTGAATAGCCGTTGGTCAAAGTTTTTATAGAAAATATTGAAATTCATCAGAAAATTCAACATCTGATGAATTTTCTGATATCAAATCCTTGAGAGCATTGCAATTCTTGAAGTCACTTTCATCTTTATGCATCCACACTTGTTGTCACTTGTTGTCTGATTTTACAAACGACTCTGTCCCCTACACCTTGCCATGAGCCATCTGCTGCCCAGGTCTCTGCTCTCTAATGGTGTTGCAGAAGACCAAAGAAAACCAAGGACGCTTCTGAGAAAAAAAGGAGGGACACTGTTTAATACGCCAGCAGCCTCAGGGAACAGCCTTCCAAATCTGAGTGAAGGAACAGGCATGGGGCTTTTCTTTATATGTCCCTCCCTGTGATCTTTGTCCCACAAACATGGATTATGCTTCCGGTCCTTTTCGTGGGCCTTGCAAGAAGGCCCCCAGGTGTTGGGGATCTCCAGGCCATATCTGATGGTCTGGCCTGGCGCTAGCGTTAATAACCCTCCCTTCCGCGAAGTGCACTGTTCACAGTAACAGGTTCTGCAAGACCAATATCTGGGAAGGAAAGAGGGACTTAATTATAGGTTATCAGGAATGTACACAGAGCTTGCTGGCTTGGATTCAGATCACTAGCCCCGAATATAAGGGTTACATTGGAATTAGTCCTTTTTAGCCTTCTCAATGGGAATCCTATTTCATCATAGAATCTGTGGAATGTGAGTGGAGTTTTGCTGATTTACTCATCTATTCTTGCTTAGAAGCAAAGATGTATGCATGTCTGGGCTCATTGGCCTTAGCGGTGCTATTCATGGTAGTGGACCAGAGTAAACCTAATGACCCATATGCATAGAGATTTAACCTGTTATTTTCTAAATGAGAGTTTTATTGAAATACTAGAGGCCCGGTGCACAAATACGTGCATGGGCAGGATCCCTTGGGGTGGTCTGTGGGGATTGGGCCCCAGCTCATGTCCCCAGCCTTGCAGCCTCGCAGCCTCGCAGCCTCGCAGCCTCGCCTGGCACCTTGCCTTGTCCTGGTGCTGCCCCCTCACCTGCTCCACCATCCTACTTGTGGGGCGATTGGTCAGGGGCAGGCCCCCAACCTGGCTCCCTCAGCACCTGGGAGCCAGGTGGCGGCCTTGCCCCCCACTGCTGCTGCTGCTGCTGGGCATCATCTGCAGGGTGATCGGCGGGGCGATTGGGCCCCCGCTTGCACCCGCCTTGGCCTGGTGCTGCTCGCTCACCTGCTCCACCATCCCGCCATGGTCCTACTCTCATCGGGGCCCATTGGGGTTGGTAGTGCCTCCACTGCCGTCCGCTGTCAGCACTGCGTCGCCTACACCTGCCATGTTCCGCACCACCCCCTGGTGGTCAGTGCATATCATAGCAAATGGTTGAATGACGGTCTGAGGGGACAATTTGCATATTAGGCTTTTATTATATAGGACTAGAGGTCCAGTGCATGAATTTGTGCACTGGTGGGGCCCCCAGGGGGGTGGGGAGCTGGGACACGATCGGCTCTCTGGACGGGTGTTGGGATGCCCTTGCTGGCTCGGGATCTGGATCCGTCCTGCTGACATTAGCGCTGGTTGTCAGGAGCCAGCTGGCGGCTGCTTTTATATTGTTTCTTCCTAGTGGAGCGTCTAGGGAAGGGAAGCGTCTACAGTGCCTGAGGTTGACTTCCAGGAGGTTGGAGGCACTGTTGGGATTGGGCTGGCGGTGCTGGTCCGTTGGTGCCTGGCCCATTCTCCGAAGGTTGGACCTGCAGGACTACTGAGGGAGTGAGTGACTGCCGCTGGGCTGATGGGCGGCCAGGCTGGTGGGCCGCTGGGATGGGTCAGTCAGCTGTGGGAGCGCACTGACCACCAGGGGGCAGCTCCTGCGTTGAGTGTCTTCCCCCTGGTGGTCAGTGCACGTCCTAGCAACTGGTCAACCAGTTGTTCAGGTTGTTCTGGTTGTTTGGGTGTAAAGGTTGCTTAGGCTTTTACATATATAGATAATTCACATAGCACAGCATTCACTCATTTAAAGTACACAAAGTTAACCTGCCATTTAGGGCCTCATTGGTCTGCTTTAATCAAGTGATGTAACTGAGGATGACCATTCTATGGAATCAACCCAATTTTCATTCACTGGATCAAAATAGAGTAATGAGACCATTTTACGTGTGTGTGTGTGTGTGTGTGTGTGTGTGTGTGTGTGTGTGCGCGCGCGCGCATGCATGTGTGTGTGTGTGGCATAGTGCTCAATTGTTTTTGAATTATATTTTGAAGACCTTCACCAACATTACTGAGTTTCTCATGGCCACTCACAATATTCAGTGAGAATGGGTAACTTAACCAAATCTATATATCTAAACATTCAAATTTGGGGCAAAATATAGTAATTTGTACAAGAGAGAAGCAAACAGAGGTGATACAGACATACATAGGACTGAGAAATTAGCTCTGACTGAAAAAGACATTGGGATTTCATGGTAGTAGTAGGCATGAGAGTGGATCATGTAGAGGCTGATATTGAAGCATTGAGAGATGGGTGGGATTTCAACAGAGTAGATGAAAATGACAGAGAAGACAGTAAGCAAAATCATGGGGTGAGAAAGTCTAAGGCAGTGGTCGGCAAACTCATTGGTCAACAGAACCAAATATCAACAGTACAACGACTGAAATTTCTTTTGAGAGCCAAATTTTTTTAAACTTAAACTTCTTTTTAAACCCCACTTCTTCAAAATAGACTCGCCCAGGCCGTGGTATTTTGTGGAAGAGCCACACTCAAGGGGCCAAAGAGCCGCATGTGGCTCGCGAGCCGCAGTTTGCCGACCACTGGTCTAAGGTATAGTTAGGAATAGTAAATAGACCTCATACTGTACTATAGGGCATTGAAAACTGGGCTGGAAATTTAGAGTAATCCATGTGGGCGGTTGTGGCAGGTGAAGGTCTTTGAGGAAGGACCTATTGTGAATAGAGCAGTGGATATCATTTTGAATCAGCAGTAATGCCAGGTGCCATGTGGTCCAGCACATTGACATTTAATTAATGTAAATGTTTAATTACTTAAAAAAATGAACATTACTTTTTAAAACTAACTCATTTGGCAGAAATTGCCAGTTGTCATGCCATAGCCCAGACTCACCATTCTTTTGTTCCTTCTACTGAAAAATATAAAGTACTTTGTCATTTTGACTAGTGCACATCGAGACTCAGTATGCTTTCCTTTCCTTTCCTTTCCTTTTCCTTTTTTCTTTTCTTTCCTTTTCTTTCCTTTCCTTTCCTTTCCTTCCCTTCCCTTTCCTTTCCTTTCCTTTTCTTTTCTTTTCCCTTGGTAACATCCATTGGCCTATTCTTAGTGCATTGTGTGGTATATGTTGTCATGTCCTGTGTTTGCAGTGTCACCCAGTTTTGCAATATGAACCTGTCATCAAACCACAGCCTTGTGAGTCAAAAGAAATAGGCATGTCAGTATGAATGCATGTATGCTTTCCAGTCTTTTATGGAGGTGACCTTATTCTCATATGCTGCAAGTTTGCACATTTTCATTAATCACAAAGTCAATAGAAAAGGGAGTGGGGTGCAAGGCAATGGGAAAAGTAGGAGGGACATTTTAGAACTTTTCAGAATGGGTACTAAAGCCTTATTGAAAAATTAACAAACTCCACTAGGCAGCTGTATGGAGTAGGAGGAGCATAGATGAGATGGGTACAGAGGGACAATTATAATTATAGAATAAGAGTCACCTGTATGGGAGAGGAAGTGGGCATGAAATAGAGTAAATAACAATATTACTAGACTTATGATAACAATGCTTATTATTTAGTGACAATCGGATACCAGGCACAATGCCAAGCAGCCTACAGACTGATGAAATCCAAATGGGTCTTTTCCTACACCAGCTCAGGGAAGGGGAACTTGGAGAGATTAAGTAACTCATTTAAGTTCACATAACCGCTAAGTGGCAGAACTACACTGTTAATTCAGCTCATAAAGACTCCAAAGGGTGGGTTTGGGAGACATATTCTGGGACAGACTTACTAGTACTTGATCTTCACACAGACAAGACCTCAGTTTGGTAGGAACCAAGCTCATGTGTTTGCTGACAAGGGATCATTGGACTTTATATTAGAGTTGAAGTTTCTGGATGTCCTATTTGGCTGGAGTTCCTCAATGGTATGAGTCTGCGGAGTGGAGAGTACGGTGGAGGAGTGCCTGAGCCCAGACCTGCATTCATGAAAGGAGGATTTGGTATTAGGTCAGCCAATCAAAAAACTGAGTTCCTTTATCAGGTGATGCAGATGCAGGGAGCTCTCACTATCTCTTCCTTCAACAGCCAGCACACATCCTATGTGAGAGAGAGGTGAGTAAAAGGGCTGCCCCATCATCCAGAGAAGGGCCACCCTTAGAATTGAAATGACATTGGGTTAAGAATAGCCACTCAATATTGAAATAAAAGGTAGAAAGATCGGTGAGTAGGGGTTTGAAAACTTTGATGGATACTTTATAAGAGGAAGCATGGGCATTAATAGCCAGTGTTTCAGGCTCCATCGCCAGTTGTGGGGGGTCGTGCGGGAGGTGGCCAATCAGTGATAACCAGGGCAGAGTAATCATGGCAGAAATGAGAGAAAGAGCCCCAGGATGGCAGAAGTGGAGATTGATCAGCCAATTTAAAGCTACTAATTTGAGTAGCTGCTGTGATCCTAGCCCTGTGATAATGTGTTGGGGGAGCTGGATACAGGGAAGCATAAAATACACTCTGCCTCCAAAGGAATGAAAATGCTGATTTGAGAGAGATGACACAAAAGCACATGAAATCATCACAAACAATACAAAGTTGTATTTAGTCAAACCCTACATTGATACCTTTTCAACTTCTCAAGGATGTAGTCCATTTTTATTGGAAGGGTTGTTATTCTCACAATACCTGAATGCTCACATGTTGCCTTCCCAGTTCACACCATCCTCACTTTCCCTAAAACTTCCAGGGGTTCTTTTATTTTAAGGAATTTCTCAAGTCTAACAGTGTTGGTCCCATAACCTTCTGCATCACTGTCAGATCTCTAGATAACATGGTACAGCTTTGAGCAGCACACTTGATTATCTATTTTGTGTGGAAGGAGAAGTGCTCTTAGTGATGGAAATAGATTGATGGTGAATGACTTGGCTAATTTATCTGGGCCCTGGCAGGACCTGGATTTGAAGTGTGAGGATGAGGAGGCAGGGGGAAGAGGTAAGTGGGACTTATGGGTGTGGGCACCAAGCATGCAGATCTTTGTCTCATGTTAATGCCCACAAAGCTCCTTCTGCAAAAGGGGATCTCAACCATGTGGTGGATGGATGACTAAGCGTGTGACTGTCAGCCAACCCTCTTCTTGGTCATTTCAGTTCTAGTGCAATAGGCCCATGAGCAGTAATGGTGGCAAGGATGGAGGTATCTGGCAACTAGTTGAATGGGATTCAGCTCACCAAAGCTTATCTAGTCACCTGTTGAATGACAGCATAAAGACAGATGCTAAGCTTTACTTGAGGAAAATAGAAACACATTGTCCTTACTGAAATTTATACCTACTCCAGTGTTATCTCCATCAAAAGGCATCAGAATGCCCAGCCAGCATGTCTCAATAGTTTAGGGTCAGGTCACAATTTAACTCCTGGTCAGTTTCGGGCTCGATCCCAGTTTGTGGGGGTGTCCTGTGGAAGGTGGCCAATCAATGATTCTCTCTTATCATTGATGTTTCTCTCTCTCTCTCTCTCTCTCTCTCTCTCTCTCTCTCTCTCTCTCCCTCTTCCTCTCTGAAATCAATAAAATATAGATATTTTAAAAGAGGCATCAGAATACCTATCTATCATGATGTCCTACAACAGCATTTCTTCAGACAAGGGACTAATTTTCCTGCAAGGAGGGGTAGCAATGATCCCAGATAAAGCCGGCGTACTTGAATGATGCAGTGGCCTCTCAAAGAATACACCCTGAGGTTAGAGTTTAGTCCTCCATTTTGGAATTTATGCACTAAAACAAGGGCAATATATGGTGCCAAGTCCCCAATAGTTAGAATGCACATGTCTGAGAACCAAGGTGTAGAAGTAAGAGTGGACACCTATACCGTTGCTCCTCAATTCCCATGTGTGGAATGTGTTCTTTCTATCCCCATAACTTCAGGCTGTTAGGTTAGAGGCCCTAGTTTCCAGGAAGGGATATGTCTACACCAGTGAGAAAGTAAGAGCTCTACTGATTTGAAGCTGTGTCTACCACCTTGCCACTTGGGTTTTCTCATGCCAGTGGATCAGACGGGAGTTATAGTAACGGGGGGGGGGGGGGGGGTAATTGATCCTAAGTCTCTTGATGGGATAGGGTGGACATTATTTAAAGGGTCAGGAAGGAGTATGCTTAGTTTTCGATTTTCTATCTTTTTATCCTTCTGAGGGCTGAGAGATTTCCTTCATGTCTGATTTTCCAGTTCACTAATTCATTCATCTTTTTTTGTCCTGTTCTTTAGTCCAATCTTTTGTGTAATTTTTTCAGCTATTATGCTTTACATATTTCCAATTTTAATGATTTCTAATTCTTCATATTGCTAATACCTTGCTTTATCTTGTTAAGAATATTTATTATGTTTACATAAAATACTTGATTCACCTCAGTACTTTTACTTTGGATGGAACATCTGAAAGATTTTTGTACTCTTTTGAGTTTGAGGTTATTGTACTCCTTAGATACATGATAATTTTAGACTTTGAATTTATGTTTCTCTGTATGTATATTAATAAGGTGAGAGGAAAGACTGAAGGACAGGCCCTAGCCTAGACTAAGTGAATCTTGATGTATTTAAGGATAGGAGATGATCTAAGCCAGCGGGCAGATGCTTTCTCTTATAAACTTTACTGCAAGGTTCTCTAACACCTGTTCAAAGGTTCTCTAACACCTGTTCAAGGTTCTCTACCACGTAGAGTTAATTTTTTGTATGGTGTGAAATAGGGATCCAAGCATGTTTTTTTTTTGTGTGTGTGTTCTTTTCTTCGTGTAGATAACCAGTTATTCCAGCATCATTTGTTGAAAAGTATTTCTTTGCTTTTGAATTTCTTTGGTTCCTTTGTTGAAACAATGCACCTCATAAGTATGGGTCTATTTCTGGACTCTATATTTTGGTCCATTGATCTATCTGTCTATCCTTATGCCAATAGTACGCCGACTTTATTACCAAAGTTTATAGTAAACCTTGAGGTTAGGTAATGTGAGTCCTCCAACATTGTTCTTCTTTTTTAAGATCTCATTAGCCAAAATATGGTGCAAAGAATCTCCTTTTAAGAATTTCTTGATTTGGGTATATAACCTCCTTTCTAGTAAAGAAACAGACAAAATAAAATTCTCTCTCTCCACTCCCTTTGCTCTTTTTTAAGAACAGTTCAGTACTAGAGACTCAAATCACCTCTAACAGACCAGAGCTCTGATATCATAATGTACCTTTTTTTAAAATATAAAATTCTCTCTCAAGAATTTGAATATTTTTTAAAATGTATCTTTATTGTTGAAAGTATGTGCTTTTCTTCATCCCCAGTGTGAAGCCCTATGCTGTCGTGTACCCTGTGAAGCACAATTTTGACCACTTCCATGATTAAGGCCATTTCATGACATTTAATTTCCTCTGTGGGATCTCAGCATTATCAGGTAGAACATCCAGTGATATGCTTTGTAACCTGGAGCTGGCCATAGACATTTCTCTTTTTTATAAATAATGGTACATGAATCTTCTCGCATTATAGAAAATGGTTGTGTGACTATTGGGGCACTGTTTATTTTTTTAATTTTAAAATATATTTTTATTGATTTCAGAGAGGAAGGAAGAGTGAGAGAGAGATAGAAACATCAATAATGAGAGAGAACCATTGATTGGCTGTCTCCTGCATGCCCCCTATCTGAGATCAAGCAACCAGGGCATGTGCCCTGACCCCTGATTAGGAATTGAACCCTGACTCCTGGTTCAGAGGTCGATGCTCAACCACTGAGCCACACTAGCCAGGCTAGGGGCACTGTTTATACTCAAATGATCAGTCACCTTCCTCTGTATAAAAATGGTCAGAAAAACAAAATAAGCAGAACCCAGCTCATCTCAGGATTCTTCTATCTTCTATTTGTTTGTTCATAATTTTCTTGAGAAATTTTGAGGTCCTGTGCATTAGATTCACTGTCTAATGTTCATTGTATTGGAGCTAGAAAGGGAAGGATTCTGTGCCTGGAGGAAGGTAGAAATGGAATCAGGAAGTAAGCAATACTCAGACATAAAATGTTGCCTTATCCAGTGCAGTCACTGGCTCAATAAAATACAGAAAACCCCATGGGTACTAAGTGACAAGGAGAGACTGTCAAAGATGATTGTGGGTATTAGAATTGAGCATGATGTATGGAAAAGTGGATTGCTACTATAATATACTGTATATATACTATATGTATATTATAATACATAACCTATATTCTATATATTCTACTGTCCCTACTGCTTTAGCTCTTGGACAGGGTGTGAACATGCCTTTTCTAAAGAAAAGTACAAGTGTAGCACAAACTCTCTGTGGGGCCGTGGGGAATTCCCAGAGTGACTGGTTTCCACTAACTGCTTTCCACATCCACTCCCACTGAGAGCACTTGAGGACCTGGCAAACATAACTTGCTCCAGCACTTGACAAAATCCCGCTCGAGGAAGCTGCGCATTGGTTTAATAATGATAGAAAGTCTGTATCAAACACAATTGATTGCCTATTAAATTTTAGTTCTCATGATGGCCCAGTGAAGTGGGTACTATTATTATTCTCCATGGTATATATCAGGAAACTGACCCAGAGATGTTAAATTACTTGTGTAGTTCTCACAGCTGGGATTGGTCAGAGCTGGGATTTGAACCTAGGGAGTTGGCTCTAAAGCATACACTTTCAAGGGTATCATGTCTCCAATATATCCTCTGATGCTGAGAGCACAAAGATAATTTTTAAAGCAACTCATTAGCTTGCACCTTCAAGCCTCCACTTTGGCATTTCCTTTACGTCTCTTTATCTTTTTCTCTTCATTCTTGGAATGATTAGTTCTCAGTTTAGAAATACCATGGAGATGAATTTAGAAATCACATCATCCCACCAGTATGTGTGTAACTTGGACTTATCACTTATGGCAAAAGACTACCATACAAAAGAACAAGATACATTTTCTGCTGTCAAGCCACTCAATCTAGTGAAAATGAATCAGAGGAAAAATACCCCATCTCCTTCTATAACATTCCCCTCAATTCTGGGCAAGCATGGTACTTCCAGAAAGCAATAATATGCACAGAATAGATAAAATAGCTGAGGGGAGAAATCTAATCTGGACACTTCTGTCTACGTTTGCCTGGCTACCTCCTTCTTATTTTTAAAGACCAACTCAGGAGTAACCTCATCCAGGAAACCTCCCTGTCGCTCAGCCCTGCCTGGTTATATGCCTCTCCTCCCTGTTCCCAGAATGCCTTGCATACCTCACCATCTAATCTAATAAAAGGATAATATGCAAATTAACCATCACTCCATCACAAAGGTGGCGGCACCCATAGTGTCCCATGCCCTGGGCGCGGAGGGAGGGAGGGCATCTGGGCAGGCAGCACACCCCCAGCCCAGTGGACACAATGCAGGGCTGGGGGCGTGCTCCTGGTGGCCGCCGTGCGGCTCGGAGCACGCCCCCACCCCAGTGGACACAACACAGGGGGGCCTCTGCACATGAGCTTCAGAGGAAACACCTTTTCTGACCGCTCATTGGCTAAGCTCCCTGTACACTGCCACTCGCAGTGTTCTTGGTAACTTGGGTAATAAGAATCCAAGAAGGTGATCTAGGGTTTTTCCACCACATTCCTGGAGGAAAAAACTAAGGTCCGCTACTGGAGGGGCTAAGAAATGTCATATCCTGCCCTAGCCTCAGTGGATAGAGCCTCAGCTTGCTGACCACACGGTCTGGGTTTGATTCTGATCAAGGGCATGTACCTAGGTTGCAGGCTCCTCCCTGGCCGGGGCCCAGGTCAGGGCTCATGCAGGAGGCAACCAATCGAAGTGTCCCTCACTCATTGATGTTTCTCTCTGTCTTTCCCTCTCTCTTCCAATCTCTCTAAAAATCAATGGAAACATATCCTCAGGTGAGGATTAAAAAAAAAAAAGAAAAATAGAAATGTCATATCCTATGAAAAAAGAAAAATAGAAATTTCATATCTTGAAAATGCCTAAAGAAAGTTGTCATTTTTTCGTGGTGAAGGGACTGGAGTCCGTGTTGATGAAAACACCTTGGTGGCTGTGGCGGCCGGCAGTGGCAGCAGCAGTGGGGTGGTGGGGCTGGCGCCTTCCCCTGATCAGCCTGGTTGGCTCCCACAGAGGGAGGCCAGACTGCAACTTAGGCCCACTCGCCACAGGGAGCGGGCCTAAGCTGTCAGTAGGACATCCCCTGAGGGCTCCCAGTCTGTGAGAGGGGGCAGGCTGGGCTGAGGGATCCCCCCACCCGACAGTGCATGAATTTCGTGCACTGGGCCTCTGGTTACATTTATAATAGTTGGTTAATGTGCCAGGTGGCTGAGACTGGGCCTGATGAGTCATGTGTGCCTAATAACAGTTCAATAAAAAGTTTACTGAATGAATGGATGGATGAATGAGTGAATGAGGAAGAGGAGAAAAGTGTTGAGAGATTTTTAAGTTACTTTGTTGGGTTCTACATTTTGGTGTCTTTTGAGAACAAGGACTCTGCTTCATTCATAGCACCAGGCCTGATTGATTAGTCTTGTTCAATGTCATTGTGAATTCACTGTTCTTTAATATTTGAGGATGAAACTGTTCATCAAGTTAAACAAGGCTTTTCTATGAGTGGTTTGCCACATCTGGTAGCTGCATATTCCCAACAGCTTTTCTACCATCTCATTTTACTTTTAGTGGACTTATCTGGAGTTTTCCAGGATGAGAGATTGACATGTTCCACAGAAGAAATATAGCAAGGAAAATTTATGGTGGGATGATAATGAACAGCCCACCTGCTCCTGCAGAGTTCATGTGGGGAAGTAGTGGGAGGGGAGATTAAGAAGACAATTATGGACTGTTTTATTAGCTATAGTAAAAAATATTATAGTAACTGTGTATGGTATCAGGTGGGCACTGGACTTACCAGGGTGATCACTCTGTAAGTTATATAAACGTCTAATCACTATGCTGTACACCTGAAATTTATATAATATTGTACAACAACTGTAATTTTAAAATTTAAAAAATTTAAAAAAGATAAAATAAAGGAGCCACCCCCTAAAAAAAGGCAATTATGGAAAACTCTAATATAGCTACCCAGGGTCAGCAGTTTGCACTCTGACCTATAAGCAAATGGAAACATAGAAGGCTTTTGAATTATAAAGTGACAAGAATACATATTTACTAGAAGAGAGATTTTTAAAAAGAAGCTTAAATGCGACGATTATCTGTTTGCAATGTATATTTAAGCCACTGGATTTGGCTTCATTGGTTAGTTTGCCCGAAGTAACATCTCAGTGCCTGGCATGTTGTAGAAACTCAATAAACGTGAATGGATGGGTGACATCAGAATGTAAGTCATTGCAAAAAGTAAATTCAAGAAATAATGTTACAAGTGTTTTTAGACCAAAAATATATATCAAATATAAACTCAATTTAACATTTTAAAAAATGAATAGATTAGCTATCTATCCAGCCAGAAAAGAAAGGACATTGTACAGGAGGGTCTGCCAATGGTTTTTGTAAAGACCCAAGTGGTATACTAGTATATATATTAAGCTTTGCAGACCATGCATGGTGTCACTTTGTTAGGGGTTTTTGTTTTGTTTTATAATCGTTTGCAATGTAAAAACATTCTTAGTCTCATGACTACATAAAAATAGGCTGCAGGTTCGATTTGACCCAGGGCCTCTGCTCTGGGAATCTGGGACATTAATAAACGTATTCATGATCCTTTTCTTTCAATGTTCTTTTTTAAAAAATAGGTCATTGTAAATTTAAATTTTGATGTTAACTTTTTAATTTCACAAAGACCCATGATTAGTAACTTATTGGAAAAAAACAATAAATGAATTAGTTAATCTCAGGGACAGACTCTCAAGCAGAAAACAAAGAAACAAGAGCAATGTCAGTCTTTTTAAGATCTTTGAAAAAAAATGGGAAGGAGACACAGAAGGCAGGGGGGAAAAAGCAGGAAACAATAACAACAAAATTAACCCAGGACTTCTTACTGAGAGCTCCTGAACGTTTATTTTAAAAAGAAAACAGGTGACTATTTACTCAGGTTGAATTTTGACCTGGAACTACATATGCTTATTCTTCTCATACTGCCAGAACAGTCCCAGTTCTTAGAACCGGAGAACATATTTATACAGAAAGCTATTTTATAATGGGATATTTTAAACTCTAATGTGTAAAATTAGCTCTGATGGAAAGCAAACCACAAAAGACTATCAATCTTCCCCAATAACCAATTTCAATTCCACAATTTAGTTCACAAGAATAGTAGATAGAAAAAAGCAACCTATGCCCAATTATTGCCTCTTTATAAAAAGGTGGGTTCACTGACCTTAGCTTTTTGGAAGATGCTGTGGGCAAGGAGGAAAGTATATTTGTTAGTGAGCTTGAAGCCCCCTCTTGGATTGGCTGTTTAAAGAAAATCAATCAACAGCATGATGTACTATGTCTCAAATGTATTACGCAGCTGCTCCCTTTTCTTCATCCTGTTTTGAAATATTCTAAAAACAATTTCTGGATGTGGTTGACTCCTTAGGTGGTTTGGATGCTTTGGAGCTTGTCTGGCTAAGGACCAAAACAATGAGGGACAGAGCAGTGAAAGGGCCCAGGAGGAGACAGAAAACTACCTTTGAGGGATGGGGTGACAGCACCCTTGAGTGAATTCAAGTTTCAAGGCCCTCAGTGGATTCCTATCTAGGTCCAAAAAGTTTTGAGAGGAGTGCAGATGAAATTTCTGAAGGCACATAGCCTGCAGGACAGACATGGATAATCACAAAGAATGTAGAAGAAAAGAAAGGAGGAGAAATAGTTGGGGAGGGGGAGAAGGAGAGAAGAATCACCCTGTTTAGATCATGCTCCACCTAAACTCACTTGTCAGAGGTGGATGATTCTGATCCTTTCCTTCTAATGAGTGGCACACGTGCATGTGTTTGTGCAAATACACCACTGATTCAGCCAGTGTTAGGCTCAGTTAGGAGCTAAATCACAAAGAAACTCAAGAATCTGACTTTTAATCTATTCTTCAACTGTTCAAACCTAGGCTATTAGTATTCTAAAATGCCCTTAAGCAGGACGATGGTATAAAGCTTTATTATTATAGCCTTTAAGAAAAACAGTAGAGAAATGTTTAGGGGGGTATTGGAGATAAACGTCTTGAGTAGAAAGGAAAAAGGAAAAGGTAGCATAAAATAATGAAAGCAGAAGCTGCCAAACAGAATGGGAGTCCCTGGTCCTCCCTCGCTCTGCCTTCTCCCTGCCCCGGCAGCTCTTGTTCCAGCTGCATCCCAGGGTGCACCGTGTTTCCATGTTGCACATCTATGTGGGAGTTTTAAGTCACACTGGACTGAGGCACGTACACCTAGCTTGGCTAAGGACATTGAGTCCAAAAGGAATAACTTCTAGCACGCCATGTATAAGAGAGCAATCTTCCTGAAGCTATGCAGGCCATAAAAAGAGTGGAGCTTCAACAGGACATTGCTCCTGATTTTAGGGGGGAATATCCTTTAAGACTAACTTAGACATTGGAATTTACTTACTTAAGTGTAAATGTAGTACTTGCTACTGTTAAACAGCGAGGCCATTAGACCAAGGTGGCTTTAACACCATGGTAGCCTAAGAAAGCAAACCAAAATCTAAGCCTATCAATGCCTCAGGGTTATGAAATCGAAGTCTAAGGACAACCAATCACAAATAGCTCACTAGGTTTAAACCACTGCCAATCAATAATTTTCTTAATTTGTTTCTGCCTTTTCTCTATTAGAGTCTGTCCCTGAACTCCTGTCAGGGGAGCGTTCCTTACCACTTCCGGGTTGGGGCTGCCCAGTTAGAACTGATTTTTGCTGAAATAAACTTAAACTTTTAAATATGCCTCATTTTCTCTTTTAAAACTATGCTCAAGGTATTTATCAATGCTAACTCATTCAATAAGTTTTCGGAGTGTCTTCATTTACAAATGAGGCGAGTGAGACAGAAAAGTTTAGTAACTTGCCCAAGGTCACACAGCTAGTAAGTGACAGAGCCAGAATTAAAACTGAGAGGACCTATTTGGAATGTCTGAGTTGGTATAAAGTTTATTTTAAGCTGAAGGCATTTGTGATTCAACAGAAGAAGAAAGAAGCCTTCTCAGAGCCTCCCTGACTGACCCAACGTAGCGAGTCTGAGAAACAAGGGCTGCCGCAAATTCCCTCCCAAGAGTAACCCTACACCAAGTCCCCTCTCTGGGGTGGTTCTGTGGTTCTGAAGAAGAGGAAAGACCGCCCAGACTGTCATAGACAAATAGTATCTCAAACTTTACCTTCTATTTGTTCTTCTGAAACCCATTTGTCTTTCCTGTGGAAACCTGTATGTTCTTCTCACAGAAGCCTTTCTCCTCCCTTTGTTCTACTAAGTTCAGTGTATAAGCTTCATCCATTTATTGAGGCAGTGACTTCTTTTTTTTTTTTTTTTTAAATGTTCTTTTATTGATTTCAGAGAGGGAGAGGGAGAGAGAGATAGAAGCATCAATGATGTGAGAGAATCATTGATTGGCTGCCTCCTGCACGCCCCCCTACTGGGGACTGAACCCTCTACCCAGGCATGTGCCCTGACTGGGAATTGAACCATGATCTCCTGGTTCATAGGTTGAGGCTCAACCACTGAGCCGTGAGGACCAGGCAAGCCAGTGACCTCTTTTGTAGGCCTGAGTGTGCGAGTGCATGCACCCCTTTCTCCTGTTAATCTGTCTTTTGTCCGTCTAACTGGCAGTCTCCAGAGGGAGCAGAAGAACAAGTTTTTCCTGCCCCACAAAATGCGGGCACTCAGGCTATGGAAACCATGCTCATAAGCAGGGTTTCTCAACCCTGGCACTGGGCATTTCCTTGTGAAGGAACACATTTCCTGTGCTCTGCACGATGTTATCAGTATCCCTGGCCTCTCCCCACTAGGTGCCAGGAGCAGCCACCTCCCAAGTTATGATAACCCAAAATGTCTCCAGACATTGTTAATTGTCCCCTCGGTGGGGCGGGGCAAAAGCCGGCACCTGGCTGAGACCATTGCTCTTTACCTGCCTGCCTTGCTCTGAGTCCTGCCTTCTGGGAAGAGTCTCCAGACTCTCCTGTCAAGGCTCGGTCAAGGGCTCTGTGATTCTGTAACCCTTCCTGCTAATGATTACTGATATATGTTGAGTTCTTACCATATTCTGGGGGGATACCAGCTTTTTACAAGAATTTTCTTATGTAATCCTCACGAGAAATCAATGTGGCAGGTCTTATTGTTGTTTCTTCTATCAATGAGAAAATGGACGCAGCAAGGAGCCCTGAAGCTGGGATCCGCACAGGGGCCGTGTGTGCTCTAAACCACCCGCTCTTAGTTCTCAGGCCCTGTTTCTATCTGTGCATCACACGCTTCTCCACTTGTCTTTGAGGCTGGAGCGTGGAGACCAGTGTGTCCCTAACACCCACCACACAGCACATGGCTCAATGTTTTTAAGCAAGTAAATAAAAAACAGTAGAATAAAATCTTTCTAGCTCCAAAGGGTAAGATTGTGTAAAACACACACATTCCGTCCGCACGAAATAGTGCTCAGGAGCTCACTGGACTCTGATGTCAGAATATTCTGCTTTCTTTCAAAAGGCTAATTCCAATGACCCGAGAGTAAGGGCACATTAAACAGGCTGCACATCCTTTCTCAAAACAAACAACAAATATATTGTATAGGCCTTTAGGATTAAATCATGTCATCCCAAAGTTGTTTAATAAATGCATCCTAAATAAAATTTTATAGGCAAATATTGTTTAGTGAAATGCAACATGGAGCTAATATTATTTCCTCTCTCCCAGAAACAATACATTTTCTAGACCATCAGAGCCTCAGCACTGGAAAGACAGGCCTGTCTGTCGCCCAGAGCTTTGCCACACACGGCACCTCATTGCTCCTCTTCAAGAGTCTGCTCCTCCTTCACCCGACAAGCCCAAGGAAAGAACATGAACCTTGGACTTACAACTGGCTTGAGTCATGGCTTTGCCACTTAGTAGATAAGTAATATTAAGCAAATCCCTACTTCTCCGGGTTGGTTTATTTATTACAGTGGGAAAGTATCCTTGAACTTTTTCTTGATTTCCCTCTAGTGCTGTTTTGAAGTTAAATAATAAAGGAATACATTAGTTATGTATTTTTTTAAAAAAAATACTTCCCTAATTTAGTAGAGTTTAACTCCGTTGCGGGTATTGGAAGTGGCTGCTGCATAAAGTGTTTTCCAGGCAGCTATGTGAGGGCCTCGGTGTAGTCTGTTTCTTTCTGGGAAGTTCAATTTTTGTGTTTGCCACTTCCCCTCCAAGACACTATCAGCTTTACTGAGGAAGGCACAGAACCCCCCTTGGGGCCCCCAGGGAAAGTTACACTGTGTTCTTTTGTGTCCCCGGCACCCACCAGTTGTCAGGCTAAGGAAATGTTGGTGGTCTCCATGGAGAGAAGGAACCATGTAGTGTGTGACCTGAGGGTTTGTGGAGAAGCAGGGAGTGGCCGCCCCACAATGATTGTTGTGATGGTTTGGACCACATGGTGGTTTCTGAGCCAATTGTAGGCACATGTGCTTTCAGGTGCTTTTTAGCCCCTGCTCTCCAGGTAACTTCTTTCTACATCATTAACTTGATTCAAGGTCGGTTTTGCCACACATAGAACAGTTGCATACATTATTTCTCTCATCCAGCCCCCCCCCCCCCAGAGTTTACAACTTAAATCACTCAGCATGAACTAAGAATCTATTGAACTTTTAAAAAATGAGATTCCACAACTTCTGTTAATGTGACTGTAAATGTGAACTTCTGTTTGAGTGGGCGGAGTTAGAGCTGCTAGGAAATGGGTCACTGGAGTCTTTGTTTCTGGAGAGTTAGAGAAAGCTCTGTACGCAGCTGGAAATATGGAAATTGTTGTTCTGATTTTACATGTACTGCTATTTTTATCAAAAGAGGTTAAAGGGTGCACTTACAAAATTGCTCCATTCTCATTATTAAGACTTTTAAAAAGTTCTCTACATTGTAGTTTTTCAGGAAATATGAAGAAATTTCTGGAAGGTAAGGATAAAAAGCATTTGCCTTGCCCTGCCAGTGTGGCTCAGTGGTTGAGTGTCAACCCATGAACCAGGAGGTCACAGTTCAGTTCCCAGTCAGGATACATGCCCATGGGCTCAATCCCCAAAAGGGGGCATATAGGAGGCAGCCAATCATTGATGTTTCTATCTCTCTCCTTCCTTCCTCTCTGAAGTCAATATATATATAATAAAAGCATAATATGCTAATTAGACTGGACTTCCTTCTAGATGACCTTCCAGAGGAAGCTGGGGCTGTGAGAGAAGCCTGGGTCCCGGGTGCTGGAGGGAAACCCAGGTCCTGGGTGCCAGAGGGAAGCCGGTGCCAGCAGCTGGGGGGAAGGAAGGCCTACTCTTGCACAAATTTTGTGCATCGGGCCTCTAGTGTGTGTGTGTGTGTGTGTGTGTATATATATATATAATTTAAAGTATTTGCCTTCACATAAATGCACATACCCAGGCAAAGTCTCTGATGGAGTATCCAGCCAGGCCTGGAATGGAGTTACTTCTCCCCAAGCAAACCATCTTTCTTCCCAATAGAACATTCATTGTTATTATCCTCAACTGGGAATTGGGAGAGCCATTTCTTCTCCAGTTACCAGGAGACTTTGAACACATTTTCTTTTTATTTGAACATCCTGGATTTTAGAATCACCACCCAGGGGAGAAAGGAAAGAAGAAGAGAACATTGTGAAAAATTGTGTCCCGAGGGTCCACTGGCTCTGCCAAGGAGAGGTTTACTGGCTCTTGTTTCTCCCAACCCTATCTGGGATTTGGCAATCCAAACAAAGTCTAGGAATGAACCTGGATTTTTTTTTTATACTTTGAGTTGTGACCCAGTAGCAAACCCTGAAATTAATTCAGCCTGACACTTTGTCCACTACCCCCACCCCCATCCCCTGGCTTCTCTGGACTGAGATTCCAAAGTCAAAGCTGAGATTCTGAACACATAGCCACTGCTGCCATTTTGTTAGGTGCCTCAATTTCTACAGGTATATCTCTGAGTTTGTGACTCATTGGTTGTCAAATTCACTTAGTGGTTGATAACTACACTTTTAAAATAATGACAAAGAATACAATGTAAAATGTGTTTTCAATCACGGGTCTCAATGTAAATATTTAAAAAACATGGTGGGACAGGGAAGAAAATGCAATAGTTGTCCTTACTAGGCTAGCAACCTTCTACAAAGCCCACTTTCAAATATGCAGTCAGGCTTCACTTAATGATGGGGATACATTCTGAGAAATGTGCTTCCACAAACCTCAATGGTATAGATAGCCTACAGCACACCAAGGTTCCTATTGTTCCTGGGCTACAGACCTGTACAGCATGTTACTGTACTAAAAACTGTAGACAATTGTAACACAATGCTAAGCATTTGTATATCTAAACCTAGAAAAAGTCAGTAAAAATGCAGTATAAAATATTAAAAATGTGTACCTGTATAGGGCACTTACTATGTATAGAGCTTGCAGGACTGGAAGTTGCTCTGGGTGAGTCACTGACCAAGTGGTCAGTGAACGTGAAGACCTAGGACACAACTGGCCACTACTATAGGCTTTGTAAACACTGTCCAACAAGCTCCCCCCGGCCCCACTTCCTTCCAGCAGTGCCAGAGATAGCACACCAAAGGTCAAAGATGTTGGTGCTGCTCCATGAACAGGGATGTGGGCTGGACTGATTGGAAATATCGAAGAGAAACTTGTGAGGTAAGGAGTAGATCACCATATAACAGTGACCATCAGGACGGTGTGAAAGGTGGTCTGAGGATTAGCAGGAATAAGAAATCCAGATGGAGAGTTGAAGGAACATAGGGGATTGTGGTTTTGGCTATTGTGTGTTGGAACAGTGGTTAGATTAAGGAACTTTGTGGAATTCATTAAAAAGAGAGAGAGTGTGTTTAATATGGAGAGGATATAGAACTGAGGACTCAATAATTAGCTTTGGAAATTCGTTTGTGGTTCCATTGACCCTATGTAGCACAAAAAGCTCTCTGTGGTATTGAAATGATTGGAGAAATAAAACATCTATGCTTTACATCATTACAACCTGAAAATATTTCCAAAGTAAGAGGGCAGGATGGCTCCACACAACCATAGAAAGCTTTTACTCATGGGGCAGTGCCACTTCATAGTTGCTAAAGTAGTTCCCATCCTTAACAAAGAATTTGCAGCGGTGCATGCTGACAACCATCAGCTATCTCTGGGAAGGCTGCTGCCCCACCCCCTGCTCAGTATGTGGTGTGGGGGGACAGGCTCCTCTGTGCTGAAGCAGGTTCCTGCTGACTGATTGAGATGTAACCTATGCACTCAAAATTGAGGTGCTGTAGTACTGCCAAGCCCCAGAGAAGAAGATACTCCTCCTGAAACACATCTCCTTTCATTTCTCACCCGATATTCCACTCCACTATAATCTTATGGGACCACCATGGTATATGTGGTCCATCATTGATGGAAACATGTTCCCCAAGAATGTAGTCTTCTCTTTTATAGGCAGGAGTGAGTGAGGGGGTGAGGTTACAGGCCTAGTTTGACCATTTTGTAACTAAATCTCAAGAGGAATGTGCCCAGGGCCTTGCTTTAGAATGTAGGGTTACTTCTGTTACTCTCAGAGTTGAGGCCTTAGGTGCATTTTTGAGACAACTGGAAATAAGTCCTATGCCAGGCAAGGAGAGTACAAAAGAAACAAGACCCCCAGGACAGACACTGCATGGAGCACTTCTCTGACTTCCCAATACCTGCTTCTCCACAGCGGGAAGAGCTCTCCTTGAGCACGAGGCAAGCAACATTTGTGACTCTCACCTGCAAGGATGCTGGAATAAAGTATCTGGCATTCTCAGCCTCTATAAACCTCTGCCAGCAAGGAAAAATTAATGTGGTATAATAGTTTGGGGAAAAGCAACTAATAGCATTTAATAGCTACAGTTACACGACCTTTAACTGTAGCAGTAAAGTGACCACTTCATGGGCAGTAAAAGGGAGATGGACCTGAACATAGTACTGGCCAAATCCTGGAGTCAAGCATTGGTACCTGAAGAATCCAGGAGCTGCCCTCTTCAATCGACACTTTCACCAGCCTCAGGACATCACACTGAGTTTCTCACCGAGCGAGTCTATGGACTCCGACGTTCTTCTGTGAAGACACTGCCAAGGAAACTGGTCATTTTCCCCATGGATGAGTTCTTATTCAGTCAAGGCTGAGGTGACCTTCCAGTTAGTACACAACAGCTTGAGGTGGGTGAGTTTCTGTAGCAACAGACTTCCACAGGCAAGGGAGGTATACTGTTAGCTTTATAGTCTTCTATAGATGGCTTCCCTGAAATTCCAGACTTCTCATTCATACACAATAGTCATGTAACTGATTTTTAAAAATATACTTTTATTGATTTTAGAGAGAGAGAGAAAGGGAAAGGGAGAGAGAGAGAGAGAGAGAGAGAGAGAGAGAGAGAGAGAGAGAAACATTGATGTAAGAGAGAAACAAGCACCTCAACCAGTGATTAAACAGCTACCTGAGTATGTGCCCTGACCAGGATTCAAACTGGTGACCTTTTGGTACATGGGATGATGCTCAACCAACTGAGCCACATTGGCCAGGGCTCACCAGCTGATTTTTGATTGGGGTGGGGCGGAATCTTTCTCTGGTTTAGTACCCATCTTTTATACTAACAGGTGGCTGAAGACCTGATAGCTCTGGAATAGCTCAGCTTCTACCACAAAGATAGGAAGAGGCCCTCACCAGAAGCCCCCCTGCCCCCATACTTAGGGCATTTGTTGGAGTTAAACATCCCTCAAATCTGATTAGTAGTTGCCGAAACCGGTTTGGCTCAGTGGATAGAGCGTCGGCCTGCGGACTGAAGGGTCCCGGGTTCGATTCCGGTCAAGGGCATGTACCTTGGTTGCGGGCACATCCCCAGTGGGAGGTGTGCAGGAGGCAGCTGATCGATGTTTCTCTCTCATGGATGTTTCTAGCTCTCTATCCCTCTCCCTTCCTCTCTGTAAAATATCTCATTGAATTTTAAAAAAAAAATCTGATTAGTAGCTCTACCCCCAAGTAAATGCATTTTATTTTTGCTTCATTAGTTTTAAAATGTAGAAGGTTTTGGGTTTGGTTCATAGAGCATTATAAAACACAAAGTCTTGTCATCCAATTTAAAAGGAGCCCACACACAGACCACCAGGTAATGTAGTGGCTCTTTGCTCAGAAAGCATTTGGAGGCAAATGATTCTACTGACCCACAATTGGGGCCTAGAGGGGTTTTAAATATATTACTTATGGGATTGCAACTCTCCTGCTGGGTCATTAATTTGATTGTTTATTAAAGTTCTGCTAACTTGTTCATTTAATGGATTTCCCCAGCACAGCCAATGCTCTTCAGAGACAAAGTGCTATAGAACTCGTGGTTCTTAATGGAAACTGACAATATATCACAAGGGATGTAGGCCTTGAAGGCTTTAAGCAGAAGATGGATGAAATTCTCTGCCTTCAGCTCATTTCAAGAATAGTTCAGCAGTTCTGTGTCTGACTTAACTGCCGAGGTCTCTGCTGTATAGAAAAACATTTGTCACTTTGGTTCCATTTGCTCACCTTGCAACTAGAGTTCCATAGCAGTAACTCCGGGGTATTAAAATCCTTCACACCTGGAGACATGGAAAGGACTGGAAGAAGCAGCCAAGTAAAATAGCTCATGGAGACCATCAGTCCCAGAGAAGGTGACTGAGGTGGACAAATAGTTCAGGAAGCAGAGAACAACACTACAAGGTGGATGGGATGGGTCCCAGGTGGGATGGTACCATAACTAGAACATGATTTTGGAGCCAACTGTCTTATTTAAGGATTTTCCCTTTCCCTCTACGTAAAACTAAGCAAGCATGCTCTCAATTTGTCAGAATCATACCTACTTTCTGCTTAGACCTCTCCTTTTCAACCTGTGTTCCATATGGAAATGTTCTCATCCTGTGGTTAGTCTGTATAAAGCTCAATTCTTTCACTCTGGTCAATGAAATCGGGCCTCTGTGTTCAAGAGAGCTATCATGCTCTAGAGCAGTATTCTCTAATAAAAATATGAGCCACATGCATAATTAAAATTTTCTAGTGACCCTATTAAAATAAATGTTATATAATAGGTAAAATTAATTTTAGAAATGTATTTTATTTGAGACCAAAATATGCAAAATATTTTCATTTCAAAATATGACACTGGCCACATTTCAAGTGCTCCAAAGTTACAGGTAGCTAGTGGCCATTGTGGTTCTAGAGCCAGTCCTTTTACCAAATCATTTGTACTTTGGCAATTCTCAAGATAGCATTTTCCAGCCAGATATTGGCATTTCCAGTCAGAACTGCAGACCAGGTCTTCTGTAGCAGGTAAGTCCTTACTTACTGGGCTCTTAACTTACACTGGTTAGGCACATGCTTGCTTTGCATATTGCCCATATGACTTTTATGCATGTCTCTTATAATCCTAAAAGAGCACTCCTAGAGAATTTTCCGGAAGGAACAGAATGAGAGGAAAAAAGTCTCGTAATAAATTTACTTCTGTAGGTGAAGTCTAAGGTCAATACTGTTAAAGCTTCGGAAATTAAGGGCTGATTTTGTATATGGTCATACCCATATGCTTTTGTCCTTTATCTTTGCTTGTTTTCTCTTTCAGAGGTTCTCCTTTTTTTCTGCTCATTCCTTTCTTCTTGCTGCTGCTTTGACATAATGATGGAGACTTCAATATAAAGAGTTCTCACTGTCAGAGTATAATTTTTAAGTAAATGTAATAAATTAATAATGATAAGAAGAACAAATGGAGCACATATAAAGTCTACACAATTTTCCTGCATTTACACCATCTACAAGGACTTATCCATTGTTGAAAAAGACCATTTTAAATCTTGGATTCATAGAGGTTGTCACTTTGGCCAAAATTACTGGCCCAAAATTTCAGATATTTGAGTTCCAGGCTATTGAAGCATGTATCTATTGAAAGTGCTTTCAATTTCAAATAACTCTTTTCCAAAGTAATTGTACCATTTTACAACTTGCTTGACAGCAGCTAGTAAGGCACCATGGCTCTTAGTCCAGCAGATCTTTAGAATTTATATATATATATATATATATATATATATATATATATATATATATATTTTTACCTAATTCCAAGAGCTGAGGGAGACCAGACTGTCTTGGTGATTCAGAAACATTGAAGAGATTGCTTATTTATGGAAATAAATTAAAGGGTTGGCCCATTAAAACCAGAACAGGAATCAAAGCATTTGGTTCACAGGAGAAATGAGAAAACCCCAAGAGGGATGCAGCTATATTTAGGCCAGACGCTGAGTAGCAGCATCTGGCGTATGAATGAGGCTGAGACTTGCTGTGGAAGTAGACTATGAGCCTCAGGAGGTAGATAAACTTTAAGCATAACCATACAACGGAAGGCTTCAGACAGGGTTGAGAAAGCCAACTAATGCTCAAGGGAAGTTGTAGATTCTCCTTTACTGGGATCCATAAAAAATTGGTGTGTGATAGTAACTTGCTTCATAAATAACAAGAATCCCAATGGATAATCAAAACCATTCAGTATTCTCATTCTGTGAACAATTTCCTTTTTTCTTTTTCCTCTCCTATCTTCTTACAGTAACCACTGACGCATTAATCTTCTCAGGTTGCCATACAAAATGCCACAGATTGTGTGGCTTAAGCAACATACATTAATTTCATCATTGTTATAAAACGGGGATATCCAAGATCCAGGTGCCGTCAGGGTTGAATTCTAGTGAGAACTCTCATTCTGGCTTTTAAATGAACGACCGCCTTCTCTCTGTGTCCTCATGTGACCTTTCCTCTGTGGAAGAAACGGAGATCTCTGGTGTCTCTTCCTCTTCTTGTAAAGACTCTAGTCCTATCATATTGGAGCCCAACTCTTCTGACCTCATTTATTATTACCTCCCTAAAGTCCCTATCTCCAAATGCAGTCACATTGGGTGTTAGGGCTTTGACATATGAATTTCTGGGGGACGTAATTCAGTTCATAATGCTTTCCAACCATTAAATACCTATAAAAGTAAGCTCAGTTAGGACAGAAACTTGGATTGTATTTTTCACTAAATGTCTTATTTGTCTAAGGTCTGTTACAGTGCATGCAATATACTAGGCCCTCAATAAATATTTGTTGAATGAATATATGATGGCCTCTTTTTACTCTATCAGATTGAGATTGTAATTGAGGAAATCTGTGAGAATAGGTCAAGAAGACATATTTATTTTTTTATTAAAGGAGGACAGTTTAAATGTAGTCTTGAAAAGTCCCTTTCAATTTTATTAAGTGATTTATATATGTCATTGGGATTTCAAATCATTTAATTTTTTTACCCACTTCATTCATTGAAGATTTATTGAGCAACTAATAGATGCTCAGCACAGGATCAGGTGCTGTGTGTCAAGCTAAGAATAAGACATCATCCTTGCTCTCAAAGCATTTGCTGTGTGCTTATTGAGGGATGTGGTCAGCACAGGAAGCAGTCATGTAACCACATAATTATAATACACATAAAAGAACATTAAAAAGATCACACTTCACTTCCCTGAGGACTAATAAGAGAATACAGCCCTAAATTAAAGAGAAAGGATACCTGCTGGATGAGAGGTAGAGATCTATTTATAACAGAGCTATTTAAGAACGGGTAGAAGTAAATCAGGTGAATTTAAGAAGCACTTAGCCAAAACCGGTTTGCTCAGTGGATAGAGCGTCGGCCTGCGGACTCAAGGGTCCCAGGTTCGATTCCAGTCAAGGGCATGTACCTTGGTTGCGGGCACATCCCCAGTAGGGGGCGTGCAAGAGGCAGCTGATCGATGTTTCTCTCTCATCGATGTTTCTAACTCTCTATCCCTCTCCCTTCCTCTCTTCCTCTCTGTAAAAAATCAATAAAATATATTTAAAAAAAAAAGAAGCACTTAAAACTCGTTAGTGTAAAATTCCACTATACTGGTAGGCACCGGAAATAATATGAAATTTGCATGATTGTCTTCCATCTTCTGCCACACTTCCATACACAATTAGGAGCAGGCTCAAATGCTTATCTCCAAAGGTGCAGAAAGGGAAAAAAGGAGGAAAAGGAAGGAAGGAGGGAAGGAAGGAAGGAAAGGGGCCTGTGGGGAATGGCAGGCTACCTGTCTCTAGAGGCAGGCAAGGGGAGGGTGGGTCCCCATATTCTTAGAAATCCTTCCAGTCTGATCTTCCCAGGCTGGGCTGACATCTACAAGGATTTCCCTTGAATCTTTGCTGCTGTCCTGGGTATCCCAGACAGCAATAGGACCCAGAGTTGTCCACACTGACATTTACGCTGGAAAAGACAACCACTGCCAGATGGCACCAAGTCACAGCCAGACCCTAAGGCCCAAGGCTGGTCAGCTGCCAGACTTGCCCAGTCACTCATTAATCTCAAAATGATGTAACCTACACTTTACACATTTGCATTTCTGGATCCCTCCTATTTTGTTACCATTTCCCCCTAGTATTTATGACTTAGCTAGTTACCTTGGGCTCTGAATAGCTCAGACGCAGTCCTGTCTTCTCCTGAGCATAGGAGACTGAACCCCAGTCTTCCTCATGTTTCTTTCCGATCATAGATCTATGAATCAAGGGCCCCAAGGCCAAATTCCATTGTCCAATTCCAGAAAGACAGAACAAGGAGACTAATAAGGTGCATATCACTCCTGGAAAGGTCTGCCCACTCTTCGGGATGAGAAACAATGTTAGACGCACACCAAGATGGGAAGCTCTGCTGGAAATCCCTGCGCTGGTAAGAGACCCAGAGTGGGGCTGGGCCAATCCAAGGACAGGTGCAAATGCTAATGCCTAAGCATCCCTGCCACTCCCTCTTAGAGGTTTCACACTTTGTATAATCTCTGCCAAGTTATTTGGTGCAGGGTATTCCACCCTTGGTATCAGGATGGCAATAAATGAATGCAAATAATAAAGCAGGTATGACAGCACCTTCTAAACCCAATGCTAATGAATGGATGACCTGCCCCGGCTGTCACTCTGCTATCATTTCTGCTTTCCCCATGGGGTGGAGTGCAGTGCTGTGCTTAAAACTGTAGGCTCTGGACCAGCCGTGGGCAAACTACGGCCCGCGGGCCGGATCCGGACCGTTCGGCTGTTCTATCCAGCTCACAGAGCCGAAAGAGCGGAGGGTTCTCTTGCTCTCCCCTCCGCTCCTTTACTTTGAATTTATATTAGTTCACACAAACACTCTCCATCCATGCTTTTGTTCCGGCCCTCTGGTCCAGTTTAAGAACCCATTGTGGCCCTTGAGTCAAAAAGTTTGCCCACCCCTGGTCTGGACTCAAACTCCCTGTGCATGAAGCCCAGCATTTTGGGCTTAACTCTTGTTCATCTAGGTTTCTTCATCTGCAAAATGGAGGTATAAGAATTAACTTCATAGATTGTCATGAGGATTAAATGAGAAAAGTTCATGGAAAAAACAGTGCCGGGAACAAAGTATTCAATAAATGTTAGTATCATTCCTCTTGTGAACAGAGCTGGATGCTGACTATTCTTTAGTCTCTTTTCATTTATGCAGTTTTTTCAACTAGCACCTAGAGGGCAATGGTCTAGAGCTAAAGGCCAGAATGAGGAATATCTAATGATCGGAAATTGTAACAATACAACAACAAAAAAGATACTGCACTTCTGTAGGGGAAACCATGTCCCTAATGGATATAGTGGTAAGTAAGGCCTTGAGAAGAGCACAGGCTGTTAGAAAACTTTGTCCAACACTGTTCTCATTGGTGGGAAACTGATAAATGTTGATTTTTAGAGGTCTGAAAATTGGCATTTGCTTGTCTCTTCTCCAGCTTCACCCAGGTAACTGGATGACACAGTTCTTTTTTTTAAAAATATATTTTTATTAATTTCAGAGAGGAAGGGAGAGAGAGAGAAACATCATTGATGAGAGAGAATAATTGATTAGCACACACCCTACCGGGGGTCAAGCCCACAACCAGGACTCGAACTCTGAATTCCTGGTTCATAGGTCGATGCTAAACCACTGAGCCATGCCAGCCAGGCTTGATGACACATTTCTTATTGCAATACATCCAATAGAGAGAAGACAGGTCCCATTTTCAGGAATTCTGTAATTTTCTGCAGAGGTCAGAGGGGATGAATGACTATCAAGGAGCATGTTCTTTTCAAGAGGACTCCATGTCTCTGAGGCCTTGGGCAGCTAAGAAAGATCAACAACATATTTTCATCAAAAATCCAATTTCTGGTTACACATGGTGAATTAAACCCATGAGTTTATGTTTTATTGTTTTCAAAATTTTAGTGGAAAGTGAAAGAAAGTCATGAGCCCCAAGGGACAGAAGCATGGGAAAGGAGAATAGCAATAACATTTTGGCAGCTAGCAAGCTGAAGAAAGTGTGGTTACTTACTTCAGAGACTAGAGAAGCAGGTCTCAGCAGGTGCTGGAAGCAGGCAGGAGGCCAGGGCCTGGAAAGAACCTCAGTAATATTTCAGGTGCCTCTGAAAGTGGGGCTGCAGGTGGAGTTAAAAATAGGAAGATTATTTTAAACATGAATAAGAGGCAGAAGAATCCTTGCTCAGCCTTCGTGTCCAGCCAAGCACACGGTTTCATTAGATGGACTGTGGTCATTTTCTGCTGTAAAGATTCCTTGTTCCCATGGTGATATCAATTGATGTTTTCTGTTTTCGCTGCCCCTTTTCCAGACTCTCTAGACTAAATTACAGACTCCCTGAGGAGATTGCACTAGAAAGACTTGGGTGTTAGGGATACTGGGTACAGCTGGGGTGGGTGGAAGTGGGTGTGAGCCTCTGTACTGAAGACAGACTGCAGACTGGATGGCTGCCTGTCTGTCAGCACTATAATACTGGTTGTCAGACTTCAACCCTGCAGGCAGGAGACCACACAGCTCTCCTTTGGATAAACTGATTCACTATAAACATTACTTAATGATAATGTGTTAATATTGGTCCATTCATTATAGCAGATGTCCCCTGCTAATGCAAGCAATTAGTAGTCGGGGGTGGAGGGTGGGGAGCTGGGTACCGGGTATATACAAATTCTCAGTCCTAGCTGCACAACGTTTCTGTCAATCTAAAGCTGTTCTAAAAAAAGTAAAGTCTATTAGGAAAAATGGCTATAATGTACTTAAATCCATAATTCTGTAATCAAATTATTCTTAAACTATACACACACACAGAGTTTGAAGTTGTATGATGAAAATGACATCTTGAGCAACCTACTGTGAAGTTCACAGTCTTCTACACAATCAATTCCATCTCATTTTTAGTGTTTCACATATGAGCAAAGCTCCCGGAATCCCAAGACACTGGAGGAAATGTCTAACACAGGGTTCCTTAACCTCAGCCCTATTTCTATTGGGGGTCAGATAATTCTTTGTTGTGGGGCTGTGCTGCGCATTGTAGGATATTATCAGCATCCCTGATCTCTATCCATCATATGCCAGAAGTGCAAGTCCCCAGCAATGACCAAAAAAGAAAAGTGTTTCCAAACAAGCAAAAGATAAGAAAAGAAAATATTATATAAAACAAGAAAAAGAATAGAAGGCAATAGAGAAGAAACATCCCGGGAATGAAAAATACTCTCAGCAATTAAATACATGTCAACAGAAAAGAAAAATTAAATAGAAGGTTTGGAAGAAAAGGTTGAAGAAAGGCAAAGAGATAGATGTTGGGGGGAGAGAGAGAGAGAGAGAGAGAGAGAGAGAGAGAGAGAGAGAGAGAGAGAGAGAGAGAATTAAAAAGAATTAGAGGATAATTTCAAATGATCTAAGATCCAAGAAGATATTTCTAAAGAGAGTAGGAAAGATAGAGAGAAGGAACATTTCAAATACTTAGTCGAGAAAAATATCCATAATTGAAGGATATGAGTTTCTAGATTAAAAGGACCCATGAGGTACTAGCACATGACATTTCACAGCAGTTGGGACAAAGCAGTCTAAAAGCTTCCAGGAAGGAAATAAAGGCTCCAAAAAAGAATCAGAAATGAGAATGACATGGGCTTCTAGAAGCTAGAACACAATGATAGATGCCTTCAAAATTCTGAAGGAATTCCAGCAAACCAAACTATCATTCGAGTGTGAAAGTACAATAACGACACTCCCAGACACGCAAGGTCTTGTAATGTTTACCTTTCATGCTTCTCAAGGGAGCTACTGAAAGTACCCTATGTCAAACCTGGGGTGCACAGGTTTTTCTCATGCAAGTCTGCAGTGGAGCTGAAGAATGGTTATAAGGCTCTCATGGGCCCCAAGTCCCCATTCAGAGCACTTTGGCTTTGTTAGAAAACAAGTTTTGGGGATTTGGCCAGGGGCATTTCTTCAGCTATAGCTAGTGGTAGAGAGGGGCTCAACTGGCCTCAGGTCTCCCAAAAGCAGTGCTTTTATTTCCTGCCCACGCCTCTGTGTATTTGCTGACTCTGAGCTCAGAGCTTCTCTAGGCTCCAGTGGCAAGAAAGTCTCCCATGGTAGCTTCACCTGGACAGGTGTTCTGCTGTGGCTTTAGTAGATCTAGTTTCTCTGTCAATATGCTTCCCACATCCCAGAAGTGACTCAGATTGTGTGGACAACACCATTTTCTTGGGTCTCAGAGCTGTTATGTATATTTTGATGACTTTTTCTGTCATTTCCAAGAGATTTTGGAGTATCAGTTGGGCAGTAAACGTATGTGTTTCATCAAATATTTTAAACAAAAAGACTCATAAATAGAAGATTTTACCCCTTCCCCACATTGATACACACTGAGCTTCTGTTCAGATAAGGCCCTCAAAGGTTTATTATACTTTCCTTCTTAAAGTTGATCTCATCTTCCTTATACTTCTGTATTTTTTAAAAACAGTTAAACCTGGGACTTTACAGTTATGCCTGTTACATTGTCTTTACAAGTTAGCTGGTCACTCTCTCGTTGAATGTGGGGAAACCACGCTTATACTGGGTTAAGCAAAAGGGAAGTCACTTGCATCTGAAAAATCTGAGATGATTTTAGCTTCAGGCATAGTTTGATCCAGGTGCTCACGCAATGACATTCATATTTCATCCCAACCCCCACTTCTTTTCTCTCCATCTTTCAGTCTCCTTGTCTCTGGATTGCCTTCATTCTTACGGACAAAATAGCCACATGGAAGCTCTCAGCCTTTCAAGTTTAAAATGTTCAATTTAATAATTTAAATAGAAAAATATTCTCCTTTCCATTAGTACCAGCAAAAAATCCTGGTATTTGTTCTGATTCACTTACCTTGGATTATGTGACCATCCTTGAATCACTCACTGTGACTGGGGCATTAGCCAGACCTGAGAAGGTACTGGAACCTTGTGCTGTAAGATCCCAACTGACTTACAGTAGGAGGGGGTGGCTCCCCAAGGAAATCCAGATGCCACTCATTGGAAGAGGGAAAGGGTTAAAAAGCAACCTGAGTGGTAAAAACAAAATGGGTGCCAAGTGGTATGCCAGGTATGAGATACATTAACACTTTACATAAAGACAACCTTAGTACCAACATATAGATAAGGTCACTGACGCTCAGAAAAATTGAGCAACTACTTGACAGGTTCTTACAATCATAATTTAGCAAAGGGACCACACCTTCCTAGTCTGAGGAAACTTAGTATGGGGAGAGGGTTTGGTCATATCCAGAAATAGAGATAGTTTAGCTCAAAGCAAAGGAGTTCATTCATTACCTCAGAAGTTCACCATCAAGTACTCATTTTGGAAAACCTCAAGTATATGATCTCTCATACATCAGCAGTGTGTGTGACATGGTTGTTGGGTCTGACAGATGGACTTGCCTGCCAGCGGGGGCGAACTGGGGGAGAGGCAAGGTCCTCTGCATGAACCAGTGCGATTGTATGTTGACGACAAGACACTCCTTTAATTTATAAGCAGCTGTAAAATTAACATTTTTATTTGTATATTTTCTTCATTTGAAGGCCAATCTCCTCAATTTTGTATAGCTAATGCAAAATTTAGTTAATTATAATAATATAGGTCATCCATCTACTAAGTTATGGCTAAAAGTAATTGAAGTGGGATGAACTGTATTTAAATACTCTCCGTTTGTTGAAGGTAAAGGGAATTGGCTACTATGTGTAGCTCATCAGTTGCCCTTTTTTCAAGGCTGGAGAACTGTCTGGAAGAGGGTTTCTGCTGCTACTGCCCAAAGGACTGTACAGTAAAAGGTTTGATTAGGTTCTAGATTTTGGAACTGTTACATTTCCCTGTGTTGGAAGAGGTCATCAAGAGAGCGTGACCTCCAGTTGACCCAAGAGCTCCTCACCCGCTTCCTGTCCTTCCCATGCACTTTCTGCCCACCATTCCCATGCTACCAGCTGTTTCCAGGGCACAGCCTTGAGAGCAAAGCATTGTTGAGCTCATCCAGACTGAATATGTGACTGAACTCAGGTAAGGTCTCTACATAACTCTTATGTGAATGGGTGTGGAGGTCTACCCAAGACAAGCCTCATATGTAAATTCCCTTCTTATTAAGACTGCCACCTACCAATCTGGAGTGGTCTGCTTCTTTCTTCCATCTCTCCTTGCCCTCCAGGCACAAGGCCAATTCCAGATTCCACCAAGGAAACTGCCAAGGTTCGGAACCAACACTCTACAAACAGGTTCATCAGAGTGGGAACAATAGATTGACATGGTTTCCCACATTCCTAGCATGGTATCCTATATAATAAAGAGGTAATATGCAAATTGACCATCACTCCAACACACAAGATGGCTGCCCCCATGTGGTCAAAGATGGCCGCCCCCATGTGGACACAAAATGGCCGGCAGGGGAGGGCAGTTGGGGGCAACCAGGCCTGCAGGGGAGGACAGTTAAGGGTGACCAGGCTGGCAGGGGAGGGCAGTTAAGGGTGACCAGGCCAGCAGGGGAGGGCAGTTAGGGGTGACCATGCCGGCAGAAGAAGGCAGTTGGGGGCGACCAGGCCTGCAGGGGAGGACAGTTTGGGGGGACCCAGGCCTGTAGGGGAGGGCAGTTAGGGGCGACCAGGCTGGCAAGGGAGGGAAGTTAGGGGTGACTGGGCCAGCAGGGGAGGGCAGTTAGGGGTGACCAGGCCTGCAGAAGATGGCAGTTGGGGGTGACCAGGCCTGCAGGGGAGGGCAGTTAAGGGTGACCAGGCCGGCAGGGGAGGGCAGTTAGGGGCAATCAAGCTGGCAGGGGAGCAGTTAGGCATCGATCAGGCTGGCAGGGGAGTGGTTGGGGGCTGATCATGCTGGCAGGCAGAAGCGGTTAGGGGCAATCAGGCAGGCAGGCAGGCAGGCGAGCGGTTGGGAGCCAGCAGTCCTGGATTGTGAGAGGATGTCTGACTGCCTGTTTAGGCCTGATTGGGCCTAAACAGGCAGTCAGACATCCCTCAAGGGGTCCCAGATTGGAAAGGGTGCAGGCTGGGCTGAGGGACACACACCCCCACGTTGTGCATGAATTTTGTGCACTGGGCCTCTAGTCTGAGAATAAGAATAAAGACAATGGTTGTCTTGATGGTTCACTTATCCTTACAAGAGGAGATGACTTTCTTTGTGTATTAGCCCAGTATATATGGGCTTGCGTGCCTGAAACCATCCAGTTACTCCCAGTAACTATGGGAGTAGCTGGTTCTGAGAACTCGGGTGCGCTCCTGGGGTCACTGCCCTTCTGGGAATCACACTGTAGCTTATTCAGAAGCACTTTACTGGCGATCATTGGAATGGCCATTGGCAGAGCTTTGTCTGAGCCTGATCTATGGCATTATGACCTGGGTATTTTAGTCAAAACAGCAAGGCCAGAAAAATGGAAAGAATGGATGTGGATAGGGACAGAGAAGGCAGCTTGGTCAAACTGATAGTTACTTGAGGAAGGGAAATTGTATACTTTGAGCATTTTTTTTTTTATACATTGAGCAGTTAAAAGCATCTGCTCTACAGTCATAGCTCTGCTAGGACTTGAATGCTTTTTAAACTGTACCATACAGAGGATTAATGGGAGGGAGGATTTTGTTAAAATGAAGAATCTGATTCAGTAGATCGGGGTGGGACTGAGACTGCGTCGCTAACCATCTCCCAGGGGACCTGGTGCCGATGTCTGAAGTGCGTGAACAATCTGAGTATCAACTTTTTGAGTAACTCTTTTGGGCTTTGGTTGCCTCACCTGTAAAATGGGACATCAGTACCTTCCTCATAGAATCAGTGAGATAATTAAATAAGAATGTAAAGAACTTAGAAGAGGTCCCGACACAGAGTAAGCACTCCACAAATGATGACCATTATTTATGAAAAATGGGAGCGATGAAATCACCACCATGAAGATTAAGACAGAGTCAGTGTCTAGTGCTCCACCTGGGACCTGATGCATAAAAAGCAATGGTCATGGACTTCCTATGGGCCCAGGTCTGGATGTGTTTTCTCATTTAATCCCTCCTATCTCTTTGAGATAGGTGCCAATATTCTACCTCTTGGCAGATGTGCAAATCAAGACTTAATCTAATAAACTTGCAAAAGACCACAAGTTTACTAAGCAGCAGAGCTGGGGTCATGCAGGCAGGCAGGCAGAGGGCAATTAGGGGTTCACCAAAGTTTGTGAACTTAGTCACCAATAATAATTGCTACTGTTATTAGTATTATCTTTTTAAGTTCTCATGACAAAGGTGGGGTATTATACCCATTTACAGAAGAGGAAACCGAGTTTCAGGGACTTTAGTAATTTGCCTGAAGTCATGTACATCATCTCTGTCCTTTTCCCATACACAAGGCTGGGCCAACAGTAGCACACAGGGTCGTGACCTCTGTGTTTTTCATAAGGACCCCTGACAACATCTGAATAGGCTCTCACCATCCTTCTCACACCCCAGCAGTGTTGGGAGAAGGCCTCCTTCCTGCACTGTGATACTCCTTTCCAGCAATGCTGCTGTACCCACCATGTACTCAGCCGTCCAAAGCATGGAACGGGGCTTTGCTGTGTTGGCTTTTGGAAAAGCTACTAACCCCTGGTATGACTGGTCCATGTCAGAAATGCAAAGGGAAGGGGAGGAATGGAAAAGTATCGTACAATTCCAGAGAGCCCCAAGTGATAGAGAGAAGGCTATTGAGGGTGTAAGTGTTAGGTTAGTCTCTCTGGGACACAGACTCTCAGAGGAAGATGTGCACACAGGAGTCTTGTTGGGGAGCCTTTAGTGTCATACCTGTGGGGGTGTGAAGGAAGCATGCATAGGCAGAGGGAAGAGTTGAACTGAGATGCCCAGGCCTCAAACAGTCCCATAAGTAGCTCTGGAGCTGAAGTGGCCCTGGAGTTGATGCACTGGGCTGTCCTGCTCCTACGTGACCAGTCACTCTCCCTGGGGTGGGGGTGTGACCCAGGGTGGGGGATCTCTCCATCTGAGTGCAATGCTTGGCCACTCAGTGGAGGGTCATGAGTCACTAATACCCCAGCATGTGGCAGCATGAGAGCCTCCACCCTGAAGGGGGTTCTGGGACTTACAGCACAGCACCCACTGCAGCACATCACATGGGCTAGTAGGTGCTGAGTTTGGCTGCATTATGAAAACAGTGATACATCTTGCTTTAAGACTAAAATGATGTGGTAGGCAAATCCAAAGTCTGTTTGGGGAACAATAATGATTTCACTAATGATTGCAACTAGTCAAGGAGGCTAAAGTCATGCCCAGCCCTAAAAGTTTTCAAATTCAATTATTGGATGAGAATGGGTAATAAGGCAAAAGAATTAGGAGCTATTATGCATGAAAACTTTTAGCACAGAGTATTTCAACCATTTCAGCCTATTATGGGCTTCCTATTTCCAACTTATACCAAATGCACTTGGACACACACACACACACACACACACACACAACCTTGCATATGTCTTCCTTTTAGAGACATCAAATCTCCTGAATCAACTCCAAACCCATTTCCCCAGACTATCCTTGAAAGGAGCAGATGAATGGGTTTGACAGAAAACTTTTTGCTTGAAATTTTCCCTTCCTCAGGTTGCATAAATTTAAGGGGAAAGTCTGCCAAGTGTTCAATACTGCTCTGCATGGTGGCTCTGGCAGGGACGCACTGTACCAGCAGCTAAATGAATGTTTTCCTGAATCACTGACTTATCATTCTTAATCACCTGCTCTGTTCCCCCTTGTTTGTGCCAAGGCCTTCTAAATGACCTGGGGAGGAATAGAAAAAAGAAGCAAACTTTCCTAGAACCATGAACAGCACTGCACATTGACCTTGGTGGCTGAGAATTTGTTTGGTAGATAAGACTGCAGCGATGAACACAGCTAGTCAAAGTTATCTTTTCAAGCCTAAAGTGGGCAATAGGAGGTCAAGCCCCCACACTAGACTCTGGACATTCAGAACTGTGGCTTTGTGTTAGGAAATTTCTACGAGACTAGGATGTCTCACAATGAATTGAGCCATATCATTCCCTGGCTGAAACTTCTCATTGTGCTTACAATGAATGACAAGCCCCCTTGCTTGGCCTACAAGCTCTACAGAGCCCAGACCCTTTCCCAACCTCATTCAGAGCCACACCCTCATTCTCTGCACTGTTGCCATATTGATGCCACCTGTTAGGTTCCTCCAATGTGAGGAGGCCTTTCCAAATCCATGGCCATCACCCTGCTGCCTGGAATGCTCTTCATTGGCCGGTTCCTTATTCAGTTCAGCTTCAACGTCACCTCTTCAGAGAGGCTTTCCCTGACTGTGACTGTTCAGTTTCTTCCCTGTTCTCACAGAGTGTTCTTGCTCTTCTTCACTGTGCTCACCTACCAGAATTTGTAGTTATTTATTTGCTTATTTCTTTGTTTACGGTGTCTTTCCCACACTCAGTTCTACTATGTGAAATATCAGGGACTATAATATCCACCTGTTCACCACTGGAAACCCAGTGTCAGGCACACAGTAGGTCCTTGGTAAATATTTGTCACTGGAATGAACAGTGCCTCATCCAGTGCTGAAGTCCTATGCTTTCTATGTTATAAAGTACTTATTCATAGATTTTAAAGGAAGGCTTTGTATGGATGGAAGTATCTCACAGACATAAGATGGATGTATTTTTAGGATGAGGGGACATTCCAAATTATTTTCACAGTGAATGGCTCCTCCATCCTATTCTCATAGTTGTTTTGTTTCAGTTGAGGTATAATTTACATACAGTATTGCCCACATTTTAAATGGATTTTACACATATATACTGCCACGGAGATCAAGATAGAGATGCAGAATGTTTATAGCCTCCAGAAGCCTCCATGTGTCTCCTCTCAGTCAATACCTCCAAAAGGTATCTGCTATTATTTCTATCAATATAGGCCAGTGTTGACTGTTTCTTAATATCATAAATGGAGTCATATATACATCATATAGTTTTTCATGTCTGTCTCTCTTTTCTTTTTTTGCTCAAAAGGATGATTTGAAGATCCATCCATGTTGTTCTATGTCCCAATAATTTGTGGGGTTTTTTTGCTTTGTTATATTCCTCTGTGTGACTGCACCACTGCTTAGTTATCCATTCTGCAGTTGAAGGACATTGGGGCTGCATCCAGCTGATGGCTATCATAAACAAGGCTACGGTGGATATTACTGTACAACTACTTTGGTAGCTGTGAAAACTCATGTCTGCTGAATGTAAGTCCTGGAGTGGAATGGCTCCAAGGCAGCTACATGCTCAGCTTTAGTAGATACGCCAGTGTTCTGAGGTGGTGGTGCCAGCTATGCTCCGCCTTGCTCCATAGCATCACCAGCACTTTATATTTCCCCATCCTCAATTTAGGCCATTCTGATAGGTGTGAAGTGTACCCCTTGGAGATTTGCCTTTCTCTGACGAGAAATGATGTTGAACACTTTATGTTTTTTTAAAAATAAATCTTTATTGTTCAGATTATTACAATTGTTCCTCTTCTCCCCCCCCATAGCTCCCCTCTACGCGGTTCCCACCCCACCCTATGCCCTTACCCCCCCACTGTCATCATCCATAGGTGTACAATTTTTGTCCAGTATCTTCCCACACCCTCCACACTCCTTTCCCCCCAAGAATTGTCAGTCCACTCCCTTTCTATGCCCCTGATTCTATTATATTCACCAGTTTATTCTGTTCAGCAGATTTTTTATTCACTTGATTTTTAGATTCACTTGTTGATAGATATGTATTTGTTATTCATAATTTTTATCTTTACCTTTTTCTTCTTCTTCCTTTTCTTAAAGAATACCTTTCAGCATTTCATATAATATGGGTTTGGCAGTAATGAACTCGTTTAGCTTTTTCTTATCTGTGAAGCTCTTTATCTGCCCTTCAATTCTGAATGATAGCTTTGCTGGGTAGAGTAATCTTGGTTGTAGGTTCTTTCTGTTCATCACTTTGAATATTTCTTGCCACTCTCGTCTGGCTTGCATAGTTTCTGTTGAGAAATCAGCTGACAGTCGTATGGATGTTCCCTTGTAGGTAACTGTTTTTCTCCTGCGGCTTTTAATATTCTCTTTGTCTTTTGCTCTTGGCATTTTAATTATGATGTGTCTTGGTGTGGTCCTCTTTGGATTCCTTTTGTTTGGGGTTCTGTGTGCTTCCTGGACTTGTAAGTCTATTTTTTTCACCAGGTGGGGGAAGTTTTCTGTCATTATTTCTTCAAATAGGTTTTCAGTATCTTGCTCTCTCTCTTCTTCTGGCACCCCCATAATTCGGATGTTGGTGCACTTGAAGTTGTCCTAGAGGCTCCTTACACTATCTTCATATTTTTGGATTCTTTTTGCTTTTCCGGTTGGGTGTTATTTGCTTCTTTGTATTTTAAATCTTTGACTTGATTCTTGCGATCCTTTAGTCTGCTGTTGGATCTCTGTATATTATTTTTTATTTCAGTCAGTGTATGCTTAATTTCTAGTTGGTCCTTTTTCATATCCTCAAGGGTCTCACTAAATTTATCGGCCTTTTCTAGAAAATTCTTGAAAAACCTTATAACCGTGGTTTTGAATTCTATATCCAGTCATTTGCTTTCCTCCATTTCTTTCATTTGTGACCTGTTTCTTTGTCTCCGCATTTTGGCTGCTTCCCTGAGTTGATAGAGTGGCTTTGTGTGTAGGTGTCCTATAGGGCCCAGTGGCTCAGGCTCCCCAGTTACCTGAGGTGGACACCCTTTGTGGGCTGTGTGCACAGTCTTGTTGTAGTTAAGCCTTGATTGTTGTTGGTATCACTGGGAGGAATTGACCTCCAGGCCAATTGGCTGTGAGGATCAGCTGTGTCTACGCTGGGAGAACTTCTGTGCTGGAGACACCCTTATGAAACAAGACTTGCTTTAGCGGGGCTTTGGTGCTCACTGAGTCTGCCCCCCGAGTGTGTCCCTTATGGATCTGAGGAGTTGTAATCTGGATGGTCCCACTCTGACCTCTGGGTACATTGGTTCTTGGATCTCCAAGGAGGTGCTAATTTAGCCTCTGCCTGAGGCCACCCAGCAGGAGCTATGGAGAGATCTGCAGATTCCTCTTCTTTGTTTGGGGTTTTGAGGTGCCCAGATGAGGCCCAGCTGTGAAGCAATGCAAGCTGCTGTGGGGCCTTGGGCCTTCTTTTGGATGTTCTGGGTCTCACTGACTCAGCTGCAGTTTGTTAGGTAAGTTTAGAATTCAAAGGACCAGGCCATTCATATGCAAAAGCCTCTGCGCTCAACTTGGATGGGGCAGAGTCTCAGGGTGGAGCAAACAGCAATGGCTTTCTGGGGCGGGATCTCAGGGCAAAGCAAACAGCAATGGCTTCCCATCAGCCTTGCCCTAAGAGGCCCCTGGGTCTCAGTGTCCCTCAGTAATCACTGCAAGCTCCTCTGAAAGAAAGCTGCTCTCGAGTTGCACCCACTGCCAGACAGTCCAGTTTCTCCCTGTATGAGTCTGGGTTTCCAGTCTCACCCAGAACTGGAGTTCAGAGCAGTCGGGAGCTTGTGTCTCCCTCCCAATTGAGAAAGCCAGCTGCGTACTTGGTTGCCAGCCCTCTCCGCGCACGTGTGCCTTTGTACCTTTGCCTTCGGCAGCTCCTGAGTCTCAGTGTGCTTTTCTCTTTCCTTCTAGTTGTAGAATTTCCACTCAGCCAGCCTTCCTATGGTTCTGGATGATGTCCATTTTGTCTTTTAGTTGTAGTTTTGAAATTGTTGTGCGAGGCAGCAGTTTAGGTGTTTACCTATGCCGCCATCTTGGTTTCTCTCTTTTTCTCTCTTTCTTCTGCCTCAATTCCTCTCCCAGCTCACGCCCTTCCCCCACGCCAACATTTTATAATGTTTATGGTCCATAGAGGTATTTTAGGTATCAGTCTGTATGCATCAATTGCCAGTATATGTGAAGTGACTATTTAAGTATTTTGACCATTTGTAAAAAAATAAATAAATTGCCTATCTTTTGCTTATTAATCTGTAGAACTTTTTTCCTCTAACATTTTGGGTATGAGTTATTTAACAACTATATGTATTACAAATATCTTCTCCCAGTCTGGGCTTTCCTTTTCACTGTCATAATGGTGTAATTTGATGAACAGATGCTGTTAATTTTAATGAAATACAATGTCCTCATCATTTTTTTTAAATGAAAGTGATTTTGTGTTGTATGTGACAAATTTTGCTCACTTTGGGTCTCCTATAGTGTCTTACATGAAAGAATAGAGTGGGGTAACTGTTAAAGGAGGGTCCTAGTACACATGAAATGACATTTAGGACCAAAAAAGTAGAATAATGACAATAAAATGGGGCTCTCCCACTTGCCCTCAGCAGAGCCCAACCCTTCCCATCCCTCCAGGCCTTGCTCAAATTCCTCCTCCTTCATGAGGTGGCTCAGCTTCACCCTCTGCTCCTATGAGGAAAATGTAGATGCGTTCATCTCATCTCTTGGTAACTACTTAGACCAGCCGTGGGCAAACTACGGCCCACGGGCCGAATCCGGCCCGTTCGGCTGTTCTATCCGGCCCGCGGAGCTGAAAGAGCAGAGGGTTCTCTTGCTCTCCCCTCCGCTCCTTTACTTTGAATTTATATTAGTTCACACAAACACTCCATCCATGCTTTTGTTCCGGCCCTCCGGTCCAGTTTAAGAACCCATTGTGGCCCTCGAGTCAAAAAGTTTGCCCACCCCTGACTTAGACTATAGGTTGAATTGCACTCCCCCACAATCACCATTCAGAAATAGTCAACTCAGGCAGACAACAAAGAAATTACACCACATGGACCCAGAGTCATTCACCAGGTATATTTGAAGTCTAAGCTCTTTGAGCTATACACGTGCACAAATGATTCAGTTGGTGGAAATCTCTCCCTCCCCCTCCAAATTTAAACTTTTCAAACTTAAAATAGTGCGAAAGAGGTTTGCATAATGTGCGTCATGGAAATGCTGAGGCAATTCTGACTCACAGTGCTGGGAGCTTCCACGCTTCCCCCTCCCCAAACCCAATCACAGAAAAGAATTACTTGATCTGAGACAGATTCACATGGACACTTTGCAATAAAGTTCACCAAGACTAACCATTTAGGTCATACACTCCACTGAGCTTTTATTTCATGACTACACAGACCAGTCATTTCAACTTATACTGAATATGGTTGGAAATGTCTGGTGTATCTGTTTTTTAACTTAAAATTCATTTCCAAATATGTTCTCTCACCCAGATTTCTTTAGAACCTGCATTCTGGAAATTCTGAGTAGCATAAAAAGTCAAACAACCCGCAGATGACAGAAGAGTTAGCACAAAATGGTTGAGGCCAAAATTTCTATTTCTCCCACTAGAGGGCGGCATTTCTTCACTATTCAGTCTAATTTCTCATTTGTTAATGAAAAACCAAAAATCTCCACAGCAAAGGAAAGTCAAAGCACTTGCTTATTATACACTCCTCAGATTTTATTTTTAAGAGGAGCCTTCATTTTTTTTTCTTATGGAAACTCAGGACTTTACAGGCAATGCTGTCCTCAATTTCACCCATCCTGTGTCCAGTACTATATTGCTATATTCACAGTAGAACGGACTAGAATTTCTGAGTGATCAGTCTATGTTTTAAGTTTCTGATAAAACTAACATACACCTTAGTCAAAAACCACAACAATCCTTCTAGCAGTTGGCTGAGTTATTGTTCTTGTGTGTGTTTCTGAGGCTTGGGTACTGAAAGTATTTCCCCCACTCCGTCACAATTGGCATTTGCATCAAAAGTAATTCGTTAATGTACAGGAGTAGATGAGGCCTGGCACATAGAGCAGAAGGAAATGGTTCTATAGGTGTATCTTCTGTAATGCACTTTGGGCTAGAGAAATAGAAAAATCACATGTAACAAAAACAAGTAATTGTTTGAGCAATATGGGCATTGCATGAGTAGGATCGGCATACATTTATCATCCTTCACCTTTTAATATGCTCAGCAGGTGCTACATTCTGGAGACTTAGCTTCCTCCAAATTGTCTACAACTGACATTAGCATCTTCACTTTATTTAAAAACAAGTGGTCTAGATAGCAAAGATGTTGGCTAATCATTTATACACGGGCATGAGAAGTTTTGTGCCCTTTCAAAATTCAGCATTATCCATAATAGAGTGTAATATTATCTGGTTATCTGTATTAGTCTATGAATGCATTCATAAGCAATGCACATATTATGTTTTAAAGCAGCAAATGGCTGAACAATCACTAAATAAAAAACATCCAGATTTTAAAAGCACAGCTGAAACATTTGTACAAATATACAAAGAGGAAAAACAATCGTTCAGACACCATGAAACTTTTGTAATAAATAGGTTTGTCTGAAATCGGTCTTTATCACCCTGGACAAGCCTCCCCACAGAGGCTGGGAAAGTTCTATATGGAAGTTCAAAATCTACTGAGGAATATCTTTGGGACCAAACTCAGTTTTGCTTCCAGGAATTTTAACAGAGCCATGAAGTATTGACTCAAAACAGTGACTATACCCAGACTTGTTGAGCTGGACGATGCTGATAATTTTACTACTCTAGATAGGACATGGCAGGCTGCCAACAACCTGTGAGTTAATAGTAGATCCTCAAATCATGAAAGTAAATGCTGGTGATCATGCATGTCCTGGGAATGTCGGGATGAAGAGGACTGAGTGAGACCAGATAGGGATATCTCATGCAGTCAAACTCAAGTTTACTTATGGTCCTACTTCAGTGGCCGGGAATAAACAACACACACATCAGGACTGGGACTGAAATAGCTCACAAACAACACAGGTGCTATTTTTACTGATATCTCTCGCTTGTATCACCATGAGAGAATGAAGATATAGGCTGTGCTGATTGTTTAATAAGAAAATACTACTTTATTTTCTAGAACCTTCTAAATAATGGATTATACTTGATGGTATGATATGATCAGGAAACATATCACCTTTCCTAGCCCTTTTGTCTGAGAGGCTTGATTACAAGGAAGGAATCTCAAACAACCAAACACCCAGTGATTTAAAGGCATTTTTTTTTTTCGACAAACAACTGAGAAAAGAAAGCATGAAAAAGAGGAGACATATCGGCGAGGCGGAGCGGTGAGCTCAGTTGGACACGGAGGGTGGCAGGCCGGGACGCCGGGTTTGGATGATTTTTGGCTTTGGGGAAATCTTTGGGTCCTCTTCTTCCTCTATGTCACTGTCACACACGTGCACGACGACACTTGGGGTGGACTCAGTCCCTGCATGGAGCTCATACTTCTCTCCTGAAAAGTGAGAAGAGCAGGGGGTGAGAAACAGGTTCTTTGGTGAGGTTGGGTTAGGCAGTGAGAAGAAGAATTTACAGTCTCAGGAAACCTGGGATCTTACCCAGGCATCGCTGGAGGCTTTGGAAAATGGAATGAGATCTATCAGTCACGGTATCCCAGACTGACCACCTATCAACTACAACACTGAGCAGGCCACTCAGCCTCTCGCAGCTGCAGGTCCTCAACTGCAAGGGTCAACATGGCAGGATCTCCCAGAGGATTGTGGTGAGGACTGAATGGGTCTGGCAGTGAGTTATCAGTTTCTCTTCCATTTCCCAACATTGCTGCTAATTGCTGTGTAACCATGAGCCAATCACTTCACCCTCTCACCTCCTGGATGTAGTAGTCTCTACGTGTTCCAGCTGGACGCGTCCTATAGCAAGAGCTGCCCCAGGATGGAATAAGGCAGGATTGCTGCTTGTTTGGGATTTGCAGTAGTGACTGGGTAACTGAGTTAGGTGACTATCAAGGTCCCTTTTAGTCATAAAAGTCTGCCATTCTTAACTTGCCCATCTTACAATCAAATTGCTGTTAGCCAACTGGCTTCCTGTCTGTCTTTTTTCATTTTGGTACTGGTTGAGCATTTCCCATGGTCTGGCCCATTGCTAGTTATAAAAGCTACAAAGTGCGCGTGCACACACACACACACACACACACACACACTGTGCCTTTCTCAAGAGCACAGCCCAGTGGTGGCATTTGCGAACAATATTCCATGGTAAGTGCTGGGTGGAAATGTATATCAAGGACTATGATACCAAATTGTAAGGAGCAAGTAACTCTAAAAGGCTGTAGTGTACATACAGATGCTACTCAGAGCTCATGTAAATGTGTTTGTTGTCCTTAAAGAATTTTGTCATTTTTATCAAAATCCCAAAGTCGAAGGACCGTTTCAGATATTGCTAAGGAGAGGAACCTACATGAACTGCCTTTATCTGAAAGGTGCAGAAAAGGCTGTGGGCCAGGGTGGGCAGACCTGGTTGGGGGCATCTTTGCATGGTGGTTCGCAAGCACCTGGCAGCCAACGGCAGGTACTTGTTCAAAAGAGTTTTCCAGTGTGAGAATGCAACCTGCACATCTCACTTAGTGACATCTGCATTGGTGCTCGCACACCCAGGTGCTCCACTGCTACAGGGCTTCCTGTGACAGGCAGGCGGCTGTGGTCCTGGGAGGGCACCGGCATGCATGTAACCTGTTCCCCCTCTCCCTCCCTCCCTCCCTCATGCATCATGGTTTTTCACTGGGGACTGACAATAGCACAGGTGGAGGGCAGTGCCATGAGGGATGCTGAGGATGCATAAATGAACAGAAGCAAGGGATCCAGACCAGCCCTGCAGCCACTCCTAGCCATCAGGCTAATGAAGCTTTGACATTCTCATGCTAAGTTCATCAGCAAAAAGTGACTGAGTTCCCTGTGTCCAGGGTGCCCAACACTTTCTCTTTCCTGCTGGAACACCCCACAGCTCTGAATGGGGACTCCCTCAAGCAGGAGACAGAGGAAGAAAGGACGCCTGAGCAACCAAATGAGGTGGTTCTTGTTTTGTGGGAGGGTTTCTTCAAGGTTCGCACGTTTGGAGCAGTGCCTTGGGAAGAAACACAGGTGGCCGCTGAAGTCGCATAAGTCCCCTTCATGGCCCTGCTGGTTGTGACACGGGGAAGAAGGAGGTGGGACTGACAGGAGAGACTGCCATAGCAGAGTGAGCGTGGAGACTGTGGGGGTGAGGCGTGGCACAGGGACCCTGGCCAGGGGATGACCGACACGCTGCCCATTTCCTCATCTGCTGGTAAGAAGCTAGCTTTTTAAAAAAATAGTAGTAAAATATACATTATAAAGCTAGCTTTGTGATCAGATCACTTCTTTGCCCTGCCCTGCACAAAGAACAAGCCCTAAAGACCCCTCTAGTTGCAATGTGTTTACTTTTCAAAAGTGGGTGCCTTCCTCAGTCTAGGGGTACTGGGGGCCCACTCGGGATGGAGGGGCAAGCACCCTGTACAGGGCATCCTGTTGGGGGACATCCTGTGCAGGGCGACTTTCACGTTGAGTTACCAAAGTCAGATCGCTTGGCAGTAGAGAGAGTTCACTGCTGTGATCCCACTGACTCTGACATTTCACTGTTCTAAATTTGGGAACTTTCTTACTGTCAAAATCCAGCAAAGCTAAACAGCTGTTGAGAGCCCATGAAATAAAAAGAAATAGCTTTGGTTTTGCTGGGTTGAATTTTTCTCTCTTTTTTTCTTTTGGCCTCTCTTTCCCTTTGGGCTTCAGCTTATTCCTGCAGCATGAGGAATGATCTCAATGCTGTCACCCTGCATGGGGACATGGGACCTTGTCTTCACAGGGTGGGCAGGTCCTGCCCCAGACAGTGGGCAGGGCCACACATGGCAGTCAGTCTGGTAAAGGACAAGCAGAGTCCTCCCATTACAGACTGTCCTTTCCCCTGTGAGCAGAAAGGTGACCGGGATCAATCCCTCTGCCCCCCGCCCCTCCAAAAAAATGCGTTGGCCAGGGATTTCCAATAACCCCCATGAAACAGATTCCCAGACACACAAATGCACAATCCTCCAGCACGTGGTCAAAAGTTAGATTCTCATCCAGGCCTTTGACACTGATGTAGGCTTGGCTACTGCTCAAAATCAATGCCAAGGTTCTGTCTCCTCTTTTCCTGAGTGGATGGAGACAGGTTGCGGACAGCATCCCTATTTCTGCACGTCTGGAGGAAGTGGAGGTGACCACGGTCTGCTTCCTGTCCTCAGGAGGGAGGAGTTGGAATTCCTGTGCTGATGAGGTGGCTGGGGATGTTGTGATGTGTTCTGGCACAATCACAGAGAAATGTGTTGTTGATTGTTGGTCCAAGTGCCCCGGGAAGTTCTCCATCATGCTTTCTTGGGTGAATGGGCCATGAGTTGGCCTCTTCTTGAATTCTTTCTGACATAATCAGTATGATTTTGCACAGTTTGTAAATATCAACATAATGCAGATGTGTTAAGGGTGGGCTGATAATACAGATAATACTGTATTTATGTGTAGTAAAGCAGAAATCTGACTGCTCAGATTCCTAATAAAGAAACGTTTGTGAGGGGGGGCGGGGGCAGAGAAACCTTCCTAGAGCATCAGTGCCTCCCAGGACAAGTCCTCATATGACTTCTTCCAGGGAAAATGGCACCCTGTGAGAAGGCTAACCCCTATTTTGTAAAACTACTGTTTGAAATTCTCTGCTATTTTTTTTTAGACAGCCTCTTATTCTAAAAAAATAACTTTGCTTTCTATCCTGCTTGAATAATAAGGAAGATAAACTTAGCTGTCTGACCTTGTAGGCCAGAGACTAGATACGCCCATACTCTCATGCCATGCCAGGTGTATTTTTTAATTGGATAGAACTGTGTTGTTTTCAAGGCCACCAGCGAGATAACCACTAAGCACTCATAGGGCTGCTTCTTTAATAAAAAGGAAAGTTCTGCTTGTAGCTTTGCTTAGAATTTGAATTCATTTTCTCTGAGCCCACCACGGTGAATAAAGTGTGACTCCAAACTCTCTGAGCATTGCTTGATTTATTCCGGTTTTCTGTAACACCTGCACAGGAGGCTGGCAAAGCACGGCAACGTGCAGCAGGCATAAGGTGAAGGTTTGCTTTATTTCTTGACAAATCCGCTGCTCTTCTCAGAAGATTCTTTCTCTGGAACAGCATGAGCTCCCCATTCCCGTCCCTGTAAGAAGCTCCAACCTCAGCCTGATCTCACACCTGCATCTTGACGTATTGCCATCTCCATCTAAGTCTTCTATTCTTTTCCGAACTCACATGCCTAAAGCAGAATGATGCATTTCCCTGTCAATCTATGTTTACTTCCCAGCGATCCCATTTCTCTTAGAGCCTTCTAGATGCCAATCCTTGAAGTCAGTCATCCTCGAATTCACTCCTTCTCTGATCCACTGTAGTTGTCACCAAGCATCATTGAATATCGCTTTGAAACATTTCCCATCTGCTCCCTCCACATATCCTGCTTGCAATGACCTATTTGTGGTTCATCTCCTCCCACCCAGAGGAATCTGAGCTGGTTCCTCACCTCAGGAAGTCATCTCCCTGCCAGAATACACTTCCTAAAAACATTTGGAAACTTCACCTTATCACTTATAGTGGTGTTGAGTTTGAGTGTTATACAACATTCCTAAGCCTCAGTTTTCCTCACCAGTTAAGTGGGGATGACACCATATCTGTGGGCTCCTACAAAATAAAGAATTATGTGTCAAATCCTTTACACAGCCCTCCCAAGATGCATGATATGATTATTTAAGGCAATATTGTGGTAAGTCCTGTCCTCCAAAATAATTGCTGGTTTTCAATCTGATGAAAGAATCTAGTTACACTTGACAATAGTTAAAGAATGAAGCAGCTGATTAATGGCAAAGAGCTTTTGCTCAGAGAAGCCACTGTTGGAAACAACACTAAGGGATGGATGATGACCCTGCTGGATTCCAGGTAACAGTAGGGCTCCATGAATTCTGATCCTCAAAATTAAATGATCCTTTTCCTCTTGACCACTGCCTCCTTCTCTACTCATTGGTAAGTTTCCCTCCTTTATCCTCTCTTCCTACCCATTTCCAAGTTGCCTTTTTAATGAGATCTCTGATTTTCTTCTTCTGAGATAGAGTGAACCACATATTCATAATGCTTGATTAGGTCACCTTTTGTGTTATTCATTATTTTATCTGGGAATGTTTTTTATTTCAAACCACTGAAGCCAGGACTTAACCTCCTTTTGTGATGGCTGCAGTGTAGGGTGCCCGTAAGTGCTCAATAAATATGCTATTGATTTATGAAGGTACCAAGCTGGGCCATTGAAGACCTACTTGTGTAGTGTCTGGCATATATACGCACATGATTTTCCTCCTGTAGTTAAACTTGTGTAAGTTCTAGCTTTTCACCTGAGCTGAAAACTGCCGAAGGGCAGGTATTTGCCTTATTTTCAGGATGCTCTCAGGGCTAGGTCATAGAAACCTGCTGTCTGCCTTAAACATCACAACCACTTACTGAGCACTTGCCAGACCCAGCTCTAAGTACTTCACATAAATTAGATATTTAATTAGGGCAGCAGTTCTGTAATGTGGGTTTTGTGATGTGTAGAGAGAGCCTGGGAAGGCACATGGGCATTCTTCCTTAATAACTGTCAGCTGAACCCAAGGCGACAGGCAAAGCCACGTCTTGGTTACATATCTTACCAAAAAGGCAGATGTGTTCTCAGCATTGACTCTTATCTTTGCCCAGGTGTAGGGAAGTGGGTTTTGATATGTAAATCCAGTCAAGCACCAGGAGTAAATAGGACTCGGGCCTACTCAAGAATGCAAATAGCCGAAACCGGTTTGGCTCAATGGATAGAGCGTCAGCCTGCGGACTGAAGGGTCCCGGGTTCGATTCCGGTCAAGGGCATGTACCTTGGTTGCGGGCACATCCCCAGTGGGGGGTGTGCAGGAGGCAGCTGATTGATGTTTCTAGCTCTCTATCCCTCTCCCTTCCTCTCTGTAAAAAATCAATAAAATATATTAAAAAAAAAAAAGAATGCAAATAATCTCCTTTGTCTTGACTTTTGGTGAAACTTCCTGGTATTTGGGGGTATAAAATAAACACTCTGTATTGGCTCTGGGTCACTGTCTCTCCATCAGAAGAGGGCAGCAGTCCACCTGGCCCCAGCTTTCCTTTCTATCTCTGTGTCTTGTCTCTTTCTTTTATTTCTTAATCCCCAGCCACCTCTACTCAGGAATTGGACCTGCTCTCTAGCCACACTGGATGCGGAAAAGAGAGAAAATAGTTACAGTGATGTCTTCTTCACACAGGAGGAAAATGAGATCACACAGGAGGAAAATGAGGTAATAAATGGCAGAGCCAGGATTCAATCAAACTCAAACTCTGTCTGGCTTCCAAGAACTTGCTCATAACCACTCCCGTTATTCCCACTGTTTTCATGTTCTACAAGAGACTGTACTGAAAGGGAACCCGTTTTAACTTTTACTTTTAATACGCTTTCCCTGCAACTCATATTTTTAGTGAATATTGGTTCTCTCGCAAAAGAAGGAGTATGTATTCCTTTTGCACCTTGCCTCTTTTTGTTTGGCTAATTGCTATTGTTTCTAGGCATGGTGTCCTTGACAATGAATCTTCTCAAAAGACAACACTTAATACATTATAAAAAGAAAAGGACTATAAATTACAGACTGAGCTAATCTACATCTCTTATGGTGACTTTGGACTCTGATAAAAGACGCTCTGTGTTTCCTTCTTGCTTTAACTTTATTATCTTTCATATTACTAGCAAAGGTGAATTCTCAACAGGAAAGTTACGTGTAGTAGCAGATTGTATTTTGCGAAGATGGTCATATTTCCTGCCCAGCATTTTTCTTCGAGAACCTTGCCAATCCTTCATGAAGGACTCTTTGCACTGTGTCCCCTCCCCTCAGATCTGGGCAGGCCTTTATGGCTGCCTTGACTGATACATTATAGCAGTAGTAACCAGTGTGACTTCTGAGTTAGTCACAAAAATGCCAGGCACTTCTGCCTGCTCTGTCAGGATGCTCACTCCTTGCACCTCACCTCCATGCTGTAAGGAAGCCCAAGCAGCCCATGGAGAGGTACCAGGGTCCCTGACCCACCACCTTCTTGAGTTCTCAGCCAGCAGCCATGTGAGCAAACCTGATTGGCCAGTCCCCGGCTGCACTGGCCCCACAACAATGCACAGAGCAGGGAGGAGCTGTCTCCTGAACTCTGCCCAAATATCACAACAGTGAGCAAAATAAATGATTGTTGTTTTAAATCCTACTCATGTTGAGGTAATTTGTTATGTAGCAACTGGTAGGTCATGGGTTATACAAGTCCTCTTTGTTCAGAAGCAAGCTAAGCTACTACAGTTGCCTTTTAGTGTTTTCCTCTTTTTCCTGCTCAGGTGCTGAGCTAGAGTGGATAGCTCCCCAGTTCCAGTGAGTCCTTGCTTGTGGCGGGAGCTCCCTGAGCTCACCACTCGGGACCTTTCTCCCTGGCCCCTCGCTTGCTCTTCTCCGGTGGAAGAGAAGCAACACCTGATGGTCAACGTTGTGGGAAAAGAGCTGAAAATGCTCAGCTCACCCTCTCCCACATTTTTCTCTGAGCCATCCCCACCTGCATAGGGCCTGTGCTCTGCTCTGCCCTCAGCTCGGTGCTAAACCCAGCAGAAAAGACAGCGCTCTGTGTGTGTGTGTGTGTGTGTGTGTGTGTGTGTGTGTGTGTGTGTGTGTGTGGCGGGGGGGGGTTTGAGGGGCAGGTAGTGTGACATTCTGTCTCTATGACAGGGTGAATAAAATGGTATGGCTCTGGATTTCAGCGTTAGGAAGCCCAGGCTGTCGCTCAACTAAACCACAGTCTCAGCTTTAGCCTTTCATCAAGAACAAAGCTGGAACTATGGAGCTCATCTGACTTATTATTTAACCCTCGGTGAGCTCTGATCCAAACAGGGGGAAAGCAGGTGTGAGTTATAATCTATGTGGAATGTTAAGAATGGGTGACAACTTCTCAAGCCAAGTGCTAAGGGCATTTCCAACGGGACCCTGAGCATAGAACTGGGCTGGGCTCTGCGCCGAGCCCTCAACCTTGGTTGGGATTAAGAGCCCTCTATATTTGATTGAGAAGAAAAATGGAAATTCTAATATTAAACCACTGCAGGCTTGGTCATGTTTAAAAGACACTGCAATGCCCTTCCCACATGTTTTTATTGTCAATGTGATTTTTCTCAAGAGAAAATGGGAGCATGGGTCTTGATTGACAGAATAAGTTCAATGGCATTTCTGTGTGTGTTAGTTTCACTGAATACACTTCCCTTTGGTGAGATGGAACACAGACACTGAGGGGAGAGTTATATGTGCTTGAAAGGTGTTTATATTTAGATTTCCTTTCCTTTCAGTGCCGGGCTAGGACTTCACGTTTGGCAGGGAGAGGAAGGCCCACCAGGCTCCCAAGCCCAGGTGACTGCTCCCTGTCACCTGCAGAGAAGACGTGCCTGGTACGGATCCAGCTTTCAGAAAACGGGGGGAGGTGGGAAGGAGAGTGACAAGCCAGGAACAGGGAAAGGGAGGCGGGAGGAGCACTTGCCCTTTCTTCCCTCTACCCCGGCATCGGCCCCTATTTGCTTGCCATGATATTGAATCTTCTCTCAATCCTGGTAGGGATAATGCTGGTTTGTTTGGGGCCTAGTGTTCCTCAAGAGAAGGACTGAGTTATAGGGAAAAACATTCCCCCCAAAAGTTTTACAAAGCTGCACCCTCCTCCCATCCAGATATGCTATTTAGCAGTATTTTTAAGTTATCTACTTGCAGTATTGTCTCCCCCTATTTTTCCAAAGGGAAGGAAAGAAAGAGAGAGAGAGAGTGTGTGTGTGGGGGGGGGAGTGGTGGGAGTGAGGGGTGGTAGGAAGCAGTGACACTTCTCTCTACTGCCTCCTTCTTTTTCTCTCTTCTGTCTGCTCCACACTGGTCCCTCAGGCTCTTTACTAGGCAGTCTTTGCCTCTATGTCTCTGTCACATTTGACCACCACCTGATAAATACTCCTGAAGTGTAATTAGTGTGGTTCTCACACACTCCCAGTAGTATCTGAAAAAGTGGTGGGGATTTTTTTTAATCCTCACCCAAGGAAATTTTTCCATTGATTTTTAGATATAGTGGAAGGGAAGGAGGAGGGTGTGTGTGTGTGGGGGGGGGGAGAGAGAGAGAGAGAGAGGGAGAGAGAGAAACATTGATGTGAGAGAGACACATGGACTGGTTGTCTCCCGATCGCACCCAACAGGGACCGGAGATTGAACCACCACTGAGACACGTGCCCTTGACCAGGAATCAAACCCAAGACTCTTGGATCTATGGGCTGACACTCTAACCACTGAGCAACCAGCCAGGGCAGTGATGGGGATTTATTTTTTTTGTCATAGGGTATGGATACTGGCATTTAGCAGGTGATGCCCAAAGATGCTAAATATATTGCAATGTGTAGAGCTCTCAGTTACAAAATATCACAGTTAGAAACACCAAGTTAAAGAGCTTACAATAGGCACTTAGATTTTAATAGAAGACTAGGATCCAGTTTGAAAACCAAGTGACAATAAAAGGGAGAACGAAGTACAGGGCTGGACATGTGGATGTAGATGGGTTACATCATTTGATGCTCACAACAACCTGATCTTACTCTTTATACATATACTATAGGCCCAATGCACGAAATTTGTGCAAGAATAGGCCTTCCTTCCCCCAGCTGCCAGCACCCACTTCTCTCTGGCACCCGGGACCCGGGCTTCCCTCACAGCCCGGAAGGTCATTCGGTCTAATTAGCATATTATGTTTTTATTTTATATGTATATGTATTTCAGAGAGGAAGGGAGAGGGAGAGAGATATAGAAACATCAGTGATATGAGAGAATCATTGATTGGCTGCCTCCTGCATGCCTCATACTGGGGGTTGAGCCCACAACCCAGGCATGTGGAATCGAACTGTGACCTCCTGGTTCATAGGTTGACACTCACCCACTGAGCCATGCCAGCCAGGCATACTCTTTAAAACGAAAACAAAACAAAACAACAACTATATATATATATTGATTTCAGAGAGGAAGAGAAAGATAAAAACAATGTTGAGAAAGAATCATTGATCAGCTGCCTCCTGCATGCCCCACACTGGGGTTCGAGCCGGCAACCCGGGCATGCGCCCTGACTGTGAATCCAACAGTGACTAACTGGTTCATAGGTTGATGCTCAACCACTGAGCCACATCGGCAGGGCTGACTTTACTCTTGAGGAAGTTGAGGCAAAGAGAGGTTAAGAAAGCTTCTCAAGGTCAAATAGGTACTCAAAAATAGAGTCTGGATTCAAACTTTCAAATTCATATCCTGAGTTTTAATCATCATCGGAAAGCAAGAGAAATACCTCTCTTTTTGTTGGAGCTTCATTTATAGCTACAGGGGGAAAAAAGAGGAGGAGGTATTCCATGGCAGAGGGACTTAGTGGATACTTAAAATCACAGTTATTTGGTAGCTGCCTGTTCACAACCTCAATCTGAGAGTGAAGGAAGAACGTCTTTTCTAAGTAGATGTAGAAAGAGGGATTTAGGATTAAAAGAAATGTTGCAGGGAGAAAGGAACATTCCAGGGAGCAAAGTCCTTTGCAAATTTTTTCCTCTGATTCCTTTGTGTTTCCATGAGCCCATATTTGACTTTAACAGGGCCTGGAGAAAGATGTTTTGGGTAGACTTGAGAGTGGATCAATCACAACTCTCTCCCTTTCCTTTGTGCAGCTGCTGTTTCTGTGGAAGAACTCCCGCTGCGCCTGGTGCAAAGAGTATGAAGCAAAGCACAGACCAACCCAAATATTTCACTGACAGTTCAGAGAACAGGCCCATTTAAGTAACAGTCACCACCACCTGCACACTGTGCTTTCTGGCTGGTAGACACTACTCCGAGTGCTTTACAGACCTTCATCCATCTATCGGCAGAGAAGACATCTCTCTGAGGACACCAGCTAAACATTACTTCTCAGAGCAATGAATGTGATTGGTTCTATGTGCCAGCCCCCGGACTCAGTGCTTTATGTATATTAATTGTTCCACCTTCAAGATGACCTGGCAAGTTGTCAAGTAATGAGCATTAAAAAATGACCCAGAGGGGTGAAGTAAATAGTTCAAGTCACCAGGATTCCAATTGAGGTCTGTGGAAGTCAAAGCATGATCACCATACTGGCTCTGATGTTTAGGAATGAGGTGGGATATGGCACACCATTGACTTCCCTGCCTCAGTAGGTCTAGTGACCTATTTTCCAATAATAAGAAAACAGTATTGACATGAATGACTGACGCCTTTCTCCTTATCCCACATCCTCAGTCCTGCCCCACACCAAAGCAGAAAAACAGAAGGGGTTCTTTGTAAGATGAAGACAGGGGTGGGGTGGGGAGAGTACTTCTGTGGTTTTGTTAGAAGTGGTGCTTTCTTTCTTTCTTTTTGTTTATTAATCCTCACCAGAGGATATTTTTCCCATTGATTTTCAGAAAGAGTGGAAGGTGGGGGGAGGGGGAGAGAAAGAGAGAGAGAAAAACATCAATGTGAGAGTGGGGCCAGGAATGGAACCTCCAACTTTTGTCTTATTTTGCTCTGGACCAGGAATAGAACCCACACTGCCGCCGGCACTCTACCACTGAGCAACACCAGCCAGGGCTAATGGTGGTCTCTCTTTCAATGAAGGAAAGTTTGCTTATCTTCTGGGGGTTTCCCTCTAAGACTGGATTAGGGTGGCCATTTGTCTTCATTCCCACTTGTGTTACTTAGGATCTGAAGTACTTCATGGAGCCAACTGATCGACTGAAGACCTGAATTAGTGGTTGCGACAAAGAGGTGGATCCCTAGGAGGAGGGTAAGGGGAGAAAGACTAAGGAAACCATAGAGGGAGAGGAAGCGGGAAGGCCAGGGTTGAGGTTGAGTGGAGCAAGGGGCCCTGTGAAGTCTGTGAGGTGTGCCTGTCCACAGGGGCGAGAGGAAAGTAGCCAACATAAGAGAAGAAAGCTGCTGCTCTGAGCTCTTGGTGTGCTCCGTCATAGAGTCCTGAGGTGTCCACCCTGGGAGCGGCCACCCTGTCCTACCTTCCCCGATATCACAGGTGTGGCTATGGGAGGTGCGAGTGCTTTGGAATTTTGGTCATGTGTCTTTTCTATTTTTTCTACAATGTGCATGTCATACCTGTGAAATAAAACAAAAGGAAGTATTTTATATTGCTACTCAACATGGATTGAAAATGATTGTGGAATATAAGCTGAGATGAAAACCTCCTTTATAATTTCTTCCAGAGAAAGTTCTTCAAAAGGAAAATGACGAGCATGTATTCCAGGATCAGAAATCTATGTCCCTTGGGTGGGAAGTGACTCAAAGAGACTGCACTGACTGGAACACTGGAGATTGGCTGTTTTATTTGCTTTTCATGCCCATGATCAGAAACTAGCAAATGTTTACCAAGAACTGAGGCTTCTATAACAGTTACACCAGATGCACCCACAACAGGGGTGTTCGTGAATATTTTCAAAACGAAATTTTCTCTTCCTTTGTTTTTTTTTTTAATTTTTTAATTGTTTAAAGTATTACATATAGTAGTACATATATCTCCTTTTTTTTCCCCATTGACCTTCCCCCAGCCTCCCCTGCCCCCTGTTGCATGCCCTCATCCCCCCCCCCCCTCCCCGCAGGGTCTTGTGTCCATTGGTGTGCTTATATGCATGCATACAAGTTCTTTGGTTGATTTCTTTCCACCCCTCCCCAACACTCCCCAGCCTTCCCGCTGTAATTTGACAGTCTGTTCAGTGCTTTACTGCCTCTGTATCTATCTTTTTGTTCATCAGGTTATAATGTTCTTTATTTGCTTGGGATAGAAAATTTTTCTTCCTTATAAGTTACATGAATGACTGAAATATATTTTCCATTTGGAGGAAACAATATATACCAAGCAGCAAACTGGCAAAATTGCTTTACTATGGCATATTTTGATGGAGAGGAATTTGGAACAAAATCTAAATATAGCAGATGTACTTGATTTGAAACTCGAGCACCATATTAAGCCTTCCTCTGCAGTTAACTAAAATTGATCTCTCTAACAAGAGCTAAAAATAGCAGGGAAAAAAGGGAACAGACAATGACTTTTCATATCTCTCCCCCAGGCATTTCCAGTGACAATGGATGCGACCTTCGGGAGCCATCCTAGAGAGCAGACAAGTGCTGGCGTTTCACATCCTACCCCCCGTCTACCACCCGCTGGATGCAGCGACAGCTCTATTTTGCCATTTTTGCTGATTGGTATAGATAAGCTTCTTTTGCTGGGCTGGGTTTCTGTTTTCCATATTTTGTTTTACATTCAAAAAGAACACAGCACCAGATTCTCTTTGGAGTCAGGAACAATGGGTATTAGACAATAAACCAAAATAAGTAATCGATCCACTCTCCCACTGGTCAAAGCCCATCTTATTTTGCCCAGGTCATTATTAAATGACCGGCTTCTCTAAACTCACCAGGGGGACTAATATCAATGCAGAAAGCTTCTGTTTTATAGAGGTGATGGCTGTCCTTTCAACAGAGCAGAGGAAGGCAAATTCTGATCCCTGTGTCCCTCTGGACAAGAGATGGAAACAGCCAGCTGGTGCAGTGGGTGTATTTTAGCGGGGGTGGGGCGGGGCAGTAAGCAGAGCACTGAAATGTGAAGGAACCAAGTGTGTAAGCTGTTTTGTATTTTTTAAATTTCCTTTGGCAATAATCTTGATTTTCTTCTGGAGAAATTAATTTTACTCTTCAAGAGATCTCTCTGGTTTCTCAAAGGGTTTACTCTCCAGGGCCAGGGCAGTGGCTTGATCAATCCTTTCTGCTGCTTGCCAGTGGCAGAGAAACATGTTTTAACCTACCAGCTGTGCAGCCTCGGGCAAGTTACTCAACCACTCTGTGCCTCACATTCCCCAGCTGAATAAATGAGGAAAATAACAATGCTTGTCTCATAGAGTTGCAGTGAGCATTAAATGCAGTAATATAATAATGTGTTTAGAACAGTGCCTGACACCCAGCAAGCCCTCTATAGATGTTTTAGTGATTGTTGCTATTTAATTTTTTCCCCCTAATTCCTCTATGTTTATTTACTTCCTGGATCAAAAACAGAACATGCAGTCACGGGGACACTGGTTAAGAATGTTTCAAACTGTGTTCTTATATTTCCCAGAATGCAAACTTGCCCTCTCTGTGATAAACAGAACTCAGATGCCTCTTCAGTGTTATGTGGCCCTGGTCTCATGTTGTAACTAACGTTCTGTTAAGGATTTCAAAGGCACCCACAGGTTTGGGTGGATAAGGACCCCTTGGAAATTGCACTGTTCTCTCCATACTTGTTTCGAGAGCCTCAGTTATATTTCAGCTCCAGACCCAGAAAAGCAACAAAACCAGGTAAGTGACCCCACAGCTGACCTCAGGATCAGCTACACTGTATAATGACCCCTTGCCCTGGTGCCGACCAATCAATCAGTGGAGACCTAGACCCCGAAAGGACACACCTGCAAAGCTGCTGAATATTCTAGTGAGATCTTCCCCTGGGACCGCCCTTAAAATGGCCACCCTTAATACCCTTAGGACTGAGCACCCAGAGCGCTCTCCCTCCCTGGGGCACACGGGAGCCTTTCCCTTCTCCCTCTCTCCCTGCACGTCCTCACTTCCTTGGCCTCTAATTTCTTTCCTAAATCCATTTCTTCTCTGAGTTACTTCTCCCTCTGTGTTTTTATAAATAAATATTCTCTCATAGATTGAGTCTTGGCTCTGAATTCTTTCTTAGCCAGAAATCAAGTACCCAGGTTGTTGAACCCAGGTCCAGTCTGACCCCACGGTCTCAAGTCTGGTGCCATCTCAGCTGCCTACAACAGTTCCAGGAAATTCTGGACCAGGGTCGCCAGAGTTCCTTCCTTAAAGAATAGGGGCGCAGTCTTGCCCCTGCTTGTCTGAGCCGAGTCCTGTGTCCTCATTCTCACTTTTGTCCTCCAAGAAAGGGTCTTACTAATGCACGTCATTGCCTGCCTTGACAGCCTGACAAATCACAGCTCCCACAAGCCAGCCGGTTTGCTGAAGTGATCCGGAGCATGAGTACTGTCTAGCCTTGGATCCCAGCCCCAGGATGCTCTGTCTTCAGACTTACTTTTCGTCAGCCCTACCAATTTAGCACTATTAGTCATTCCTCCGAAGCAGAAGCAAAACTCTACTCCTTCGATCATTTGAGTTGCTTTTCTCTGCTCTCATTCTAATTTGTTTCTGCATTCCTGGAACAGAGGTAGCCATCCCTTAACACGGAGTGAACTGTAATTTGTTACTGAAATGATTCTGCCAAAGGATTAAAAATGAATTTTACTAAATCATATTTTTAAAAAAATGGAAATGCTAGAAGTCCTCTCGTTGAAGAAAACATTAATTTAGTGCTTGCCTGGCTCAGTTTGGCTATAGCCAGAAGGAAGCAACACTTTGCCAGTGAAGAAATTATCTCAAGGCAGGCTAACCGCTCTGTCTATTCACTCATTCTATGTTTATTGGGCACCTACTGTGTGCAAAGTGCCATCAGGCGCCAGGGATATCAAAATGAGTAAAACAGACATTTTCCCCTCAAAAAGTAGGAAACACAGTAAGTGAAATAATGGAAAATTACCATAAAGAGAAGTGAGCATTTGTGCAAAGTGCCATGAGGAGACTGAAGGAGCAAGTCCTCACGTTGGCCCCTCACAGGGGAGGGGACAGCAGAGATGTGGGTGGGGAGGATGCCCTGCTCTCTCATCATTGCAGCTAAAACAGCTGCCAGAGGCCCAGGCCTCTAATAGAACTCTGTGATGTTTTCAACTCCATTGCTGGACACAAATCATTCATCTGTGTGGGGTGAAGGAGCTTCAAGGACACAGGGAAAGTACAAATGGAAACTAAATAAAAAGAAATAGCCTTAGATTGCTGTCAAGGAGAGAAAGCTATCCCAGGGAATACATCCAAATTACAGCTGTTCCGTGGCACATAGGATCAGTCATCCTTAGAAAGCAGGAGGCCCCCAGATTTGCTCTCGCACACATAGTGCATAGGGCTTTATTTGCACACGTGCCAGGCCCTGGGTTAGGCTTTCTGGAGGTGGCAGTGGTGTTACAGATGCCTGTCAATTCAGGGTCAGGATAAACGTTTTGCCTGTGTCCGATCAGAGTAGGCCTAAAGCCCCTCGAGGCAGCCAGTGTCCGTACTAGCCCCTGGGATCTGGCCAGGTGGGGAGTGAGAAGAGCTGAGTTTGACATTAGCCTCTGCCACCAACCAGCTGTGTCACCTAGGTGAGTAAGTTCACCTTTCTGCAGCTCAGTGTTCTGATCTATAAGGTGGGGATAGCAATCCTTCCTATTTCTGCACAGCAGGGCATGTTAGAAGGTAGACAGTACATACGCTCAGCTGGGTAAGGAAAGGTGAGGCTCATCAGTTAGCAGCACTATTAATGCATTTGTAACATTGTTGATAAGTTATTCACAACTTTAGAAAGGACCTCCTTTTTTCTTCTACCTCTTTAAGACCATTTTATTCTTCCTCCTGCCTCCTCCCTGCCAGGCTCTGGGGGTAGTCCTGCTGAGGGGGAATTCCCTTTCCACCCGTCCCTTCTGCCTCCATCACGCTGGTCCTAGGGAGTGCCCTCCAGACCTGGACTCAGCTCTGTTAGCCATGAGGGCGCCTGAGACTCACCCTGATCTTGTCTTTGCATCAGGCTTCGTGAACATGAACTGCATATGAATATTCTCTCTTGTGCTGGATGAACAATGATTTGATTTATTGAAATACCAGCTCCAAGTGAGTGGACAAGACGCCCCTGGGGTCTGCTGGTCAGAATGTCTGGCTTGAGGCCTGGCTGGTGGGGTTCAGTTGGTTGAGTGTCATCCCATGTACCAAAGGTCACCAGTGCGATTCGGTTTGATTCCTGGTCAGGGCACATGCCAGGGTTTTGGGTTCCATCCCCAGTAGAGGGCATGCAGGGGGCACCTGATTGATGTTTCTCTCTCTTCCTCTCTCTCTAAAAGTAAATTAAAAAAATATTCTTTAAAAGTAGGTGGGACTTGGCCTGGGCCTCCTTTGCAAAGAGACACGGGAAGAGCCCTGCGGTGGAAGCCCTGCCATTGGCAAGTCATTTCTCCCCCTCTCTGGGCCTCTGGGTCCCTCCTGTAAAATGCAAGTTGGCCGGGTGATTCCTACATCCTCTAGCCAAGACCTCAGTGATTCTATGAAGACCTCTGTGTGTTGACATTCAAATCAACCGCACAAAGTGTTCAAATGTGTTCTTGTCAAAATCTGTGCATGAGTCACACAGGCAGCTCCAAGGACCTCGGCTCTGATCGGTCCATTTTGGGGTGTGCTTGTCTGCCTCTGCAGTGTCCTGAATTGCTGTGAGAAGTTGCTCCACAAGGCTTGACCTGAGCACACTCAAAGTCTACACTTGACATTTCATAGATGACAGATGGGCCTTTCTTTGGATGGGGAATGCGTGATCTCAGGGTTCTGTATTCGGAAAGTCTGTATATGAACTAGACTTCCCAGGAAATCCCATTTCATAGATACCTCCCTGATTATTACACCACTTCTTTCATCAGCCTGTATCAGACACATCAGCATCTCACAGCGCCTCTCTGAGGGAAACTGATGGCCACGTTAAAGGCTCCAGAAGCGGAGTGACTTGATGGTGGTTTCAAAGAAACCCCCAAGGGCTTGCTCTGAGAGCCCCATAAATTTCAGGCCACACATGGGACAGCTAGCAATTCTCTTGCAGGGAGTGCTTATTAATCAAATTAGCCACATCCTAGCCTGAGGATCCTGTGGGTGACCCGCTTTTCCTGCTCTGCGTGGGAATTTTCTGGTTTTAGCACTGAAAGTTCCCAGGAACCCCTCAGTCCTGGGCACACCAGGACAGCAGGTCGCTCTAGTACCCAGGTTTCTCAAAACTCAGTGTATGTGTGATGATTAAACCTGCAAATTTCTGGGGTGAGTGACTCTGGTCCAAATGTTTTCTTGACTACACTAAGGCATGCTGGTAAGAACTTATCCATTTCCTTTCCACTATAATACAGGAAACACACTTTGGAGTGCAAGATGGCAGTATCTGCTGAAATTGAAGACAATATCACTTCTATGTATAAAACATAAAGAAAGTTTCAGAAGAGTGGATAGGAGATATGTATAAGAATGTTAATTGTAGATTCAATTGTAATGTCCATCAACCAGAAAATGGATGCATAAAGTGCGATGGTCTATTCACCCAACGCCGTGGTCAGCAAACTGCGGCTCGCAAGCCACATGCGGCTCTTTGGCACCTTGAGTGTGGCTCTTCCACAAAATACCATGGCCTGGGCGAGTCTATTTTGAAGAAGTGGCGTTAGAAAAAGTTTAAGTTTAAAAAATTTGGCTCTCAAAAGAAATGTCAATCGTTGTACTGTTGATATTTGGCTCTGTTGACTAATGAGTTTGCCGACCACTGACCCAACGGAATACTATACTGCAGTGAAAATGAGTGAATCCAAGAAACATATGCCAACATTGGAACAAAGTGGCCATAAGATGTTTCTAAAGTTTGAGGCTATTGTGACCAACTTCTTGACTTGGAAGCTTTGCTTTGGCAGGCAACTGTCTTGTCACTGAGGGTTCCTGGGCACACCTGTGATAGCAATAAAGAGGGCTGCACAGCAGAGAAGCCTCATGCCAGTTGCTAGAGCTCATGTTGCTTGTTCTGAGAAAATAACTTCATGATCCCATAAGAATTAATTTTCCCAATCTTAACCTATCTGCATTGCAATCAAGAAGTCACGTAGACATTTTAGAAGTGGTTCCTGAGTTTCTCTTAAACAGCAACCAGCCTGATGCTTCACCTTTATCCATCATCCATCATCCCTCTCACTGTCCACACAGAGCAATCATCCATTCGAAATGCAGAGGTGACCATGGGCCCAGGATCTCAAGGTGGTTCATCTCGTTTAGCTTTCCCAGGTGGAAAGCTAACATATGTATATTTTTAAAAGGCCCGCAGAGCTCACCTGGTCCAAGTTTGGCCACGGCGTAGAGGAGGTCATAGTTGAGGACTGGTGTGGCATCACTGATGGGCTGCCAGCCAACGGGAGGTGATGCAGGGGGTGAGATGAGAAACTGTTTGGCGGGCTGTGGTGGAGCCAAATGCAGTTTGTCTCCATCTGTTTCTGGAGTCTGAACCTTTGAAACAGAGTAGAAATGAAGACACATGATTCAGTATGGCTCAGAGGTGCCACATTGGCCTCACTTTTAGCTTAATAATTACTCCTTACCACACACCATGTGCTCAATCATCTTATTTCACCCTTAAAACAGTGGAGCTCAACCTTTACTGTGCATCAGAATTACCTGGAAAGCTTACTAAAATATGCATTGCGGACGGAGTTCTGGAGTTTCTGACTCAGTAGATCTGGGTGGGGCCCAAGGATTTCATTGCTAACATGTTCCCAGATGATGCTAATGAAGCTGGTCCCCACATCCACCCCTCCTTCCCTTGCCTCCTTCCTCCTTCCTTTTTCATTCTTTTAATTGAGGTGAAATTCACATAATATGAAATTAACCATTTTGAAGTAAACAATTCAGTGGCACTCAGTATATTCCCAATGTTTGCAACCACCACTTCTATCTCTCGAAAAAAATCTTCATCACCACGGAGGAAAACCTATACCCATTAAACAGTTGCTACCATTTCTGTCTCCAGTCAGAGCGTGGCAAGCACCAATATGATTTCTACCTCTGTGGCTTTACCTATTCTGAAGGTATGTACAAATGGAATCATAGAATATGTGACCTTTTGTGTCTGGCTTCTTTCATTAAGCATAATGTTTTAAAAGTTCATCCATGTTGTAGCATGTATCACTATCTCATTCATTTTTATGGTTGAATAATATTCAACTGAATGAATAGACCACAATTTGTTTACCTGTTCACTTAATGATGCACATTTGGGTTGTTTCTACTTTTTGGCTCATGCTGCTATGAACATATGTGTACATGTATTTGTTCGAGACCAATTTTCAATATTTTTCTATATATACCTAGCAGAGGAATTGCTGGGTCATATGGTAACTGTATGTTTAATTTTTTGAAGAAACAAGTGGGGTTTTAACAGATGGAGAAACCGAGGTTTCCACAAATCATGCATGTTATTAGCAGTGTTGGGATTTAAGCATGGGTCTGAGGCCAAACTCTAAGTTCTTTTTCTTTTTTCTTTTATTTTATTGTGGTAAGAACAATTAACATGAGATCTAATCTCTTAACAATTTTCTAACTGGCTATTTTCAAAACACAAAAGACAACAAGTATTAGAAAGAAATCTTTATACACTGTTGGTGGTTCCTCAAAAAATTAAAAATAGAACAACAATATGATCCAGAAATTCTACTTCTGGGTATTTATCCAAAAGAATTAAAATCAGGCTCTTGAAAAGATATTAGCACTCCCCATGTTGATTGCCACACTATTCATAATAGCCAAGATATGGAAACAACCTAAATGTCCTTTGACAGATGAATGGAGAAAGAAAATGTGGCATATACATAAAACAGAATACTATTCAGCCCTGAAAAAGAAGCGAAGTATGTTCTTTTCACGGTACCATCTTTGTAGAGTCCAATGTTGGAAACAATGTTTACTGACTAATAAGAGATGGATCAGGATATCTACTGATGGAACATTATGGACATTGATTTTGTATTGTGAGGATACTGTGTGCATTGCCAAAAACTACCCATCTATTTTTGGAATAGTCAGAATTTACTTTTGGATTAAATAAAACACAAAATTAATTTCCATATGTTTGTAAACTTTTGTTATGAATGTAAATCACTGAAAAGGTATGCAGTCCACTAAAACAGTCATCTAATTTAAGTTTTAAATATAATCTTGCCAGGAAGGTTAGGAGTAGTTGTGATTAGAGCATTCTTTACAACTATTACTTGGCATTTATTATGCATTTACCAAATTTTAGGCACTTCTTTATCCAATAATTCATTTAATTCTATAACAACAGTATGCATATATCATCACCCCCACTTATAGCTGAGGAAACGGAGACCCAGTCAGGTTATGTAACTTACGCAGGTTAAAGCCCAGGCTGTCAGTCCTCAGAGCCTGCTTCTCAACCTCTGTGCTGTCTCTGTGACACAGGTTTATTTCTCAGTGGACTCAATAGACCACAAACCAAGGTGAAAGTAGAAAAGAGCTCCATTTACATTTTGAAAAAGGCAAACAATAATGTAAAGCCAACGGATTACCTTTGGTAGGAATTACCTGTGCAAAGTAGAGTTTTAATTTTTTCCCTCTGAACTGGGTTTCATGAAGCTCTATCCTGGCTCGGGCTGCAGATTTGGGATTGCTGAAGTTTATTCGGACACGTCGGAAACTCTTAAATAGCTGGAACGTCACGCAGTCATCGTAAGTCCGGAACAGACCCTCAAATTTTTCCTGATCAAAACAAACACAGAGGAACATCCATTGGTCATGTATCTTCCATGATGCCTGATCTGACAAAAACAAATAGCTACGTAAATGAACAGGCTGTTCCCAACATAAAATTAAGAGAGATAACTGGTCATGTTTTTTTTTTTTTTTCTTTTCTTTCTGTCGGTCTGTTACCAGGTGCTAAACACACTTGTGGATTCAGTCAAAGGATCCATAACCTGGCTCCAGGGATCTGGAGAATATGAGTGAATGGGGTTTAAAGTGCATGAAAAAACTGAAAGTTATGCAAAATATTTAGTAAGTTTCTGTCACTTGTGTTTCTTCCTTGAGAGAGAGATCAGAGCTGCCCTAAGATTCTCAAAGAAGTTCATTATCTCCAAAATATTAGAGCTACTGAGTAAAGCAGGTGGCAGACATTGGTAGTGATTATTGATCTTGGTGGCATTTTTCTTGCCTAAATATATGGTAGCCCACACTTCCCAAACCCTCCTAGTGCCATGTGATTAGTCCTGATCATGTGTGCAGAAGGCAGGAAAAAAGCTCGAGAAAATTTCCAGTCTCTCTCCTTGAAGATGGCATGTGCTCGGCAGTCAGAAGCAGACTGGCCTCAGCCTGGGTCCCTGAATGCCTGTGTGGAGTACAAATACCTTTCTCCCTATTCTCACCCCATCCTGTAGATGACTGCCTTGACAATGAAAAAAGAGGCCCTTTATTGCACTAAACCAGTGGTCGGCAAACTGCGGCTCGCAAGCCACATGCGGCTCTTTGGCCCCTTGAGTGTGGCTCTTCCACAAAATACCACGGCCTGGGCGAGTTTATTTTGAAGAAGTGGCGTTAGAAGAAGTTTAAGTTTAAAAAATTTGGCTCTCAAAAGAAATTTCAATTATTGTACTGTTGATATTTGGCTCTGTTGACTAATGAGTTTGCCGACCACTGCACTAAACCACTGAGATATTGGGATAATTTTATTCCACAGCCTAACCAAGCCTAGCACAATATAAAGCAATCATTTAGTTTTTTGATTCAATGCAATTCGCAAGTCAATTGAACAAATCTCTATTAAATGCTCACTTTGTAAAATGCATGGCCTCTAGGAGAACACAGAGATGAGTATCATTTTGTTTCGACTCACAATGATCTAACAATCTAATGTGAGAGGCAGACATAGACACAAATAAGAGAATGCCCAAATGATTAGGAAAAGACTTAGAGAACTAAAAAATTTACATAATAATGCCATCTGTCTGGCTCCTCTTAGCTTTAAAAATATCCTTATTATAAGTAACAAAAACAGTGCATGTTAAATTACTGTTTTTCCATTAGTGAGTGTTCTTAATGGAGAAATTGACAATAAGGAAATAACTTCTATTAAAAAAATTCAGATTCTTGCCCAGCCAGTGTTGCTCAGTGGTTGAGCGTCAACCTATGAACCAGGAGATCACGGTTCGATTCCTAGTCAGGGCATATGCCCGGATTGCAGGCTCTATACCCAGTGTGGGGAATGCAGGAGGCAACTGATCAATGATTCTCTCTCATCATTGATGTTTCTCTCTCTCTGACTCTCTCTCTTTCCCTCCCTCCCTCCCTCCCTCCCTCTCTCTTCCTCTTTGAAATCAATAAAAACATATTTTTAAAAATCCTGATTCTGCCAAAGCCGGTTTGGCTCACTGGATAGAGCATCGGCCTGCAGACTGAAGGGTCCTGGGTTCGATACCGGTCAAGGGCATGTGCCTTGGTTGCGGGCACATCCCCAGTGGGGGGTGTGCAGGAGGCAGCTGATCGATGTTTCTCTCTCATTGATGTTTCTAACTCTCTATCCTTCTCCCTTCCTCTCTGTAAAAAAATCAATAAAATATATTTTAAAAAATCCTGATTCTTTTATTTCTACAATAAAAAGTATATTGTCATAAGAGTGAGTACAAGTGGGAATAGAGATGCACGAAAGATTAATACTGTAAGATTCAATGAATTTTGATTTGAAATAGACCTAAGGGATAATTAACTCAACTTTTCTCTCACCACCTCTATCAATTTACCAATCAGGACCCTGAGGTCTGAAGAGATCATGACTTGCCCATGGTCACATGGCCAGTTAGTTGCAGAGCCTTGACTGGTCAAAGTCCTTATGACCCTGAATATAGAGATGCTTTCAACTATGGAAAAAAATTACACTGCTAGATTGAAAGGAAGAGAAAACTGCTTTCATAAGAACAAGAGCTGGATAGCAATACACTGACCCAAGGCTCATGTGTGACCTTATCTAAGAGGAGCAAAATGTGACGTAGGGTTGTAAAATCACTGACTCTGAGGTTGCCATGTCAGAGAAGAACTTTTTGGGCACCCAAGAACTTGTCTCAGACCCTCAGGTCTCTGGTTTGTGATCCTTTCAAATGCTGTTGCTCATTTCTGAGATTCCCCAAGGTGTGGCTATCTATAATCCCCTTTTAATTCTTGTATCTGCACACTCTCTCTTTATATCATAGCTATTCAGTCCAGAACCCCAAAGAATACACTCAAAGCATCTTTTTTTGTTTGTTTGTTTCATGATATGAATGGAATTTGAAGAGTTCTTTCTCCCCTTTTCAGGCTCTGTTCTTATTCCCCTTTCCCTTTCAAGAGCAAAACAACATTCTTTCTCATCTGTTCCTTGGCAGTTTTTTTTTTTCCCTCATCTTTCTCAGGCCTTCGGATCAGCCAACTCCCAAGCCTGAGGCCTGAACTACCACCCCAAGGGGGCTCATTAAGGAATCTTTCCCATAATCCTGTGTTTTCCTGAACAGAAATCCTGGGAATGCATTGCTTTCTGCTTCATAATAATAACAGTCCTCTCAACTGGTCAAATCATAGATGGTGGTTTGATTAATTTGGGGAATTTTTAAAAATGGAAGGAATTAAGAGATTAAAAATACTTATTGCAACATAGAGAATCATCCTTTTTAGGATAAAATCCTTGGGTCATCTCTGTGGCTCTATTTTTCCATTTCCAGTTTGGGAGTTCCACCTCCCTATCCCACTCCAAGGTCTCAGCATCAACAGTAAGATTAAGATAAGATGGGGGGTGGGAGCAGGTGTTCATTTCCTTCGAGTCTAACTCACTGCTTTTCATTCTATATTTCTTCACAATGCCTCACATCTCAGTTGTTGAGCTGTTTGGCCTCAAGGGCCTGGCTGGATTAGGAGAAAGGAACCAAGGAGTCCTGCTGGGCTCAGGGAGGGGTGACAATCAATGGCCGAGGTGCTGCCTCTGTTGGGAGGCCTTGGCAGATGTCAATATGATTGCACTTCCTTCTCCACTGCTCCTCACCAAAGGCTTTCAGCTACTCCCATCAAGCCGGAATTGGCAAATGACAGAAACCTCTTTGACATCCCTTGTCTGGGGTTTGGCCCACAAGTCAAAAGAGCCCTTTCACCAACCCTGGTGTGCTGCCCAGAGCTCAGTGGCCACGGTTTTCATTCGACCATCTGGGGCCCACACTCTACAATGATAAAAATAATAAGCAAATAGCATTTCCTTGACGTGTCCTCTCTGCACAAGTTTTTCGGGAATATGTAGGGACAAATGGCCGAGGGAGGGCAGGAGGAGGGAGTGAAACCTGGCCAAGAATTAGGGACTTGCTGGCCATCTCTACTTTTTTCCCATTGGTGACATGGCAAACACTTCATTTGCTTAGGCAATATGATACCAGACCAAATTGGTTAGAGGCAGATCTAGCACAGTGAACCCGCCAGACCCTTAGGCAAAACAGTGACAAGAACAAAGTCAGGGCCAAAACCGGTTTGGCTCAGTGGATAGAGCGTCAGCCTGTGGACTGAAAGGTCCCAGGTTCGATTCCGGTCAAGGGCACGTAACTTGGCTGCGGGCACATCCCCAGTGGGGGGTGTGCAAGAGGCAGCTGATCGATGTTTCTCTCTCATCGATGTTTCTAACTCTCTATCCCTCTTCCTTCCTCTCTGTAAAAAATCAATAAAATATATTTAAAAAAAAAAAAAAAAAAAGAACAAAGTCAGCACAGGGGTCCTCCACCTGCCCTTCTAGCACCTCTTCTGTGGTTTTAATGCTCAGGTTCCCACCAGGCACACAGCAATATTTTGCTGTCCTCTGGCTGCTAATTTCCTCCAGTCTGGTACCCCACAAACCCAATAAATTCCTCATTGCCTTCTTAGTTTCCTTTGTAGCCACTAGTTTAAATAAAGTCCTACAGCAGTGATCTCAAATTTTGGTCTCAGAATCTTTCTATCCTCTTAAAAATTATGGGGGATCCCTAAAGGACTTTTGTAAATGTGGGTTTCATTTATCAATGTTTATTACACTCGAAATTAAAACTGAGAAATTAAGAAATTTTTATTTCTAAATCTATTATATGTTAAAATAATATTTTATGAAAAAATTACCTTTCCAAAACAAGAAAAAGGTAGTAAGAAGATTGACATTGTTTTACCTTTTTGCGAATTTCTATAATTTCTAACTTAATAGAAGATACCTGGACTCTCATGCCGGATTCTCTGTATTTGATCAGTTAACAGGATGCTGCTTTGTCTCCAGGGTATGAAGAAAAGCTGGCCTCGCTCAAATATGCAGTTGGAAAAGGGAGGAGGGTTTTAATAGTCTTTCAATGAATTTCGAATATTCTTCCTTGATACATCATTAAAACGTGTATTGTAATGTTGAATCTGTTATCTTTGATTATATTAAAATCCATTTACCCATTTTGCATCTTTAATGGATTTTTTACCTGCACATGATCTGTAAAGTGTGCATTAGTCATTTAGAAAATATTGGTTCCCAAGTTATGCAGGTTTTCCAAATGTCAACGCCTGTCATTGCACAATATCAAAAATGCCATTCATTAATATTACCGCCTATCTTACTAAAGTTGTCAGATTCATGCTGGCGGATACAAATTTTCAAAAATTCTAGCTTTTGCTTGAAAGTTTATTCTTTATCATCGGCAACAACCACTGTTGGTTATTTTTCTTTTCTTTTTTAAATATATTTTTATTGATTTCAGAGAGGAAGGGAGAGGGAGAGAGAGATAGAAACATCAACAATGAGAGAGAATCATTGATTGGTTGCCTCCTGCACGCCTCACAGTGGGGACCAAGCCCACAACCCAGGCACGTGCCCTTGACCGGAATTGAACCTGGGACCCTCAGTCTGCAGGCCGACGTTCTATCCACTGAGCCAAACCAGCTAGGGCTGATTATTTTCTTAAAGTACATGCTCACTCATTCATTTTTGAGAAAATGGCTGCCAAATATCGAGGTCTGTGTAACTGTAACTTGCCTGTTAGTTATCTTTTCAAGTCAACAATTTGTTCCATGAGAAAAATACCTGCCCAATTCAGCTTCAGACAGCTTAGACTGTTGCCTCAAGCCAAGCACTGTCTTTTGGTTGCTACAGAGTGCATTATGTGTATCCTCCATATTGTTATTCAGATTACTAAAAAGGCTCAAGGGTAGAGTTAATAAAATTAATTTGTACTGTTTCATCAAGGACGTTCTTATGAAAAACTGGTATTTTGCTTCTTACTTTTCTTTTCCTTTTTCTAAATTTAAACCATGAGTATGTGGCTGTGAAGAATACAAATACCACCAATACAGTTTGATGCCACTGCATTGATTCATACCCTAAAGACAGTCGCTTTTGCACCAGGGGTGTGAATGTCAACACAGTTGAGAAGGAAACTGTTTTAGTATTATTATGAAGATAGTTTTGACCTCAAAGGAAATGGTCTTGGGAATTTTGGTCGGCAGACCAGCCTCTGAGAACTGCTATGCAATAGATTATCAGAGAAGTAAGAATTTGGTTGCACCCTGGGGTGAAGACAAGAGGACTAGTGAGAATCTTAAGAAAGAAGAGATAGGTTATTCAGGGAAGTATGATGATAGCAAGTGAAAGCTGTGAAAGGCTAATAGGATGAGGATGGTTGGTCTTGGCAAATGAGAGACCACAGGTGATCCCACTGAAAGCTATTTTAACAGATGTGCAGTAAAATAGAGAATGCTATAGATTGAAGAATGAATATGGCAGGGAAAATGGAGAAAGAGAGTTTGGCAACGTCAAAGCAGGAACTGAGATGGTAACTATGTGGGACGTAAGGGTCACGAGAAGATTCTTAGTAATGTGGGGAGACACTTATTGGTTGAAGAAATTGACGAAGAGAGGAGCCAGGAAAGAGGGAGGGTGGGAGATGGTGGAAACAAGAGCTGTAGGCATTTCCTCCTATGAGAGAGCTGACAAGGTAAGGGTGCATGAGTTTGGCAATTGAATAAGCAGAACTAAGATGGCTTTTTATTTTGGTCTCAGGGAAGTGGAAGGTGAAGCCCACCGTTCAAAGCAGAGAAATTGAAGGGAGACACAGCTTGAGGAGCTTGAAGAAGATGCAGAATAGCCGTCGTGGTCAGAAGTAAGAAGAGTCAGTGGGATCAGAGAAATGGGACTTTCTTAAGTAAAGAAGTGTGGACGAATCTGAAGACTGTGTTACAGGTTGAATTATTTCCCTCCCCAAAGATATGCTGGAGTCCCCAGGACCTCAGAATATGACCTTATTTGTTAATAGGATCATTGATCATGTGATTAGTTAAGATGAGGTCATGCTGGAGTGTGTGTGTTTGGGGGAGGGACTAATCCAATATGACTGTTGTCCTTCTAAGAACACACCTTGTAAGACAGAGACATAAGAAGAACCTCACACGAAGACGGGGGGATTGGAGTGATGCATCTACCAGCCATGGAATGCCACAGACTGCAACTGCCTGAAGCTAAGAGGAGACAACAGCGTGGCCCTGCTGACACCTTGATTTTGATCTTCCAGCCTCCAGAACAGAGAGACAAGATATTCCTGCTACTTTACTGGTAAGCCACTCGGTTCCAGCAGCCCTAGGGAACTAATACAGGCAGCTATGCGGCACCAGTGACCAACTAAATCTGGGAATGATACAGTTTGAATAGAGCCAACCAATACAATTAGGCCATTTGTTTTCTAGGAGAGCAGTAAGTAGACAGGTGGGTCATTCTAGGGTGAGGTGTGCAAGACAGGGGTGTGTATACACATGTGTGTGTCAGGGGGAGGGTAAGGGAGGACCAAGAGGAAATTGTTCAATGTATTCTACTGGATTGATTGATACAAAACCGCAAAGTATTTTATAGAATAGTAGAATTTTAAAATATTATCTTCAATATAACTCTAAACCAGGCAGGCTTCAGATATATAATACTGTCTAATATACACCGAGTGGCCATATTATTATGACCACCCCATCAGTACTTCGTTGGGCCACCTTTGGCCTTCAATACTGCGGCGATTCTTCTTGGCATTGACTCCACGATATGTTGAAAGGTGATGCAAGGAATCTGACACCATGCCTGATGAATAGCACTGTCCAGTTCTGTGAGATTTAATGGTTGTGGAACCAGCTACCTGATGGCTCTTTTAACTTCGTCCCACAAATGCTCAATTGGATTGAGATCTGGTGATTGTGGGGCCACCTAAGCAAGGTAAAGTCTCCCTCATGTTCTTGAAACCACTCCTGCACAATATGAGCACCGTGGCATGGCGCATTGTCTTGTTGGAAGAAGCCATCTCCATTGGGATACGCCATCAACATGATAGGATGAACTTGATCAGCAACGATACTTAGGTATGTTGTGCTATTCAGACATTGTTCCACACGAATTAAAGGGCCCAAATCATGCCAGGAAAACATGCCCCAAACCATAAGACTGCCCTCACCAGCTTGAAGAGTTGTACTCATGCATGTGGGGTGCATGCTTTCATGCTGTTTCCGTGAAATTCTCACTCTGCCATCTGCATGATGCAACTGGAGACGTGATTCATTGGACCACATGACTTTTTTCCAATGCTCGACTGTCCAATCCTTGTGTTCCTGTGTGAATTGGAGACGTTTTATCTTGGTAACTGCAGACAGCAAAGGTGTTCGAACAGGCCTTCAGCTTCCATATCCCATACGATGCAGTGTACGGCTAATTTGCCTACAAACATCGGGTGGTCATAATAATCTGGCCACTCAGTGCATTATCTCACTGAACAGGCCCTTTGAGGGAGTGTTGGAATTATCATAATCTTTGAGTAGCATATGAAGGAACTGAAAGCCAGAGAAGTTAATGGCCTTTACAAAGTCACACAACTAACTAGTTAGCAAAACCAGAATTAGTGAGCTCAAGTGGGTTATACTACACAAATATCATTGATGGTATGCAAACAAATGAGAAGTCTGAAAAGCAAGAACATCAGCGTTCCTTGTCCATCTGAGAGAAGGTGCTGCCGTTGAAGACTGCAGGAGAAGTCCAGCTGTGTCTTTATCTTCATTCCTAACGGTGCTGCGGGCCTTCATGTACTTTTCAATTTCCTCTCACGATCCCTTTGGGTATAAATTATCTTAATAAGACATTCAGCTTCTCTCAAAATCGAAAGGCTCTCATCCGTCAGATAACACCTCCCAGAAACTGCCTAAGAATGAAACAATTCATTCAGGTTTATCACCTCTCGATGGATGCTGTCGACAGGTCATGTGCAGATCTAAGTTTAAGGATCACACTGGATTTTACGGGCCACCCAGGAGGGCCTGCCGTCTAAAGGACTGTTACTGTACATCTCCCAGGATGCAGACTCCTTATGTGAAAGGAGTAACCAGGCCTGCATGTGGGGGTTTACATCTGGATTTTAACCTATGATTTCACAGGCCAGGAAGATTTGTCTTAAATTACTAGTATGTTGTGGTTTTGATATTTCCTAAATAAAAAAATCAGCAGGAAAAGGAGGCTCCCAACCCTTCTTTTTTTGTTTGTTTTTAGAAAGCATTTATATTTTTATTTATATTTTATTTTTTATATTGTTATAACTTTAAAAAATTCTTTATTGTTGAAAACTTTACATATGTCTCCTTTTCCCCCCATTGACCACACCCCCCCAGCACATGTCCCCATCCCCCTATTATCTGTGTCCATTGGTCATGCTCATATGCATGCATACAAGTCCTTTGGTTGATCTCTTACCACTCCCCCCGCCCTCCGCCTTCCTTCTGAGGTTTGACAGTCTGTTCAATGCTTCTATGTCTCTGGATCTATTTTTGTTCATCAATTTATGTTGTTCATTATATTCCACAAATGAGTGAGATCATGTGATATTTAGCTTTCTCCGACTGGCTTATTTCGCTTAGCATGATGCTCTCCAGGTCCAACTGTGCTGTTGCAAATGGTAAGAGTTCTTTTTAAAGCAGCATCTCAACCCTTCTTTACTGATAAAAGAAGTGGACAGCCCAGCTGGTGTGGCTCAGTGGTTGAGTGTCGACCTATGAACCAGGAGGTCACCTTTTGGTTCCCAGTCAGGGCACATGCCCAGGTTGTGGGCTCAATCCCCAGTAGGGGGTGTGCAGGAGGCAGCCAATTAATGATTCTCTCTCATCATTGATGTTTCGATCCCTCTAACCCTCTCCCTTCCTCTCTGAAATAAATAAAAATATATTAAAAAATAGAAGTGGACAGACTTCATGCTACATAACTGCTCCAAGAAAAGATACTTCACTGGCAAAGGCGCAGAGGTAATTACTCTTTTCCCTGAGTCCTTGTGAGAGACAGATCTCAAACTTGACCCCAGGCTCAGAGGGACCCGCTTTATCCTAAAGCCTTATTGCTTCACCACTCACTCTCACTTTTCATAGTCTGTGTTCGATTCTGTTTTTTCATTCCTAGTGGTGGCCCTCAAGTTCACTGTGGCAGGATAACATTGCTATGCAAGGACACATTTTAACTTCTTTACTTAAGGAAGTCCCATTTCTCTGATCCCACTGAGCCATCATCTATACAGTTAGAACTGGAAAAGTCCTTTGATAGCTGTCAAAAAAACTCCCTCCAAACTAAGAAAATGTACAGGGGCTGTAAACTGGAAAGTTCTTTGAACAGGGGCGCATCTAAGTATTGTGAAGCCTGAAGCTTTGACAACTTGGGACGCCTTCTTGAAGCAACATCATACAAAATTAGGCACAAGGTTTAACTTTTACAAATTTTATAAAAATGGATGAGCACACGCCAGGGCCCTGCCAGGTTTTGGTAGAGGTCCATGCAAATGAGGGTGCTGAAACTGACGCTTCATTCACTTTTTAGGAAATGTGACTAAGAGACTGAGCCTACGATATGATCACCAAGCAGTCTGGAGCATAGGTTTTCAGAACAGCTAAAATAAGTCCGGTGCTTACATCACTCTTACTGATGAGAGTCACTTCCTTAAGTGTTTGAATCACCAGAATGAGAGCCAAGAAATTTGCATTTGCAAAGTTTCAGCCCAAGAATCATAGGTGGCTCTGTCCCTGCCCCTCATGAACCCATTTGTAAATACCTAAGGTGGAGAAATGAGGAGGGAAAACAAGTTAGGGGGGTGCTTGAAACCTGTCCTGTGGGTGTTTAGCAAGGGGCAGTAGGTGCAAGAAATCTGCGTGCCCAGGGCCCTTGTGGGGTCTAACTCTGTGCAGCATGCCCACCCTTTGGATGAGTGAGACCCTGCTAGCACCTGAATCCAGCACTTGAATCCTACCTTGTTCTGGTAGGTCACACTAACTCCACCAAGTGCCCAGGGGCTACAGAATCTGGGTGTGACAAGCAAAATACCTGCATGCCTACATGCTCCCTGCCTGCCTCCCAGGACACTCGTGCCCTTGTAAGTTTCCCAATGGGTCTTTGAACACCCAGGGACTATGGGGAGGAGCATCCCCATGTATGGGGGGTAGGAGGGGGTGGACCAGGCACACTTGGGAACTCTGAGAGAGCACTGAGGGCACAGATCTCTGTCACATGCCACAAATTGGACATACCTGCATAGTGATAAATACAAAGAAAAGATCTGACAGTCCTTTCATAGCTGCCATATTCCAGTTTACACTAGCAACGGCTGCCTTGGTTCAGGCCATTTCCTGAGGGCTAAGGACAGCTTCATCCTTCTCTGGGCCACCACCTTCTCTCCTCTGCTGGTCTGTCTGCAAGAGCTCCTGTGGCTGCCAGCATCCCTGCCTAGATATTTGCTCTAACTGTGCATGTGTAATTGGTGACAGGCACAGCCTCCTTTACAGCTTATCCAATCTCCACACAGGAATTGCATTTCAAATGCATTTAAATATTGATTTAGCTATTAGACACAGGTAAAGTGGGGCAGCATAATGCCATATTACTGGCATAGACTCTAGGGCCACTCTAGTTCAAATCCTAGATCGGGGATTTGTACAACCTTGAGCCACTTACCTATTTGACACCTCAGTTTTCTTATCTGTAAAATGGGGATAAATAACAGTATTGACCTCATAGGGGTGTCCTGAGCATTAAGTGAATTAGTGTATTTAAATAACTTGGAAAGCTGCTGAGCTTAGTGAGCGTGAGTTGTTACTATTATGAATCCCAGACTGGAAGATGATGATATTTGGCCTGCTAGCTCTAGCTGTACCACCTCCGTATATCTAGATCCAAGCAAATCATTATCTACGCTTATATCTATCTATATTTGTATCTATGCTTGTGCCTCTATCTAATCCTTAAAGACTGTAAAGAGCAATTATAGGAGTGCCCAGAGTAATATCTCATATAAATTAAGGCTAATCACACTAACAGAATTTTATTAATGTTACTATCTACTTAAAATGTAGAGCCCAAATTAACCATCAAGATTTCTTTCTTGGCTGCTAAGCTTTAAACATTTCCTTTACAAAACCAGCGTAGTAAATGAAATAATTCTAAGGTGGAAATCAACTGGGTAATTGTCTTCAGTCCTTTCCTTTGGAGATCTTGCACCATCAGCAGGGGCTGGGGCTCAGAGAGACAGGGAGCAAAGATGCCAGCCACTAGGGAAAATCTCTGACAATCAGATACCTCAGCTACCTGAGATTTGTTAAGCCCCTTCCACCTGTCTACTTCGCCTGTCTCAACACACCTCAACTACCTTTTAGACAAACCCATCTCCACCAGCTCTATTCTCACATTCAACTATTTCCTGAACATTTCCTTTGGGATATCCGACAGGTGCCTTAAACTTAATGGCTTAAAAAAAGACAAATTCTTAGCCAGGAGGCTGAACGTCATCCTGCTCTTTTCCTTCTCCCTCATCCCACCATTCAACAAGCACTATGTTCTTTCCACCCTCCATTATCTGGTCATATTCCTCCTCTATAAAATCCTTCAGTTGCTTCACATAGCTTTAGAATACAGGTTGGCTTAGCGTTAAAGACCCTTTGTAAAATGACCATCTCTCTCACTCCCCTAACTTCATATCCAACTTTTGCCCTCACCTGTCCCCTGCACTCCAGCCAGACTTTCACTTACAGGTTCCCAAAGGCAGGCTAGTCTGTATCTCCAAGCCTCTCTCACTTGCTCTCTCTTCGGCCAGTGACACCCTTTCCTTCAGATAACTTATTTTTTCTGTATTCTTGTTTTTTTCCCAGTTTTATTGAAATATAATTGACATATAGCACTGTGTAAGCTTAAGATGTTTACATAAGGGTTTCATAAGTGTAGAGTATATATTGAATAATGATTACCACAATAGAGTTAGTTACTATCCATCAACTCACATAGTTACAAATATTTCTCTTCTTGTGATGAGAATTTTAAGATCTATTCTCTTTGCCATGTTCAAATATGTAAGCCAGTATTAATTATAGTCATCAGTGTATTACATCCCTATCAGGAAACTTCTAATTATCTCTCAAGTCCCCACTTAGATCGCCTATCTTCGAAATCCCCCTGAATCCCACTGAGGTTCCAACATCTTCCACTGTGCTCCCTTCACAGACTTATCTAGTTCGTGAGGTAACTGCTCCCTCATTAACCAGAGTGTAAGAACTTCAAGGGCAAGAATGGTTCATTGTGTTTGTCCACTGCTCTGTATTCATTATTGGTGCCCGTATGGAAAGGGCTCACCTGGTAATAAAACAAACAAGGCAATGTGGATGGAGCAGTCCTCCCATCTCCCCCGACACTACCTTTGGATAAATTTTTCTTCTCTTCAAAGCTACTCTTCAATAAAATCAACAAATGTGTAGTGAACATATGGACTAAGATTCTGCATACTGTAATAGGAAGCCAACAATCAAATTAAACAACATTTCTCCCCAGAAGTCTTTCCTAACCCCTTCCCCCTTCCTCCATCTAGGTTTAATCAGCTACTTCCTTCAACTTTTTAAAAACACTCTAAACCTCTTTTCAAAATAATATGTCACCAGGGTGTGTGTGTGTGTGTGTGTGTGTGTATACTAGGGGTGTCACTAAAGATTTCAGGGAAGAAACGGTAAATGAAGATGGATGGAATGTTGATGTGTGGTGGTGGGAGCCTTTAGAAGGAGCTTTTGTTCCAGGCAGGGCAGCAGCATTACCAAAGGATTTATATATTCCTATTCATCTGAGGTCACTTCTCAAAAAAGGTATTTTGGGGCACTTATGGAAGAAGAAGACAAAAATAATAGTCCTAAGCCACATTGCCCTAGGCATGGACACTCACACTGCTATTAAATACATAGGGAATTGTAGGAAACCCCTCAAAATGAGAATTAAGGTTTTATTCTTTTAAGGGTCTTATGTGTTTCTTACGACATTTATTTTCCTAGCAATATGCTCTACTGAATACATCTCATTTGAATTCTAAATGACAGATCATGGCTCTGCTGATGCACATAGGACAAACAGCTCACCAGCACCAACACAAATTTAGGCAATCATTTCTTTCCAGAATGCCACACAGTGTTGTAGCTGAATGAGGTAGGAAATGCACTTCTAAAAACAAACATCGTTCTATCTTCCCGAGACTGAAGGAAAGCCTCTATTTTAATATTGAGCTGTCAATAATTGATGAGGACATTTTTAGTATGTTTAATGTTAAATTAAAGGGCTAAATCCTAAATATGTTCCATATCACATCCTTCTGAAGAGAGGCAATTTAAAATTTAATACATTCATTTTTCCATTTGGCATAAGATCAAAGCAAGCTTTTCAAAGGCAGCATGGTGTCCTTAATTTATTTTTCCCATGAAAATGAAATGGCATTTGCATTCTTTTGAGATTCAGATGTGAACAACTTTTTGCGACTCAATCTTTAAATCTAGATAGAAAGTCCACAGCTTGTTTTGCTCCTAATGGTCTTCCTTACTGTTCCTGTTGCGCCTCTCAATTACACCTTTTTTTATTATGCTATGTTTTTTTTTTATTTTTTTATTTGTTATGTTATGGTTTATTTTGTTATGTTATGTTTTTTATGTTAGGTTCTGTTCTCTCTGTTCTTTGTGTAATGACATAAAAGGAATACATGATCATGATAAAAACCTGATATAAAACTAAATCTTTTATGTTCAAATTCTCACAAATTTGGGGTACAAGATACTCAAGAGAAGGCATCATTCCAGTCAACACCGACCCTCTGGATCACCTCCACAGCTGTAGCTAACACTGAGCATGATTTGGGATTGAGATTTTGCTCAGTGGTAAATTTTCACTTGGCCATTTATGAGACAACCGCTAGGTACTACAGGTCTAAGAATGTCTAAGGGTAGAATGTTTTTGATATACCAAGCCCTCCCTGAGCCCCTCCCATAGAATAACACATTTCATTCTCACAATAAGCTTATGAGGCAGATAAAGAGATTCAACAATTTGCCTACAAAGGCCAGTCAGTCAGGGACAGAATGCAGATTTCATCCCAGAGAGTCTGGTACCTGGAGTTACAGTCTTAACCTCTAGGATCGCCTACGTCAGGCCAGAAAAGTTGGGTTGGAATGGTGTCACCCCTGTTTTTGGCATCTCACCCAATAAGATGGACACATCTTTTGTCTTCAGCCAACTTTGCTCATGAATATCTCACAGACAAGCAGCAGTGTGAAGAATTTCTCTACAATCCTAGGAAAGATGGATGGAACTGGAATGGAAGCTTCGTCTGTCAAAAGGACAAGAGCTTCACATAGGTAGTCCAGACTGGAAGCATCATGTGATGAAACCACGTTTCTTCCACGATAAAGGGGTGTTTGTGTGCGCATATTATACGCAAAAGTTCAGGAGTGTTCAACATAAGTCTGACTTAAGGTCAAAACCATTACCAGCCAAGAAGGATGCTTTGGCTGAGAATTCTCTTCTCTCCTTGTGATAGAAAGTTTGTGGAGAAGCAGGCAAGCTGAGTGAAGCTGGGAACTTCTCATCACTATAATTAGGATCACTGTACAATGTATTGTTGAAGCCAGGGCTTTGAAGGGCGAGTGCTATTGATTATGCATTACCTCAGGGTGTCCCAGGTACACGTGCTCACCAATTGGCTGGTCCCCGAATCCCTGATTCTAAAACTGTGGCCCTCAGCCCACTAGGAAGATGCGATGGTCCTCCTAATGGGCAGATCCTGTCTGAACGTGTAAGCCTTCTCAGTAGTTCTTAGCAGCAAACCATGCACATACCATAGACTTTCTTCCTACTAAGGGTTGCTTACTTATAATCTAATGAGAGAGTGAGTTACAGAATCAATTTTTAGGGGTTACTAAAATCCATAAATGAGTTTATTGAAGGATTCTAGTTAGGTATTTAACTAAAAAGTCTGGCTGCTGCACAACTCTTGGTCCTTCTGCACCTGACATACAGAGAGTGGGAATTCCTGAACCTCTCAGCAATAATAGTCATCACTACCACTCAGAACTTTCAAAGTGCAGTCACTGTTCTAAGTGCTGTGTGTCATCCTGACAATCCAACTTGTGCAACACAGACCACCACCAGCAGCAGCAGCCCTGGGGACTTGTCTAGTAGGCATCATCTCAGTTCCTAAGCCCCGAGAGCTACTGATTTAGAATCTGCATTTCAACAAGAGCCCCAGATGGTCAGTGTCCTTTTTACATTTGAGAAGTACCAGATCAGAAGATGTGGGTTGGGCCATCTGAGACTAAGAGCTTCCTGATTCAAGTGAATAAACTGATTTATGTACTAGTAATTGTGCCACTGGGAATTACAGTGCTATCCTCTGGTGCTAGCATTTTTCCATTCTTTGCATTCATTCATACATTTATAGAATTGCACTTAGCAATTACTCCTGTTGATTGTTTCGTTCTTACAATCACTACATTGTTTTTACTTTGATTATTATTTTGTTCTTTACAAGTTTTGGTTTTCATTGGTTCTTTTCCCACTATAAAGAGGGAACTCATCAGAAAGGTGGGACACTGTGTTGGAGGTTCCCATAAAAAAGGGAAGAAAACCCCGAAGAGACTTTCAGGTGACACCATCTTTGGCCTCAGCTGATTGACAATGTGAATCCCAATCTGTCTGTGTGTATACCCAGGACAATTTATCAGGCCATTTAAGACCAAGAAGTTTAAACATATGAACTGCATCATACTTAGCATTGCAACATGAGTGCAAGCACCAAACCTTTTTATCTCATTCAATTTAAATCACTTTCTTCCCAAATTCCCAGTGATCAAGTTTTCTCTTCTGCATCACTTTAACCTCTATTTTTAGAAGGGACAGTAGAGGTAACTTACTCTGAACCCTTTACCTTGAAAGTTAAAAGGTATAAAGTGAAGAGTGGTGAGGCGACATGCCCAAGGCCTCGTCACTGGTCAGAGGTAAAACTGCACTAGAACTTGGGACCTGAATGCACAGACATACGAAATCCGAAGACAGGACAGCAACATTTAATATCAAGAAATTCTGCTGATACATCTTGACCTTGTGAATAATGAAAGGCTTTGAATAAAACAAAGATGTTTAGAGGTGTAGTCCTGGAAATCAGATATTCCCTAAGAAAAGCAGGTCTGTGATAATAATTATTTTTTTTAGAAAGCCTCAAATATAAATTTCATCCCGATTTTCCATTTCATAAAATCAAGGCCAAAAAGAGGTTAGTGACTTGTTAAAGATTAAGGACAAGTGGTGGCAGTACCAGGCCCCTAATTCACATCTGCTTGCCAGGTTCTGGTTATGAACCATGTTGTCACTTGAAAGAATTATTGTTGTTCTTAGAAAACAACATGGTCAGGGTAGACCAACTGCAAAACATACACAAATATGTGGAACAAAAGGACCCCATCCATCCAAGATCATCACATTACCATTTTATTAAATAAAAGCATTACATTTATCAATTTTACTTAAATTTATCAGAAAAAAATAATAGTTGACTTTCATAAAGAGACTTCTTCAAAGCAGGAACTATTATTCTCCTAAAGGAGTTTAAAATAAAAAGTCTTAAGAAAAATAGGTTTATGTTTGCAGGTATAAAATCTAAGTCAGGTGTCATGAAAATCAGAAGATAATGCTATCTATATAAAAATGTGAAACCTCTATTATTCAATTTGAAAAAGAACCTAAGACTATTTAAGGGAAAAAAACACACAGAAAAGGCAAATTTGTAAAATATGTAAAAGTAACAAAAGCACTGGTAGGGAAAAAATAGCATAGAAAAGTAATTGCAACCATAATGTACAAGAAGCATAAAAGAAATTGGCCAGGACTATTTGTGCCATTACTAATTCTCCTTACTCTTAATTTCTTGACCTGTGGGGGTTTGGATTTATTGTTTCAGAAAAAACTATTTCTTTCACTTCATCAATGGCACATTTCCCTTGTTTCATTATAGAGTCATGTCTGTTTCATTTTTTCCTTCTAGAATTTTTAAATGCCTTCTTATTTTTATTGAAGAGAAGAGACACAAGCCTTTACTTCATTAGTAACACCACACAATTTTACTTCCAGGTTCCTAGTTATATAATTTGCATTATCATATCAAATGTCTTTTTTAAGTCATTCATTCTACTAGTCTTATGTATCCCCTTTTCTTGGAGAACTATTTTCTGTTATATGGTAAAACATATTTGAGTGGTTCCCATCCCCCACACAGGTAATGGCCAGTATACATCCTGAGTCATTGCATTATCAAATATGCATGCATTTTGCCATCACATTACACTGAAGGTCCCCAAAAAGGGCTCAACAGCTCTCATAGCCACAATGGGTGGAGGTGTGACCCGTCAGTGGCGGCCCCCATTCCGATCTTGCTTCCCTTGGAACAGTCATTGGATGAGAGCTGGACCCGCATATGGAGGCTGACCATGGCGAGGTGACCCCCCCATGCTCCTTGGCTGAAGTCCATTCTCACAGGGGGACTCAGCTGAGAGCCTTCAGCTGCCAATACTTCAGGGATGGAGCATGCGAGTGTCAGGTGTGCTGGGAGGACCTGAAGGGCTGGGAGAGCTCCTGGGTGGGGTGTCCTCACAGGCTTCAGGACATGGGGGGACTCGGGAGTGCAGGGCCCTGGGACTAGCCAACCAGGTGACTTGACTCTAGAGGTGCAGAGCCTGCCTTGGAGTCATTTTCAAAGTTGTTTGGCCTCAAGGCCCCTCAGGCTCAGGTCTGCTTCCCTGCAGCCTCAACAACCCTCTCTCATTCCATACTTCATTTAATGATTGTTTACTCACAGGTTCAGTCTGGGAGCAAATGTGAGGCTGAGGGTGTGGAGATGACTACGCCCCCACATCCCCGCTGGTGGCTGCCCTAAGGAACCAGAGCTCTTCCACCTGGTCAGCCAGTGGGACGCTCAGTGAGCTGGGCACTCCCAGGGCCTGAGAGCAGGAGCCACCCTTGCAGCAGCCGCTCCGGCCTGTAGGATCCCACCTGCCTGCTGCCTTCCAGAAGGGCCTCTGATCTATGCAGGTACTTCCTCTGTCCCAGCGCCATGGATCGCTAATTCTTATTATATTTGCTCCTGCCATTTCAGGAAGATTTTGGTAGAGAGAGAAGTTAAACACTTTCTAAGCCTGCTACTAGTACATTCAGCCAGAAGTGCCCCAGCGATTTCTTTTCAAGATTATATTAGGTTGAATCATGTGAAATTGTGTTTTATTACGGTTAAAAACTTTCAAATCTTAGCAATTTCATGTGGCTTCCTCTAACAGTAAGTCCACAGAGCACTGAATAAACCAGATAAACCAAAGAATACCTTCCTAACTCCCTTTAAAGAAATAATATCAATCACCAACTTATAAAAAAAGTATATTTTCTATTAATTTGTCAATTCCAAGGAGGGAACTTATAATTTAGTTCCAATGACTGTCAGACACTGTACTGGGAATTTCCTCCTATTTCATTGACTTCTACAACACTGCTGTGATGTAGACAGTTACCTGGTTTGTGGGGGACCTTAAACAGCCCAGGGAATGGCTGCCCCAGATACACAGGTGCTCTGGGGACACCCTGGGGGAAGTGACTGCTTGAGTGTGGAATCTGAAGGAGTTGTGGAAAAGCTGAAGAAGCTGTCTCCCTGAGTGCCCAGGACTGTGGTGGCCCATGATTCCTCTGAGCAAACCTGCCTCATTCCCTCCTTTCCTCTGAGAAGCTGCTGCCCACCAACATGGGTAGCCCGTGTCCCATCTATGAAAAAACACCTTCTTACTTTCAACAATGGCGCTGCTGAGAAACAATTCCTTCCCTTCAGCTGAGGGGAGAGTACCGAGAATGGATCCCATGGACCATTGGGTTCTGAGTGCATCAGAGGAAGAAGACTCTGAGAAGAAATGTGTTTCATAATAGGCAGCCCAGGGCTCAGAGTCCTGAATCTGAAGGAATGTGGATGCTCTGTGTGCCCAGAGGATGAATATTGATACACTGATCACATCATCCTATATAATAAAAGCCTAATATGCAAATTGACTGAACGGCAGAATGATCGGTGGAACACCCAGTTGCTATGACATGCACTGACCACCAGGGGGCAGATGCTCAATGCAGGAGCTGCCCCCTGGTGTCAGTGCACTCCCACAGGGGGAGCGCCACTCAGACAGAAGCTGGGCTCACGGCTGGTGAACGCAGCAGCGGTGGTGGGAGCCTCTCCTGCCTCCGCCTCTGCGGCAGCACTAAGGAGCAGTGAGCCCAGTGGTAAGGAGCAGTGAGCAGGAGGGCAGTAAGGAGCAAGGGGTCCTGGACTGCAAGAGAGCACAGGCTGGGCTGAGGCCCCCCCCCCCAACAGTGCATGAATTTTGTGCACTGGGCCTCAAGTTATATATAAAGAAGAATCATGTTTGCAGAGAATTCAAGACAGAGTCAAAGTTGATAAGGCAGGTTTCAGGTATGTGTGTCACATGTTCTGGAGGTGAAATAGTGACTCTGAGAGCTATAAGAATGCCAGAACAAGTTAATGGAGGGAGAAACCAAGATGGCGGTATAGGTAAACACCTAAACTGCTGCCTCCCACAACAATATCAAAACTACAACTAAAAGACAAAACGGACACCATCCAGAACCACAGGAAAGCTGGCTGAGTGGAAATTCTACAACTAGAAGGAAAGAGGAAAGCACATTGAGAATCAGAGGAGGTGCAAAAGGCTGAGGGACGGAGACACGCGAGTGCGTGGAGAAGACAGGCAGCTGAGTCCATTGGCGGCTGAGTGTGCAGCTGGCTTTCTAAAGCAGGAGGGAGATGGAAGCTCCCGACTGCGCTGAACTCCAGTTCCAGGCGAGTTTCCGGGAACCCAGATTCATTCGGGGAGAAACTGGACTGTCAGGAAAAGAGAAAGCACACTGAGACACAGGGGAGCTAGGGAGGCAGAGGTCTGGAGGCATGCGCGTGCAGAGAGGACGGGCTGCTGAGTGCACAGGTGGCTGAGTGTGCAGCTGGCTTTCTAATGCGGGAGGGAGACGGAAGCTCCCGACTGCACTGAACTCCAGTTCCGGGCAAGTTTCTGGGAACCCAAACTCATTCAGGGAGAAACTGGACTGTCTGGCAGCGGGCGAAACTTGAGGGTGGCTTTCTCTCAGAGGTGCTTACAGCGATTATCAAGGGACACTGAGACCCAGGGGCCTCATAGGGCAAGGCCGACGGGAAGCCAAGGCTATCTGCTCCATCTTGAGATTCTGCCCCATCCAAGCTGAGCACAGATGCTTTTGCAATTTTGCAAGTCTTGTCCCATAAGGGTGTCTCCAGCACAGAAGTTCTCTCGGGGTAGACACAGCTGATCCTCACAGCCAATTGGCCTGGAGGTCAATTCCTCCCAGTGATACCAACAACAATCAAGGCTTAACTACAGCAAGGCTGTACACACAGTCCACAAAGGGGTGCACCAAGAGTGTCCACCTCAGGTAACTGGGGAGGCTGAGCCACTGGGCCATATAGGACACCTAGCACACAAAGCTACTCTACCAACTCAGGGAAGCAGCAAAATGCAGAGACAAAGAAACAGATCACAAACGAAAGAAATGGAGGAAAGTAAATGACTGGATATAGCGTTCAAAACCACAATTATAAGGTTTTTCAAGAATTTCCTTGAAAAGGCCGATAAATTTATCAAGACCCTCAAGGATATGAAAAAGGACCAACTAGAAATTAAACATACACTGACTGAAATAAAAAAATATTATACAGAGACCTAACAGCAGACTAGAAGAACGCAAGAATCAAGTCAAAGATTTGAAATACAAAGAAGCAAAAAACACTGAACTGGAAAAGCAAAAAGCAAAAAGAATCCCCAAATTTGAAAATAGTGTAAGGAGCCTCTAGGACAACTTCAAGCGTACCTACATCAGAATTATGGGGGTGCCAGAAGAAGAGAGAGAGCAAGATACTGAAAACCTATCTGAAGAAATAATGACAGAAAACTTGCCCCACCTGGTGAAAGAAATAGACTTACAAGTCCAGGAAGTGTAGAGAACCCCAAACAAAAGGAACCCAAAGAGGACCACACCAAGACACATCATAATTAAAATGCCAAGGGCAAAAGACAAAGAGAGAATCTTAAAAGCAGCAAGAGAAAAACAGTTAATTACCTACAAGGGAGCACCCATACGATTGTCAGCTGATTTCTCAACAGAAACTATGCAGGCCAGATGGGAGTGGCAAGAAATATTCAAAGTGATGAACAGAAAGAACCTACAACCAAGATTACTCTACCCAGCAAAGCTATCATTCAGAATTGAAGGGCAGATAAAGAGCTTCACAGATAAGAAAAAGCTAAAGGAATTCATCAACACCAAACCAGTATTATATGAAATGCTGAAAGGTATTCTTTAAGAAGAGGAAGAAAAAGGTAAAGATAAAAATTATGAACAACAAATACCTATCTATCAACAAGTGAATCTAAAAATCAAGTGAATAAAAAATCTGATGAACAGAATAAACTGGTGAATATAATAGAATCAGGGGCATAGAAAGGGAGTGGACTGACAATTCTCAGGGGGAAAGGGGTGTATGGATGCGGGGGGTGCAGGAAGAGACTGGACAAAAATCGTACACCTATGCATGAGGACAGTGTGGGGGGGAGGTAAGGGCAGATGGTGGGGTGGAAACCAGGTGGAGGGGAGCTATGAGGGGGAAAAAGAGGAACATTTGTAATAATCTGAACAATAAAGATTTATTAAATTAAAATAAAATAAAATAAAATAAAATTGAAAAAAGAATGCCAGAACATTGCTGAGTGGCAATGTGCCTCTCTGGGATCTGGAGGTTTATTTAAGGCCCGTGGTCCCCTCTGCTTTGTACCATGCTCACCAAGTGATCCTGCGGTGGAATTCCCCCAGGCTCTCTGAGGTTTCAGAGGGCACCATGAAGAGAGTGGGCTCTGGGATCAGACCAGTATGTGCATTGACTGGCTAGGTGTGGTGGGTTTCCTCTCACATGGCTCCCAGTGAGCCTCACATCCTGGCATTCATGCTCTGTATGATCCTCTCCCTTTGAGTGTGGGCAGGATGTAGGGATTGCTTTAAGGACCAGAATATGGCCAAAGTAATGGGATGTCACTTCTGCAATTAGTTTACAATAACCAGTGTCTTACATCTTATTCCCTCTGTTTCTTCTCACTGGTTTGTTCTGATGAAATGAGCTGACCCACATGACAAGGAACTGAGGGAGACCTCCAGTCAACAACCAGAGAATAACTGAGGCCTCAGTCTAATAACTTGTGAGGACTGAATCCACACAACAACTACTAAGTGAGCTTAGAAACACTTCCTTCCCCGGTCAAAACTTCAGAGTAGACTGTAGCCCCAACCAACTTTATAACTGCAGCCTTGTGAGAGTCCCAGAGCCAGAAAACCCAGTTTACACACCATGAGATAGGATTAAGGAGGTAATTTGCTACTGAGTTCGTCAGCATTCTTCAGAGAAACAGAGCCAACAGTGTGTGTGTGTGTGTGTATGCATATAAAAAGTATGTATCTTTATACATACATACATACACACACACACACACACACACACACACACACACACACACACACAGAAGAGAGAGAGAGAGAGAGAGAGAGAGAGAGAGAGAGAGAGAGAGAGAGAGAGATATGTTGGCGGCTCATGTGATTATGGAGGTTTGGTGAATCTGCAGGGTAGACCAGCAGGCTGGAGATCCAAGGAAGACCTGTAGTTGAGTCCAAAGGCAGTTGGTTGGCAGGATTCCTTCTTGGTCAGGGAAGGTAGTCTTTGTTCTATTAAGGTCTTTAATTGATTGGATAAGGCCCACCCATGTTATAGGGATCATCTGCTTTATGCAAAATCCACCAATTTAAATATTAATTTCATTCAAAAAACACCTTTATGAAATACCCAGACTATCTTTGACTAGATAATTGGGTACCATGGCCCAGTCAAGTTGACACATAAAATTTACCATCATCGCTACCCTGCCATAGACTACAAATGCACTGCATGAGCTAGGGCCAGAACTTAATTCCATTAAGCTTCCATTCCTGCATCTCCATAACAACAAATATCAAGGTTATTGCAAAAATTAGCTAATAAGACATTTGTGCAGCACTTGGTACATGGTAGACAAATGTTAGTTTCTTTCTTTTGTTCCAGCTCCCTTTCCCCTATGCGTGTAAGTGGTGGTGGGGTTAATGTGGATAATTTTCATGATTATTCGGGGAAGTGGTAAATCAACACACTGGGACTCTGTTTTGTATACTATGCTCTTCTAGGTTTTATTATTTCCTCATCCCTGAAAAATTGGTGAATATCATATATTCAACTAGAGTGAACAGCAAAATATGCCAAGGCAATGTCAGGCTTAAACACTTTTTAGGTATAAGCTTCATATCCTTGAAACTGAAACAGATATCACCCCCGTTTACAGACAAAGAAGTTTAGGACTTTTTGAATTAAAATAATATTTTTAGCCTGTATCACTCATATAGAAAATTAGTGTCGTAAGTTTATTCCAGATTTAGTAGATTCCTCTGTAAGAGTATAGATTTTTGTTGTTGTTCTGAGTTTGACGTTTATAAGTTTCAAATTGAGGTTTCCTGGCTATACTAAATTATTATGAATAACGACTATGTTCACCTTATGTAGGTCCCCCTGGGAAAGCATTTTTCATTGTAGCTTTTTTTGTTGTTGTTTGAGTATAAGGGTACCTAATGTTTTATGACATTCTAGAATGTTTCACTTGTCCAGCTTTATGCTTTTGTAGGCCTGGGCTGTGTTTTTCTCAAGGAATGGCAACCAGAGCTGTGTTGTTATTATTTTAGGACCTGGTGTTCCTAATATTGAATGTGGGCAGCTCATGCTTATACTGTTTTTCCCAGTGCCCTTCCCAATAGTAGCAATATTCTGCTGTCCTTTGACCACTGGAGCAATTGGGCCAACAGACTTTCAAAAATTTGTTTCTTCTTTCACTAAATATGAACACATGGAATTCAGAAATTTCTCTGCTCTCACTGTTTCATCCATGAAAACTTGTCTGGTTGATGGTAATGATGATGATGACAATGATGATGATAACATTCACAGAAGGATTTTGAATTCAGGTTTATACATTGCTTTTATCTATACCTTTTATATAGATTACATTGTTAATTTTCTTGAGCCTCATAGGTATATAAGGGAAGCATTATTACTATTGCCACTTTTTAGATAATGAAAATAAGACTTAAAGAGCTTAAGTAATTTTCCTTTGGTGAAGTTAACCTATTCATTTTAGTTAGAATAACTGAGGTATTACAATATTTCTTTGATGACATTAAAAATTACTTATGCAGGAGTTTAAAAATGCACTGATCATATAAATACACAGACATAAATGGGATCACAAATATCTCAGAAACATTAAGGTACTTTGTCCTTATATAGCACAGTGAAGATGCCAGTCAACACAGACTAGCTGCATGGCTGTGCCTATCGTTGGCATGGGCATTTTTCTACATGGGTTGTGGCTGTTGTGCTAATCATGGTAATTTCCTCTTTAGAGAGCTGAAAAAATGTGGCAAAAAAAATCATGATTTGTGTGATTCTTTTATGAATAAGCCTGCCCACTGCATTCAGTTCTTAGAGCTGGAGGCATAAAACATTGGTAAAGATGATGATGAGAATTTTGGCTGAAAGGCACATGGCATGGAGGTTTCCTGTGGATCTTCCAGCAAGCAAATATGGACTGTGATTATTTTATCATCTCCTTTACAGCAGCATTTTAGCTGCCTTCCTGTTTGTGAATCAAAGATTAACACAGAGCTTAGTTCAGATAAGAAGGTGTTCAATCTGCGAACATTGATAAACACAAGCAAAGTGTTCACTAAACTTGTTTTTGGAAATTGGTTGTATTTGTCAAAGGATGTACTAATTGATGTTATTTTTTGAATCCCATTACTTTATTTGGTAGCTAATTGTGGGTCATCTGCTCCCTTGACTGTGGAAGCAGAAAACAAAGAGGTCAGCCGAAACCGGTTTGGCTCAGTGGATAGAGCGTCGGCCTGTGGACTGAAGGTCCCGGGTTCGATTCCGGTCAAGGGCATGTACCTTGGTTGCGGGCACATCCCTAGTGGGAGGTGTGCAGGAGGCAGCTGATCGATGTTTCTCTCTCATCGATGTTTCTAGCTCTCTATCCCTCTCCCTTCCTCTCTGTAAAATATCAATAAAATATATTAAAAAAAAAAAAAAGAAAACAAAGAGGTCAGATTCTCAGCTTCTCAGGTCCAGCTATGAAAAGAAAATATTTAGAAGAATATGTGCAGAGTCAATTCCCATTACAGAAGATACAATTTCTCTAGATGAGAGAGAGAGAGAGAGAGAGAGAGAGAGAGAGAGAGAGAGTGAGTGAGTGTTGGAGAGAAGAGCTATACTGTCATATGCTAGTATGTGTCTGAGTCAGGAACATCCCACCTCAATCTTGGTCAAAACCTCCAAGGGGTGAGTAGAATTCTGAGACTCTCAAAGTGAGATTAGAGATATGAGAACAGATAGCACCTGTGGACTAGGGATGTCCAGGAAAGCAGCAAAGTGCCAGGACCCCTCTCCAAAAGCCTAGTTTGTACAGGAACAGCAGACTGGACGTGGTTGTGTAGCATCTCCAAGCAGAGAGGATCCAAGACAGCCCAGTGGATTTCCCATAGCTCTAGTCATGGAGGAGCTTCAAATACTTTTTTGTGTTCTTCCAAGAGGAGTGCAGATTCAGGCAGGGAGGGCAGGAAACCCAAGGACCTACTTTGTTGTCAGGACAAGAAGAATAGAGAGTAACCTCATAGACTTTTAACAGGAGCAGATGGAAACATGGGCACTTAATGCCAGGACAGATGGATGCGAATGACTGGGGGCCAGCAGCCTGAGGACACAGCCATGGATGTTTGATGAGATTTAAACAAGGCCACCCTCACTCCCAACAACCATCTCAACACACTGACAATGTGTTAGGGTTTTTAATTCAACATCGGTTTGGAGGTGGGGTGAACTGACTGAGAAAACCCTGTAGCAACTACAAGAAAAGCCAGAAGTGGAGAAGATTATCCTATTCTAATAAAAGAGTAATATGCAAATTGACCATCACTCCAACACACAAGATGGTTGCCCCCATGTGGTCGAAGATGGCTGCCCCCATGTGGACACCAATGGCCACCACAAGATGGCCAGCAGGGGAGGGCAGTTGGGAGGGACCAGGCCTGGGAGGGACCCGGCCTGCAAGGGAGGGCAGTTGGGGGAAAACAGGCTGGCAGGGGAGCAGTTAGGCATCAATCAGGCTGGCAGGGGAGTGGTTAGGGGGTGATCAGGCTGGCAGGCAGAAGCAGTTAGGGGCAATCAGGAAGGCAGGCAGGTGAGTAGTTGGGAGCCAGCAGTCCTGGATTGTGGGAGGGATGTCCGGCTTCCCATTTAGGCCCGATCCTACTGGGATTGGGCCTAAACAGGCAGCTGGACATCCCTTGAGGGGTCCCAGATTGGAGTGGGTACAGGCTGGGCTGAGGGACACCACCCCCCCCCCCCATGCACGAATTTTGTGCACCCGTCCTCTAGTGTTTTTATAATCAGAAGTCTATGAAACCCTTTACAGAAGTCTAGGGTTTCATAGTAGATATTATTTTGGCTTTCAAAAACATAGGACGTGATTCCTCTGATTCCCGAGTCTATGGTCATGAAGTCTGTGTCCCACTAGAGCTCATGATGAGAATGCAATCACAATGCAAAACAGTTGGTGAGTTTGCCAAGACCGGCCTTGGCTCCACCATCTCCTTCCAAACACAGGCCTCACCTGTCTAAGCCATCAGATGGTCCACATAATCACTGTTGTTCTTAACCAGCTTGACACGAAAAGTCAAGAATGCTTTTTTGGTAGCTTGGTATATTAGCACCACCTACTTCGTAATTCTTGAGAAAGAAGAACTGTCAGAGGCCAGTGATGACAAAGAGCTTATGGGAGGACCACAGAACAAGACCCTCACTTTGCTACACAGCTGTTGAGACCCAGGCTCTTTCCCACCATTAGCTCTTGGAACCTGGTTAGTTTCTCATGCTCTATCCATGCCAATGCTACATTAAAGATAATAAAATCAGATTAGAAAGTTTCCTTAAATATAGAAGATGTTCCAACAATGTAACAAGGGTGGAGGAGCATCCACTAGGAGTTCATTGCCATTTCAGTGAGCTGATTTGTTTTCCAAAATAAAAAGTGTTCAAGAGAAAAAAAATATGGAGTTGAGGTTGTATGTAGAATTCTCCTGGACGTCTTAATATATCACACAAGATTTCCTAAGGGTCAGACCAGAGCTTCAAACATCAGTGCCTGTAGAAGGGCATATATTGCCACACTATGATCTTTGAGGATCCAAGCCACTGTAGTAGCTATTGTGTCCAGGAGCACATGAGGTATGACCACAGCTAGGGGCTCTATGCCCCAGGATTTAAGTGTTCCTCTATAAAAAGAGAGATTCATGAGACAGGCTAATCTAGCTCAGCTAAAACAAAGAATGTGTTTACATTCTAATCTTGTCACAATCAAACTGTCCCTCTCTCAGATTTTATGAGCTACACACAGTCTTTCCCACAAAATGCTGCTTTGGGGAGCACTTTAAACATGAAAGCCTGCGTATGTTTGAAAGAAGCCGATCCACACTCTCATAAATCATTTGAACTGCAGTCACATTTTTTCAAAGCTCACGCCTGGGAGTGGAAATTGCGCTGAAAATTCTCAGGACTGCATTAAATCATCCCTCTGGCTGTGCATCAGCCACAATTTATTTCATCCTGATGGAGCCTTTGCTTCCTAGCGTTAGTGTGTGCATCATTTTGTGATCTAGACAGGAACAGAAGTTGGTGGAAAGCCAAAGAGGCAGCGGATGGCAGTCTCCAACAGGCATCTGGGTTGACTTCCCCTGAAATTTGATGTGAGTTTCATTAAGTTCTTGAGCGGATACTATCAGTACTGTCAGACCCGATTGTGGAAATGGGACACAATTGCAGGATGTAAGGCTTTGTCTGGAAGGGCAAGGAGGAAACTGCTTTGTTCTGTAAAAAAAATAATTTAGAACAGTGGTTAATGAAAAAAGAAAGATAAACAAAACTGGTGGGTTCAACTGACTTTCTGTCCTCAAATCTTTTGTTGTTCTGTTTGGAGAATGTGTTTACTTTCTATGTTTATACCCGTCTCTGTTCTATCCCAAATGGGCTCAGATTTCCACGTGGTTATTTACTGGTTAATTTTTCTATTATGAAGCAAAGTGATCTGAGTAATATAACACCCTTGGTGTAAATTATTCTCCCATAGGAGATGGAAATGGCTTCTTCTACAGGTTGTTGACTGTAGAATTTAATATCCAAACTGAAACATTTTTGAGTATGAAACGAGATGTTGATAATTATGTTAGGAGACTACTGCCCACTGGGATCATACTGAGCAAATTGAGATGTGTGGTCACCCTACCTGTGGATCACAAAGACAATTAAAAAATGATTTTCTCCAAACTAGACAATAATCTTTGTGCCCCGGCTCATTTTCTTCACTTTTTCACTTTCTAGATAGTAGCTTTCTATTTTGTTTCATATTTTCTTGTTTATAAAGAAGGAACAGTCCCTGTGCCCTTTTTCTCTACCTATTATAAACATTTATGCAGAGGGAGGCCTAGATGGAGCAGTGTTATAAATTTTGTTTGTGTCCTTCCAAAATCCTAACCCCCACCCTAGCCAGTTTGGCTCTGTGGATAGAGCTTTGGCCTGCGGACTGAAGGGTCCCAGGCTCGATTCTAGTCAAGGGCACAAACCTTGGTTGCAGGCTCCTCCCTGGCCTGGGCCCTGATCAAGGCACATGCAGTGGGCAACCAATCGATGTGTTTCTCTTACATCGATATTTCTGTCTCTCCCTCTGTTTTCCACTCTCCCTAAAAATCAATGGAAAAATATCCTTGAGTGAGGATTAAAAAAAATCTAACCCCTAATATGATGGTGTTTAGAGATGGGGCTTTTGGGGGTGATTTGATCATGAGAGTGAAGCTCTCATGAATGAGATTAATGCCTTTATAAGAGAGACCCCAGAAAACTCTCACTGCTTCTGCCCTGTGAGGACACAAAAGAAGATGGCTATCTATGAATCAGGATGTTCTCACCAGACACTGAATCAATAGGTGCTTTGATATTGGACTCTTCAGACTCCAGAGCTGTGACCAATAAATGTTTGTTACTTAAGACCTCCAGTCAGTGATATTTTTGTTATAGCATCTCAAACAGACTAAGACAGGCAGGCTGCTGTGTGTATTGGGAAGGGAAGTTTTCTGGAGGGTTATATTTAACTATTTCTCTCTTCCTATGTAGACACTCTCCCATCCTTCCATCCCATACTATGAATTAAAAAGAGGACTGAATTCTCTGTGACAAAGTGCTAAAAGTAGCTGCAACACTTAAATGGCTAAATCACCATAGTGCTGATTTAGATGAACTTGATTCAACATCATATATTCAAACAAAGAGGCTCTCTGAAGAGATGACTTAGCTCTATCAGGAGAGCCACTTAGGGAGATCTCTTAACTTAGAAGTCACAATGAATTTCTCTTTTTTGTAAGTTATTATTCTTACTAGAGGCCCAGTGCAAGAATTTGTACATGGGTGGGGTCCCTCGGCCTGGCCAACAATTGGGGCTGATCTGGGTCGTGGGAGCTTGGCCAGTCGGGGGAGGGACCACGGGAGGTTGGCTGGCCCCGGGAGGTTGGCTGTGGGAGTGCACTGAACACCAGGGGGCAGCTCCTGCGTTGAGTGTCTGCCCCCTGGTGGTCAGTGCATGTCATAGCGACCGGTTGATTGGTAGTTTGATCACTTCTTATGCATTTCCATTTATTCCTTTTTCTTTTCACAAAAGATGTCACCTAAGTCAATCATGAAAAATGGACATGAATCTTAGTTCCAAAGGACTCCAAAGACAGGAATCTTTCTATTTTGGAGTATCTTAATATTTTATTTTGACATCATTTCAGGATTTATCAAAAAGTTGCAAGAATAGAAGAATACAAAGAGTTCCCATGTATCCTTTACCCAGATTCCCCAAATGTCAACATTTTATCACCTTTGCTTTATCCTTTATCCCCCCGCACACACACAACTTCAGAATCATTTGAGAAAAGTTGCAGATAAGACACGCTTTTACTTTTAAAAGCTTTGTGTATATTTAATAAAAATAAGGACATTCTCTTATATAACCACTGTACAGTTATAAAAAATCAGGAAATTAACATCAACACAATAATCTACAAACCACTTTTAGTTTTGCCAATTGTGCCATTAGTGTCCTTTGTAACAAATAAATAAAAAAAAAACCCACAATGTGTGTTGAATTTAGTATCATGTTTCTTTAGTCTCTTTCAGTCTGGAAAATTGCTCTGTTTTTGATATTCACATTTTTGAAGTATACAAGCCAGATGTTCTGTAGAATGTCCTTCAACTTGTGTTTGTTTGCTATTTCTTCATGATTAGATTCAGGTAATTCATTTCTGAAAGGCTGTTGCAAGTATTGTAAAGTCCCCTGTACTGGATGTTAAGTTTTTGATGGTAAACTCATCCCTAACGCTGCTATTTCATTCAAGTTCTACTCATCAAGTCCACCTTGATCCAATATAGCAAGTGACTCAATCTTGGCTATGCATTGGAACTACTAGGCCACACCAGATCCTGTTAACCAGAATCTCTTGGGATGACACTTGAACACTAACATTTAAAAAACCTCAGATGATTTTAATGTGCAGCAGGATTTTTCCCCCTTTGAATAGGTGCTAAGTTTTCTTGGCAAATGTGAGAACTCACATAGTTAAAGATCTTTCCATTCAATCCATCTTTGCATTAAACTTGATTAATAAAAGCCAAAGTCTTGCTTGCTGGCAAGGAGATCTGTCGACCCTCACTGTAGCCCACATCCTAATAGTTTGAATTCTACATTTTCTAATGGACAGCAATGGGGACATTAGCAACCAGGCAACACCAGGAGAGTTTCCGGTTGTCTCCTTTGGAGATGCACAAACAGGTTAGTCTTGCTCCAGAGTCATAGATTTCTCAACCTTGGCACTATGGACTTTTGGAGCCAAAGAGTTCTTTGTTTTGTGGAGTTGTCCTATGTATGTAGAATAGTTAGTGTCAGTCATGGCTTCTATCTACTAAATGTAAGTAGCATCCCCCAATCATGTCAATAAAATAATGTCTCCAGACATTGTTGAATGTTCCCTTGGGAGTGGGTAATTATTCCCTGTTGAGAAACATTGGTCTAGACTTCCCTGCCTCCAGGTCTTTGATTAAACTACTCTGTACACCCATCTCCACTTGTATAAATTCCACTTGTCCCCTAAGACCAGCTGGATCGGGGCAGTATAGTATATGAGCAATTACAACAATGGCTTGGTTATCATACTGTACTGGCTTCACTTACTATAGCAGAACTTTGCTCAAGGAACTTGGCTTTTGTAGCTTTCAGTCTTCTCTACTGCAAAATGGGACAACAAGAGTAGCTCCTCACAGAGTTGCTGTGAGAGTTCAATGAGATAGTGTATAAAATGCAGTTGATAATGAGACAGTCCATATAAAGAGATGAGAATATGCCTGGCAGATATTAGTGATTGTTATCATCATCATTGATGAAGTAATTGTAACAGAGTGATTAAGAATCTTGGTCATGTCCTAGCTGGTTTGGCTCTGTGGACAGAGCATCAGCCTGCGGACTGAAGGTCCTGGGTTTGATTCCAGTCAAGGGCATATGCCTGGATTGCAGCTTGATCCCCAGGAGGGGGTCTACAGAAGGCAGCCGATCAATGATTCTCTCTCATCATTGATGTTTCTATCTCTCTCTCCCTCTCCCTTCCTCTCTGAAATCAATAAAAATATATGTTTTTTAAAAAAGAGTCTTGGTCAGGGTCACACAGTGGGTTCATGATAGAACTAGAAGCTAAGTCCATGCTTTAGTAAGTAAAATGCTCCTTACCCTGCACAAAGCTTTGAAAGATCAAGGACAATTCTAGAGGGGATGAAACTCTTGGCCAGATGTGCTCTGGGCAGTGCTGTAATAACCAGGACTTGGCAGTACAGGTGAGGTGATTAATCATTCTAAATGGGAGAAGTCAGAGCTAATGCTATTCAAAGGAGCATTTAAAGGCACAAAATCGCTTAAGTACCATCCACTGAAAATAATTTTTTAAATAGGGAACACAAAATATTAGGAATACTTTTAATCTTTTCACAAAACATAGAACCTTTATGTCAACCCTTAACTGTTAAAAGGATCTTTGTCTATGAGGACATAGACAGATGAACATAGGAAAGATGACTTCTTCAGGCTAGAAGACTACAAAAATAATGTAGCCGACATCCCCAGGCACCCAATAAACATAAAGAACTAAGAAAGCTTGCTCTCCCTACAGAGCTGTATTTTTGACACGGATTCTGCTGGTTCCAATGGAGACTTGGATAATTACTTCTACTGCCAAAAGGCTGTAGCTTCTTATAAAATAATAGACCAGAGAAGTTCATTCATCATAACCAGTGAGTTGACAGCCTTTGTCATCTGTTCTTTCTCCCATTCAGTAAAGAAACAGGGTATTATACTGAAGGACTCATAGTAATGTGGTTAGCAAGCTGTGGATGCCTTGGGGAGGTCTGTGGGCAAATGAGTATGTGTATGTGTGGTATGGCATGTGTGTGTGTGTGTGTGTGTGTGTGTGTGTGTGTGTTTCAAGAGGTGTCATCTTTTCCCTATAATCAATCATTTTCAAGGACAATGTTAAAACTACTTATCAGTTAGTCCAGCTCTAGAACAGACCTCACCACTTCCCTATAGCAGAGGTCCATGCTGTGTTAGGCTCTTTGGTTGCTCATTGGTTGGGAGCTTTCTGGGGAAGGTCAGGCTGAGGTTGGAGCGGGAGGGAAGGAAGGGTGTGGGGAGGAGCACTCAAATACCCCTAGGCAACATCTAGTTAGGAATGGTAGTAGGAAATTAGCTTGATATTTTAACAGACGTGTGCTAGCTAATACCAGCCCCAGACATATTTCCAGCTTATGGTGTTTGCTTATTTTATAGGCAAGGTGGGCCCTCAAGAGCACAGTTTCTCAAACTCGTGTCCACAAGTTAATCTGTGCATGAGAATCACTTGGTTTGCTTGTCTCAACCACAGATTCCTAAGGTTGCTCTCCAGGAATTTGATGAAGGTCACAGACCCTAAACCATTAACCACTCACTGGCGTCCCACTATCATTTTAAATAACTTTCTTTCTCTGAGCACCAAATATACTGGAAGCACCAAGAGGCCCGGGGCCATTTCTGTCTTGCTCATTTTCCATTTTCTCTGGGTCTACCAGAATCCTGAACTTCCCAATTAAAAAATTGTAATTGCATATGAGAAAATTTAAAATGTGTATTTTAGTACAAATAATTCATATTTTCCTTAATGATTTGACTATGCTTATAAAAAAGAAACCACTTAAATAGCTCACATGCAAGGCAGGTTACTGCTCTATTCTTGTGGTTGCCAATAACTCAAAATAGGTCATACAGATGTGTTAGGAGAAATTGATGCAGTCTTAAAACCCTTAGGTCCTTCTGCAAAGAAGCAGTCTGTCTTCATTGACTGATAATGTTTGTGTTCATTTTCTAAATTATACATGAAACCAAAGCCTGTTTGTGGACCACTGAAACGAGAGCCCCACCAGCCATCTTTATGATGCAATGATGGCACCATTAGTAATCTCACACAGGAAGTTACTGATGGGCCAACTTGGCAAAGACCTGCTTTAAGGCTCTTCCTGGCCTTCAATGCAAATAGGGCTTCACACCCTTCCCCAAAAGCCAATTCTGGAGTTCTGGCTCCAAGTCAAGCCTGCCTTTTTCTCTAAATATTAAACGTATAAAATAAAACCTCAGGATTTTAGAGCTAGAAAAAACTTAGGGTTTTATTTCAGTGATAAGAAATCTTAAGCTTTGAGCAGAGATGACGCTCTAACTATTTACCTGGGAATCTTTCTACATGGACACTGATCAACCAGAGGGCAGGCAACCAGCCTTTACTGACTGGATCACAGGGAAATCCAGGGATTTTTAGGAAAGCAGCCAAAGAGGTCTTTCAAGGGGGTTGAGCAAAGGCTATTTTCCAACCAATATAACATATTTTAATGATTTAAACAAGAGTCATGGACATACCAGTATATACCTACTAATATTGGCCTTGGCTCAGAGGAAAAGTGGCTTAACCACAGGAACTCAGTGGCAGGGACAAGACCCTGGTTTTCTAATTTCCCTTTCAAGATGCATGCATGGTCTTCAGTCAGACCTCTTAGTCTCTTTGTCCTTAATACTCACCTACCTTGACAATACTTTGGTTACAGTTTGAACACCTCGGCTTCCTGTTGGTCTGGTTAACTAAGAGATTAGAATCATTTTCCACTTGGTTATAATAATTAAAAGAATTCTTCATGACTATAGTTAAATATAAGTATGAATGTCATAAAATCATCACATGGATTACAGGTAGAGAAGAGAAAGGGCTCGTTGCTAATGATAGAAATCATGACCCAAGACCTACTGTGTGGCTGGTTTCTTTCATATCCCACAAATGTTTTGAAAGACCTAGACACTGAGTCCAGGAGCCAGCTGGTCACAAGTGCAGGCACCGAGTGATTTTTAAAAAGGGGGAAATGTGACTTGTATGTATTTTTTTCAGTTATGTTCAGAGAATCTTTACTGTTTTTCTCTACAATTGAGGAACAGCTTGAACTATATGTAGTTTTAAAGGGTAAAGGGATAGAGTTAATATAAACAGGAGCAGTGAATTTGTCTCTTCTCATTAAAAACAGTGGTGAAGGGTTAAGAAGTCTAAATAACAAAAAGAAGGGAACATCTCTTAATTCCCTCTTGAGTGTCTGCCAACATAATTGGCAATGGTGGTGGGGTTTGGGATGATGGATTTGCTGTGGTCTATGCAGGAGAGACCTGGAACTTGAAGTAACCACAGCTGCACTTGGAAGGAGTTGATCATGAATCCTTTGATCAGAAGTGGCCTCAGGCAAAAGTTAGCTCCACAACCTAGAGTAGTTTTTACTTCAAACTAGAATTTTCTAGGGAGAGTTAAAATAAATTCAAAATAGATAAAATACTTAAATGTAAGTTGTGAAACCATAAAAATCCTAGAAGAAAACATAGGTAGCAAAATTTCAGACATCTCACATAGCAGAATTTTCACTGATATATCGCCTAGGGCAAGAGTAACAAAGGAAAAAAATAAACAAATTGGACTGTATCTAACTAAAAAGCTTCTGCGCAGCATAAGGAACCAGGTTCAAAATGAAAATGGAACTCACTGTATGGGAGAGCATATTTGCTAATGACACATCTGGTAAGGGGTTAATTTCCAAAATATATAAAATACTCGTACAACTCAACAAAAGGAAGACAAACAATCCAATTACAAAATGGGCAAAGGACCTGAATAGACACTTTTCCAAAGAGGACATACAAATGGCCAAGAGACATATGAGAAATTGATCAACATCACTAATCATCAGAGATGCAAATTAACACTGCAAGGAGGTATCACTTCACACCTGCCAGAATGGCTATCATCAGTAAGTCAATAAACAACAAGTGCTGGTGGGGATGTGGCGAAAAGGGGACCCTGGTACACTGCTGGCGGGAATGCAGACTGGTACAGCAACTGTGGAAAACAGTATGGAGGTTCCTCAAAAAATTAAAAATGGAACTGCCAGTTGACCCAGCAATCCCTCTTCTGGGAAAAGTAACTAATTTTAATAAAAGTTAACAGATCAGAATCTGTAGGTACCACTGCAGCAGGCACTTAGTAAAGGAGGAACTGCCATTTGAGTTTGATTATCCCCGAGTAGCCCTGAAGCTCTGGGACATGGAGCAATTGAAATTTTGCCAAGGGAGATGGTAGTATGAACCTGAGTCACGAGTGATGCAAGGCTGATGCAGCAAATGAGACTGAGTGAGTCAGCCAGGTACAGGGCTGGCAATCACGTGGCCTCCAGGGCTGTCAATCACGTGGCCTCCACAGCTGCATCACTTCAGTGTGAACTATGTCTGGTTACTGCATTCCTGGAATGCTGACTCTGAAGAGCTGATGGGATTATTCTTCACTTCCATTTATTTGGGAAAGCAATATGCCATTGTAATCTTCATGAATTTGGGATTTAAAAGTATAAAATAACCACACTTTAAGATGCACCGCAAGACACCCATCCTCCATAAAAACAAAATGATGCTTCCCAATGATTCTTAATTTTTCTCTTATCTACTCCTAATGGAATCAGATTCTGCAGCACACAGTTGGTATTTGATTATATGCTGCATGATTAGGATTCTAATACTGAGGACCTGGGAACATGGCTGCTCATTTAGAGACTACATTTCCCAATCTCCTTTGTATACAAGTATGGCCACATGACTCAATTGGGGCCAATGGGATGCAAATGGAATAATGTAGGCAACTTCTCAATCTCATTTTTTAAAGATATTTCTTTAATTGATTTCAGAGAGGAAGGGAGAGGGAGAGAGAGATAGAAGCATCAACAATGAGAGAGAAACATTGACTGGCTGTCTCTTGCATGCCTTCTACTAGATATCGAGCCCGTGCCCTGACCTCCAGGTTCACAGGCCGATGCTCAACCACTGAGCCAAACCGGCTGGGCTCAATATCATTTTTAAAGATACCTGGTTGTCCTCTACTTCATATTTTTCCTTCCCCAGGCAGTCAGCCACTTTGGACTCAGGTGGTTGCCTGGGTCTCTGGATGATGCTGTGGAGCATAGCTATTGATCCACCATGGACTGCCAGCTACCTCTGAACTGATGTGCAAAAACAAACATATGAACACCACTTGCACTTTACTGCATCTTTAGTTATCTTTCTCCAGGACCTTCACCTGTACCCTAAAAGAGGATTTTATCCACCCAACACTCTTGCATATGCAGGAAAACATGGATAATCATGAACTAATGCAAATGAGGAAATTCCAATTTGTAGATGGAATTGACAATCATGATATCTTGTGAAGTAAACATGATAAGTCAGTGCTGAGATGTTAACTGATGAGAAAGAGAAAAATACAGAAAGACTAATTGGAACCAATCCTATAGGAGGCCACTTTGGCTGTTGTTGGTTTATTGTTCTGTTCAGTGACAAATGAAACTGCAGCATTGAACTCTTTCTCCCCCTCTCATGTTATTCATAATCACCCTTAAATTTTCTATGAATTACTAGTCCAGAACAGTTTTAAATATCAGTAAATCATTGTGCCTAAAATAATAAAGAAAAAACCCAAATGAAAAAATTATCTAACTCACAAATCCTGGGAAAGTGTAGAGGAAAATGAATCATGAAAGCAGTATTAATATGGTGCTGTCAAGTTAATAATCAAAGATCTATGACTAAAATCATGAAGATGGAAGCCCAAAAGAAAGGATTATATCTCATCCAGTCGGCCCAAGTATGAGGAAATATAGCAACATGATCGGGTTTAAGTAAAAGTACAGTTGACCTTTGAGCAATGCTGGAGTTAGGGGCACTGACCCCTTGTACAGTCAAAAATCCATGTATAACTTTTGACTCCCCCAAAACTTAGCCTCAATCATCCCTTGGTATCAGCAGGGGCTTGGTTCCAGGACATCTGAGGAAACCAAAACACATGGATGCTCAAGTGCCTTATAGAAAATGGTGTAGAGCCCTGTATACAATTGGCCCTCCATATCCATAGGTTCCCAACTACTGACAGAAATTACTTTACAATCTTCAGTTGGTTGAATCCATAGATATGAAACCATGGGGATATGGAAGGCCAACTCTATATTTACTGAAAAAAATCCACATATAAGTGGACCTGTGCAGTTCAAACCCATGTTGCTCAAAGGTCAACTGTATTTTGAGAAAAATTATACAATTTCTGGGTAGAATTTGGAATTTTGATTAAAATTCATGGGGAATGATAAAATTTATATGATAGTACTCATATTTCCTCACAATTCCTGACCTAAAAGCACTAGATAAAGCACAACCAGGACAGGTCCACAAAGCACTGCCCAGTAACTGTGGCCCAATTACACCTTGTACCCAATGGACAAGCCCAGGTTCATGAGTGGAAAGAGCTAAAGGTTCGGGGGAAGTGAGATCTAGAAAAGGGCAAAAGAGGACAAGAAGATCTTTAATGATAAATTAGAAGGGAAAAATTTAATCAGTGCTTTTCTAAGAGAACTTTTATTTATATCCTAAACACTCAACAATACTGTAAAAAAAGTAAAGCTGAATCAGCTAAATTGAAAGACATTAAATATAACTTATTAACCAGTATTTTCACTGGTGTTATTTTTGCTTTTTAAATAAAAGCAAGAAGGGTGGAAGAAAGGAGAGTGAGGGAAAATGAGGAGAAGAAAGGAGTGTCTTCATCATGTTGAAACACCTGGTATGGAGTCAGACTGCTCTGAGTAACACCGAGGCCCAGTGGCAGGAACAAGGGCTGCCTACGAGCCAGTGAACCAGCAGCAGGCCCCATAGCTTTTGGGATCCCCTCTCCCAGGCACGGCAGTGCTTTGATTAAAGCCTTAGAATTAAGAAGGAAACCAAATGATAGTTTGTGACTTTTTCTTAATAACTAAAAAAATGTTCAAACAAAGTGCACCTTAGATTCTACATTTTCTGCCAAAGATGAGGTCATGTTTACTTACAACAAAAATTTTTCCCATGACTATTTTTATAACTGACATTTGTACTTCTCAATCTGTTCATCTTTTTCACCCACCCTGGTCAGTAATAGTGTAATAACTGTGTATGGTGTCAGGTCGGCACTAGGCTTATCAGAATGACCACTTCTAAGTTATCTAAATGTCTAATCACTATGTTGTACACCTGAAACTAATAATATTGTATGTCAACTGCGATTCAAATAAAATTTTAACTAACTAAAACAGCAACAAAACACTTTATGGTCTTTTAAAAACTTCAACAACAACAAAAAAAACTTTTCATTTTATAGCCAGAAAGGTTCTGCAGTTCTTCCTTTGCTAGGACTCTTTGTATCATGTCTTCTAAGGACACATCTGTCCCTGAAATACAGTTTTGATGTGCCCTATGCATGCCTAAGAGAGAACCCCAATCAAACAGTGACATACAAACTTTCTGTATCCACTAGGAAACACTAACAAATGGGGAGGGAATTTGAAGTATTAAACAGTGTTTTCAGCAGACAGACCTGCACTTGCAAAGCTACAGAGGCATGAATGAGCAGACGGCATTCAGCAAACAGCACAAATAGCTCAGATCTTTCTATTTGCTTATTGATGACTAAAATTTCTTACATTCCAAACTGAAATTAAAAGGCTTACAATGCAAATGCCTCTTGAAACTGCCCCATCAGCAAACTTATTACACTAAATTGTGATTAGTCCGCCAGGCAACTGGGATAATGCCAACCTCAGTTCTTTCTTGTTCTACAGGGAGAAGAAGATAAAATGATAGTGCTTGGAAAGCTACTAAGAATTGAGGCAATAGGCATTAGCAAAGTTGGCCAAGTCTATACTTGAGAGATTGATTGGCCTCCAAATCATTAAGCAAGCACATCAAGTAAATTATAGGCATGCAATTATTATTTCAACTAGAGGCCCAGTGCACAGAGTCGTGCACCGGTGGGGTACCTCAGCCTGGCCTGTGCCCTCTTGCAATCCAGGACCCTTCAGGAGATGTTGTACTGCTGGTAGCGCTGCTGTGGAGGCGGGAGCGGCTTGTGCCACTGCAATTGTGCTCACCAGCCCTGAACCTGGCGCCTGGTGCCCGTTGGTCAGCTTAGCGGCACTCCTGCTGTGGGAGCGCACTGACCACCAGGGGGCAGCTCCTGCGTTGAGCGTCTGCCCCCTGGTGGTCAGTGTGCGTAATAGTGACCAAACATTCAACCTGTCGAATGGCAGACTGGTCACTTAGGGTTCTATATATATAGATTTCCTCCAAGACAAATGTGTTTAAGAAGTAAATTTTGGCTTCCTAATATAATGAAATAGTTTGGGGATATTCTTGCCATGCTATCCTCTTGATAGAATCTTGGGAGTGTTGTTTTTTGTTTGTTTTTACAAATTTTTCATTGACTTCCCTTTTAGCAGTTTACTTATTATTTTTTATTTTAGCATGTAATTTAATTGAACCTCAAGTAGTCAGATGAAATGACATAGAAGCATTCTTAGATTATATGATATGGTATCTTTCATCATACCATTCTGAGATATGGTATGCATATTTGTGTGTGCGCCACCCCCCCCCCCCCCGCCCCAATTCATATGTTTAAACTCAATGCCCATGTAATGATATTAGGAGGTGGGGACTTTGGGAGGTGCTTAGGTTATGAGAGTGGAGCCCTCATGAATGAGATTCATTCTCTATCATAAAAGAGATCACAGAGCTCCCTAGTATCCTTCTACCATGTGAGATTACAGGGAAATGTCTGTCCATGAAGTAGTGGGCTCTCACCTGATACCAAATTTGATCTTGGACTTTCCAGCCTCCAGAACTGTGAGAAATAAACAAGTATCACATGATCTCACTTATATGTGGAATCTAATGAACAAAATAAACTGATGAGGCACAGAGGCATGAATGAGCACACGGCATTCAGCAAACAGCACATATAGCTCAGATCTTTCTAGTTGCTAGAAAGAACAAAAAAGATCCAGAGACATTGAAGCATGCAACAGACTGACATATTTCAGAGGGAGGGGGGGGGCAGGAAGAAATTAACCAATGAAATTAGATGCATATATGCATAGCCCATGGACAGACAATAATGGGGAGAAGGCCTGGGGAAGGGACAGGAGCAGGGTAGAGGGGGTCAATGGAGGGAAAAGGGGACATCTGTAATACTTTTAACAATAAAGATAAATTAAAAGCAACAACAAAATTTGTTGTTTATAAGCTACCCAGTTTATGGTGTGTTGTTATAGCAGCCAAATGGAATAAGACAATAGATATATTTATCTTTTCTAAATGAACATGTTCTCTACTCAACAAGTAAACTTTAGATCTATTTTTCCATCCACCCTTCATTCATCCATCCACCCATCATCCTTCCATTTTCTATGTTTTTAGCATTTCACTGGGTTTTCTTATAATTAAGCTGAGAAATCAAATGTTATAACTGAACATATGCACTTATAATTTCCAATTCTTTGTGTTTAATAGTAAATGAATTTTGGAGATAATCAAATCCATGCCAAAGAATCCTTTTTTCACAACTCTATGAAGAAGTATAGACACACTAGATGTATGTAACCATACATTCTATCTACTAGGGCTTTAATATGTTAGCAACTACTATAGCTCTACCTACTTGGATATATGAAGGGCCAGCACACATTATTGCAATATTCATATAAGAAATTCAAATTGAGGTATACTTCCCAGAGCAAATACAGCTCTTCTTAGGTGGAGAATAATAGATTCATTCATTTGTCCTCTATTTCATCAACCTTTATGGAGCACCTCCTATCTGCTAGCTACTGTTAGGCCGTGGGAAAGAGAAACAAAAGGTTTGCCCTTTTTGTGAACAGGAAAGAAAATGTAGTGCGGTGAGGGCTATGAGAGCCTTTCTCAGATGCTCTAGAGCACAGAAGAGGGACACATAATTCATACCATGAGGTGCAGAGCTGTTCCCACCTAGGGGAAGTAACTCCTGAGCGAGTTGGAAGGTGAATGGGAGTTTGCTAGGCAAGACAGCAGGCAGATGGAGAATGGTGATTTAAGCAGAAAAAAAAAGACCATGTTGAAAAGACATGAGGCCTAAAGAACAAACACATTATTTTGAGATCTGGAAATAGTTCAGAATAACCTGTGGTGTATTTGTGTGCATCTTGGCTCAGAAAGGACAACAGTCAAGGGCAAGATAATGGGAAGCACTGCCTGCCAGGCTAAGCGATTTCCACTTTACCCTGAGAGTTATAGGGAACAGCAGAGGATCTTTAAGCACGGCTTACTTTTCAGAATGTCTGCTCATTCATGCAAAATAATAATTAAAATAAAACTCAAACCTTAATATAAAAACAAACAGAAAACATGAATAGGCTATTCACAGAATAACAAATAGTTATAGCTAATAAACATATGAAAACACATTCAACTTCATTTAGAAAATACCAAGGTTTCACTTTTCAATTGCCAAATCAGAAAATAGAGGTTGTCCCAAAAACATGTATATACACTTTAACAGCTGATAACTCACTTAATTTTCACTCCTTTTCAGGTTTGAAATAATGGGTGAAGCCAGACTAAGCTTTGAAACAAAGAAAATTCATCCACTACAATTCTTTATGGGATACATAAAAGATAATGTTTACGGTACAAAACTGGCAACAGTTGATGAATTGAGGGCGTACAAATACCGAACAAAATGATTCTTGATGTTGGCCATTCCATTGCTTTGAGTTATCAGCACGTGCTTGGACCAGAATAGTTATCAGTTTGAAAAGAGACATTAATAAAAAAATTATTCATTTCTGTATATTCTTTTAAAATTTGAAAATGAACTGTATGTTAATGAACACTGACTTTATAATCACTCGAAGTGTGTATACAGTTTTGGGGGACACCCTGTATATTACTTAAATATGAACATTCAATTCCGGCACATGTGAGTGAGGTATCCAGTCTTATACAACAAGGAGGAAATAATTTGTTCCCCTTCTCTAGGAAACAATTGTGCAAAATATATATAAAAAAACCTCAAAAATGCTCATTTTCTCTAACCCAATAATTTCCCTTTTTGCAATTGATCGCAAAGAAATAAGAAGAGGTAAGAGTTACAGATTCAAGCACAAAGTTGTTCACTTATGGTAGTTAAAATGCTAAAAAAAACCACCCCACAATCCAAGTGCTCCACAACAGAAGAATGGTTAAATCACAGCTCGTTCATTTCATTTTCTGGACCACACTCATACCTGTATTTTAAACGAATTTTTAAGGATATGGGATAATGCACAATAAAATTGTATATGGAACATGATCCCAACAATAATTAGAAAAATTATACATGCTTTTTTTAACTGAAAGGAAATGCATCAATATGTTTATAATGGTTATAACTGAGTTTTAAGAAAATGAAAAACTTTTATTGTCTTTGTTATGTTCCCAAGGCATTTTCCAAGGTATAAGCACATATCACTTTTATATTTTAAAGTTCTTTTTTAAAAGGGCAATGTTAATTTTCTATGATGTGGAGGCTGAACTAGAGGGTGACAGAGAATGAAGGGAGGAAAGCCACACTCAGGGGCTGCTGCAGTAATCCAAAGGAGAAAAGGTGTGGGTCTGGGCCAAGTGTGTGACAGAGCATGGAGAAGAAAAGAAGGCGTCCAAGGATGTCAAGGAGGACGAGTCCTCAGAAAAATCCACATCGCTCGGCATAGGGCACAAGAGGGAGGAAGAGTTGGGCTGCTCCCAGACTCTTGGGGAATCGGGGAGAGCTGCTGATTTGCAGGAAGAAAGATATGAAGCACTCCACTTAGGACATGTTTTGTTTGCTGTGCCTTTGGAACACCCATGTGGCGATGACTAATAAACATATAAAAAATAAACATATAAGCTCTTTCTACAGATCTGGGCTCCAGAGATGGATATGGACGTTGCCAGGATTATATGTGAAACCTGAACTCAGAAAGTGAGGTGAGGAACAGAGACATGAGCATAGGCCAAGGACAGAACCTGGGGAGACTGACATGGAAGGGAGGAATGGAAGAGAAGAGGAGAATGAAGATGAGGAGTATCTGGAGAAGAGAAGAAAATCAGGAAAGAAGAGCCTGGCAGAAGCCCAGGAAGAAAGTCATTGCAGAAAGTAGAGAGGCGTCACCTGTGGGAAGGGTAAGGACGGGCAAGTTCTAGACCAGTGGTTCCCAACATGGGGCACATGTCCCACAGGGGGGCAATTTGATTTTTAAAGGTGGCAATTTGAGAATGAGTTACTAACAGTGAATTTTATTTGCATTTCTTAATGGTTCTGGGGGCCTCATATACAGTATATAAATATATATTGTGACATATTTATGCATTTCAGTTCTCTATTATATGTTTTGAAACTTTATTTGTTATTTTTTCCACATCACTTCAGATGATTATTTTTTTAAACAGTTTCTTAGTGATTTCTTCCTCAATACTTCAACTGTCCTTTCGTTCTTTTATTTTTCTCTTTCATGGATGCTATGTTCTTTGGAAGCTTGTTTAGACCAAGTTAATGGCCTTTTAGACTCTCTCCACGTGAATAGGAGTTCACTTTTTGAATAATAAGAATCATATGTCACGGGGTGGGGGGAGCATCAGGATTTTAGAGATGCATAGGTGGGGCATGGCCAGAAAAAGGTTGGGAACCACTGTTCTGGACTGAGCAGTGTCCATCGGAATTGGCTGTAAACATAGTTTCTGCAGGCAGAGGAAGAAGGCAGACTGCAGAGAGACAAGAAAACAGAGAAAAACACAGTCTACTATTTAAGGACCCTTAGCAGTGAAGAGAAGGGAAAAAAATGAGAATCAGCCAGCTTCAAGACTGCATCTGTTGCTGAGATGGAAGAAATGTGAGCAAGTTTGCAGATTGAGAGGAAGGAGCCAGGAGAAGGAGGCTTTGATCATCCAGGGGTAAGAAGGATAGTGATGGGCTGCTCCCAGACTCTTGGGGAGGCAGCAGGAGAGAAGGTCCAGACACAAGCGTTATTTTCGGCCAAAGAAGAAATACTTTCCCCAATGAAACAGGAGGGACAGAAGATAAGGTAAAGGAATAAAGGAAATTTGTATTAACAGCAATTCTCATGGACTATACACCTGACTCAGGTGCAATGGTCAAGACTGCCTGGGTTTGTATTCTGGTATCAGCACTTGGGGTGGGGGAGATCTATGGAAAAGAGGGTGTTGTTTATGCTAACGCTTATTGAGCACTAACTATATGGCAGTGATTATTTTAAGCTACAAACAATCTTACAAGGTAGGTCCTATTATCATCCCCATTTTTACATATTGGCTTAAGTTGATGACTAGCCTAAGATCACACAGCTAAGATGCAGGGAGATGGTATAAGTCAGCGCTCATGCACAGGGCTCGAGAGCTGAACTGCCTGGGTGTGAATCCTGCTTTTATCACACTGAACCTCTCTGAGTCTTAGTCTCCTCATCTGTGAAAAATGAGTCGGATATTGAACTGGCTCCTTATCTTTTCAAGAGGATTATAAATGAGTTAATATGAGAATATTTCAGAGAAGTACCGGGAACACTGTAAGCACTTAATAAATCTTAGGCATTATTATTGAAGTGTTGTTTATAATAGTGAGAGATTGAAAACCACCTAATGTTTAATAGGACTGTTTAAATTAATTATACAAGGTTAAAAGCAAGCCCTCCCCCAGCCAAAAACAACAACAAAACAACAAACAACAAAAAACAACACCCTTAAATATCAGGAGAGCTTTTAAGAATGAATTGTGGAAAGTCACCTATTAGCCAGGCAATGAGACATAACTGAAAAGTGCCCCCAGTCTGGAGCCTTGGACATAACCTTGAACATAGCTGAAGCTGTGGCTTTCAAGCTGCGGCCTGACAGCCTGCCCCACAGGAATTAACAAGGGTTTGCTGGGCCCTCCCAGCACGGTGTAGAAGCCGAGGTCTCCTGCAGGTCCACCTCAAATACAGAGAAGGATGTATAACAATTGTTTGGGTTGGATTGTTTCATCCCCCAAAAGATATGTTGGAGTTCTAACCCCTAGTACTTCAGAATGTGACCTTATTTGGAAGATAGGGTTTTTAGAGAGATAATCACATTGAAATGAGGTCATTAGGGTAGACCCAAACCCAATATGACTGGTGTCCTTATAATAGGAGAAAACTTAGAGACAGACACACTTCATGGCATGGAAGTCGAAGACAGAGATTGGGGTGATGCTTTTCAAGCCAAGAAATGCCAAAGATTGCCAGCACACTGCCAGCAGCTAGGTGAGAGGCAGGGAACAGATTCTCTCTCATAAGCCTCAGAAGAAAGCAACCCTGTCAACACCTTGAGCTCAGACTTCCAGCCTCCAGAACTGCAAGACAATACATTTCTGTTTTTTAAGGCACCTAGTTTATGGTACTTTGTCATGGCAGCCCTAGCACACTAGTACAGTAGCCGTAATGCTAAGCCATTAAACACACAGCTCTGGCTCTGGTCCTGCAATCACCAAGCAATCTTGGGATTATCTCCGCCTGCCATGCTGATCTCCCTACACCCTACACGGGGAGCTGATGAGAGCATGTGAATACCTAGTTGCTCTGAGGTTCTATTTCTCACTGCAGGCTAGTGGAATGGTTTATACATCAGTTTCTTATGAGTTTGCATGTGGTCAGAAGAGATTGAGCCTTTTTTAGAATATTGACAAATCCAGCTTCCTTAGTAAAAAAAAAGTGGAGGGCCACTTGCTGAAATGTAATAAAGACCTCACCAATGCATGTCACCTGGGGACAGTTCTTGTTGCTTTCTCTGATGGCAGACTTTGGAATCAAACATTTCCTTCCCACTTAAAAGTAATTACACTAGGTAAAAGGTTTAATCAATCCTTAGTACATCTCATCTGACTTTGAAGGTACCTTTAAAAATAATAAACAAATAGATGCTTATGTTTCTCTTTCCTTCCTTAAGGTTGCATTTACTTAAAACATAATTCTTTGTATCTAATTGAATTTCACATTTTATTATAAATATTTAAATTTTAAAATAATTTATGTCACTATAAATCATTACAAATCAAATCATAATAGAGAATGAAATAAAGTTATATGATACCTAGAAGCCATCTGACCCACCATTTGGCCCCTTATTTGTACACTAGAGGACCAGTGCACGACATTTGTGCACTGGGGGTGGGGGGTCCCTCAGCCCAACCTGTGCCCTCTCGCAGTCCTGGACCCCTCAGGGGATGTCCTACCGGCTTAGGCCCGCTCTCCCGAGGGGTTCTTAGTGCTGCCGTGGAGGCATGAGAGGCTCCTGCCACTGCCACTGTGCTCACCAGCTGTGAGCCCAGCTTCTGGTTGAGTGGCACTCCCCGTGTGGGAGTACACTGGCCACCAGGGGGCAGCTCATGCATTGACCATCTGCCTCCTGGTTGTCAGTGCACATCATAGCGACTGGTCGTTCCACTGTTCAGTCGATTTGCATATTAGCCTTTTATTATATAGGACTAGAGGCCCAGTGCATGAAATTCGTGCACGGGGGGAGGGGTGTCCCTCAGCCCAGCCTGCACCCTCTCCAATCTGGGACCCCTTGAGGGATGTCCGACTGCCAGTGGGATCGGGCCTAAACGGGCAGTCGGACATCCCTCTCACAATCCAGGACTGCTGGCTCCCAACTGCTGGCCTGCCTGCCTTTCTGATTGCCCCAACCACTTCTGCCTGCCAGCCTGATGACCCCCTAACCCCTCCCCTGCCAGCCTGATTGATGCCTAACTGCTCCCTTGCCAGCCTGTTTGCCCCTAACTGCCTTCCCCTGCAGGCCCGGTCACCCCTAACTGCCCTCCCCTGCAGGCCTGGTCACCCCTAACTGCCCTCCCCTGCAGGCCTGGTACCCCACAACTGCTCTCCCCTGCAGGCCTGGGTCCCCCCAAACTGCCCTTCCCTGCTGGCCTGATCACCCACAACTGCCCTCCCTTGCAGGCCTGGTTCCTCCCAACTGCCCTCCCCTGCTAGCCATCTTGTGGTGGCCATATTGTGTCCACATGGGGGCAGGATCTTTGACCACATGGGGGAAGCCATCTTGTGTGTTGGAGTGATGGTCAATCTGCATATTACTCTTTTATTAGATAGGATAGAGGCCTGGTGCATGGGTGGGGGCCAGCTGGTTTGCCCTGAAGGGTGTCCCGGATCAGGGTGGGGGTTCCCTTGGGGTGTGGGGCAGCCTGGATGAGGGGCCTGTGGTGGTTTGCAGGCCGGCCACGCCCCCGGTGACCCAAGCAGAGGCCCTGGAATCTGGGATTTATTTATCTTCTACAATTGAAACTTTGTAGCCTGGAGTGGAGCCAAGCCTTTTGCTTGCTCCGTGGCGGCAGCCATTTCTGTTGGGATTTATGTATCTTCTATAATTGAAACTTTGTAGCCTTAAGCAGAGGCCAAAGCAGGCCAAGGGTGCAGAAGCTTGGCTTCCTCCATTGCCACGGGCAACCCTAGCCTCCTGCTCTCTCTAGCTCCATGGCTGCCGCCATTTCTGTTGGGATTTATTTATCTTCTATAATTGAAACTTTGTAGCATTGAATGGAGGCCTGGGCCAGCAAGGGCAGATGGAAAGCTTGGCTCCCTCCATTGCCAGGGAAACCCAAGCCTCCTTCCTGCTCTCTGTGGCTGCAGCCATCTTGGTTGGGTTTATTTGCATATTACCTCCTGATTGACTGGTGGGCGTGGCTGGTGGGTGTGGCTTGTGGGTGTAGCAGAGGTACGGTCTATTTGCATATTACTCTTTTATTAGATAGGATAAATGTTCCCTGAACAGTATCTACAATGTTCTAAAAATCTCCAGGAAAAGATAAATGACATAAAGAAATGATAAACCACTTATGACAAGATTCATTGCAAACACTGAAGCATCTTCTTATGCAGTGAGCTAAAAAATATGTATCTCCTGTAAATCTCTTACACTGCATTTCTGCTTTTAATGGAGTCGCCACATAGGTAGCCAGTCACACGGAGAAGATTCAAAGCCAAGTCTTTCTATTACACTCTGATGCATCCACCCAAATACTCTGCATTCCTTCTTCATTTTCTTTCCTTACAGTGAAAACCCTTTTAAAAGTCTTTTCTCATTTCTGAACTCTCTTCAAAAGAACTTTGTGATAAAGGCTAGTCACTACTTGTAGTGTCCCTTTATTACGGTTGAAGGACCCGATCCTGAACTTGTGCAGTCCTGCGGAGCTGGCACCCTTTCACTGCAGCAGGCCCCTCAGTGGGGCATCCAATTTTGCAAGAAAGGATTTCAGTGCAAAGGTTCTGCAGACTCTGATTCACTCAGCATGGGCTCTGCCAGGACTTCCAGATGAGAAGATGCAGCCTCCTGTCACTTCAGAGGGAGGAGGAAGAGCCAAGCTATTCTCAGAACGGAACATCAGAGTGCAGCTCGAGCCCAGGAAAGAGGAAAGGGTTATATACAAGCAGTGCCTCTCCTTCCCCTCCCAGAGGGTGCAGAAGTGCTAACCAACCCAAAGTGTGACAACCACTGCACAGCCCAGATGGGCAGAATAAACCAAACCAAACCAAACCAAACCGAACCACACCAAACTGAACCGAACCAAACCAAACCGAACCGAACCAAACAAAACAAAAAGTACCACGGAGGAGAAATGCTTAGAAGGGCTAGGATTTTCTATAGGCAGAGACACAAAATGTATACTTTTCTGCAGATTCCCTGAAAAGCCAAATTAAATGTGAACTTGTTACATTCTAAAACATTCTGATGGAAATAGAGATAACCGTCTCTGTTTCTTTGATTTGATAAGAAAACTCCATTTTTCATTTATACTATTTATTAAGATAGAGACGTATGTAACACGTTTTCAGAATGCTCCCTGCTAAAGTAGTTCAAGTAAAGGAATAAATTCTAGTTTTATGTGAAAATCACTTGGCTGTCATTCTTTTAGCCCAAAAACATTTTATGGAAAGAACGGTTAGAAAAAGAATAGTTGGAGGTGAGAAATACCCCGAAAAGGATGGAACAAAGTGAGGGAAAGAAGTGGAGCACCTTGAAACACATTTTACCTTCTTCATATTCCACCAAAGTCAAGCTGGCTCGAAAGCTTTAGTCAAATCCCGAAGGTCCACCACATACCAGAACAGAGTTGTTAGTTCATGTAAATCGTGTTACAAAGTTTATTATATTACTTAGTGACAGAGTGCCTAACATTCATATTATGGTTTCAAATGCAATTATCCCCTCAGCAGAATGCAAGAGAAGAAAAATACTAAAAAATAATTAATTAAAAAAATACCTTGCCTTTAATACTGTGGGATATTTTATATACTTTCCCCACTTAGATGACTTTCACTCCTAGTTGTAAAGTATGATTGATATTATGTGAGTGTCATAGATGTTGCTCAGTGTAGGGCAGTAGCATAATGTCAATGTTCAAATAATTAAAAATAACTTTATTGGGCCCGGGGCAGTGGTGAGGGCAAATCAAGCGAACCAGGTTCCACACTCCAAGAGGTCTGGATTGGGCTTATTTTAAACCTTACTTGGTGCTAATGGCTCAGTTTTTACAACACAGTAGATAACTATCCTTCACACAAATCACAGTTGGAGATGCTATTAAAAAAGTGACCCAACTTCAGCAAGATAGAAACTGTCTTAGTCCATTCAGGCTGCTATAACAAAGTATGACAGACTGGCTGGCTTATAAACAACAGAAATGTATTTCTCACAGTCTGGAAGCTGAAGTCCAAGATCAAGGTGCTGGCAGACTTGGTGCTTGGTGGAGGTCTGTTTCCCGGTTCCTAGATGGCTGTCTCCTTCCTGGTCCTCACAAGCAAAAGGGGTGAAGGAGTTCTCTGGGGTCTCTTTTATAAGAGCACTAATCCCATTCATGAGGGCTCCACCCTAAGCACCTCCCAAAGTTCTCACCAACAAATAGCATCACATTGGGAATTCGGTTTCATCCTATGAGTTTGGGGGAGACTCTAACATTCAGTCTGTAGCAGAAACATCATCTCAACATAAGTGCAGTGCAGTTATGAAAGCTGGTTTCTCGGGGTTATATCATCAATGCATATGGCTCTCAAGAGCACCTGTACTGGTCCCTCTAATGCAAAAATTTTTAGGACTTATAGTTTATAACAGAGAACCTGATGCAAGATTGCTTTCACCACCAACAATAATAATGTTACCATTTGGATATCTTCTCTATATTAAATATTTAATTTGCATTATTTCATTCAGTATCACAATAATCCTGCAGGGTAGGTCCCACGCCCATTTAATAGATTAGAGTTATGGTGAGTCATTTGCTATAGACCCAGGGCTAGAACCAAAGTAGGACTTGAGATATGTTTGAAAACAGTAAAGAATGTTACCTGAACAAAACATGGACAGCTACAAACAACTCATCACTCTTTCCAAGAATCTCCACCTGAAGCTTACAATTTAGAGTTGATCAGCATTTGAACCACTCATCTACTTGGGCAATATCAGGGACCCTGAGACAATGCTATCATACTCAGGAGGCCAGTGTGTCTTTGACCCAAAAGGTCCATAGACCATGTCCACAGGGGGAAATTTTCAAGGTTTCTAGTGTTAACTTAAATAATTTTCATTTTAATGTTGTTTAAATATGCATGAACATAGAACTAGGTATAACGACCTTATTGTTAAAGCTCTGATAAAAGCATTTTTGAAAGCACACAAATGTTCAAATTAGATGCAAATTACAAAACCAGTATAGTTCAGATTAGCAGTGCTGGCCTCTCTGTTTCATCCCGACCTGAGAATACAGGTTTTCTTCCCTTGCTTGTATGAAAACTTGAGTAACTGTGAAGCCTTCCCCTTCTCCCTTTTATAGATTAAATCCTATGCTGTTCTTTTCTCCTAAAATACATATAGTATTGCCTCTTATTGCCTAGCAACCTGAAGTGAGTTGTTTGACTTCTCTCTGCCTCATTGTTCTCATCAGTCAAATGGAGATAAATGAATAGGACCCACACACATTGAGTTGTTGTAAGGATCAAATGAGTTAATAAATATGAAAGTTCTCACAATTGTCTGGCACACAGTAAATGCTCCTAATTATTATTTATTATTATAAACAGAATAGTTAAGGAATAAATAAGCATAGGAACTGAAAGACAGCTTCAATACTCAATTGGTTATAAGGTAATCATACTAACATCCAGAATCTAATTATATTACACTGGTGGCCCAGTGCATGAAATTTGTGCACGGGGAGGAGGGTGTCCCTCAGCCTGGTCTGTACCCTCTCCAATCTAGGATCCCTCAGGGGATGTCCCTGTGGGATCGGGCCTAAACCGGCAATCGGACATCTGTCTTGCAATTCGGAACCGCTGGCTGCTGGCTCCTAACTGCTCACCTGCCTGCCTGCCTGATTGCCCCTAACCACTCTGCCTGCCAGCCTGATTGCACCCAACTGCCCCCCCGCCAGCCTATTCACCCCTCCCCCCCGCCAGTCTGCTCGCCCGCAACTGCCCTCCCCTGCCGGCCTGATCGCCCCTAACTGTCTCTGCCTCAGCCCTGCCACCATGACTTTGTCTGGAAGGATGTCTGGAAGGTCTCCCGGTCTAATTAGCATATTACCCTTTTATCAGTATAGATTTTTATCATATATGTGAAAATAGACTAATTAAAGGCGTATATTGTTTGTATATTGTAAACTCTAGGGCAACTAGTATAAGTTTTAAAGAGACATTTAAAAAGCCAATAGTTAAGATAAAATGAAATAGTGGGAGTGGAGTAGAGGGAGTCAATAGTGGGGGGAAGGGGAGACATCTGTAATACCTTCAACAAGCAATCTAAAAGCAGGCAGAAAAAAAAAGAGAATAAAAACAGATAGAACAAACAGAAAACAATTAAGAAATGTAGTAAACTTTAATCCAACCATATCAATAATTACATTAAATGTAAATGATCTAAACAAATGCATTAAAAGACAAAGATTATCAGATTGGTTAAAAAAACAACACCCAACTATATGCCAGGAACAAGAAATCCACTTTAAATACAAAGTCATATATAGGTTTAAAGTCAAAGAATGGGGAAAAAAATAAAATTCAAATGCCAATTAAAAAAGCTGTAGTGCTATATTAAAGTTTTATTACCATAAAATTGAATACACAAAATTTAAAATATGTAAGAACCATATCTACATCTAAATCTCACAGATCCATGAGAAATAAGACTAGAAGTAGAATTGGATTAATCTTAATTAATACCCTGCCTCATATGCTCAATAGGTACTATATCAAATTTATTTACATCTTTTTATTTTATTATTTGAAAACATATGTTATGGTATTTATTTGAATGGAGTTCAGATAAAGTATAATAATCATTGAGCAGGAATGTTAGACTGAAAGCTGTATATGAATTCTAACTAGCTAAAATCAAATTTGAATTCTTGTCACTGAGTAGGTATACATTTCACTATTAAATGACCACATTCTAAAGATGTTATTTAGTTAGAAGAAAATACTAAAATACTATTTTCAGAATTTGCCAGATAATGTTATTAAAACTAAACCAACCAACCAACCAAACAAAAAAAAGATAGCTTTCTAAACTAAGATTTTAGTGACTAAAGAGACAGCAAGACTCTATTATTTTGAAAATCAGAAGTGCCAAAAAAGGGGGGAGGGTGGGAATTCAAAATCTTAGCATGGGAAAACTGAAACATCTTGTACCATAATGAAAATCTGGGAAATCTGGGTCATATTTCTTTCTTGCATGAGGAAATGAGAATTCCAGCACTAGTGTTCAAATAGAGTAGGTGTAGATGAAGGAAAATATTTATCAACAAAGATGCAGAAATGTTTCAACAAGAACAGATAAAGCACATTCTGCTAACAAAGAAAATGACAGGCTTCAACAATTGAGAATGTCCCATATTCACTGGCCTCAGTGTCTGCATCAGTAAAATGAGGACTAAGCCCTCTTAGGATGGCTGTCTGGGCTGCAAAGATACACAGGAATGGGTCTCCAGATGGCCATGCCTGTGCTCAGGGACCCTGGGACCTTGGCCACAGGTGAATGATCCAGGTATAGACATCATATCCTACAAGATGGGACAATCATATTCTTTCTGGCATTTGACATTTCACAAGCAATTTAATTCATTCATTCATTCAACAAGCATCTACTGCGTGCCTACTAAGGACACTGTTCTAATCTCTGTTGAACAAGACTGACAAAGGTATTATCCTCCTAGAACTTGCATTCCATTGGTAGATACAGACAACCAACAAGCAAATAAGAAAATATTAAATCCTATGCAATGGCAAAATTATAACAATGATGAGGTGACGGGGAGTGACTTTGCAAGGAAGCATCTATTTCAAGTTGGGTGGTGAGAAAAAGCATCTCTGGAGATGTGATAAAAAAGAGTCAATCAGATAAAAAATGAAGGGAAAATCATTCCGGGCAGAAACAGAAGGAAGACCAATGTGGCCTGAAGCATGATGAATAGGGAATGAGCAAAATAGAGATGAGTTTAGACCAGTGGTTCTTATCCTTCCTAATGCCGCAACCCTTTAATACAATTCCTCATGTTGTGGTGACCCCCAACCATAAAATTATTTTCGTTGCTACTTCATAACTGAAATTTTGCTACTGTTATGAATCGTAATGTAAATATCTGTGTTTTCCAATGGTCTTAGGCTCTACAGCAGCGGTTCTGCTCTACAGGTTGAGAACCACTAGCAGGGTTGCCTAAGACCATCGGAAAACACAGATATTTACATTACAATTCATAACAGTAGCAAAATTTCAGTTATGAAGTAGCAACGAAAATAATTTTATGGTTGGGGGTCACCACAACATGAGGAATTGTATTAAAGGGTTGCGGCATTAGGAAGGTTAAGAACCACTGGTTTAGACAATTAGATCAAGTTATGTAAGGCCTTGTGGGCCATGGTAATGTGTTGGATTTTATTCTAAGAACAACAAGCCAATGGAAGATTTTGTGCAGAGGAACATGACCCAATTTGTGGTTTCAAGCGATCGCTCTGGCTGAGTGATCTAGAGACTAGGGTCGAGATTAGAAGGGAGCAAGTGTGGAGGTAAGGGAACCTTTTAGAAATGACTTTAGTGTCCAGATGGTAGGTGATGGGACTGAGGTTATAGTGGAGGGGGGTGGAAGTAGAGTTTAAAGGTGTAATTAATAGGATTTGCTGATATGGAGAATATGGGACAGAATATAGTCAAGGAAGATTGCTATGCTAGTAATCTGAACTACTGGGTGGCTGATGGTACAATTTCCCAAAATGGGGAAGACTGTGGGAGGAGCACAGTTTTTTGTTTGTTTGTTTTTGGTTTTGAAATCTAGAGCTCTGTTTTGGCCAGGTTATGTAAGAATGCTGTGGTAGACATCGAGTGCTGTGTTGGGTCCCAGTACTGGGAGACATTAGAGCTGAGTCACATTAATGATGTCCAACAGAGGATCTGCAAACCCTGCTGCCCACAGGCTGGTCCCCATTTCTGCCATTCTGCAGTCTTGGTGTTTAGCTTCTCCAGCGATTGCATAAGATGCTCCTGCATCCTTCCCAAAAGTTGCCATTTTTGCTTAAGTTAGCATTTCAGCATCTATTGTTTGCAACCCAAAAGGACCTTAACAAATCCTTGGTGATAGCAAGATCATTTCTAAGTTTCTTTCCTGCTTTACTATTTTCTGAAACCAAGAAGCCATAACTAAACACAGTGTCATTTAAAACTTAGGTCATGGTTGATGGGCACAATAGGCATTGGCTACACTAAGAATAATGGCCACACTTCATTGAGAGAGGCACTGTACTAAGGACTCTGAAATACTTTATCTCATTTAATCCTTAAAATGACTCTGAACTATCCTGTTTTATAGAAACTTGAAGCTCGAGGGCAGATGTAAAGTGTCTAAGGTCACAGAGACAGTGAGTGTTAGAAGTGGGTTTCAAATCCAGGCCAGGTTAACCCCAAAGTGCACCAGTAATCACTGCACTGACTGCTGCCGAGTAGGTTTTTCCTGCCGTGACTGGCGATGAGTCAGAGAGAGCTGGAAAGAACATCACAGTTCCTCTGGTTGGTGGTACTCGGACTGCAGCACAACCTATTGCTGGGTTCACTGCAGGGTTGGCCACTGCACAGTCGGCCGAGTAGAGCTCTAAATAGAATGTGGAGAGTTCCATCTCTAGCCCCTTCAGCTGGGGGCTCTGTTCCTCAGTGCCATTCAGCAGAGCAGACCAGCACAAGACATGGATCTTCACCTTGGCCTTGGGTGGGAAGGCAGTCACTGGGATCTTGAGATTTGGGAGGACACAAGATATCCTCATAGATCACGCATTTTACAGAAAGGGAAACAGAGGCCTAGATAGGTTACTTCCCAAGATTGCATGACTAATTAGTGAAGTTAAAATTTGAAGACCAGGTGTGTGAGTCTGTCTTAGTAATTTCCAAGCTCATGGAGCTTGCTCCTTTCTCCTTGACAATGAGATCTTAGAGCTTTCCTAATGGGGGTGGTGGTGGGAGATTCATCAACTTTCTGTTCTCAACCTTGCCGCTGTTGAATTTATTTTAATGGAGGTGTAATATATAAATATAAACTGCCCAATCTTAAGTACAACTCAAGGAATTTTTACAGTATAACCACCATCGACATAATGACTTCCTAGCTCCATATACAAAATGTTTTCAACACCGTGCACGGCACTATTCTGCCCCTTGCTGACAATAAGCATCTTCCCTCTCTGTGGGGGTAACCACTGTTCTAGTGTCTATCACCACAGATTAGTTTTGTCTGTTTTTAAGCTTTTTGCAAATGGAATAATAAATATGTACTTTTCAAATCTACTTTTTCTCTACACGATTGTGCTGCATGTAGTGACTTACTCTTTTTTTAAAAAATAAATATATTTTTATTGATTTCAGAAAGAGGAAGGGAGAGGGAGAGAGAGATAAAAACATCAATGATGAGAGAGAATCATCAATTAACTGCCTCCTGCACACCCCCTACTGGGGATCAAGCCTGCAACCCAAGCATGTGCCCTGACCAGGAATCAAACCATGATTTCCTGCTTCATGGATCTATGCTCAATGACTGAGCTTCACCAGCTGGGTGGCTTATTCTTTTTTATTGCTGTGTAGCATTCCACTGTGTGTACATGTCTAGATTTATTCATCCATTCTCCTGGTGATGGACATTTGGGCATTTTCCCCTTTAGAACTATTATGCATAAGGCTGCTATAAACATTCATGTGCATGTTTTCTGGTGGACATAGGCATTCATTTCTCTAGGGAAGCAGAATTACTAGATTATAAGGTAGATGTATACTTAGTTCTAGAAGACACTACAGTTTTCCAAAGCATTTGCAATAGTTTGCTCTCCTACTGGCAATAAATGAGAGTTCCAGTTGTTCCCCTTCTTGCCAGCCCTTGGCATTGACTGTCTCTGCTTTTAATCACTCTGTTGGTTGTGTAATGGTATCTCACTGTGGTTTTAATTTGCATTTCCCTGATAAATGATGGTTTTGGCCATTTGGATATTTTTTTTGGAAATATCTGCTCAAGTATTTTGCTGATTTTTAATGGGGTTGTTTGTCTTACTGATTTTTAAGATTTCTTGCTACATTCTTGAAATGAGTCCTTTGTCAGATATTGGTATTGTGACTATTTTCTCCAAGTCTGTGGCTTGTCTTTTTATTCTCTGAGTAGTATCTGTTGATGAATTTGAGTCCTGAGTTTTTAACAGAGTCCAGTTCATCCATTTTTAAAATTATGGTTAGTGCTTTTTGTGTCTTATTTAAGAAATCTTGGCCTACTCCAAACCTTGCCTCTTTCACGCAGGAAGCCCAGGAGCCATTTAAAAACTGTGCCTTTCAGAGGCTTGGGGAATGCTGACACTGAAGCTTTTTTTCAGGCACAGGAGAGGAAAGATGTTAAGAAGTCAGAATGGTGCTGAAGCGGTGGAAACTCTTGGACGCCCTGGTGTGTAGCGGGCAGGCAGCAATCAAGGACTTATCATTGGAGCTGGTGGGGGGAGTTTTCTTGAGAGAAAATAACAGTAGCAACCATCAAAAAAATGTGATCTGTATCCGGCCTTGTCCTGATACCATCCCCATGCTCTTAATAGAGGCGGTGTCAACACCTCCCTGAGCAGCTGCTGCAATCTCCTGACCAGGTTTAGGGAAGGGTTCCTGCAGAGAGCTGCACTATGGTAGGTGTGCAAACAACCTATGCCTTTCTCAGAACAAGGAGGACTACAAATATATGTGAATTGCTCACAAGTATCCAGTGTTTGTGTTGGATACTTCTAGAACATCACTTCATATTCTCTTGGCCCCGCCAGTCTCTTATTCTAGTTACTGCAGCAGTTGCTAGTTTTATGTGTTCTGATGAGGGCTTGTCTCTTTCCATCCCAGATTTCTCTGCTGACACAGAGGCAGGCACCCCAACAACATGCTTGGTATTCATACATGCACACACCTGTAGGTCCTAGGAGTCAGTTAACAATCTGTGTGGTGGCTCAGAGCCAATCGGTAAATGCTTGCCTTTGTCCTTCCCTGGACAGGAGGTTCTATACCATGCATCATACAGCTTCTCCTTGGAATACAGCAACCTGTCACCATAACAGGGGCCAGCTTCCCTCCTTCCCTGCTCCACCCCATCTGGCCCCACCCTGCTTCTTGTCCTTAAGCTTCTGTCCCAGGCTCTGCTTTCTGGGGGACCCAGGCTAAGAGGGCGCTAAGACTTCTGCTTGATTGATTTTGCTTCATTCGATTTTAAATGTGGATCAATTTTACGCTATTATAATGTCAATGGAAGACTCAGACCTTTTCTAAGAAAGGTATCATCATGAATTAAATTCAACCAATCAGGTACACACGTCAGCTACATGGGAAATTTATTCAAGAATCGGTGTGATCCTTCGTTAGCCACAGAGCTAAAAATATTTCTCCTAAGACATCTGCTGGAGAGGGGCCAAAAAGAATCAAAATTTATGTTGGTTCATGAGCTAATCAAGGCACTGAAGTCAGTTAAGACAATTCATTATATGAGAAACAGTAAGAAGCCAACTGTCCAGGAAATGCGAACTCGTCATTTGGCTTCCACAGCCGGAGCACAGCCCTGTTCTTACTCGGACACCTTTTGGTCATGATTGCCACTTTGTCCGCTGGCACCTGGTAAGCTGATGTGCTCAGAACTCGTTGCTGGGGTGGTCAAGGAGCCTCCACTGGCACTGGCATAGGCATAAGGAGAGTGTGCTGGGGATGGAGCCAGCGTGCTGCAGAGACCATAGTGTGCAAAATGCCACCTAGCGAAAGGGACATGGTGAGTAGACAGTGAGTGTGTCAACAGCAAAGTGACACCTGAGGGGGCTGTGTGGCTCAAGATTGGCTTGTTTCCATGTCCAAACAGCCAAATGATGGGAATTGTCAACATACAGTTCAACTGAAATTGCCTTCTCCCTGGCCTGCTTAGCATTTCTCCTCTGGGAGAGGAGAGAGATAAGAAACAGAGTAAAGAAATGAAATATATAATATGCCATAAAACAAGTACAGCAAGGAAGGGGGATGAAGAGAGCTGCGAAATGCATTGCAATGTGCAGGGTCCGAGTACAGCTCCTCTCTTTGGATCAGCCCCTGAAGTCCTCCATCGGAAACTTCCTGCAGATGGTGGAGGCCAGCCTATGATTTAGCAGTGGTTCTCAACCTTTCTAATGCTGCAATCCTTTAATACAGTTCCTCATGGTTTTGCTACTGTTATGAATCGTAATGTAAATATCTGTGTTTTCCGATGGTCTTAGGCTCTACAGCAGTGGTTCTCAACCTGTGAGTCGCGACCCACAGGTTGAGAACTGCTAGCAGGGTTGCCTAAGACCATCGGAAAACACAGATATTTACATTACGATTCATTAACAGTAGCAAAATTACAGTTATGAAGTAGCAATGAAAATAATTTTATGGTTGGGGGTCACCACAACATGAGGAACTGTATTAAAGGGTCGCGGCATTAGAAAGGTTGAGAATCACTGATTTAGGGGCTTTTTTTTTAAGCAAGCAGGAGGAAAAAGAGAAGTCTTCATGCATTATAGTAACGAGAGCCATAATTGCACTTCCTATTAGGTTCTAAAGTAATTATCCAACAAATCAACAAATGAAAGAACTCTCAGGAACAGGCATCAGACAAAGATGATGAGAGAAAGCCCAGTGCAGTGATGAGCAGCGTATGCTCTGAGCCAGGCAGCCAGGTTTGGGATCCTCCCTCTGCCATTTCCTGGCTGGCTGACTTGGGCAGTTCATTCATCTCTCAAAGCCATGCTCTCCCTACCTGTGCAGGACGAGTGGTGATAACAGTATTTACTTTACATGGGAGTGTGAAGATTCAATGAGGTGATATGGGAAACACACATTAGGTACAACACTATTCCTGTACTTACGTGGGTTTCCTTATCATCTCATTGAATCTTACCTTTTGTGACAGTATGAATGGACCTAGAGGGTATTATGTTAAGTGATATAACTCAGACAGAGAAAGACAAATACTGTATGATTTAACTTATATGGGGAATCTAAAGAACAAAATTGAAACTGACTCACAGATACAGAGAACAGGCTGTTGGTTGTCAGAGGGCCAGGGTGGGGGTGGGGTGGGGTGAAAAAGGTGAAGGGATTAAGAAGCACAAATTGGTAGTTACCGAACAGTCACAGAGATGTAAATTGCAGCATAGGGAATAGAGCCAATAATGCTGTAATAAATATGTATGGTGCCAGGTGGGTACTTGTTGGGGGGATCACTCTGTAAAGTACATGATTGTCTAACCACTATGCTGTACATCTGAAACTAGTAATGGAATACTATTGAATGTAAACTGTAATTAAAATATTTAAAATATGTGTAAAATAAACAAAAAACCCTCAATAATGTTGAACATTATTAGTCTAGCCAAACATGGCTTCTTCAACGACCTCAGAGAACACGAACTCTTTTATCTTAGACAAACTGGCCCACTTTGCAGCATAAAGTGTGAGGAGAAGTTTGAGTTAAGAGCAAGAAGAAGCAAATGTGACTGATGGGTCCAGGGGGCTTTCTTGGCACAGTCTAGGTTAGAATGTGACCAAGTGTGTAGTGCAGGACTGCTGGATGAGGTGGAAGGACAGCTGTTGACTGAAATATGACGTGAGTTGGGCCAAACTGTAGGATGGGGGGCGGAACTTGTGAGCACGATACATGAAGCATAACCTGCAGAAACTTTGAATATAGTCTGGAGAGGAAGATCTGGAAGTCAGGGAAAGACTGAATAACTGTCTTCAAGGATCAAAAGTGTTTTTACAGCAAAGAAAGAGCAGACTTACTCCATTTGCTCACACTGGTACTAGGATAAATGAGTTCAAGTTACAGGGTTTCAGGAAAACAAGTGAGTCATTACGAAAACGGTCTCAGTAAGGAGTGAGGGCTCCATCATTGGAGGGGTTCAAGAAGAGGCTGGAATACTGGAGGGGAGGGGCTACAGTAAGTAAGGGGCCCTTAGTTGTCTCTCAAGTCTATTCCAACCCTGATATCCTGACTTAAAGCCTCAATTAAGGAGGAAAAAAAAATAATATGAAGCCCCGAAGGGCTCCAAGCTTGGGAATAATCTGAATCAAATCAAAGTGATTAGTAGAAAGGGATGGAGGTGAGCCTGCGGATGAAGAGAAGTTTACAAAATAAGGTCACAAGGTGATGACAGTGTAGTCTGTGAAGACCGTCCCAAAATGCTGTTTTACTTAATTCTTACCATAATCCTGGGAGGTCAATTTTGCCCTCATTGCTATTTCATTAGGAGCAAGGGGGCCTAGGAAGCATTTTGCTAGCAAAGACAGACCTATGACTTCAGTCCAGTTTTCTGATGTCTAGTCCAGCATTCTTTCCAGTTCACTCTACAGAATTTCCATGTTGGACTAAGAAGAGGGATATAAAATGAAGACATGGTGTTTCAAAAATTGTAACAGCCTCCTTACTGATACCCCTGCCCTCCACCTCTCTCTCACCCTGTTTTCTCTTTTCTCACATCTAGGCTAGAATCCTGGAGCATTGTGGTCTTCCTAAATTATGGCTCTTAATACTCTAATTATACCCCTTGGCTCATGGGGTTAATTGCAATGCTTTGCTCAAAGTCATCCACAGCATGACCTATCCTCACTCCTCACTCCAGCATTATCTTCCACTGCTCTCTATATATACTGGGAGTAGGCCAAGTGTAGGCCAATAGAGAGTGGTGGGGATTGGAGAATGCTTGCTCTGTTGAAAAAGGCAGGCTTAGATCATTTGGAGCCAGGAAATGAAGTCATGAGGTGATCATAATAGAGTCCATGAAGACTGTCCAAAATGTTGCTTTGCTTAATCCTTATCACATCTGGGAGGTCATTCTCCTGTGGAAAAGGAGATTCAATGATGTCAGTTCTACCAATGCTTTAAGAGAAGCTGGGATGTAGATTTTAAATATAAAATCTCCCTAATTTTTAAAGGCTAGTAATAAATTCAATTTAATAAAAACAATACTATACAGGACAAATAAAATCCCCTCGCCCTGGCCAGGTGACTCAGTTGGTTGGAGTGTTACCATAAACCAAAAGGTTGAGAGTTGGATTCCCAGTTGAAGCATATACCTGGGTTGCGGGTTTGATGCCCAGTCAGAGTGCATAAGGGAGGCAACCGATCGATGTTTTTCTCTCACATCAATGTTTCTCTCTCTTTTGCTCTCCCTTCCTCTCTCTAAAAATCAATAAAAATATATCTTCCAGTGGGAATTAAAAACAAACAAACGCACCTATGGATCTGGTTTACAGGTGGACATTTTGCAACTTCTGATCTTTTAGGTGATCCTGGCCCTCATTGCCCAACTTGAAGTGAGTTGTGCTTCGTGGCAGTCCCCTGGTATGAACCGTGCACCCTTCTCATGGCACTTGGACTAGTCAGCTCTGCTAGACTCCATGGTTTTAAGGTATCCAGTTTTTTTTTTTCTTTAGGGAACTACACAATGCTCCATTCAGTTTAGTACTCACAAACAGATTTGGAACTTGATTTGGTAGAAAAAGACCTGTCAAAATTCAGTTTTGCTTACACATGAAGTCAATAAAAGGGGTTGATGAGTGAAGATGCTCCCAGATCCCAAGCCCACGTAATGACAACCGCTAGGACTGCTTAGGTGGGTCAAGCAAGAGGTTCAAGGGGAAGCTGATTCTTTGTTATATTGTGCTCATTCAGAATTCAAGAGCTTAAAGTCCTTTTGAGTTTATTTACTTCCATTTGCCAGAACAGCATTAAGAAGTCATTATAAACTTTTTGTGCTCCAGAGATTCTATTCTATAATATATGTCAGGAAGAGGATTGAATGAGAGCACACAGTGTCCTGACCCAACATACTCAGGGAAGAAACTTTGTTTTCCAATATTTGTAAAAAAAAAGTATAAAGACTGATTCATATTCCCTCCAAAGCAATCTCTTAGTTAACACAAGATTGCTGTTTGCTTATCTCTCCTTAGTAACAGTCAGTAAACAGCTGCTATTAACAATTTCCAATTTTTGCCAGTGTTGAACCAAAGGAAGCAATTGATATCATCAGTATTAGTAACCTCACGGGAGAAATTGATGAGTTATCAATGTTTGCACTCTTGAAAGACTTGATAAATTTTTTTTTCACTAAAACGGATGATGCCCTATGCAGACATGTTAATCAGAAATTGTATAGATTTCAAAAAAAATGACAATTTTGTGGATGAAGCTAATATGTGATTCTCAATATAGCAGAACTGCTGTGTCTTTTCCAGCTAAATTTCATTACTGGACTCTAGTTGATTTAAGGGATTTTCATTATCAAAGTTTAGAGATGAAAGAGGCAAAAAAAATAGTCATATATTGAGTGTCTTCATGCTTTAAGTACATTCTTATTCCATCTACAATACCCAAAAGAGTAACATTACCAGTATACCCATTTTACAAATGATAAAATTGTAACTGAGAGAGTAAAAACAAATAAAAATTCCCAAGACCACAAAACTAGTAACTGTTGGGGGCAGCCCAGCCTTGTCTAAAACCCATTCCCTCTACCACAGTGGTTCTCAACCTTTCTAATGCCACGACCCTTTAATACAGTTCCTCATGTTGTGGTGACCCCCAACCACAAAGTTATTTTCGTTGCTACTTCATAACTGTAATTTTGCTACTGTTATGAATCGTAATGTAAATATCTGTGTTTTCCGATGGTCTTAGGCTCTACAGCAGCAGTTCTCAACCACAGCTCGCCTAAGACCATCGGAAAACACAGATATTTACATTATGATTCATAACAGTAGCAAAATTACAGTTATGAAGTAGCAACGAAAATAATTTTATGGTTGGGGTCACCACAACATGAGGAACTGTATTAAAGGGTCGCGGCATTAGAAAGGTTGAGAACCACTGCTCTACCAGATACATACCACCAACTGCTTATCTAGGGATCTTGTATTCCAATGGACTTTCAGAAAGATTCCATTATTTGCCCAAAGTGAGTGGCCTGAAAGCCTGCATCTAGAGCTCCTGCCTCCTTATTTGGTCCTCCTTGAGTCTTCCCACAGCCAGTGGCTGCACAGGTTCCACTGCATCTATAAAGGATGCAGGAAGGCTGAAGACCTCTTAGTACTCACCTGGACAGAAGCTTGCTGGCTTATTTAGCATAACTCTGGCCCTACCTAATGACTGCAAAGGATCTGAATGATACTCTGGATCTGATTAGAGATGGTCTTGCCATGTGTTAATAAAAATCTTTCTGCCAACAGACAGAACGACCCACTGGATGGTGGTAGTATGTAAAGCAGGATAAATGTGCGGAATGCCCCATGAGCATGGAAGAACAGCCAAACCCAAGGCATGAGGGTGACTGGAGAGGCAGCCTGCTGGGCCCTAATCTTCCCAGATGACCTAGAAGCCACACTGAAGAGTGCCTAATACTGCCATGCCTTTCACATCCCAGGTCAAAGCTTACCTGCTTCATGAAACTTGGCAAGCTTCTCCTAAGAATGTGTGTTTTGAGATTCCATTAGCACCTTTTCTGGGATGTCATTTAACGTATGTGAATTCTGAGCTTGAGTTCTCAAGTCACTTATTTAAAGGGTACATTTGTCACCTGCTATAGAAATTGCTCCTTGTCCCTGAATATCCACCTTCCTCTTTTGTTTATCATAGAATCCAGAAACATGGGGGCATTCTCAGGCTCTCTTGCACCCCTATGTATCCAGGGGCCCATGCTCTATCCAGGTGAATCTGAGAGGAGGTAATATGTACAACTTTTGGAGCCTGCCCTGACAGAGATGTTCAAGCCTCCTTCTTTCGTCCTGTTGCCTAAAACTAGGCCTACAACAAACTCAAGCACCATTAATTCACTTCTTCATCTAACTTTTAACGAGCATCTACTAAATGTAGACAATTGCTCTGAGGCAAAACTGCTGGCATGATGGCAACAGGTGACTACCAGGGCAAGGTATCAAACTTCTCTTTCTCTTTGCTTTGTGTATGCTAAGCTCAGGGACTATGAGCCTCCATAAACATATTTTAGCAATAATGTAGAGGGTTTGGGGCTTACTTTTGCATGTGTGTTTGTTCTCATGAGGGGCCCAAAATATTCTAGGTCCAGCATTTAACATCATTGAATTTCTCTTTCCAAGCTGTGAGAAGTTTGCAGAGGCATCGGGGCAGACTTTTTGGATAAAGGATATCGGGATGTGATTGTAAGTCAGCGTCCCTCACCCACAGACTAAGTGATTCCCCAGGGCCGGCACCAGGGTTTGGAGCCTTGATTTTAGAGTCCTGGCCCTAGGAGACCATCAATCCATGCCGTTTAAATGCACTTGCTGCATACCCTAGGTGTAGCAATAACAAATATGCCTTTCTCTCCCTCAAATCAACCTGGTTGAATGGCAACCTAATGACATCCTCAGGCTGGCCTCTTTTCTGTTTTGATTTCTCTCCTCTTTAAAAAAAGAGAGAAAGAAAAAGACAGAGGAATAACAAAAGATAATCAACGTGATTCAAGGATGCTGGGACTCTGCCACTGAGTCCCGCAGGCCCTCCTCCTGTCTGGCTGGGATGAGGCAGCCCCTCCCCTCTACTCGCCTCTTCACAGCATCAGCCTTGGTGCAGCACAGTCACACTGCAATCAGAGGACCTTCTGTCAGACCAGGTGGATGGGTCACTCCCCTGCTTATTCCCATGGTCCAAAGCTCCTTTGTAATGTGGGCCCAGTCTCTGTATCTTGCATCCACCAGGGCTCCACTTCCTAGAAGCGACCACTCTCCCCAGGATTTCTGCTTTGGTGCTGCCCCTCCACTCCCGCCCCCCCGCCCCCCGCCCCAGAGGTACCCCTTCCTACTTCCACATTTCCTTCACCTGACCAACACCTACTTAACCTGTAAAATTGTAACTCAAGAATTATCTCTGTGGGTAATTCTTCATCATCCCAGACCACCCTCCTATAGATGTCCAGAGAATACAGTAGACTGGGCTTATTCAAACCGTGGCGTTTTCTAAACTCTCTGTGTATATTCACTACCTTCACTCCTCCATCAGCTACGAACCTCTTGAGGGCAGGAGGCATGCCTCCATTTGTGAACCCCAAGGATTAAAGCAGTGTCTACTGTCTAGCAAGTGCTCCACCACGTTTGATAAATGTGAAATGAATGGCTGAGGTGCCTCACGAATGCCATACACAGTCTTCAGTGATAATTTATTGATCACCTACATTCTAACAGCCCTTAACCTAAATCTGTATCTTTTTTTGTACATAGGAAAAAAGTCATGAATACAAAGTAGTGTGAATTCAGGACCTTTTGCTTTCAAAGACCCAAGTTGTTTTCCACGAAACCAAGTTGCTTCTTGCTTCCACATCCAAGAACTATGCAATAAAAATCTGAAGTCAAAAGGAACAAACTCCAACATAGTTTGGGGGATACTTCTAACCTGAATTTCTCATTGAGAGAATAATACTTCTCACCTATATCAGGAGGGTGGCATGAGGAAGTATTGAAAGAGGGTTCAGATCTTCTGAGGCTAACATTTATGTGGACTGTTGTTGATGTGAAGTGTTACTTAAATATAGAATGTTATTTTGCTGAGCACTACACTACAGTGTTATTTTGCTCGGCACTTTTCCTTACAAAGTGAGAATATAAAACAGACCATCCACTATCCCTCTCATTAATAATTCAGACCTGCTGCGCATTCATTCAGGCAATGTAATAGTAGGACTTTTAGGTTAGTTTTTGTTTTTTTAAGTGTCACAGTATAGTTTACTAGTTTTGGGATACGAGCTAGTAAACAGTCAGAGGCAAGTGTGCATGGCAGAACACAGAGTTTCTAGGTCAAAACACCTATTAAGCAAAAGAGAAATTGAGCTCAGCTTGGGTAATTAATCTAACTTCCACCTATCTCCACAATTTTAAAGTAGAAATGGGAAGTGAAGGTCAATATTAAAAGTACTGCAATTACAGTTTAGCATTACTGTGGTGAAAGCAGCCTATAACACCATTTAAAATTCCTGCTCAGAGACAGATGTAAATAGATTTGAAGAAATTGCTTCTGAGCTCAATCTCTGTTTTCCTTATTGGACATCTTGCCTTAAAACCTCTGTATTCTGCCATATAAACCTGGCCTTGGGTCTGAAAATCTAGACCGTCCCTTTCAAAGAGAGTGGTCTAATAGCATGTTCAAGGTTACTGAGAATTGGAGTCTATCATTTGTTTGTTAATACACGTTTTCTTGGTGTTACTGTCTGGAGTCTCTAGGAACTCAGAAGTGGATAAAGGGGAAAGGCCCTGACCGCCTGAAGCTTGCGTTCAGGGGTGGGGAGAGGGAACTAGACAATGAACCAATAAATAAACAGACTCTGTCACCTTGTGATTGTGCTGTGATGGAAATCAAGGCAGGGCGAGGGGTGTAGAGTGACCAGCAGGCTGTGCTATTTTCGATTCAGCAGTCAAGGAACAGCTCTATGATGAATGAGGAGCAAGCCAGGGGCACGCCAGGAGTAGGAGCATTCTGAGCAGAGAGAGTTCAATGCAAGTTCAAGGAGGTGCTTGGCCTGTGCAGGGAGCAGGGTGGTTAGAGCTGAGTGAGAGGAAGAGATATACAGAGAAGATGAAATGGGCAAGGCAGTTGGGGCAGGGTCTGATGGGCTTCGAGGACCATAGCAAGGACTTGAGCTTTATTCTGAGTGAGATGCGAGCCACTGAGCCTCTGAGTTTTGGCCAGGTGTGTGTGGGTTCACTCAGGCTGCTTCCCTTTCCATTAACTCAATCAACATCAGCAACTTCCTTGGGGCTTCATCTCTACACCGCCCCCACCCCATGGCTGCAGAGTGAGGACGACACTTCCTGTCTATCCAGACCCCTCATTTCCTGGTGCCACCTGCTTTGAAGGGACTCCTTACCCAGAGACTATTGGAGAGGCAGGAAAAGTCACAGACAAGGGAAGAGACACAGCCTGAGGTCTGTGGTTCCTCACTCCCTTGCTTAGCCACTTGCTTCACACTCTGATTCTGTGACCTCAGAGTGTCACTGAGGTAGGTCACTGCTGCCCCTGTGCAAAAATGAGTTAGAAACTGCAGGAAAGAGTGTGATATAATTAGGGCAGGTAATGTAAAGTGCCCTGGCAAGAAAACTCAAAACTCCATGTAAGGAGTCTGCTTACATTAACGATGATGATGACGGCGATGACGGTAAGGGCTAATATTGTTTGTGTATGTTCTGTCTGCCAGTAACTGTAAGTTGTCTATAAACTCAAATTCATATAATCCTTACTGCCAACCTACCATGTGAGCACTATTTCTTCATTTTGTAATTGAGGAAACTGAGGCAGAGAGGTAAGTCTCTTTACACAGTAAATGGCCAAGTGGGCAAATAGAGAATTTCAACCAGGATGTCTTGAGACAGGCTAGTAAGCCAGAATAAGCAGAATAGGGAAACTGAGACAGACAGTTAAACAGCAGTTTACAGCCATCTAGAAAATCTAGATGCCAAGCAGTTTGCAGCCATCTAGTAAATGCCATCTTCCCTAAACCAGGGACATTTAAGAATAAATGGTTTGCACTTCTCCCCAATCAGAGGGTAAATAGCTTAAGTCACCCTACTCAGGGCAATGGATAGCAGAAATTCATTTAGTGCCATTTGCTAACCACACCCAAGGACAGATGAATTAAAAAAATAATCCTCATTTTGCTACATCAGCATAAAGCTGGTGAATATTCTATTGAGCTCTTCCCCTAAGACCTGCCCTAAACACTCAGCCTTTAAAACCCCTCAAAAAGAAGGTCCAGTGAGCACTCTCTCCCTTCACTCCCGTGCTTCCCTTCACTTCCTTCTCCCCCCACAGGCATACATCTCCTAAACTCGAAGGGACCCCATGAAGCTTGCAAATAGGGCAGCGGTGGGCAGTGGCAGCTCATCGGAACCTGTCCCCATGGCCTCCTTTTCTCTGACTTCTTAGTGAGCCAAAGCAGCCCAGCCTGGGCGCTTTTCCCCAGCCCTTCATTGTTTCACTGTCCCCAGCTTTAATAAATGTCCTCCAAAATTCCCCTGGACTTGTGTCGTGAAATCTTTCCTGCACAAAGTCAAGAACCCACACACCACTGGCCAGCCCTAGGCAGACCTGCTCAGGGCCACGGGCCCCTTTCCAGTAAGAGTCTGACTCGGAGGCTGGGCTTGCTTCCTTCTCACATGCCCTATCAGCAAAGGAGACCTCTTTGGAGGTCGAGACAGCATCATCCTTTCTGGGAAAAGTCGGACTGAGTGAAATAAAGGGCAGCCCCGCTTAATGCAGAGCACAGGCCTTTGCATTCAATGGACTTAATCTCTACATCTTCAGAGCCTAGTGTGAGGCCTTGGATATGGAAGGAACTTGATACATATTTGATGTATAAATGAATGAATAAAAGCACTTTGCATAGTGCCTGACAAATAGTAAGTGCTCAATACATTATTGCTATTATTAAGTTTGCTCATCTCTTGCATATCCTGTTCCAGGAAAGGTGGCCTCAGATGATTGTCTTAGTCAATAGCTAAAGGCACAGTGAAGTCATGGAGGGTGAAATCAGTCCCCTCAGACGAACTATTGATGCAGGCTATAATAATACACCAAGAGGTCTGTGTCGTGGCATGAACAGATCCCAGCCCAACTTTCCCCTTACAAACTGTGTGATCTTGTCCACCTTGGAGATCTCCTGTGGGAAAGCTGAGTTTTGTATAACTTGGAGAGCACTATCATTATCATTAACAGTTTCCCTACCACTGCTCCACAGTTCTTCATAGATCACCGCTCACCAAGTCAGTGGTCAAAGTTCGGTGACACTGGGACCAGGTGGAGGTGCTCTCTGAGCGGGGTTCTCAGTCTGCTGCTGAGCCCCAGGTTTTCTAGAAGACTTTTTGTTTTCCAACTAGATGGCATAATTAAAATTTGACACAAAATTTAAAACAAATCCAAAATAGATGCTATACCTAGAACTGCCACTTGCTAGGTTTATTGAGAAAAATTAAATGATTTCAATGACTGATTTATGTAATAGTACTCCCACCTCTGATAAGAAATAGAGGACAAAAGCAGAGTTTTGATCCCTATAGTAAATACTATATATGAGCTCATTGTCTTATCTTCTAAGGTTTACACCCCTTCCCTTCTGCATGCCCAATAATTAATTAACAGCTGGTTAATGAATCCTTAGGGATATTTTGGTAGTGCAAGAGTGAAGCAGACCACAGTTTGAGTCCCGTTTCTGTGTCATCTGTGTAAAAGTTTAACTTCTCTGTTCAGGAACCTGTTTATAAAGTGGCAGGTAAACAGATGCCGTGGGCTGCTATGGGGATGACAGGGAGTCCCTGGTGTGTGCCATGTGCCCGGCACTTGGAAATATTTAGTAAATGGCAAGAGTTGTTAGAATCGTTTAAATTGCCCATCTTGACATCATATAATACTGATCCATAGAGATGAACATCTCTGGGGATTTATATTTGTCATAAAGGGGGATGGTTTGATGCCTAATTTAGTAAATGCCCCCTCCAAAGTTAAATCTTTGGGGCCCAACATGAACACCGCTCACATATTTTTTTAGAACCACTAGAGATTGGGGGTGGGATCTTACAACTAAGCAGAAAACTACCCTATTATTGGGACAAGTAGAATATTAAGGAAGATCATTTTGAGGGAAAATGGGAGATTGGTCCGCAGTCCAATCGAGCAGGTGAAGGATAGATTTGCTAAAGTCACCTTTCTGGAAGCTCAAAGGCAAGATCTTTTCAAAAGCCTTTAAAAAAATGTGCACAGTTTGGAGCTCGCATGTTAGATTCTAGAGAGAGTAATTATGTTACTGGACTCTAAGTATATAAACACCCCTTTGGTATTTTAACAATAAAAAGAGGCCATGAATGTCTTAGTATTTCCCCCCGAAGGAATTGTTTAGCAATTGTTTAGGCTTCTGTTCAGTTATTTTGCCAGGAAACTTCTCCAGGCTTTAAATCTCTTAGATGGTCAACAGCCACAGTTTCTAATAGCTGGTTAGATAGGCCAGAGCCGAACAGGAAAAAAACCTTCTATGACCATGGGGGGAGAAGGGGGGATATAGTATATACATACATACATTTTCATATATATATTTCCCTCTTGGTACAGTTGCCCTGAAAGAGGAATATGAAAGAACATACAGTGAATATTTTCTAGGGAAGGTCTGACGTGGTGGTTATTTTATTCTCAAATACTTTTAAAATAAATTCTCCATTCTAGATGAAGTGGAGTGTCTGTAACTTTTTATCTGCTTGAAATCCTCATTAAATGATCTCATCATTTTTTACACTGCATTTTGGAATCAGCTTAGATTTAGAGCTGGAAAAGGCTACCTTCCCTTTATCTAAAGAATACATAGAGAAATTGTCTCTTTACATAAAGACATTCTGGGTCAGGCATGGGTTGGAGAGTGTAAGACCTCCTTGGGAACCTGGGCTGTTGACCACAAAGATGCAATGCCTGTTGAGCTTACAACCCAAACATGTCAAGTGATAATGTTTAAGCGATCATATCCTTTCTTCTTTGTCTGTTCTAAGCCTCATTAGAAAGTACTAAAAAGCCCATTATAAATTATTGATAGTGGCACTCAAATAGAATCACTGAGGATGCAAATAGAACTCTCTTAGTTTTACATTAAAATCTGTTTCTTTAGGACAACAATGTTAATGAAGATGCTGTTTTGTTGTGGTGGTTTTTAAGTACTAGTAAATCTGACACTCAAGTTCCAGGTCACAACTGTCAGTGTCTCAGTTACTTTCCAACAGTTCAAAGACTCTTTAAACAGATAAGCAAGATTTTAGTTGACTTTCCTGCTTAATAATGTCGTTAGCTGAATACTTTACATTGTCTTTTCCTCACACAACAGGTGGCTGAGAAATCTGCCTATTAACCTTCTCAGGGAGCACCCATCATTTGCATAAAATCACTTCTCACAATGTGAAAGATGTTTGCTTTCTTCAGAGGCAAGAAAATGTACTATATTGCACACTTAAGAATGGTCAGATTTTTTTAGACTTCATTTTTAACATCCAGTTTTGTATAATTCATTTATTTTCAAAATGGCCTCAATTCTACTCTATTTTATTGTCAGAGAAAGAGCAAGTATTTGTTAGTATGTGTTGCAAACGCGCCACCCCACCCTCCAACCCCATCCTCCCACATGCTCCCTTTTGGTTTTCAGGTACTAAACATGGTCTGGAGATATGTAACAGATATGATTTACTATCCCAGCCATTGAATAGAGAATGAGGGTTTCTGTTAACATGGTGGTTACTAAAAGTTGCCATGAATCTCTCTAGAGGGTTTCAGTTTTTGAGAACTAAATCATGTGCAACTCGACCTCTTCTGTTACTGAGTGAACACATGGTATTTGAATTTGCTGAAAGAGCTTGAGAGTTCTGCAGAGCCATAAAGTCATGCTGGTGGCCACAGCCTCTCCCCAGCACTGCATTTGCAGTAAGCATAAGAAATAGGCATGGAGGTCAACCAGCTCTCCCAGCAAAGACACCTACCAGCTTCTCTTCAAATCAATTCCCACTTGTCTCTCTTCAAATCATAATGCAAAGTGGATGACACCAACACTGCTCCATCCTTCTCCTCATGTGACTCCCCTCAAACAAAGCAAGTGATTTGAAATTTCCAGTGGTTCTAACAACAAAGAGGTTTCATTATACAAAAGGACCACAGTGTGCTGGGGTGTTTTTTGTGTTTTTTTTTTTTCCCATAACTCCCACAACAGCATGACACAGACTATGAGTCAGTCACATCATACCATTGTGTGAAAAGGAAAACAACATATAAAGCAGTTGAGTATCTTTCTCAGTATGATTGCCATGTATCTAGAACGGTGAAGAGGCTTTCCCAATGTTACATGGATTAGGGGGGTACTGGGAAAGTCTCAAAGGCAGAGGAGAGAAAGTAGGACTATGAGTCACCTTACAAAAAGCCTTGGCTTTCAGAAGGAGAAAGAAAAATCCTCAGATTTCAGTATATAAAAAATTATTACGCTGAGAACAAATACCTGCTTTATTATTTCTCCCTTCCCCATAGAAACCAACAACCTTAAAATATAGTGTGAGGGAATTAGGTCAAGCACAATTTCTAAAAAGGAGCATCCTTAAAAATATAAAAAATAATAAAACACGCCATAAGATAGTGCTAGTCTCATTTAGTCTCTGAATGAATAAACGATTAAAATAGATGAAAACAGGGTTGGGTCTCGCTTTGCTTCTACTCTTCCCTCTCCGGAAAGGCTTTCCCCTCAGATCTGCCCCTGGCTCTCTCACTCGCTTCAGAATGACACTGGAATAGTGACACTGAATAAACTGTCCCCTCCCCAGAGATGTTTCCACTGGCCATCCATGCAAAAGTGGCCAATGGAATTTCTAGAGAAAGATCATAGGGCAGAACTTCACTGGCCTAATTTCCTCTTCTTTTTTGGTGCTATGATCCAGCAGAGTTAGCTGAATCTCAACACTTCTGACAGCTTCTAACACTGCACACATCAAGCCTTCACCTGGGGCATGTGGGTCGGAGTTTAAGTGGAGGTCACTCTAGGCAATGATTGACTGACAGCGCCCATACCTACCTGTGTCTAGAAGAGACCTGACGCTGACTTTATATGATAACCTAGGTCTGGGCTCCATTCAGATCAGCCAAGGCAGAAGTTCTGGGCATGGGATCTGGGCATTGCCAATAGTTTTTAAAGCTCTCCACGGGATACCAAAGTGAAATCAGGTTTAAGAACCACTGGACTAAAATGAAATATAAATTCCATTGCCCATCTTTGGATCCCTTTCATTTTCCCAAGGGTTTGGCTCCTTGGGGTGGTGGACAACTATTTTCAGAAATATACTGAAAAAAAATCAACTCTGTGTGCACGTGCGCACGCACACATACACACACACACACTCTTTAGCTCATTATATAATTTTTCTTCTATTAAGGGCTTCATATTTCTTCATCTCTGTGTACTCTTATGCCATAAAACAGACAGCAAGATTCATGACACCACTAATGGAATTTCTGAAGAAAGCCAAATATGGCAGCACCCCATTTGTCTGATTTCTTCCTCTTTTTAGTACGATTGCTCTAGCCGCTTTGCCAACATTAAGGACATTGGAGTCTGAAGGGCCCCCAGTGCAACCAGCTGAGATTCCCCCATTGAAGATCAGGCTTTCTAAGTCGAGATCAGACACTGGATTTGCACATGCCTCCATCCCCTTCAGCTAAGTCACTGCACCTGCAAAGGGTGCCTGCTGGCTGCCTAACCTGGGTGGTTGCTTTCCCATGGGGCTACCTGTAGAAAGGAAGGGTCTGCAAAGAGAGTGAGACAAGGCAAGCTGGATGCAGGCAGGCGAGTCAAACCCTCGCCTTAGAGCAGCCTCCCTTTTCTCTGAGAGCAAATACTGAAGCCTCGGAGGAAAGGAACTCTGGTTCCGCCATGTGTCTGTTATTGGCAGTTAATGAAGTTTACCTTTGGAGAAACTTTGTTTGGTGGCAGAATTTCACATTTGAACATGGCAATGAGCAATGCCCACTTTTGAACCAGGAGCACATAGGTTTTCTCCACAAACCTCTTTGGCCCACCTTACTTGATTCATTTTTCCTTTTTAAATAAGCACAGAGTGGATCTTAGCTTGATATCATCACTGTTTTACCTTAAATGATTAAATATCTGAAAGGAAGGGCCATGTTTTCTAAATTGCTTGTGTGTGTGTGTGTGTGTGTGTGTGTGTGTGTGTGTGTGTATGGGGGAATGGGAGGAAAAACATTTCTGTGTCCTGGATTGTCACTGTTATCTCAGAATTAGGGTATTCCAATAAACTGGCAAAAGCGATCTATCACCTTCAGAGAATGTCTAAAAGATGACAATAATGATGGTGGCAATAGCAAATATTTATTAAACAATAAATATGTGTCAGGTACTATGTTAATTTTTTTATGTGTCTAATTTTCTTCAATCATACCAAGCCAAATAGGTAGGAACTGCTATTATTCCCCACATTACAAATAAGAAAAGTAAGGCACAGATAGATCAAGTAGCTCACCCCAAAGAAACAAACATTGTGATTTAGAGCTATTTGGTAGTAAGATCATCTTTCCGGGGGGAATCTTCCCAGAAAAACCTCATACATTTCTGATGAACAGTATCAGTTGCTCCATAATCTGGTCCTGACTCACTTCCCTCCCCTGCAGCCCCTCCCATCTCTCAGATCCTACTGCAGTCAAATTCATTGACTCACTCTACTGCAACATGGAATGACTCCCTATCCTCAGGCCTTCCCTCTTTCTGGATCAAAATCTACCCATCATCAAGTTGAAATACCACTTTCTCCATGAAGCCATCCCAACCACTCAAATACAACCAGCTGTAAGAATTTTGTGTCCCTTTAATTCCACAAGCATTCTCTGTCTTTAAGAAATATTGGGCAAGTGGTTATTTTTATGTCTCTCACAGATACATATGTCATATAAGCATATTTTAAGCTTCTTCCCATGTAAGCATAATGCCTGGCATATTGCATATGCACAATAAATATTTTCTCATTATTAGCTCTTGAACCAAAAAAGTTTAGACATTTTCAGAGCAAGCATGTATAAAACAGAGAACAGTGGAGGACAGAAGAGAGTTATGAGGTTTTAGTTCTGTTTCAGCATTGGTGGGAAGATACCTCTACCCGGTTACCCACACCAAACTTGAAACTGGTGCTAAACCGGAGGGGCTCTGATGACTGCTCTCACTTCTGGGTGCGTATGGCAGGTACACCTGGAAGGACTGTGAGTCTTTGCATGCCTGTTTCCATTCCCAATGCAACCACAGGCAGCACCAATCCATTATATTCTAATTTTCTGACCTCAATATGACAGGTGGTAGACACTTCTATAGCACCGGTATGAGAGTTGGTAAATGCAGGGCCACCCATTTAAAATATGCAGAAATAGCGTATCAGATTTCTGAATCCATTTCAAAAGCATGTCCAAAACCCCAATCTTGAATGACAGAGCCATGCGTTATGCTAGTGAACATGTAAATCCCCACCTGGGAAGGACCAGGGTGTCACCTGCACACTCAACAGTAAAGAAGTCAAGGTCTTCCTTTAAATAAAGACTAAGGCAAGGATGGAAAATGATTATGCAATGTAATTCCCCTTTTCTTCCTCCCATCACACAATGAGCAACTGACGTGTGTGTGTGTGTGTGTGTGTGTGTGTGTGTACCATGTAAATAAGAAGCTCTTGCTCATTCATACATTAAATATGAGAGAATAAATAAAAATTCCCATTTTACATGCGTGGAACCTTTTTCATAATATAAAACAAAATGGGAAATAAAAGAGAATGACTATTACCAGGGAACAATCACCCATGCCAATTAAACAATTCCTGCAGACAATCAGTGGGGACCAGTGCTGTGGAATTCGAAGTCTTAAGACACAACATTTATTTATGCCTAAACTTTCTTTTGTACCACTGCTCAGGGAAATGACTCCTTTGCTTGACAAAAATAAAAAATAAAAAATAAAAATTTAGGCAGCTGCTCTCCAACTTCAATTTCCAGAGAGCTGAAGATTGAAACTGACATTCTTAGAACAGCTTTTGTTCAATTTGAAGACCACACCGTGGCATCTTTAAGTGACATGACATGAAGTGGTTACTGTCCCACTAGCAGGGTGTCCTGGGTGGGAGGTTTATTATGTGCACTGTCTTCCTTTAATCATTGAGTCAAAACCCCTCCGAACATGAAGCACTGACAAATTCTCCTTCTTGACACAGATATAAAACTACAAAAACATGTCTACTGTGAAATCGCCAAATAGAAAAGGCCAGAAAAAAAAACACCGAACAGACAATAGTCGACCTTATCGCAGTCAAAATTAATGTGCTAGTCCCCCTTCTAACTTATTCTAATTAATACAGCCAGGCACTCACCACATGCATTTCTAGCACACACCGCGAGCTGCAAACTATTAAACAAAGTAATGTTTCCTTAAGCTCAAGAGGCTCTGCCCAGCAGCTTCAGGAGCAGCAATCATGCAAAATAAGATTGCAGGTGCATACCTTCACCTCCTGATTGGTAAAGACCTCCACATCCACCACACAGGCGACCAGAGTGGAAACATCACAGTCCATGCTAGGGGCTGGCATTCCCCCTCCTGATTTTCAAAAGAGTTAGGCAGCCTCGGAGTCCTGCGTGACAGGGTGATGGGCAGAGCCTCCAGGTGGATGCTGCCGTGGCCCGCCCGGAGCTGCCTTGCCCTGGACACGGCCGGAGCTCGGCACCTGGAGCCCACTGGCTGCACGCACACAGCTCGCCTCGCCGCCTCTGAGGCAGCACAGCAGAGTAAGAAGGGCCGGCTTTCTCATGGCAATGACATCACCACAAAGACTGACACAAGCTGAAGCTATTTTTTCCCCCATGCCTTTTATCTCTAGGCAGTGCAGTGGAGCAAATTGAACATGATTAGGTGCTAAATCTGAACTCAGACTAAATCAATTCAGGCAGCGCTGGCTAGGAACTGAGTCATAGCTGTTGTTTCAGCCGAGTGCTTATGTTTGCAAAAAGCAGGGAGGAGAAGCTGACACCAGAGGCTCTGTTTGTGGGAGGGGGTGCATGTGGGGGGATAATTCTGCAGATGAGCCTCCTGAGATTAAGGTGTGACAATTTTCTGCCTCAGAGATGAGCAGGAAGTTGAGGCGTTTTGCAAATTGCGTGCCTTCTGTTAATTGCCCTGTGCTACTCTGAGCAGCCACACATGTTCTGGGCATCCTAATGCATCGCGGGCACTGGCTGAATAGAAATCCATTCTTGGAGGGACTAAAGAGCTAGTCGTCAGTCATTTAGGCAGCCTGGTAAGAGGAGATAATTAGAGGTTTGTGAAATTCTATTTGAAGCACATAAGTGCAGAGCAGTAACTCTAAAAGCACCCTTCCAAGCTCAGGATTTCAGGCTGTCCCCAAGGTCATTCAAACCAAAAGCGGCCCGTGGAGGAGTTACGGCAAATGTCTCATGCGGGGACAGATGGCAGAATCTAATGGGCCAACTCACTGATGTGGGTCATTGTCAGCGCTTCGGGGCTCTGTTTCGCCTGAGACTTTGAACACATCCTATTGCCTTTTCTCTTTTTCTGATTGCGAGTCCCTGAAGGGCAGGGCTGTGGGTAATTCGCCTTTCTATCTTGAGCCTTTAGCAGAGTGCCTGGCACGAGAAGGCAGTAACTGCTTAATGAATGAAACAACAGAACAGAAATAGCCTTCTTTCCCAGTAGGAGTGAGCAAAGGAAAAATAGCAGATTCGTTTTTATTTCGTTATTAGGTATAGAAGTATCAGTAGAACTCGCTAACGTTCCAGCAGGATCTGTCCCCACCAGGATACAGTTGCATCTTCAGCGGCCATTGGAGCGCAGTGATTTGAAACGGATGGGCGCCTTTCTATCACATGATTGAACAAAGTGGTCCAACTTTGCATGCAGATGAGAAAGGTGACATTTCACACAGAAGGTAGAAGTTTTGTTGTTGGTCTCTACTGGACTCCATTTGAACCTAGTGTTCTTTTGAATAAGGCATTACCCACACTAAATGAAATCAGTCCACAGTATGAATATTTAGACTGATGAAATTGTGTGTGTGTGTGGGGGGGGGTATCAATTACTATGTTGTCCAGGGAACTGAGGAGAATACTAAGTCATATATGCAGGTAATTCAAATAACCCTAACAGTGTAGTAATTATGTGCAAAGCTCTGCAGCAGATGCTATAAAAGATAAAATGATGAATAAGCAAAAGTCAGGATCCTCAAGGGGCTTGCATTCCTGGGGAGGCGATAAGACATGGAGACAAGGGCCTGTACCTCAAGGCAGCGGTGACGGAGAGGCACAGGCAGCATTAGGTGGGAGCACTGGAGAAAGAGCAACGGATAAGGAAGGGAGCTGTGGCAGAGGAGCGTCAAGGAGAATATGACCTCTGCTCTGATCCTGAAATATGAGTAAGACTTTGTTAGACAGAGAAGGGGTGAGGAGAGCTCTCCAGACTAGAAATGTCCAGAAGAAAGAATAGGGTACTTGGGGCGGGGGGGCACATTGTTGATTAAATTTGATTGGAGCCAGGGGTAGTCAAGACAGTAAGAGCCAGATGATTCAAAGCCTTGAGGGGCCCTTAGTGTCTATCTGGTCAACCATGGAATGCCTGCAAAGTTTTTGAGAAAGTAAATGGTGTCTATATACATATAAATATGGCTAAATTATAAAGGTGAATACAATTTTGAACACCGTTAGCAACTATTCAAAAGGCAAAACAAAGAAACAGCGATTTTTTCATATGCCACGGCATATGCTAAAATATTCTTTTTAAGGTTTCATGGCAGCGGCATGCTGGTATTTAACAATCGGCTGTCTAAAAAGAAAAAGCCGAATGTGTGGCGTTTGCTGATTTCTGTGGTGTAATAATCTCATCATGGCTGATTTCAAGCAACCGATATGAAGACCCTTGAACGCAAAGTTGCAGAGCGATGCCTATGATCTGTCCCCAACAGCTGTTCGAGCTGCCTCCAGGACACCACGTTTCATTGTCATGAAAACATTGGTCCGCAGAGGTGAGGTCCAGGGTGCGTGTCCAGGGCCGGCCAGGGCACATCAGGCAGCAGGAGCAGTGCGTTGTAATCGCTGGGCTCTGTGGATTATTTCACACTTTCCATTTAGGAAAGAGCTATTAAAAGACACATGTGTTATTTCAAGAAAAAGAGCCTTGCCATCATGTCTTGGCAGGAGGACATTCATCTATCCAGGAAGCAGAGCAAAGCTCAAAACTGTAAAATTAGTCCTTTTACTGATGCATGCTCAGCTTCTCCTTTCTGATTGGTTTCTGCCCTGAAGATTCCTTCTTGTACCCAAGAACCCATCAACTTTATGCCTTTCTTTTAAAAAATATATTTTCAAGGACACAGCTCTCAAACCATTTATATTACCATGAAATGACTGATAACTCATACCATTACCCATCACAGAGGAATATGTGTTTTAACAGGAGACTGAATTGTAAGTTGAGTGTTTTTAAGGTGGAATTATAAGGCATCGAGAGCATATAGTGATTCTGAAATAAAATCATTTTTTAATAGGTTGATTCAACAAATCCTATCTAATAAAAGAGTAATATGCAAATTAACCACCACTCCACTACATCCACAAGTCACGCCTACCAGCCAATCAGGAGCAAGTATGCAAATTAACCCAACCAACATGGCTGCAGCCACTGAGTGGGCAGGAGGCTTGGGTTTCCCTGGCAATGGAGGAAGCCAAGATTTCCACACACCCTGGCAGGCCCAGGCCTCCACTCAAGGCTACAAAGTTTCAATTATAGAAGATAAATAAATCCCAGATACCAGGGCCTCCACTTGGGTCACCGGGGGGCATGGCCAGCCTGCAAACCACCACAGGCCCCTTGTCCAGGCCACCCCACACCCCAAGGGAACCCCACCCTGATCCAGGACACCCTTCAGGGCAAACCAGCTGGCCCCCACCCATGCACCAGGCTTCTATTCTATCTAAGAGTAATATGCAAATTGACCATCACTCCAACACACAAGATGGCTGCCCCCCTGTGCTCAAAGATAGCTGCCCCCATGTGGACACAAGATGGCCACCACAAGATGGCCTGCAGGGGAGGGCAGTTGGGAGGGACCAGGCCTGCAAGGGAGGGCAGTTGGGGGCGGTCAAGCCTGCAGAGGAGGGCAGTTAGGGGTGACCAGGCCAGCAGAGGAGGAAAGTTGGGGGTGACCAGGCCTGCAGTGAAGGGCAGTTGCGGGGACCCATGCCTGCAGGGGAGAGCAGTTGGGGGGAACCAGGCCTGCAGGGGAGGGCAGTTAGGGGTGACCAGGCCTTCAGGGGAGGGCAGTTAAGGGTGACCAGGCCTACAGGAGAGGGCAGTTAGGAGCAAACAGGCCAGCAGGGGAGCAGTTAGGCGTTGGTCAGGCTGGCAGGGGAGTGGTTAGGAGGTGATCAGGCTGGCAGGTAGAGGCGGTTAGGGGCAATCAGGAAGGCAGGCAGGTGAGCAGTTAGGAGCCAGCAGTCCTGGACTGTGAGAGGGATGTTCGGCTGCTCGTTTAGGATCGGGTCTAAACGGGCAGTTGGACATCCCTTGAGGGGTCCCAGATTGGAGAGGGTGCAAGCTGGGCTGAGGGACACCCACCCCCTGCACGAATTTCGTGCACCGGGCCTCTAGTTAGATATATAATTCAATTGACTATACAAAACACTCATTTTTCCTATAGACCAGAGCCCCTAGGGGGCTTCACTATTTAAAAAAGTGTCCTGTTTCTCTAGATAAAATGGACTTCTCATAGCTGGGGAATGACTTGCAGCCCTGGAGGTGTCCAGGGCATGTATATAAGCCCCATGGCTAATGGCTACAAGGCCCTACATACCCTGCCTCCTGCCTCCTTTCCCATCTCACCTCATAACCAATTTTGCCCTTTGCTCTCCATGTCCCATTGGCATTTCAAAAAAAATACTAAGCTCATCTCAGGACCTTTGCACTTGCTTTTGACTTTGTCTGAAAAGACCCAGATCTCCTCATGGTGGCTGGCTCCTTCTTCTCACCCAGCTCTCAGCTCATATATCATCTCCTTGGAGAAGCCTGCCCTGGTCACCTAAAATATGTGTACACATGCATGCACACATGCCTGCACACACATACTCAAAATCAATAACTATCCAGGCATCTTCATTTGAATTTCATTCATAGCACTTTTCACTATTTGAAATTACTCTGTTCATGTAGTTCTTTACATGTTTATTGCTGGTTTCCCCCAACTGGAATTTAATCTCCACATAACCAGATATTTTTGCCTATCCTGTTCCCTGCTGTATCCTCAGGGGCTGGAAAGTGCCTTACACTTAGTAGGTATGCTCATAAGTATCTGACGTATGACTGACTACATGAATCTTAACAGGCGAGTAGCTGGCCTCCAACAGAAAGAGACACCTCCTGATGTAGGCGTTTCAGGAAGGTCCTTGTTGGAGGACACGTGGGCGTCTGAGTTCAGTGATCACCCCACCTCTGACAGCTGAACCCGCTGGCACAGCTCTCTGCTCAAGAACACCCTTTCCAGTTGAAATGGCCAGGGACTCTTAGGATTCATCCAAACCACTGCTCTTCCTATGACTGACCACACTGAAGAAATGGATGCAACATGATGCAACCCCTCAGACAAAGACTACTTCCCTCATACAAAGACCACTTCCCTGCCCCTCGGGCCCTGGTGCTCTCAGCTCCAATTGGGCAGGAGCAGATGTGCCCCCTTTCAACCCAGAGGCGGCAGCCAAGTCTGTTCTACTAATGAGCATAGATGTTCCCATTACAATGATGGGTTGTGGAAGGCTTTGCTTCTTCTATGTGTCCTTCTGGGTCACTTGTGTCTGTTTTAATGCCTATTATATAAAATTTCAAATATTTTCAGAAGTAGAGAGAATAGTATAATGAGAGCTTTCATGCACCCACTATCCAGGTGCAAGAATAACTTGGGGTTATTCTTGTTTCCTTTCTGCCATTAGGTCTCAAAGTGTGGTCCCCAGACCAACAGCATCAATGCCTCCTGGGAAATCAGGAAGGCAAATTCTTTAGGCTACACCCAAGACCAAATAAAAAACTCGCTCAGGATCAGTGTCTGTAATTTAACAAGCCCACCAGGTGAATCTGATGCAAGTTCAAGACTGAGAACCCCTGCTCTATGTCCCCACCCACCCTCCCACTCATGCCAAGTTCTTCTGAAGCAGATGTCTGACACATCATTTTGTCTATAAATATTTCAGCTTATATCTCTGACAAGGGCTCCTCTTTTGAAATCACAATACGTATCATCACAAAACCCAAAAAGCAAGAATAATTTCTCAGTATCATCAAATATCCCACCCATATTTCACCACCCGTACTACCCATGTCCTCTTTACTCCCCATCCCCTCCCTGGGCCCCTTCTACCGTCCTTCCTTGCTTTGTTTGCATTGGGATTCAAACTACAGTATCACTCATATCTCTCTTAATCTATAGGGTCCTCCTCCATCCCTTCTTTTTCCTTCCTTGTAGTTTCTTGCTGATGATGAAGCCATGATATTTGACATTTAGCATTTCCCCCAGTCTAGACATTCTTGGCGAACTTCATAGTGTGATTCTACCAGTCCCTCCATTGCCAGTAGGTCCTGCTAGTTAGGCCCAGGGGCTTCAAAGATTCCGATGTGGAAAGACTCCTTCCTAGGTGGATGGGGCAGGAAATATGTCTTCCTAAAGGATGGATCAAGGCAGGGAGAATGTAATGCCACTGTCTCTCTTTGTGGTACGAGCAGCCTTTCATGCTCAAGGCCTGGGTTCAGTCTTTCATAAGGCATTCATTCTTTCAAAAACGATGGTATTCCTTCTGCATTTATTCATGGAACACTTCTATTAAAAAGAACGACTTCTCTCTACGATGTAGTTACCATGAGCTACATTTTATATGACAGGCAAATACATACTTGATTCTTTTCCTTTATTAACTAATTTTGTGTTAAAAAATGATTTGTTCCTTTATTATCTTTCAAAGATGATTGAGGGTTTCTTTTTTAAGTGTCATTATGAATTTATTACACATATTTGATGGTTTTAAACCCATTGTAATTTTGCTAGTGATGCTTACATTGTCCATCATTGGCTGGTCAGAGTCTAATAGGTTGGCTCCTGTGTCTTTTTGACACAATCCCATCATCCTTCTGGCATGACAAGCTGTCACAGACTCATTTCCATTTCTAGCCCCACATAAGGAATCAGCCATTTCTCCAAGAGCCTAGTTCCATTTAGTCAGTATCTCAACATGTTTTAATATCCTAATCCATTTACTTAGATAGAGAGAGAGGTGCTCTTTGCACTGTGTTGGTTATTGTTTTAAAGCTTTAAAACAGACAGAGATAGGAAATATGCAAATATAGTTTAAAGATAGCATGCGTCATGAGTTCAGACTGATCATTCCAATTCAAATACAGAACTACTGTATTTTTGCTGAAACTTACCCATCTTGCACCTGCATCCTCTTTCTTCCACATCACATATCATGGTCCTTAACATAATTACTCCCTTGCCTTATCCCACACTATATGCACAGCAGCCTCAGAGTCACATTATTAACTAGAGGCCCGGTGCACAAAATTTGTGCACTGGGCGGGGGTTGTCCCTCAGCCCAGCCTGCACCCTCTCCAATCTAGTACCCCTTGGGGGATGTCCGACTGCCGGTTTAGGCCCGATCCCACCGGCAGTTGGACATCCCTCTCGCAATTCGGGACTGCTGGCTCCTAACTGCTCTCCTGCCTGCCTGATTGCCCCTAACCCCTCTGTCTGCCTGCTGGCCTGATCACCCCTACCTTGCCCCTCTGCGAGCCTGATCACCCCTACCTTGCCCCCCTGCCAGCCTGATTGCCCCTATCTTGCTCCCTTGCCAGCCTGATTGACCCTAACTTGGCCCACTGCCAGCTTGACCACCCTAACTGCCTCTGCCTCGGCCCCCAGTCTGGCCTCCCTCTGCGGGAGGCGACCTGGCGGATCAGGGGAAGGCACTGCCCCCATTACCCCGCTGCTGCTGCCACTGCCAGCCTGAGCCTCAGCCCTTTGCAGCTGCCCATGGCTGCCTGAGCCTTGCCCCTCACAGCCACTGCAGCTTTGCCTGGAAGGACGTCTGAAAGACATCCACTCTAATTAGCATATTACCCTTTTATTAGTATAGATCAACCGTGGGCAAACTACGGCCCGCGGGCCGGATCCGGCCCGTTCGGCTGTTCTATCCGGCCCGCGGAGCCGAAAGAGAGGAGGGTTCTCTTGCTCTCCCCTCTGCTCCTTTACTTTGAATTTATATTAGTTCACACAAACACTCCATCCATGCTTTTGTTCCAGCCCTCTGGTCCAGTTTAAGAACCCATTGTGGCCCTCGAGTCAAAAAGTTTGCCCACCCCTGGTATAGATACTACCAGGAAGAATTTAAGATATTTTCCCCAGGTTTTTTGTTGTTGTTGTTTTGTCCTTTGGGTATAGCCCATAAAGGGAATACAAATTTTTGTCTTACTGTCATTTGGAATAGTTTCTCTAATTCCATCAACTGGATGACAAGTTAGGTTTTTTGGTTTCTAAAATGTTTACTTTTAGAAACATTTACTTTTAAAGGTTCAATTGTTGCTAAAATGTTTCTAAATGTATTTACTTTTTCCAAAAGTAAAATCTTTTGATTTATAAGACTGCCTTTCCCATTACATTTAATTTTGTTTTAAATTATAAAAAATATTACATGGCTCAAAAACAACCTACAAAGAAATCTAGCTCCTCTTCCTGTATCCTACACTCCTTTCTTAATTCCCATACAGGTTATTGTTATTTTATCTTTTTTGTTTATCCATTCTTTCTTTTTAAAAAGTATTAAGAAATATATATGAACTAGAGGTCCAGTGCATGAAATTTGTGCACTCGGGGGGGGGGGTGTCCCTCAGCCCAGCCTGTGCCTTCTCACAGTCCAGAAGCCCTTGGGGGATGTCTGACTGCCATGGAGGCAGGAGAGGCTCCCACCACCGCCCCTGCGCTCACTGGCCATAAGCCCAGCTTCTGGCTGAGTGGCGCTCCACTGTGGGAGCGCACTGACCACCAGGGGGCAGCTCCTGCAGTGAGCATCTGCCCCCTGGTGGTCAGTGTGCATCATAGTGACTGGTCATTCCACAGTTCAGTCAATTTGCATATTAGCCTTTTATTATATAGTATATTATTTTCCCTCCCTTTCTTAGACAAATGATAGCACCCTTTGCTCAGTTTTCTGTCTTGCTTTTATTGTTAAAAAACATGCTAGAGAGCATTCCATACTAATATGTAGAAATATTCCTATTCCTTTTCCCAACTGTATAGTATCTACTAAGCTTGTGCAACTAGGCCCCTATTGATGGGGGGACCATTTCCAGTTTTTGCTATTACACAGTACAGCAATTGATAGACTTTGCTCATGCCTTTTCATATTTTGCCATTTTATTTTTGGGGCAGATTCTATAAGTGGAATTGCTGGGTTAAAAGGCAAATGTCTATGTAATTTTGCTAGATCCAGCCAAATGCTCATAGGAATTGTATCATTTTACTTCCCCACCAGCAATTTCTGAGAAAGAGTGGTTCCCCACAGCATGTGTGGCCGAATGTGTCAGACTTTTGCCCATCTGGTGTGGGTAAGATGTGGTTATCACAGTTGAGCTTTGATGTGTATTTTTTTAGTATGACACATTTAAGGATCTTTCTACATGTGAACTATATTTCTATATTTTCTACAGTTAGTTCAGATTCTGTATCTGACCTGAGCAAGCGAAAAATCCTAAAGAGCCCTGGACAGGTGGCTCAGGTAGTTGGAGCGTCGTACCATACACCAAAAGGTGGCCAGTTAGATTCCCAGTCAGGGCACATACCTAGGTTGTGGGTGTGATCCCCAGTCAGGCAACTGATCAATGTTTCTCTCTCATGTTGATCTCTCTCTCTCTCTCTCTCTCTCTCTCTCTCTCTCTCTCTCTCTCTCTCTCCCCCCTCTCTCATCAATAAACATATCCTTGGATGAGGATTAAAAAAAAGTCCTAAACACCCACCGATGTTCCTCAGTGAGTTTCAGTTTGCATTAATCTAGTTATGAGTAGGTGGATCATTTTTTCATTCTGTAAGAGCCATTCGCCTTTCTTCTTTTTTGATACCTCACTCAGGTCTGGTCATCACATGCCAAACCCATTCTCACCTCCAGGCTCTTGCACTTGGTGCTCCCTTGCCTGCAATGCATTTCACCAATCTAGACAGTGTTTGCTTATCCACAGCACTCAAGCCTCTGCTCCAATGCCCTGCCCAGGGAAGCCTGCCCAGTCAGCCCATCTAAATAGCACTCTTCTTTCTGTCTCCGCGCCCTGTTTTATCTTCCTACCAAGCATTTGTCACTAACCGATGTTACATATTTATTTGTGCAGTTTCTCTCTCTCCCATTGGAATGCAAGCTCCAGGAGGGCAGGGCCCCTCCACCTTGGTCACCGTGTACCCTGCACAGTGGGAGCTCCCTGAGGCTGTGCTGGGGGAATGAGTCATTGAATGAGTGGAATCTTTTTCTCTGAGATACAGCTGCTGGGGACATGGACCAGAAGTAAGTCTATCAAATGGGTCCCTGGAAAGGAGAGTGACCCTTAGAAGGGAGGGTGAGCAGATGAAGGTGCCTCAGGTCAATGGACAAAGGGGATAGGGAGGTGGAGGCAGGAAAGGCCCATAAGAAGTGAGAAGGACCCTGGAAGGGGAGGAGGGACACACAATGCAAGCTCTCCATCTGGACAAGTCCCATGCTAAGTGGCTTCTGCAATGCCCTTGGTCAGACTCAGGGACCGTCCTCATTCCACCACTGCCCAGTTAGCACCTGCGAGGCCCACAGATATCTTATGGCCGATCCCTGAGTGACACCCCGAAGAAGCTGTTATCACTTCTTCTTTGTATCACCCTCCTCCCCAGTCTCCAGGGTTTTCTCTCTGCCTCGATCCATCCTTTAGGAAGACATATTTCCCTTCCCATCCTCCACATCTGAACTGGATGGTGCATTTTATACCAGGCAGTGCTATACCTAAGAAGCTGACACACTTGAAAAATTACAGGGATGAACACAAATAGGATGTTAGGGAAGCACGCCTGTTTTCTGGGCAGCAAATTCTCTGGGGACTGCTCCTCCTCTGCCCATCCTGGACTCGTCTTGGGGCAGCCCTGACCCAGCCAAGCCAGCCAGAGTTTTCATAAAGATTTTCCAAACCCAAACTGGGTCAAGAGCACCTGTTCCCTGTGGTGTCAGAAGCTTGGAACTGTTGCCGGCCAAGATTTTTCATCATAAAGCAAATTCAGACATAAACAGGAAGTAGAAGTCAAAAAAGGAAGTCCTGGAAGCACTGGAGTCCTCATCTCCAGGTGCCCCTGAGGCCCCGTGGCACCCTGACGACCCGGGCCACTTATTCAACGCCCCCCTTAGTTATGTTAAAAAGTCTAGTGTTAAACCAACCAATGCTCCCTTCTCTCCCATGCTGATTCAGGTAGTGTTGCTGTCACTAACCACCAGAAGAGCCCTGGCGCTCGCTCTCTCTCTCTCTCTCTCTCTCTCTCTCTCTCTCTCACACACACACACACACACACACACACACACACACACACGCGCGCGCGCGCGCGCGTGTGCACGGCCCTAGGTTAAATAACAAGGGACAATAAAGTAGAAGTCATTCATCAGGGGACACTCATTCAAGTTTCTAATTTGTCCCATGGAGATGCTCTTCCCTCTCCCTCAATTAGACCTCAGGTGAGGGAGCTGGCACCATCCCAAACTTCCCTCCTGAGGTGACAGCAGAGTCCAGGATGGATTTCTGCCAAGAAAAGCTCCTCGCAGATGGTCTTCCCATCTCCACTGGCTTCACCCTACTCCTCGTCCTGCAGGTGCTAGAACTAGCTAACTCACTCCTGGCCATCTGCTTTGAAAATCTGTGTATTGGCCTGATACCTAACTTTGTTTGGAAGGTCCCATTTGCTATTTTATCCTGGTCTAGCTGAAACTTGCAATTTAACATCCTGCTACACTATCATGTACTTGGGGCTCACTTTGTGAAGTCACTCTGTAAAAATTCATTAGCAGTATGCTATGTGCACTTCACAACAGACTGTTTAGAGATGAGGAAGTCATATGCCCAAGGTTGACCAGCGGGAAGTGGTGGAGGTAGGTCAAATCCCACTGGCTGGCCTCCAGAGTGTGAGCGCCTAACTTCTCTTCTGTGTAGACTTGAACGTTCTGGAAGGGAGAACATGAACACATCTGCACTTTGGACAGAATTTTAGTTGTGGTGTCAAGGCTGGATTGGAAAGTAACAAAAACAGGAGCCAAAGAGACCTGTCATCTCAAAGGAACTTTCCGAGGGTAGAAATCAACTTGCTGCATTTCTAATAGAATTATCTAAGCCAGTGGCAATGAGGAACCAAATTAGGCAATGAGCAATGCCAGAGACATTGTAGAAATATGAGAGAACTCAGTGACCACACTGGGTAGGGAAAGGGGGGAGGGGTTGTCAGGGACAGGAAGGAGGTATGGCATGGTTAAGGCTTCAAAATCTTATCTCCAAGGAGAAGAGGGTACCAGTGACAAGGGTGGGTCCCTTAAAGAGATGAAAGATCCCACCTACCAGCAAAATCTAGAAAGCCTCAAAGAAAGAGGGAGGCATTTGATATGTACACTGGGTAGAACTAAGATGAATCAAGGTCTTATGAGCAAGCGGCTGTTTAAGAACCAGTGAGCAGCCCATTGAGTTGGAATGCAAAGCTAAGCCAAGCAGCGGTGAGTTATGAGATCAGAAGGGAGAGCTGTGGCCACACAGACAAAATGTTTGAGTGCCAGGGCAATTACTAGTGTGAGTATATTTCACTCAGTAAGGTACGGGACCTATCAAAAGTTTACTTTAAAAAACTGCACACTAGGTTGAATTGGAGTGGCGTGGGGTTGTAAAGGTTGGGAATCTCAAAGGCACTGAGGAGTTGGATTATGGAGATGCAGCGGTAATATTAGGAAAGGAATGGATATGAGAAACACCACAAGATGCAATGTTCAGAATTTAACAATTAACTGGCTGTCAAAATGGGGAGGAAAGCAGGTTGGAGGTACCAGAAAAAGGAGAAATGGAGACAGGGAGGGTGGGAGGAGAGGAGACTCTAAAGGCAAGCCTGGATAGACAGAGGTAACTTTATGTGAAGTAGCTTAGCTAAGTAGGGGTCAAAAACAAATTGCGATCAGTTTCATACATCCATGATAGTGAGGTACACGTCCATTCTTTCACTTCGATCTTTAGCTATTATCATCAATCTTCACTTATGTAAAAAGCAAAAAGGAAAGGTAAGGGTAAAAACTGAGATTAAGATTTACAGTGGTAACAGGTGCTAGTCTTTATAGGTATTAATTAGGGGTGAACATTATTGCAAAGCTGTTCTAGTTCTGACTAGTCAAGACTGTGCAAATGATTCCTTTCACCCTACCCTGTTCTTTCATGCTAAAACCTGGGGGGAAATAGCATCAAATCTATGAATAGTGGTCTTTCTATGCAACTATTTCTACTTTCCTTTAGAAACGTCTAGATATTCATTTGAGTTGTAAATACATGAAAATATTTGATGAGTCTTACTCTATATTTGAAATTTAAAACTTATGGAATAAAAAAAAAATACTTCTAGGAAAGCAACTGTACCATTTTTGGAACTGAACTTCTAATTGTCCCACCAAGCCTGCTAGGCTTCCCGTGCTCCCTGCTTCAATTGTGGCACCACCTTCCACCCAGTCACCTTGCATCACAGCCTCAGTCATCTCTGATTCCTTCCTGGTGGTCCAGAGAATCAATGAGGTTGTCAAAGGGCCCTGTCTCTCTGACTCTGTCTTCTGAGGCGGCGTTAGAGAAGCTTTCCCTAAGGAAGGACCATTTTGCTGAATGTTAAAAGGTAGATGGGAACAAGTAGAAAGACAACAAGTAGGGAGATGGGAAGAGAAGGCAGGAGCCTGGGATGAATAGACCAATATTGCAGAAATTTCCAAAAACCTATTGATGTTAAGCAGAGTTAGGAATTAGGGTTTGAAACCATGGAAAATGCATCTAGACTGTCAGGCAAGGGCTTGTGAGTTATGGGTAGGAGTTTAAATTTTGTACCATAGGAAGAAAAGAACCAGCAAAGGTTAGAACAGTAGCATCTTGACTCTCGCTGCCTCTAAATTCACTGCTCTTTAATCCATCCTGCAAACAATCTGTGGTCAGAAAGACCTTTCTACTAAGAAAATATGACCATATTCCTGTCCTAGAGAATGGAGTGTAAAGTTAGAACTAGGGCTGCATAGGTGCAGAGGAGACAATGTTAGAAATTCAATGGGCAAAGAGACCTCTGAGACCTTGTGCAGGGTATTTCTCATGGCCAGCCTCCTCCACTAGAATAATGCATATGACTTCCATATACATGATGCACATAAACCCATTAGAGCACTTACCCTGCTGTATGGTTTAAATGTTTTATTGTAGCATCAGCACTTAATAAGTGGTTTCAGATAATGTCTGATAAATGAATAAAAGATTGTATGACTGAAAGGCAAGACAATCCTCACTTCTTTTCATGAATGGGTTATTTCTAAGTGATTCTATTCTGGCAGCAGCTCCACTAGCTTCAGTCCTCCATGCTTAGCATGAAGTCTCCCACCCCACCACCCTTTTCCTTATCTCCTCAGCTTTAAAAGCCCTGGAGACTTATAGTGGAAGAACTAAGAAGTACAGCCATGTAGCCTCAGGTGTATTTATGTGTATAGAGATGGCTAAAAGTCCACTGAAGGTTGTGCTGGAGGCTAATTCCAGCAGGGCATAATAAAATGCAAGTTCATCAGAAGGCTGATGAACCTTGGTGGTTCAGCAGGGCTGAAGATCTGCATGTTATTGCCTGCTGCCAGACAGCAGAGAGCAGTTCCCCCAACCTGATAATCTTTACTGTTTACCAAACCTTACCTTTGATATGTGTATCTGCTTTGCTAAAAGGCAAAATGTGTGAATAAAAAGCCCTGGGGCCAGAGATTCGGGGTGCTTAGTCACTAGAGCTAAGCCTCCCCTGGCTCCCCCAACATGCCCCCCAAATTTATATTTCTTGTCTAGTTTATTTAACTTATATCGCAGCCCTTCTACACATGCCTGAACCCTTGAAGCTATGGATAAGACCCCAGCACTTCCATAGTATAAATCTATCTCTGGAACATGATTTCCTAACCAGGGCTATGGTTGCCAGCTCAAGACTGACCCTGTGACTGAGTTCTGGGCAATGGAGTAGGAACAGAATTACAGAATGCCACTCTTAGGCTTGCCATAGCGCTCCCTGCAGGACCCTCGTGTCTCGTCTTCACACTGATCTCAGCCAAGTGTTGAAGACGGCAGAGCCTCTTTCAGCCCAGGTCTCTGAGTGACAGCATGGAGCACATTCCTAGTTCCTTCATCCTCCTTCTCTATCACACTGTCAATGGGGTTTTACGTAAGTGGGAAATAAGCCTCTTTTCTGGTAAGCCCCTGAGATTTGGAATCCTATTTGGTAGAGCAGACGGCATTACCTCAAAGAATTCAGCATGCATGTGTACTGTGTGTGTTCATGTATGCCTTCTCCTAACACAAAATTCAGATTTATACAGAATCAAAAACCAAATGGAGATAGAACTGAAAGAGGATTTAATCTCTGAATGTGGACCTCTTTCATGTTAAATTTAATTTGAATGTCTTAAATCAGTACGTGAGCAAGGAGTCATATTCTTATTTGATACATAATGGTTAGAGACCAGGGAGAAAATGGAGCTGGATAAAAGATCTGGAAAGCCAAAGGATAAAATGGATAAGATCAGAAAAGATTCACAATTTTTTAATCAGATGAGTTAATAATTGACACACACTCATTCTGGGTGAGATTTCAAATAAAAAAATAAATAATCCAGATGATATGTAAGTGACATAAAATTATGCTGATGTTGCTGGGCCTTGTTGAGCTGCAGACTATTAATGCCCTGTACTTCATGGCCACCTCCCTAAAAGTGGCAGGTAAGAACATCCAGTGACTTGCTCTATATTTCTAATCATTTTAGGGCTAAAGAAGGCATCTAAAAAAGTAAATCTTTTATTACCCATGTATTCTTTCATTTGCTTTCCCTTTTTAAGAAGAGTTTGTGGTAAGTCCAAAAGCTACAACAGAGGAAGGTAAAGAGGAAGAGGGAAGAAGCCACATGGAAATGTACTCAGTATCTGGTATAAGATGTCAGGCTGATTATACATATTCCTACCTTCTAGACTGGGGTTTGGGATGCGGATATCTGTTGCACATGTCAATACCTTTGGAAATTTCCAAAACCTGGAGAAATCACATGCTTCCTTTCACTGAGATATATCTTTTGTTTGTTTGTTTCCAGAGAGTTGGGGTGTCAAGAGTAGGAAAAACAAGAAGCCCTCTATGGAGAATTGGTGCTGGGATCAAGAGAAGGAGGGGTCAAGAAATTTTTAAGTTACTGTTCAGGTTAGCCAAGCTAGTTAATCAGAATAGGTTAAGGAGTAAGAGCCTCAGGGCAAATGCTCTACACAATATTGTGCATTTGGATGGAGTTTTCTTTGTGCTGTGTTTTGGGGACACCTGGTATTGAAGGCAAGGTGGAAAAATACATAGAATTCCAGTGGTGGAATCATAAATAAACTTATCAAAGAGGAAGTCTTCAGCAAGTATGGCTCTGGGCTGTGCATTTAAATTTTTGGTGTTATTATTTTGGTAGAGTATAAATGAAGTTTCAATACTCTGTTAGTAAAAATGTGACTCAGAACAATCTTTCTGGAATTCAGGAGCCTTTAAAAGATAAGTAAAGCACACAACAACTTCCATTTATAGTAAATACAGAAAGTTGTAAGAAACCATTGTGCAACTCTAAAAAGGAAAAGCCACGTGCACTACACAATCACAGACTTTTAAAACCCCTTCAGAAAACTGATGAAAAAGAAACTTAAATGAACTGAATTCCATAAAGTGATGAGAGCTTTTCATGAGAAGATAAACACATGTCTGCTTTCATCTTTTGTATAATAGTGGGAGAAAGAAAAATTACTAGGCAGGTATAAGGAGAAGCCAGATGAACTCCTAATAAACTTTAGAGTTTCACATGGGCTAGAATAATGGATTAGAATCCCATCAAGTACCAAAGAGCAAGTCTGTAAAGCCAATACTTTATCCAGTCAAAAATTAAAATAAAGATCTGTGGGACAATATAAAGTATTTGAACATATGTACAATAAGAGTCCCAAATATAGGAGAGAATGATGCAGAAGAAATATTTGAATAGATAATGGCCAAAATTTTCTCCAAATTAATTAAAGATGTTAATGGATAAATCCAAGAAGCTCATTAAACTCTGAGATTACCACATCTAGAAACATCATGGTTATACTCTAAAATTCAAAATTAAAGAGAAACTATTAAAAACAGGAAGAGGAAAAAAGACATACTACACACAGAAGAATAACTAAAAAATGACAACCGATTTATGAGAAACAACGGTGGCCATAACACCATGGAACAACATATTTAAAGAAAGAAAAATGTTAAACTATCAACCTAGATTTAGATATCCAGCAAAAAGTGACTTTTCAAATATGAAAGTAGATCCTTATCTATTTCTTGTGAGAATGTAAAATAGGGCAGCCACTTTGGAAAATCATTTTGTAGTATTTTAAAAAACTAAACATAAAATCCTCTCTCTCTCCCCATTTTTTTGGGAGGCAATCTAATTTTTGGTGGCCTTGTTTTGACAAGACTTAAAAAAAATACACACAAAAAGAACTATACATAAAATTAAGATATGACCTAGAAATTCCACTACAAGTTATTTACCCCAAAGAAATGAAGATAGGTTGACACAAGACTTGTGCGCATGTGTAGTGGCTTTGTTATAATAGCCAAATATTGAAGACAATATAAATGTTCATCAACTGATTAATGGGTAAGGAAAATATAGAATATTCATCTAACCAAATATTTACTATTTATCTATAAAAAATAAGCCATTGACATAATATAATGTGGCTAAACCTCATAAACATTATGCTAAATGAAAATAAGCAAAAGACTACACATATATTGTATAATTCCATTTATATGAAATGTCCATAAAAGTAGATTAGTGATTGCCTGCAACTGTGGGTGAACAAGGTGATGGTCTACAAATGGGTATTAAGGAACTTTTGGGGGGATAGGAATATTCTAAAACTGAATTTTGCTGATGATTGTACAGGTCTATAAGTTTATTAATAATCATTGAACTTTATACTTAAAATGAGAGAATTTTATGTTATGTAATTTATACCTCAATAAGGTTGTTAAACAGTACAAACACAAAATAAAACACTATCAACAGAAGTAGGAAAGTATCTATTGCATATCTGAACTACTAGAAATGATTTTAAAAATATTATTTCTAAAAGAAAATAACCCTAGTGGAAACTGTGGGGTTTACAGCATATTTAGAAGTTAAGTATCTATATATAAAAAGCCAACGACCAGAACACTGTAACAACTGGAATGACCAGTTGGTATGACACCCACTGCCGCCAGCGAACTGGCCTGATCAGGAGGTGGGGCCAGCCAGCCAACCTCCTGCAGCCCCTCCCACTGGCTGGCCCCACCCCCAATGGGCCCCCACCACCCCAATTGGCCCACAGCCCCTCCCCCCACCAGCCCTACCCCTGATCGCCACCCCCTACCCGAAGAGGGGGCGGGGCCAGCCAGCTAACCTCCTGCAACCCCTCCCCCCACTCAGCCCCACCACAGATTGGCCCTCCCCCCATCAGGGGCAGGGCCGGCCTCCGGCCAAGAGCCTGCAGCCTCTCCCCCCTGGCTGGCCCTGCCTGGCCCTGCCCCTGATGGGCCCCCACCATCCCATTCAGCCCACAGCCCCTCCCCCTAGCCAGCTCCGCCCCCCCGATTGCCCCCCCCCCACTCCAATCAGGGGCCCCCACCACCCTGATCGGTCCAAAGCCCCTGATCACCACCCCCTACCCCAATAGTGGGCAGGGCCAGCTGGCCAACCTCCTGCAGCCCCTCCCTCCACCCGGCCCCCCACCCCAGATCAGCCCTCCCACCCCGATCAGGAGCAGGGCCAGCCAGCCAACAGCCTGCAGCCTGACAGACCCATGGCTCCTCCTCCAGGCCACTGGCCCCAATTGGTCCCCCCACCCCATTCATGCCCATAGCCCCTCCCCACACCCGGCCCCACCCCCATCAGCCCGCACCATCCCAATTGGCCCATGGCCCCTCCCCCCAGCCAGTTCCACCCCCAGTTGGCCCCTGTTCTGGGCTGCAAGCATTGCACAGCTCCTCCGTTGCCTGGGGGCAGGATGCCTTAAGACAGAGGGAGGTGGAATAGGTCACCGAACAATGGGTCGGTTGGAGTTTGGAGGGAGGTGGTGGTTCACGCTCTGGCCAAGTATGCCCAGGCGTTGCACCTGTGCCCTGAGTTTCTTAGAAACGGCTGAAATAGCTTTTGTAACCTTTGGGTTGTCATTGTAACTGTCCTAACTCCCTCTTGTGGTTCCCGAGTATAAATCTGCTGTAACACTTGTGGTCTGCACTGCAGTTTGGCCTTTACCTCGGTGAAGTGCTGCAACTGTAGTCGCTGGCCAGCTTAATAAAGGCTCATAAATTTTGATCTCTGTCCCTGTGGTCGTCTCTTGCAGGTTGCCCCATAATAGCCCCCCCACAGCAATTGGGGGTGGGGCTGGCTGGACAAACTCCCATGGCCCCTCCTCTGGCCACTGACCCCCAATCGGCCCCCCCTGTCCCCATTCGGGGGTGCCACCAGCTGGCCCACTGCCCACAGCCCCTCCCCATGGCTGGCCCCCACCCCCAATCAGCCCTCCCACTCCAATTGGGGGCAGGGCCAGCCAATTGCCAGCAGCCCCTCCCCCCAGCTGGCCCTGCCCTGATTGGGGTGGGCTGGCCAGACAACCTTCCGCCATCTCCTCCTCCCAACAGGCCCAGCTCCGATCAGCTGATTGGGGCCGGGCTGGCTGGACCCCACCCAGGCACAAATTCATGCACTGGGCCTCTAGTATAACAATGAAAGCAAAAAGATTGGGTAGGTGAAAAAGAAATTATACTGTTGTAATGATCTTTGTAAAGTAATATAACATTAGTTGAAGGTAGGCTGTGATATGCTCAAGATGCCTATTGTAGCCATGAAGCTAGAGCAACCATTAAAAACAATACAAGGAGGACTAGCTAAAAAGAACACAGAAGAGAATCAAACGGAATACTAAAAGAAAACGCAATTGTCTTACCCAAGAGAAGGCGGAAAAGAGGAACAGAGAAACATAAACCAGATGAAACAAATAAAAATTAAATGTCAAGATGGTAGACTTAATTGAAACCATATTGATAACTGCTTTAAATAAAAATGGATTGTAAACACATTAAATAAAAGGCAAACATCAGACTGGATAACAAAACAAGAATGCAGGAATCAATCTCTCTCTCTCTCTCTCTCTCTCTCTCTCTCTCTCTGTGTGTGTGTGTGTGTGTGTGTGTGTGTGTGTGTGTAATATATTTTAAATCTAAAGACATGGACTGGTTAAACATGGATTGGTTAAAAGTAAAACATTAGAAAATTATAAACCATGCAAATAGAAAACATTGGAAACTTGGAGATCTATATTAGTACCACACAGAGTAGACTTTAGGACAAAGAGAATGACCAGATATAAGACTATATATTTTATCCATTTAAAATAAAAACGGTGTAGCAATCCTAGATGTGAATGCACTTGATAACAAAATTTCAAAATACAGAAGCATAAATTCACAGATCTAAAGAAATACAGATATATAATCTCAGTAGGATATTTTAACACCTCCCTCTCAGAAACTGAAAAGAAAAATCAGTAAGATAAAGAACAACTTAACAATTCTACAAACCAGTTTGACCTAATTGACATTTATAGAACACATTACCCAGCAACTGCAGAATTCATTTTCTTTTCAGATGTGCATGAACATTCATCATGACAGACCACATGCTTGATTATAAAAACATTTCAAAATATTGAAAAGGACAAAAATCATGTAAATCAGAGTTTCTCAAAACCTTCAAGCCCACGGAGTCCCTGAGACCCTTTTAGGAGGTTCACAAGGTCAAAACTATTTTTGAAATATTGAGAGATTATTTGCCTTCTTTTTTTATTATTTTACTAGAGGCCCAATGCATGAAATTTGTGCAAGGAGCTCGGCCCTCACAGCCCTGGCCTCATCCAGAAGGTTATCCGGAAGGACATCCGGAAGGTCGTTCGGCTGTCCGGTCTAATTAGCATATTATGCTTTTATTATTATAGATTTTATTTTTTCCATTATCACTTATTCCTCTATACCCTCTTCTGCCTCCACCTATAACCTTTTCCCTGCAATCACCACACTATTGTCCCTGTCCATGAGTTCTCTCTTTTTTTGTTCAATCCCTCCACCCCCAAACCCAACACCTACCCCCCACCAGCGCTGTCTGCCTGCTATCTGTGAGTCTGTCTCTATTTTGCTTGGTAGTTCAGTTTGTTCAATAAATTCCACATATGAGTGAAATCATATGGTACTTGTTTTGTCTTTTTCATTCTCATTCTCTCCTGAGTGTACAGTGAAGTTTTTCAGAGGATAAATGACTTCTGATATGACAACAGATTGAATAAAGAAGCAAATCCAATTGTTTTTTAAGCCAAACATTAAAGAAGTTTTCAAAAATATAAACCAGTCTCACTTAGTTCACTACCTTTTCAATGTCCTGAAAAATAGAATTGTTTTTCATAAAAATATGATTTACCTTAAAATATTATTTTTAAATGGCTTATACATTTTTTAAAAACTTCTCAGTTTTGATTTCTACCATGGTAAATATAAACAGATATAATGTACACAAATAAAAGCTCTTTAGGTCTTCAATAATTTTTAAGAGTATAAAGGTTGTAAGATAAAAAATTTTGAACCATTGGTACAGAATATGTCCTCTGATGACAATGAAATTAAATTAGAAATCAATAAAATAAGACATCTAGACACCTCCAAGTATTTGGAAATAAAACAAGACTCTGCTGAATAATTCTTCAGTCAATGAAAAAACATAACAAAATTTTAAAAAATATTTTAAATCAAATGATAATAAAGCAATATATCAAAATTTGTGGAATATAACTAAAGCAGTGTTTAGAGGAAAATATATAGCTTTGAATGCTGATGTTGACAAGAAGAGTAAAATTAATTTAAAAAGTGCCAATTTTACACAAAGTCTTTTAGAAAATAGAGAAGGACAGAACACTTGACAAATCATAATCCTGATGCCAAAGTTTTAAAATAAATGTGCAAATCTATCCCTGGTAACATATTTAGAAATCTCTTCAAAGAAATAATCAGAGACATAGATAAATATTTAAGTACTAGAGGCCCGGTGCACAAATTCGTGCACGGGTGGGGTCCCTTGGTCTGGTGAGCGATTGGGAGGGACTGCAGGAGGTTGGCCAGCCAGGGGGAGGGACCGCAGGAGATTGGCTGTGGGAGCTCACTGACCACTAGGGGGCAGCTCCTGCGTTGAGCGTCTGCACCCTGGTGGTCAGTGCACATCATCGTGACCAGTTGACCAGTCGTTCTGTTGGTCGTAGTGGTCGCTATATATATACATATAGATAGATAGATAGATAAATAGATATAGATATAGATATAGATATAGATATAGATAGATAGATATAGATGAGTTATAACAGTGAAAAATTTCCAGTAAATAGAGAGTAGTTAAATAAATTATAAGTCTATAAGATGAGGCATCATGGATCTATTAAAAGTATGTTCTCAAAGGAACTAACTGATGCCATGAGAAAGACATAGATAAAAAACTGTAGTCTGATTCTATTATTATATGTAACATATCATATCTAATAAAGAGGGAATATGCTAATTGAGCATCACTCCATCACAAAGATGGCTGCACCCACAGCTGAAGTCAAGTTCCCATAAGGAGCCTTAATGAGCAATCAGCAGGGACCTGAGGCTATGCCCTCCCCCGCCCCCGTGGGGCTTGACAGGGGACCTCAGGCCGCGCCCCCCACCCTGGTGTCAGGCTGGGGGCCCTCAGGCCACGCCCCCCACCCCGGCGCCAGGCCAGGGGACCTGAGGCCATGCCCTCCACCCAGCGGGGCTTGATGGGGGACCTCAAGGTGCGCTTCCCGTCCTGGTCCTGGGCTAGGGGACCTCAGGCTGTTCCCCCCGCCCCAATGCCAGGCTGGGGTACCTCAGGCTGCGCCCCCCACCAGGTGGGGCTTGACTGGGGACCTCAAGGTGCACCCCCAGAGCTGGGTTGGGGGACCTCAGGCTGCACCCCCTGCCCCAGCACTGGGCCAGGGGACCTGAGGCTGTGCCCCCCCTGCCTGGTGGGGCTTGACAAGGGACCTGAGGCCGTGCTCCCCACCCAGCAGGGCTTGACGGGGGACCTCAAGGTGCACCCCCAGTGCTGGGTCGGGGGAACTCAGGCCACTCCCCCCGCCCAGCAGGGCTTGACAGGGGACCTGAGGCTGCACCCCCCTGCCAGTGGGGCTTGACAGAGGACCTCAGGCCATGCCCCCCACCCAGCGGGGCTTGACAGAGGATCTCAGGCCATGTCCCCCACCTGGCAGGGCGTGATGGGGACCTCCAGGCACGCCCCCCACCCCAATCTGGGCTGGGAGTCCTCAGGCCACGCCCCCCCCCCCCCCCCGTCCTGGCACCAGGCCAGAGGACCTGAGGCTACGCCCCCTGCCTGGTGGGGCTTGACAAGGGTGGGACTGGCCAGGTCTGGATCTAGCCCAGTGGGGGCAGGGGCCGGCTGGGTCTGGATCTCATTTTGAGGTGCATGTGGGTGGGCGGGGACTTGACTCTGGGTCCCGTGGTGCACCTCAGAATCTGAAAGGAGGAAGGTTTTCATATACATTTTACTAATTTTCTTTCATCTCTGACACTTCTATTATAGAGAAAGGGCAAATAGCAATATTAAATTATTTTCTTTAATTAATACTCTTTTAATGTGCATGAATTTTGTGCACTGGGCCACTAGTATACATATAAAATCCTTAAAAAATGCACTGAAATACAAGTAGTGCTTAACTCTGAATTAGAGGGGTTGCCAATAATTTATGTTTTTATTTTTTCTTTTGCTGTATTTCCTGAATCATCTTCAATGTAGATGTGTCACTTTTACAATAGAAAAAACAATCCAATCTGTTGTTAAAAAAATGTTTGAGTAATGCAACACCATAATTCCCAGATTGATATTTCTCTAAAGAACCTTTAAAATTTGTTAGTCCTAGGCTTCTATTTGAATTCCCCATTCTGGGTGGACACATATAATGTACTTAGGTCATTCATTAAGTTAACAAGAGAATCAAGTCTAGAATCTGGATCCCCCTCCTCCCAATACCATGCCCTTTGCTTTAGGTCAGAATGTCAAGAGCCCGACATTGTCAGGTGTATGAAAATCCTTCAGATTTAATCACTGCTCTCCAGCCTGTGACCCCCAAAGATTTATTCTGGTTTAAGCCATGAATTCTAATGTAAAGTGTTTGACTTTATGCTTTAAAGTATACTATTAACAATCTCAACAAAAATGTAAGGGATCCGTTCTACATATTTTATGAGGAGATGAGTATTTTTCCTATTGGAATTTTAATAATACTTTTCCACGTTATCAAAAATACTCCAATTCACTAAAATCTCAAATTAAGGCAAACCATTAAAATGAAAATTATCAACTGCATAAAGAGCTTAATGGTCTATTAAAGAATTCTGGCAAAAAAATAAAACTAGTCATTGTCCAAAGTGGCCAGGTTTCACTCAATGGCAGGTTCAGCTTAAAGATCATTCTCACATTTAAAAATTCCTGAACATGCAATGAAACTAAAACAGTCATATTTTTGTGCAAAAAATTAAAATTTAAAGTTATCAAGACTGCATTATAAAATTTACAAAAGCCTCCATTAATTAAAAAAAGGGGGGATAGTAGGGTAATATCATGTAAGGAAAAATATCCTATAAATAAATTACATCTAGAAAACTTTTACTTTACAAAATTAGTTTTCATTTGTAATGCTAACAGCAAGACACCCATGAAAAACACACATGGTGTCTAAATAAGACAAAGGAAAATCATTTGGGCAAAAATAAAAAGGATCCCAAATCAATTATATAGAAAATATTCCTTTATTAACTTTTGGTCGAGAATATGTTTGTATATTTTCAGAAAACAACTCCAAGACCATGTGGATTCCTGCAACAGAGAGGAATTGACAGGTCTGCTCCAACCACGAAGACAAGAGGAGAAACAGTCCAGAGATGGAAGACGCTGATGACGCCTTGCCACGCTAGCAGTCAGCAGCTGTGTGACGCAGCAGGTTGCCTAGGACCAAACCAGAGAGAGTCGGACCTGCATTGCTACCATGTGCCCACCATCCAGATATCATTGCTGACATGTACACTTAAGGAACTGTTTGACATTGAAACGGGGACTCAGAACTGTTGGACATTTAAATTGGGACTCAAACATTTTTTGTTATTATATGTTTATTTCTAGTCTGCAGAGGCAAGATCTTTTAAAGGAAAGAAATGGGGAAAAAATAGATACAGAGGCAAAGAAGCATTGAACAGACTATCAAACTACAGCGGGAAGGCAGAGGAGGTTGGAGGGGGGGTGTGGGCTGTAAGAGATCAACCGAAGGACTTGTATGCATGCATATAAGCATAACCAATGAATACAAGACACTGGGGGGGGGAGGGCAGGTAAAGGCATGTACTGGGGGGAAGGGGAGGCCGGGGGGAGGTCAATGGGGGGGAAAAAAAGGAGACATATGTACTGCTATTTGTAATACTTCAAACAATTAAAATAAATAAATAAATTAATTAATTAATTAATTAATTAATTAAATTTGGGTTAACTTACTGAGAGATAGCTCTTAAATAGAAACTTTTCAAAAAAACAGAAGGCACATTTCTTTCCTGGCATATTAATGAGTAAACCAAATCTGTGTAAGAATAAATGAGCGAGATCTTTTATTGCTGAGAATCTGGAGAAGAGGGCTTAGCTATCTGAACGGCCTGAGCAGAATACAACGCTGATTTAAATCAAAGCATCCATCATTTTCAACCATAAGGACTAGGTTCCCAGTGATGGTGCAGCTGGTAAAACACCTGAAATAATGTCTGTGTCACTTTCTGAGTTGAGGAAATTAAACAGTTGTTCTGTGATGGATCAGAGGTGACTGAACCCAGATTCAGTAGGCAATGAGAAGAGTGCTTTTTAATTTTGTAAGTATTTCATAAAAGAAGAAAAAAATCCACATCAATGGCAGGATTGGTGTGTCAGATCATCACATCCTCCATGATTTGAGTGGATAAAAGAGGCTAATGTACATGTCCTTTGTCCTTAAATAGTCATAAAGTGAATTAAGAACCCTAGATGACAGTCATTTTTTCCTCTGTGGTGCAGAAAGTATCTGTTGAAGCAATAAACTCCGGGACCCCTTTCTACTCCAAGCCCATTTTGAGGGGCTCCCCTGCCTCTCCACTGATTCTGGAACCCCACTCTGGGCCCTTCACATGCCCAGAGAGCTCCTTCCGGTCACATCTGATCTTGCCTGCATGAACCCATATCATTCTGTCAACATCTGCTTCACAGCACATTGGCCTAGGAGTCAGGGTTCAGGTTGATGCTCTGGTTTGACCTCCAATTGCTTGGGTAGTTTAGGGAAAGTCATTCACTATCTCTGGGCTTTCATTTATTCAACATTAGATGAGCAGACTGGGTCAGGCAGGGATGGCAACTCTAAGTGGTATGCTGAAAAGGATTCTGAAGCCGTTTCCAGACCTCCCAGGGAAGAACACTCAATCAACAATGTCTGCCAGTGGCACAGGAGAGAGTGCTGACAATCAACCCTCCAAGTCTGAAATGCAGGATATTAAATGACTGCTCAGTAAGACAGTTTTCCCAAATTATGTCCATGATTCTTTGTGCGTTGCCATAGAAAACTGAGGATTCTCCACTGCCTGCCCTCAAATTGTTTGCCAGACATCATTAGGTATATTGACACTGCACTTAATGTTCCCAAGGCAAATATGATGAATCTTATTTCATAATGGGAAAATTGAGTCAGAAAACGAGCCATTTCCCCCAAACCATACAGCAAATCCAGAACAAATACTAAAATTTAGGGACTATTTATTCACAAACATATTTACTTGTTTCACCACTTTTATTGTGCACTTACTATGTGCAAAGTACTAGGGGAGTCACTATTAAGGAGAGGAAAAGGGAAGAGAACAGAATAAATAAGGATTTCTGGTCCAAGGAATTTTAAATCTGGTGTGTGAGAAAGATATGCACAGAAAACATAAGTTGATACACAAATGTCCATCTCAGAGAAAGATAGCATTGTTCGCCCCAAAGTCATCCCTCTCTCCCTTTCTCGTCCACATCAAACATAAAGATTCTGTTGACCAAACTGTCAAAGTTCACCTCAAATCTGACCATTCTTGCTGCTTCCATCCCTAATTCAAACCATCATCTTCTCTCACCTGGAGTCTCCTGACTAGTCTCCTGACTTTCCTTCTGGTTCCACAGTCCATTCCCACACAGAAGCCAAAATGATCAAATTTTTAAAAAGTCTATCAGTTCGTGTCATTCCCTGTTCTCACCTTCCAGAGACTTCTTGTTATACTGAGAGCAAGATCCCAAATCTTCATCATGGTCTATAAGAACCTATTTCCTCTGGTCATGGCCCCCACCTGACCTGACTTTCCATTGCTCTCCTCCTCCTTTACCATGTTCCAACCATGCAGACGTTCTTGTTGCTGCTTTAACCCATCAAGCACACTCCTGACCCAGGGCCTTTGCACTGCTGTTGCTTTGGTTGAAAAGTTCTTCCTTATCTTCACATGACTCTCTCCTTCGCTTCATTCAGGTCCGATTTCAAATGTCACCTCTTCACGGTGGCCTTTCCTTACCATTCTAACATAGCACCTGCCCACTCCCTAACACTTTACTCTGCTTTATTTTCCCCAAAAGCACTTATTACTACCACCACATCATAAATGTGTTTACTTTTGTATTGGTTTCTCTATTAGAATGTAAGATCTATGAGGTCAGGAACACTGATAGTCATACATTCACTGTTGTTTCCCCAGCATCTACCATAGTGTGTGGCAGGCACATTGTAGCTCTTCAATAAATATTTGTTCGATGAATGAATGAATGAATTAATGAAGGAGAGAGCTTGAAATGGGAGAAAAGTGTGACATTGGATGACACCAAGGACTATTGTAATGCGTGTCTACATTTCTAAATTCTCTACCAGAGCAATGGCTGATGTTACAGGATGTTGCTCAGATGAGGAGCAGGTGAGCAGGCTCACAGAGGTGTCTGCAGAGGGGCTGAGATGGAGGCAGCAGTGGCATGATGAAGGCAGGCCACCCCCGGATCTGGGGCACACAAAGCCACCAGCTGTGGAGTAGGAGAGGAGCAAGTGATCCCAGAGACATATCATTTGAGGTGAGCCGCTTGGTATAAATTACATTATATAGGGGCAGTTGGGTCTAGATCCCCAAAATAGGAATGGTAAAACTGATCAAATTCTTTCCATGCTGAGCAAGCTGTGGGCTGAACAAAATCACCCAAGAGGATTTATAGGATACACTGCTGCTATAGGAATTGAGTTGAATGGCTCCTGTTTCTGCAAACAGAAATTACTTTGAAATTCGAAGACAGAGACATCAGGGAAGATCCTACTTCCCTCGGAGTAAAACACCATGTGGGAGTTTTTATGTAGCAAACACTATTATAGCCTTAGCTACCTAGTCGCAGGACTGGGGTGGAACCCACAAAATCCGGCCCTAGAGTCCATGCACTTGACCATGTTCCACGCTGCCTCTCATGAGTGCCAACTAATTCAACCTTGGCGGGCCATCCACTCTGTGCCTCAGTTTACTGTGGAGAGCAATAGTATTACTTCTCAGAGTTGTGTGAGGCTTTAACGAGCTAACGTATGTAACATGCCCAGAAAGGGCCCAGCACTTGGTGAGCATCTCCTGTTATTTATACCTGTAGGATCAGTTCCCAGCAGTGCAAGTACCAGGTCAAACACAGGTGCTAAATAACTTTACCAGAGTCACCTGGCTGGTAGGTGGGGCCAGGACTTCCACCAGCTGTGTTTGACCCCCAAACTCTTATTCTTACATTCTTGGCTAGCTATTGTCAGCTGTTTCCAGTGCTAGCATCCTTCTGGCATTTGACAATCGCTCAGAATTGTCAAATTTTTTCAGGCATTCTTTGTGATATCCGAGTTTTAATGCAGCATGTAACCTGTTAACAATCTAGGATCCTAGTCAAAATGTTTCAGCCCAGAACCTGTCTTGTTATGGCTGAATCCAACAAGGGCAGCCAGTGTGGATGCTGCATTTCAGAGGCTCATCTGAAATTCCATAGCAGGGATTTGAAAGAAGCCGTGTCCTTGAAAATCTCTCACATCGCCATGCTCCACACTCCAAGAGACTTTATCTTCTTGCTGCAGCGCTCACTAGAAACAAGGGTGAGAAATTGAATAGCTTCCCTTGTAAATAGCACATACCGCCAAGCTGGCAAAACAGGCCAGCTCACGGACAGGAAAATACAGTGGGACCCAGATAACAAATACCTCTGGCGATGATGGATGAACAAAACAAAATACACCTGCGTGCAGACGCCATGGTCCAGGGAGCTGATGGTGCACATTGTTTTTGTTTATTTTATAATTAGGAGAGGCTGGGAAATTGAGAGGAGTGGCATTTTTCTGTGGCAACCAGCCCTCCAGGTTGCCCTTCCCATGTCCTCAGGAACTCTGTGTACTTGGAGGGTTCTTTGTTTTTCTTCTCATCCCCCTATTTAATGCTAGCTTCCAGAAAGGGTCAGGCAAGTAGTATTATGCTGTCAATAAATGACTCTTACCTTTAAAATAATGTCACTCATCTCAGATCATAGTTGGATGTCCACAGGCCCCCATTAAGCATAAACCTGGGCATAAAGGTACACAGTAAGGTGTACCTTAAATGCATTCTCCAGAGAGTAGGCTCCTACTGAAAGCAAAGACATTGGCCAATCCTGTTGTCTTAATCCAGCTGATATACAATAATCAATATGTCCCAATGACTTTATCAAGGATACTGTAACTTCACAGCTTTAAGTAAAAAATGACGGATCAATGGGTGGAAAAAGAGGAGGAAATGATTATTTGTACCAAAAGCTCTGAGAATGGCCCCTTTCCTCCCCTCCTCTCACATTCTCCTTCTCCTCTCAGGCCAATTTCAGGGGCCTAGACCCAGAGCAGGAGAGCTGCCCAGTCCAGGTCTAGAGATTCCCTCGGCCTTGCCCTTGGGTGAAACACTCAAGGGTCCAGCACACTCTCTCCAGGGTCTTCCCCAGGCCTCCCTGAGCTCCTGTAAATGTCATTCCAAACCCAAAACTCTCTCTAAAATATTAGGTAGAAATGATATTCTCAAAAATCTGACTTAAACATTCCTTGTGCTCTATAACTTCATGGACCTCATCCAGGTAAAATTCTCCTGGGAGATCCAGGCTCGGGGCCAGAAGAGGAAGTTGGCTGGATAACATGGGGACACAGAGTACCTGGGATGGATCAAGAAAAAGAGGGGCTCTGTTAATGAAAAGGGAGAAAACACACAGGAAGGGAGGCCTCCAAAAACAAGAGGCACCCATCCCACATGTGAAATTTTCAGCCATAACCTGCTTCTTGGAGGAGGAATTCTCAAACCTGGAGAGGAGTATATGCAGACCATGCAGCTGGAGGGGAGAGCAGGAGGAATCTGGTGAGTCCAGCACAGGAAACCCTTAATAACTAAACCACAGACACTATAGCAGGGTTTTCCGTTATCTTGATGAAAGTTTCATCCCAAGAGAAACCAAGATGGTGGCATAGGTAAACACCTAAACTGCTGCCTTGGACAACAATTTCAAAACTACAACTAAAAGACAAAACAGACATCATCCAGAACTACAGGAAGGCTGGCTGAGTGGAAATTCTACAACTAGAAGGAAAGAGAAAAGCACACTGAGACTCAAAGGAACTGCAGAAGGCAGAGGTACAGAGGTGTGCACGTGGAGAGGGCTGGCAACTGAGTACGCGGCTGGCTTTCTCAATTGGGAGGAAGACAAAAGCTCCCGACTGCTCTGAACTCCAGTTCCGGGCGAGACTCTGGGGACCCAGACTCATACAGGGAGAAACTGGACTGTCAGGAAAGAGAAAAGCACACTGAGACTCAGAGGAACTGCGGAAGGCAGAGGTATGGAGTCGCGCGGAGAGGGCTGGCAACTGAGCACGTGGCTGGCTTTCTCAATCAGGAGGGAGACAAAATCTCCCAACTACTCTGAACTCCAGTTCCAGGTGAAACTCTGGGGACCCAGACTCATCTGGGGAGAAACTGGACTGTCTGGCAGCGGGTGAAATTTGAGGGCGGCTTTCTCTCAGAGGTGCTTGCAGTGATTACCACAGGACACTGAGACCCAGGGGCCTCTTAGGGAAGGGCTGACGGGAAGCCATTGCTGTCTGCTCTGCCCTGAGACTCCGCCCCATCCAAGCTGAGCACAGAGGCTTTTGCAAGTCTGGTCTCATAAGGGTGTCTCCAGCACAGAAGTTCTCCCAGCGTAGACACAGCTGATCCTCACAGCCAATTGGCCTGGAGGTCAATTCCTCCCAGTGATACCAACAACAATCAAGGCTTAACTACAACAAGACTGTGCACACAGCCCAAAAGGGGTGCACCAAGAGTGTCCATCTCAGGTAACTGGGGAGGCTGAGCCACTGGGCCCTATAGGACTCCTAGCACACAAAGCCACTCTATGAACTCAGGGAAGCAGCCAAAATGAGGAGACAAAGCAACAGGTCACAAATGACTGAAATGGAGGAAAGCAAATGACTGGATATAGAGTTCAAAACCACGGTTATAAGGTTATAAGGTTTTTCAAGAATTTTCTAGAAAAGGCCGATAAATTTAGCGAGACCCTCGAGGATATGAAAAAGGATCAACTAAAAATTAAGCATACACTGACTGAAATAAAAAATAATATACAGAGATCCAACATCAGACTAGAGGATCCCAATAATCAAGTCAAAGATTTGAAATACAAAGAAGCAAAAAACACCCAACTGGACAAGCAAAAAGAAAAAAGAATCCAAAAATATGAAGATAGTGTAAGGAGCCTCTGGGACAACTTCAAGCATACCAACATCTGAATAACAGGGGTTCCAGAAGAAGAGAGAGAGCAAGATATTGAAAACCTATTTGAAGAAATAATGACAGAAAACTTTCCCCACCTGGTGAAAGAAATAGACATACAAGTCCAGGAAGTGTAGAGAACCCCAAACAAAAGGAATCCAAAGAGGACCACACCAAGACACATCATAATTAAAATGCCAAGAGCAAAAGACAAAGAGAGAATATTAAAAGCAACAAGAGAAAAACAGTTAATTACCTACAAGGGAGCACCCATACAATTGTCAGCTGATTTCTCAACAGAAACTATGCAGGCCAGATGGGAGTGGCAAGAAATTTTCAAAGTGATGAATAGCAAGAACCTACAGCCAAGATTATTCTACCCAGCAAAGCTATCATTCAGAATTGAAGGTCAGATAAAGAGCTTCACAGATAAGAAAAAGCTAAAGGAGTTCATCACCACCAAACCAGTATTATATGAAATGCTGAAAGATATTCTTTAAGAAGAGGAAGAAGAAGAAAAAGGTAAAGATAAAAATTATGAACAACAAATACATATCTATCAACAAGTGAATCTAAAAATCAAGTGAATAAAAAATCTGATGAACAGAATAAACTGGTGAATATAATAGAATCAGGGGCATAGAAAGGGAGTGGACTGACCATTCTCAGGGGGAAAGGAGTGTGGGGGGTGTGGGAAGAGACTGGACAAAAATCGTACACCTATGGATGAGGATAGTGGGAGGGGGGTAAAAGTAGAGGGGGGGTGGGAACTGGGTGGAGGGGAGCTATGGGGGGGAAAAAGAGGAACAATTGTAATAATGTGAACAATAAAGATTTATTTAAAAAAAAAAAAGAAGTTTCACCCCAAATAAGGGGCTATCTCCTTTTTGTATAGGTGAGGGCAAGTTGTGGGATCCAACCCGGGTTCAGCTTAGGACCTGTTGTAGTTTAAACATCCTTATTGAAGCTCACAGTTAATACCTGAGAGTAGACACGAGGAAGAGGTGTGAAGTTGATTCATTCCTCCCACTGCTTAACTGACCAAAACCCATTGCAACTATTTTTTAAAGAGAAAAGGTATGGAAACTTGCCCAGGACAGTGTTTAATTTCCTACTCGGCACAGAAGGAAACACTGATTTATTTACAAAGAACAAGAGATAAATTCCTATTTAGCATGCATTTGAAACGTGATAATGGGAAGTTTATATACATAATTATGTACATAAGGCGTTTTTCTTTATTTTTTTTACCATGTTACCAGACTTTAAAACTGAAATTGAACCTACAAATGACATTTTCAAAACCCACAGAATTCTCCTCCCATTCCTCAGACTTTAGTTCTGGGTATCGTAAGCTCTGGTCTCCTTTCTCAGCTATTGTAGACATCTTTAGTTTGTCGTAGGCCCCAAACCAGGATATATTTTGCACAATGGTGACACGCACTTTTCTGGCTCTTAAGTTTGCTTCTAAATGTCAGTCATTTTTTTCCTGCAGTCTGTTATTAAAAGTTTCAGTGTTTAGGACGTATATGTGTGAGTGTGGTCTAAATTTTCACACATGCACGTGTGTGTGTATGTGTGTGTACAGAATCACGTGTTATGGTTGGAAGGGACCTTAAATGGCATGCAGTGCAGAGGTTTCAAACCCTAGCGATGTAATCAAATCACCTGGAGACCTTTTGAAAGTCCTGATCCTCCAATTGGTGAAATCTTCATAATGTCTATGGGCTTCTTGTTAACATTATGATTCCAATGTCAATTTCTTGGTTTTGATGTTGGACTATAGTTATGTGAGATGTAACCACTGGGGAAAGTGGAATGGAGGGTACAGGGGACTGTCTGTATCTTTGCAACTTCCTGTGAGTCTGTAATTTCAAAACAAAAGGTTTAAAAAGGTTGATGCACTGGACCAGGAGCTCTGGGGGTGGAACTCTAGAATCAATCTCTTAAAAGTCCCCAGGTGATCACAAAGTAAGACCAAGGTAGAGTCACTGATCCTGTCCAACTGGTTATCTGATGTTTACATGTTTTACAATCTCCTCACACATTGCTTCCTATTTTATTTTTTAATTATTTTTATTGATTGATTTTAGAGAGAGAAGAAGGGGGAAGAGAGAGAAACATCAATTTGTTGTTCCACATATTTATGCATTCATTGGTTGATTCTTGATCATTGTATGTGCCCTGACCAGGGTTTAAACTGGAATCCTTGGTATATTGGGACAATGCTCTAACCAACTGAGCTACCCAGCCTGGGTAATTGCTTACTATTATAATAGTAATGAAATACATTTTAATTACTGAACAAAATATTTATTATGAGCTTTCTAATATTCTAGGAAACCTGCAGCAATTTCTTGGGGGAACAATTATAATATGTTCCAAGAAAAATGTTATGCTACATTTGTAAATAATTACTAGATTGTATCTGAATGGACATCAGCTAACCCTAAGGATTTCTTAGCAATTGTTCATAGGGGCAAGAATACAACCTGTTATTATGGCACAAAGACCTAAGTAATTATCTTTGTAAATAAAAAATATAAACACTTCCCACAATTAAAGTTGGCCATAAATAAAAGAATGTCCTATTTGTTGTTTAATGGTTATGCCTGAACTTCAAAACCTCTGCAATGCACAACTGGAGTTTCTCCCCAAATATCCATAATAAAGGCAAAAGATCCTACCTTGATATCAGCCTGGAATAAAAATGAATTTGTAAAAAATTTATCTTTCAATCTAAAATCCTATGGTTCTGATCTTGAACGCTGTGTATCAGGCCTATGTGAAGTTAGTTATTAAAATACACTTAGAAATCCACATACATGCAGACTGAGAAGAAAAATTGTAATAAGAATGGAAAATAGTCAGATGAAGGAAGTTAATCATTAGGTCATTGCTTCCTTTATTGACACAATAGATCACATTTCAAACACTGAAATAAGTCATTCAAATGTTACATGTGTCAGGAAACCCATAGAGGTTTCTTAAGAGACTAGGTTGGTCACATAGCTCCCACTCACCACTGGCTAAAAACATCTGTCCAGGAGGGCTCTGCACGTGCGAAAGTCAGTCCTCCATGTGAGAATGTACAACAGTATAGGAAGGTAGACTACTCCAGAGGAATAAAGTAAAAATTGAAAAAGAAAAGAAATTATTTTTCTACAATAGTAACTGCCACCTATATGTCCACGTAAGCAATGTAAAAAACACACAACTCGGTATCTAATAATTTATCCTTTATCTTAACCTAAGCCTACATTGACTTCAGTCACCAAACAAACCCAAGGTCAATGATTGTCTGTTAAACCACTATGGGAGTAGGCCTGCTATTATTTTTTGTAAAGAATCCTATATAATGATGCATAGTCCATCTATGTAAGGAGCTTAGCAAATCAGTAACATGGTTGCCTCCAGGCAGGAGAACTGTGTCTGGGGGTAAATGCTTTTTAATGTATCCCCTTCATATTTTGAATTTTATACTTGTGCAGCAGTTTTTAAAATATTTTAATTATTCTTTAAAATTAAGTTTTACGTGAAAAAGCTTTTTATTTTGATGTAGTCCCATTTGTTTATTTTCTCTTTAGTTTCCATTGCCTTAGGAGCAGTATCAGGGAAGAAATTGCTTCTGGCATATGTCTGAGATTTCTCTGCCTGTAGATTCCTCTAGTATTTTTATGGTTTGCTGTCTTATGTTTAAGTCCTGTATCCATTTTGAGTTTATTTTTGTGTATGGTGTAAGTTGGTGATCTAGTTTCATTTATTTTGCATGTATCTGTACAATTTTCCCAACACCATTTATTGAAGAGATTGTCTTGACTCCATTGTATGTTCATGCCTCCTTTGTCAAATATTAATTGAGCATAGTGATTTGGGTCAATTTCTGGGTTCTCTATTCTATTCCATTGATCTATATGGAAACCATCAATAAAACAACAAGAAAGCCCACTACATGGGAGAACATATATGCCAACGATATCAACGATAAGGGGTTAATCTCCAACATTTACAGAGAACTCATACAACTTAAAAAGAAGATAACAACCCAATCAAAAAATGGGCAACTGATCTAAATAGACACTTTTCAAAAGAACACAGAAGGAAGGCCAAGAGACATATGAAAACCTGCTCAAAGTCACTAATCATCAGAGAGATGCAAATCAAAACAACAATGCGGTACCATCTCACACCTGTCAGAATGGCTATCATAAACAAATCAACAAATGACAAGTGCTGGCGAGGATGCGGAGAAAAAGGAACCCTCATGCACTGCTGGTGGGAATGCAGACTGGTGCAGCCACTGTGGAGAACAGTATGGAGTTTCCTCAAAAAACTAAAAATGGAACTCCCATTTGACCCAGTGATCCCACTTCTGGGAATATATCCCAAGAAACTAGAAACACGAATCAGAAAGGATATTTGCACCCCTATGTTCATAGCAGCACAATTCACCATAGCTAAGATTTGGAAATAGCCTAAGTGCCCATGAGCAGATGAGTGGATTAAAAAACTGTGGTACATCTACACAATGGAATACTACGCTGCGGTAAAAAAGAAGGAGTTCTTACCATTTGCAACAACATGGATGGAGATGGAGAGCATTATGCTAAGTGAAATAAGCCAGGCAGAGAAAGATAAATATCACATGATCTCACTCATTAGTGGAATATAATTAACAACATAAACTGATGAACAAAAACTGATCCAGAGACAGAGAAACATCAATCAGAACGTCAAACCTCAGGGAAGATAGGGGACAGTGGGGGTAAGGGGGAGAAATCAACCAAAGGACTTATATGCATGCATATAAGCCTAATCAATGGACACATACAACGGGGGGTGGGGGGTAATGGGGGAATAAGGACACACATGTAATACCTTAATCAATAAAGAAATTAAAAAAAATAAAATGAAGTTTTACATAACTTAAAACAATCTGTAGTAGTTAAATAAATTATTTGACAACTAAAAAAAAAAAAAGAATCCTATATAATGGAAGTGTAATATGCAACACAGGAGCTGCCCCCTGGTGGTCACTGCGCTCCCACAGGGGGAGCATTGCTCAGCCAGAAGCCGGGCCCACAGCTGGTGATTGCAGTGGCAGTGGCAGGAGCCTCTCCTGCCTCTGCTGCAGGCAGGTGGTAAGGAGTGAGGGGTCCCAGATGGCGAGAGCCCCAGACTGTGAGAGGCCTCTACTAAATAATATTTTTATTACAAGCTCTCAGAGAGGCAAATTTAGGACAAACATAAGTAGACATGGTAACCAATTCAAAGTTGTATTAAATGGAATAAACCTGGGGCTAGGGAATGCACTATATTCATACCTTCTTAGCCCAATTTTAGATCTGATCTCTTCTTCTAGTTACCATAGGTGGTTAGCTAAGGGACAGCCAAATCCTCTAGGCCAATGATCATAAACTCAACATCTGAGGGACCAAGCACAAAATGAAATAGGCTGAAATGAATGGAAAACACCCAAGTTACAGGTTCTGTAGTGAACAGGTAAAGTGGGGAATACACACTTGGCTTTTTGTTTGTTCTCAAATATTTTTTATTGAGATACTAGAGGCCCAGTGCATGAATTCGTGCACCAGTGGGGTCCCTCGGCCTGGCCTGTGGGATCAGACCAAAACCAGCTCTCTGACATCCCCTGAAGGGTCCCAGATTGTGAGAGGGTGCAGGCCAGGCCAAGGAACTCCACTGGTGCACGATCAGGGCCGGGGAGGAACACAAGAGGTTCGCCAGCTGGGGAGGGACTGCCGGAGGGCTCCAGGGCATGTCCGGCCTGTCTCACTCAGTCCTGATTGGTCAGACCCCAGCAGCAAGCTAACCTACTGGTCAGAGTGTCTGCCCCCTGGTGGTCAGTGCATGTCACAGCGAGTAGTTGAGCGGCCTTAGCATATAATTAGCATATCACACTCTGATTGGTCGAACGGCCAACTGGACAACTGGACACTTAGCATATTAGGCTTTTATTATATAGGATTGATATTATATTAGTTTCAGGTGTACAATACCATTCAATATTTGTGTATATTATTGAATGATGACCACAATAAGTCTAGTAACATTCATTACCACACAGTTACAATATTTTTCCTTGTAATGAGAACTTTTAAGGTCTACTCTTAGCAATTTTCAAATATACACTAGAGTGTTGTTAACTATAGTAACCACAGACCTACTATTTTTGATTCATGTCCTCTACCATACACAGCCATGCTCCTCAGATGCCCCAATTCATCCAAGGATCTTGTAAAAATGTAGATTGTGGTTTAGGAGGTCTGGAATTGAACTGAAATTCAACATTCCTAGCAAACTCCCATGGGCTGCTGCTCTAGGATGGTGCTTGAAGGAGCTGGGCACTGCGGCTCCCAATCTGGGCTAAGTCCTGCCACGCCATTACCAGAGTGACCACGTGAAGCCTGCAGCTGTCCTACAATAGCTCATCCCAACCACCCTCACAGAGAGTGTGTCCTGGTAACAGAGCACCAGTGAAGCTATGTCCCAAGAACTAGGCAATGATATGGTATGATATGGTAGAAGGGAAAATGACAAAGCTAGCCCCAGGTTCTTTTGTCTTTAAATAGCATTAAATATGTTTTGTGTCCTTTTATTACCAAATTAAGAAGTGTATTTTTTTAAAAGTATAAGTAGAGACAAATTTTAAATTACGGATTATTCATCATCTTCTTGAGGTTTTCACTGAAGTATGTGCTTTGGTTTCTTAGGCATTATAGTGCTTTAGGATGAGATAATCCTATTCCTAGCCATAAACAAAAAAGGTAATGTTTTATGACTCAAGAGGATTGATATAAGTAATATAATTATTACCTCTTTAACATGTCCCAAATATGTGTGCTAACAGTTAGGAATGAAACTTGCCAAAGGTCAAACACTGAGCAAATGGGCCTGTAAGGCAGGACTTCTGCCTACTCTGCACACAGGGCACGAAACAGAGGGTCACAGATATCACTTCTCCCTGTGCCGTCTGGACCAGTCTTTTCATCGGCCCTGCGCAATAAACATTACAGCCATTTAACCAAATAAGAAAACGGAAACTCAGAGCGGGCACGGGACCTGTCCAGCAGCTAGATAATTAAATAGGTCATTGCAGTCGTCCCACCATGTACTTTCTGAGGCCAGTCTTCACTTATTCAATTCTCCTTGCAATTCTGTTCTGATGAACTTGACCCTCTCCTGCTCTGCCGGATAGTCACTGCCAGGGCCTTGGCTATCTCAGTATCAAGGAATAAATAGAGCAGGCTGCCACACCACACTGCCACACCAAGATGCAAGGGCTACAGGCTGAAGACAGCGAAAAACTCATGCCCGGCTGCTTGGCGCTACCCCAGTGTTAGCACCGAAAGTCCCACGTTCTGGAAACCCCCCTCCTTCATTAAGGAATTACTTATTAGTAACATTTAGTTAATTACTTAAAATATATAATGGTAATAAAACACAAAACATTCACATATTGCTTATTGCATGCCAGACCCTGAGTGCTTTAAAACCCACAGTAACCACTTAATCCTCTCGGGAGCCCTAGGATGAAGGCACTAGCATTCTCTCTGTTATAGAGATATGGGAGCAGAAGCCCAGAAAGGCTGACATGTTCAAGGTCACAGAGCTAGTAAGTGTTGAGGCTGGGATGGCTTTGTCTTAGGGACATCTTTTATATATATACATATATATATATTAATTGATTTCAGAGAGGGAGAGATAGAGAAACATCAATAATGGGAGAAAATCATTGATCAGCTGCTTCCTGCATCCCCCCATCCCCCAACTGGGGATCGAGCCCATAACCCAGGCATGTGCCCTGAGACCTCCTGGTTTCTAGGTCAATGCTCAACCATTGAGCCATCCTGGCCGGGCAGTCTTAAGGACATCTTGACGGGAACAGTAACCCTTGGCAGGTGTCAGCAACAGGAACTGCACATTGCTTTGGAAATGCAGGCAATGACAAAGATGAGGCCAGGGCAAGGAAATGTATTTAAAATTCTTCAATTTTCACCTTGTCCAGGGCAGAAAGACTGGAGATTTCTTGGAGTCTCTCCCAGCTCCCAGCTCAAGATATTATCTTTCCTTTCCCTCACCAGAGAGCGCAGAGCCTTAATGTGAACTGGAAAAATCTATCCGGTCACTTCAGAACTAATTTTTGTATAAAATCTTTAGTTTATTTTTACAGCATTCAAATCAGAGTTACAGATGGAAAATTCAATAATGTGATAATCCTGGTGATGCCCCAGGTCTGCGATGACATTTATCTAGGCAGATGCACCTCTATGGCCCTAGGAACGATTGCTGTGGCATTTTACAGCCGTATCAGGCCCTGCTGCAGAAATCCTGCCCTTACTTTTGTAAATCCTGTGGGGTAAGACAGAATTTATCAAGTCACTTAAAAATACAGTTCAGTCCTAGCCGGCTTTCTCAGTGGTTAGAACATAGCCTGAGGACTAAAGGGTCTCAGGTTCAATTCAGGTCAAGGGCATGTACCTCGGTTGCAGGCTTGGTCCCCGGGCCTGGTTGGGAGATAACCAATCAATATGTCTCTCTCACATGGATGTTTTTCTCTCTCTGTCTCTCCCCCTCCCTTCCATTCTCTTTAAAAAATCAATGAGAAAATTATCTTTGGGTGAGGATTTAAAAAATATATATGGTTCAATAATAATTCTACTGTGTGTTTGGAGACTCCCGCCCCTCACTGCTAGGACACTTCAGAAAGGCTTCTCTGGAGCAATTTGTTTGGGGCAGGGATGGTGGCAAAGGAGGAAAAGACACCACCATCCCCCCACCCTCCCGTGGGTTGACCCCAGGTCCCCAGGCATCTCCAATGGCCAAAGAGTCCAGGATTCCCACCCCAGATGGTCTTCTCCAGCCTTAACTGAGATGCCCCCAGTTAAAATCTGAGTGCCCAATGCAATGAGAACATTAGCAAACACTGATGCCCGAGCATGACTATTGGGAGAAGTTTTCCACGTTTCCTCACCTATCAAGCGGGCCACTAAACTTGAAGTGTGACTCTCAGTCTCCCCTGTATATCGGTGGCAAGGCCCTTTTACAACCTACAGATGCCCAGGCCTCTGGGATTGTTGGAGCCCCAGGTTTCTTGAATACGCTGGCATGCTGATCTTCATAAGTGGGTCCCAGCCCAGGGTGTACATTACAACCACTTGGGAGATTAGAACAAATCCCAATGCCCTGGCTACACTCCAGGCCAATTAAATCGGAATCTTCAGGGGAGACCCTAACAGTCATTGTTGTTGAAAGCTGCCAGGTGATTCTAACATGCAGCCAGGGTGGCAAGTCACTCAGCCAGGTGATGGCTAGGTGATCATTACAGGGGAAGATTCCTGCTGTGTTTAGAGGCCTGCAGTCCCTTCCACAGCTAACATTCCGCAGTTCCTTAGAATGCAGTCAATTCCCAAACTTGAGCACCTCAGGATCACACTGATAGCTTGTAAAGACACAGACCTCTGGGCCCCTACCCAAGAGGTTCTGAATCATTAGTTCTAGGGTGGGACACAGGAATTTGCATTTCTAACAAGTTCTCAAGAGATGCTGCTGCTGGCTTCAGAGATCACACTTTGGAAACCACTGCTCTGAGGCCTAAGGGGCACCAGACTTCAACATCAGAGAGAACAAGTAATTTTTGTTGGATAAAAATAATCGAGGGAGCAAAGTAATTATACAGGGCTGCCAGGATCCACAACACAGACAGCTTCTGGATAGTTAAGTTGTGATACAGAGATACTGACTGGGCACTGAAATGCAAAGATGATGATGGGGTGACACGTGAGGAGATAGTGAAGACACACATCATCTCTGTCAACTTGGCCTCAAGCCTTACACTCTTTGTCAGTCAAATCACAGGAAGGTAAAATGTTGGAGCATGTTCTGATTTCATCAATAACTTCATGCCAATTCTGTTAATACTCTCTCCTGTATTTGCTTATAGTTTTTCAGCTAGTCATGTTTTATGAATTGTGTTATTTGTGATATTAGTTTTCTAGACACATGTATTTAGCTTTTCCAAACCATGTCTGAACATAAAGTGCATAATTATTGCTTTGAATGACTTGGGATGCTCAAATGATAGAAGCATCAAGAATGGAGAAAAGGCCTATGGTAGGGGATGGGTGAGGATAGTAATATTGGCTATGTCCTGTCTGTGAGAATATATCTTTTTTAATTCTCACCAAAAACTAGTTTGACAACAGAAGTTGTAACGTACAGATGCTAGAGCCAAGGTTCAGAGATCACAAATCATTTGTCTACATTCTCAGAGCTCCAGATACAAGAGCCAAGATTTGAATGTGGGTGTGGCTGAAGCCCAGGCACTGTCCTTCATATCTCTCCTCCCTCAGGCCAACATATCCTATCCCCCCACGCCATCTACTCAGAGGTTCTGCTCGCCTTCCTAGTCCAGTGCTTCTCAAGCTTTAATGTGATAAGAACCCCCAGGGAGCTGGTTGAAAAGGCACACTCTAGGGTGGGGCCTATGAGTCTGCATTTTCAAACCAAGTCCCAGGTATTACAGATGCTGCTGGCCCAGGAACCCCACTTTTCATATCAAGGTCTTAGGAGATGGGAGTTTTATGTAAATGAGAGAGAGAGAAAATAATTCCCAAAGAACTGCTTTGAAGAAGACATTGCCAGTCTATGAAATGGAGGATAAAAGGGAGCAGAGGCTGGGCTTACAGAATACAGAACAACTGGTCACATTGTGTTTTTAAATGACTAACTATCTGCTACCAAAAAGGCAAATGAGCCATAATCTATACTGGTTCAATCTAATAAATTTTCTCTTTGCTACAGTGGTGAAGAACCCAGAAAAGTGGCTAACCTGTTGATAAAAGGGAGAGAAGTACACTCTTATATTTGGTAATAATGTATGTTTTTAAATAGTCATTAACTTTGTACAATGGTGGTTGAAGTGATGATATAATATCATAATTACCCCCATATATATGTATAACTTGACTTGGATTTTCAGGAAAATAATTCAACTATAGGCTTCCTGCCTTCTGCCTCATTTTGCTGTTCTCAGAAGTGTTAAAGTTTGTTTGTAACACTCAAGTTGTCTGTTTGGATCATTTTTTTAACACATGCAAATTTAAATGGGACATGCGAGGGGACTTATGTTTATAACCCAAGGGGGGGCTCCCAATTGGAGAGAAGCCACCATGTCAACCTGTAAATTATGAATGGTATGGTTTAAGGAATGGAATAGTCTTGACTAAATATATTATCAGGAGTGCATTTTATTTGGCTATTTTTCTACACAAGCCACTGGTAATTCTAGGCTTATCAAATCACACCATCGGGTAAAATTATTGTGTGCTTTTTAAGAAGGTTCAAAAGAACACCTGTTCTTAACCAACAAATATCCTAAAAATCTAGTGATAGCCTGAAGATTACATGAGATGCTGACCTATTTAGAAAGCTCCTGAAAGCCCCAGTATTAAAATTACGCCACTGTGAAACTTCAAAGGCTTGGTGCGTTAAGATGAATTTGGAATGTCAATTCAAGATTAAGTTAAATCACTTCATTATTCTAACTCAATATTTTCAGTCAAGATGGAGACTTATTCCTTCAGTTTTTTTCATACTGCTGGATCTCTTATCAACAGTAGATGATCTACCCTACACATCACCTTTTAAACTAAGTATGAGGATTTTTTTCTTGCTGATTTAATTTTTCTTATTCTTGACATACATGTAATCTCTGACTATAAGATTACAAAAATAAACTATATGTAGGCGGATATGTTTCTCTTCTCTTTTCTGTGTACGTTATAATTTCCAATTTTTGTTGACATAGCTGGCAATTAATTCTAGCATTTTGAAATGCATGTAGGAGGCAAATGATAATTAACAACAAATGTGTCTTGTCTTGCATTCTCCTACGTTCGTCTTCAATTCCACTGGCTTAAACAAACTACTCTCTGCTCTAAATTGCATGTAGTATCCAGCTATGTAATTTAAGAGCTGTTTATCTTTCAGTCTAAAGTAGAGGTGGGCCAGGTTTTTCTTGTTTTTTTGTTTGTTTGTTTGTTTGTTTGTTTGTTTTTTGTAAAAGGTCTCTTAGAGCTTTGTTATTCCACACTCAGATCACCTTTCTTCTGGGCTTGACCTCGACAAACATTTCTAGTCTATACACCGTGACCAAGGCCCTGCCAGTGCCTCCTCAGCACTAAGTGCATCACTCACACTCCTAACCTTGCCTGTTTCTTTAGTTTTGCCTGATCCTCTATCCTGGTTATTCTGTTTGCCTTCTGTATTCATTCCCCACTCTTCCCTGCCCTGCTCCAGGCCCCAGGAAGCAGTCCCAGGAAATGCATCTCCCTAGCTCCCTTATCTTCTGGCTTCTGGTTGAAGTCAGCCAATGGGAGGCCCCAGCAGAAGATCAATGGGAAGGAAAAGAATGATTTGGGGGCATGTTTGTGTTCTTGGGTGACACAGCTCCCTCCTGACAGACTATATAAGCCCATACTAGGCCTAGTGATGCTATTTGTCCTCCTCACTCCTTGGCTCTGAGGGTGATAACTCCACCCAATATTAGGGCAACTTATGAAAGGAGTAAAATGCTAAGTTGAATACTCTGTACCATTTGTAAATTGAACTGATTCATGCTAAGTGGGTGTATCAGAACATTTTTAACTTCAAATAACAGAAAACCCAACTGAAATTGGTTTGAACAACATGTAGATTGTTTAGTTTACATAGTTTGAAGCCTGGATGCTCACCGTGAGCCAATCACTACCAAGTAGGCTAGGATTACTTTTAGACTAATCATGCTTATGGTGAAGATCAAGATGAGGTTATCTTCCCCTGAAGCACATGAACTGAATGTGAAAACAGTGGGTATATCTCAAAAAAAAGGAGTTATCTAGAAAGAAAAGAAGAGTGGATAGTGGAAAACCAAGTCCAATACAGTTGTCATGTTCTAAGTTGTTCCTTCTTGAATAAATAACATTTTGGCCTACCATTGAGATCTAGTTTCAATCAGTTGAATCTCATAAACATGGAACAGAGCACAGCTGTTCAATTAACATGTGTTGAATAGAAACCAAATGTACTGAACTATCAGATGCATGGTCTGGAACTGGGGTTGGACTAGCTAACCTCAGAGACCCCTTCCAACTCAAATTCAACATTAACTTACAGGAACTCTATGGAATATAACCAAAGGAAGAATTCTCTCCCAGGCAGCATGCCAAGGATGTTTCTTATTATCCATGGGAAAGGTAATGCTGAAGACTAATACTAGTACATGACTACAATAATCATATTTTCTACCAGTCCACTGGGACTGGAGACACAAAACAGATGAAATGGAATAAAGTGGTCATGACCATAAGGGCAGCAAGGCCCATTTGTTGAGCACTTCATTTGCACCAAGCTCTTTGCTAGACATTCAAATACATTTTATTATTTAATTTAAACACTGCAACAATCCTATGATCTAGGTATTATCTCACCAATTTACAGACCAGAAAATTGAAGCTTGGAGGTAAAGCAAAATTGCCCAAGATTAAATGTAAACCCAAGCATTTCACACTGAAGCCCTCACACTAAGAGTTGTGGACATAAATCAAGACCACCTCAGGGACTCTTCTTATTTCAAGAAAACAATTCCTTCAAAGCCATGCCAACTATTAGCTGTCAAAAGAAGAGCTACTCGTAGGTCTCTGCTAATGTCCTGCTGGATCCTTTAACTATCAGAAGGACAGGTTGTTCCATTTGTAAAACAAGGAAAACAACTTCTGAGCCAAGGATACTGTCAGATAAGTGTTCTGCGCTTATAGAAAGATAAAAACAAAATGGTATTTCAGGTGTGGAAGATGCTTTAGAGATCCTGAGGTCAAAGGAAAATGACACCCAGAGAAATGAAGTCCCTTGTCCCCGGTCACATTCCTGGTGAACAGAGGAGCTTGGATCAGGATTCAGACCTCCCATTGTTGGACCAGTGTTCACTCTGCACATTGTCATCAGTCACAAACACACACTAGCAGTGAGTACAGTGAGGTCATCGGACAATTAATATTATTTCATGAAGACTGCTTTCTTTGAGTTCCTAATAAATTACTGTTAATTTATTTTCGTTGCTTGATAGGCAGTTCGGTTGTTCACAGGTAAACTAATGTTAAGCTACAGGATCAAGAAACATACTAGTAAAACCTGAGAATTTTCTGCTTTTATTAGGTTGGTATTTTATTTTCCTCACAGTAAGTATTAATTAGTCAGCCCAAACCGGTTTGGCTCAGTGGATAGAGCATCAGCCTGCGGACTGAAAGGTCCCAGGTTCGATTCCGGTCAAGGGCATGTAACTTGGTTGCGGGCACATCCCCGGTGGGAGATGTGCAAGAGGCAGCTGATCGATGTTTCTCTCTCATCGATGTTTCTGACTATCTATCCCTCTTCCTTCCTCTCTGTAAAAAAATCAATAAAATATATTTAAAAAAAAGAATTAATTAGTCATTAAGCAAGGGGAAAATGTAAGACTACATTAGCCCCCACATTTTTCCTTATCTTTAAATAATTAATCAAAGAAGACAGTGATATGGTACTTTACATATCTTGTAAAACATAAACAAGGAAGGCAGGAGCACCTAAGAAGAGTAGCAATCACAACAGAGTCTTAAGGTAGAGCTTGTTGACTGAGACTCTTGATGTTTGAGAAGACAAAGATGAGTCAGTCTCTGTCTCTGTTTCCCCTCCTCCCATCCTGATTCCACCCCCAAGCCCTACCCTCACCGCCCCCTCTTCCCTCCCCTTAGAACCAACCCCAGACCTGTCTTGCATACTTCAGGTAAAGTCCATCCCCTGATGTTCCAGCCAACAGATGCTATCCCAGCAACATCCCTAAAACTCTACGTCCACTGTGCCAAGCCAACATGTTAACGCAGCCTGCATTACAGAACTCAACATATATTGTAATTAGCTCATTGTTTGGTCCCCCTAGGAGACTGTAAGCTTCCTGAGGGCAGGGACCATGTCTTATTCCTCTTAATTTCCTTGTGGTGCAGCATAGTGCTTAGTACATAGAACACTAAATTACTGGCTATCCGAATACTCCCAAACCTCCATGGCTCCCCGTATCTATTCCATAAAAATATCTTTTATTTTTCACCTGCTATGCCCTCCACAATAGGGCATAGCAGGTAAAATACCTTCTCCTGGCTTTTCCTTCTAAACAAATTCATCTTCCTAGAATCAATTTCAGGCTTCCCCAATTGATCCCTCCTCTGAATTTCTATGCTGCACAATCATGTTCTACCTTGTACTATTAACATTTTATAAGTGTCCTTCCAGCTATTGAACAGAAAATAACTTAAAAAAAAATTAGTAGCTTATTTCACAGAGCCCAATACTGTATATGTATGTATAGTCACACACACACAGTGATGCTTGATATTTCTTGTACAAAATGTAAAACATGAGGCCAATAGATTGTAACACCCACAACCATTTTTAGCCCTATGAATCTAGAATTTGATTTTTAAAAAGTGATTTCTAGATTCCCTAGGTATAACACTGTAGAGAAGCTTATATTTCAGCAGTGGAAATAAATACAATCAGTGTGAAAATGTCACTTTCCCTATTTTAAACTCAAATTCATCAGCCTCTCTGTTTGCTTGACACAACCCAGCACTTTTCCTTATCAAACCAGATGTGTAAGAATCTGGAAGCCGTAGAAATGCAATGTATTTTTCAAATAGCTCAGAAAGATGAAAGAAAACACCTTTTGCTGGTAAGGAAAAAAATATCCACTTCTGGTACTCACAGTCCAAAGTTCAACTCATGAGATGCCATGAAAATCACCACATGGTTCTTCGGAAATTAAACTGGCTCAGAATACTTTTCCATCCTTACCTGTTATACTTGGCCTCCTCTGACAACCCTGCCCTTTCTCGGCCTGCACAGTTTCTTCCCAAACAGATATGATCATGTCATGCCCCAGGATCTTAAATGTGGCCCTGGCTTACCCTTCTGGCATATTCTCTGCCCCATGCACCAATTTCATCAGCCAATCTGTAATTCTGGGCAAACAACACTCCACATTGATGCCTTTATGTCAGACAAACATTTTCTACAAGAACAGAGAGTAAATATGTTAGGTTTTGCAGGCCAGACAGACTCTGTCAACTCTACTCGACTCTGCTGTTGTAGTGTGAAAGTACCTGTAGCCAATGCATTAAAAAAAATGGGTGTGGGTGTCTTCCAATAAAACTTTATTTATGGAAGCAGAAATGTGAATTTCATAAAATTTTCACATGTTCTGAAATATACTTCTTCTTTTGATTTTTTTAATCATTTAAAAGTGTAAAAATTACTTTTAACTCCAAACATTTGGTGGCCAGATGTGGCCCATGGCTCACAGTTTACCAACTTCTGTTCTATGACATTGTACCTGCTCTGCCTGCCAAGACTTTCTTTTCTTCTCATCTGCAAATCCCTTTTCATTCTCCAATGAAAATACCATGCACCCCCGAGAAAGCATCATTGCTCTCAGAGATGATTCTATGCCTCTTCCTTCCTATTCCCCAGAACCTTTGGTTGGACCCCTGACAAGGAACATGATGCAGTCGGCTGTGGCTGTTATTTTATGAGCTCACTAGATTGTGTTTCTCTGTGATCCTATGTCTAATTCAACTCTGCATGGACTTCAATACCTGCTTCCCTCTGCTACACAATGCCTAGCATACAGGCGACACTCAGTAGACATGTTTGTGATTATAAAAACCTGTTCCTTGCCTCTTTCCAAAACCCACCTAGAGTATTGATAATGAAATCAAACTAGAGCACTAGGTCCAGAAAAGTAGGGGTTAGGGTACTACGGACTGATGCCATCTCTAAGACTGAGCCATGGCCTCCATGCTCATGGGCAAAGATAACAGTTACATGGTCGTATCAGAAAAGAGGAAGCAGAGCACAGCTTCAACAAAAGCAAAGTTTTTGTTTCTTTTTTCCTCTCGCATAAGTTTTAAAGGCAGTTGCTCATGTGGAAATTTGTGTAGGTCACTCGGTAACAGGCTGGGCATTGTCCTACATTGATAATTAATACTGCAAAAAAAAAGATGGTGATTTTTATATGTCTGTATCGAGAACAATTTGGGAAATGTAAGGGCAATCCCATGAGGAGAAGAGGTCCCAGGATGCTGCTTTCTGGAGCTCTAACTTGAAACAACCACAGAATTCAGAATATACCCAAGGCAGAGTGGGGAGCCAGGTCTCCCAGCCCCTCTTCCTTAATGCTTCAGCCCCTTTTCCCTCATGCTTCTTCTTCAAGGTCAGAGGCTCATATCTGATAGGCTGGATGTCCCAGACCATACCTCTGGCAAGGGCTGGCATGTAAATGAGGGAAAGGTAGAACTGACATTCTCTCCTGAAAGATCAAGGGGCTGACACACACCCTCCCCCAGCTGGATGCTCAGGGAAACCTACCCACCAAGTGGCTGGCGAGCTGCAGTGGGAGCCTGGTTGCTCCTCAAGCACTGCTTCAAGGACTTAATTAAGACCCCGGAGATCGCCTCCAAAGAGCCTAGTGGAAATGAGTTTAGCTTAGAAAATGTTTGGAGTGGGCAATGCCCCATTCTGGCAGGAGGAAACCTGCCATAGTGTTTTCTTACATGACAGAGTAGCAGATCCCCAGTGGAACAGGCAGGGTGAGTCAGCTGTGGAGTGTAGCCCGGCTAAAGGAACAAGGGACTTGGTGTACAGAGTTATTTATTATTAACTAACTGAAAAGGACCATCAATGTCAAGAGCCCAGCTGTCTTTTTCTGGCAGAAGTTAGCTAATGGGCAGAGTGCCTCTTGAGGTCACTCCCAATTTACTCTCTCAACACTATTTGGTTGGCATTAATAAAGACCTTACTTCTTGCTTTTTCTATAAAAATGTGCATTCCCTTTATCTAAAGTCATATCAGTCCATTATCCTGCTAGTTATAGAGAAGGGGGATAAATCCTGACCAGCCAAGGAGAGGTTAGGGAGGGAGGAACAGTGGAGGGGACTATTTCGGAGCACAAAATTTGGAGTCATAAAGATCTGGGGTCAAACCCCCCATGGGACCATTTATTAATGAGATGATCTTGGCTTACTCTATCTGCTCTGTGCCTCAGATTCCTCATCTGAAGAGTAGAGATACTGATAGTGACCTGGTAAACTTGCTTTAAGATTAAAATAACCACCGCACGCACGTGTAAAGCAATGAGCACTGAGAAAGCGTCAGCTGCTCCTCTAATTATGTGCATCCCCACAGTATCTGTCACAACAGCTTGCACACAGTAGGCACAAACTAAATATTTACTGATCGATTAGCTAATTTCTTGCAATTAAGCCGATGGCCATCCAGTTGCTAATCATGATGCAAACTCAGAGAAGCTGACTGGCCTCACAGATGCCATGCTTTTCATGATTTGTTGACAAATAGTAAAAGCTTGTCATTTATAAATGGGGAGTGAGTAAACATGAGAAAGAGAATGGAATGTGATGAAAGGCGACTTAACAAGCATTACTCAGCATTGACAACTGCAGCCAGAGGCCGCTCAGCAAAGCGAATGAGTACCTGGCCCAAGGCCTGGGCCACTCACAAACTGGTAGGTGCTATTATTATCATCATTCTACCCCGTGAGCCTGAGATCTAGGCTTCTGCTGTAGTAAACCTGACCTGATAGAGAGGCAGGCTTTATAGGAATATTAATAACCTGGGATTTATGTACATCCATATATCTCGGGATGTATGGACCTGAAGATGGGTCAATGTGTCCTGTACCCTTAAAATATTTGCTCATGAAGCATGAGACACTAAAAAGCGCTGCCCCATTTGCTTGTGCAGGTTGTACACCGCACAAGCCTCAGGGCACAAGTCACACGGACCAGGGTGACCACAGGGTTATAGACTGTGCAAATCAATGTCATAGCAGCCCTGCTAACCCGTGCTCAGCACTATATCTGCGACCTTCCCGTTCCTCCTCCAAGACATTGACCCCAGAATAGAACAAAATGGGTATACATTTTGAGGTGATATTCAGCAAATTAATTTGTTTGTAGTGTTGATGGAGTTACCCTTTTTGAGAGATTGGATAGATTATACTTTGGGACTTATCTAGAGGGTCCTGAACCTAATGTTCACATTGAGTCAAATTGTTTGAACAGAACAGTGACCTGACCATCAAAATAGGCCTCCCTGAGTACTGGGGCCAAATAGGGACACACCAAGCTTTATAAGCTGATATGACTAACCAATCAAAGTCCTTCTGGCCCTGGCTGAGGAGTGTGCGTGGATCTAGAGAATAGAAGGCTGGTGAGTGGGGATTATAAAGCTGGGAGAAATAGGTTGCTGGTTATGTGGGTAGCTGAAACCTGCTGGGCCTAAAACACAGCAAACAAAAAGCTGCTGCCAGCTCCCACCATGAGTCTCTGTTCTGGAGATCCCACTGTGAGATGATGAGAAATTTCTGAGTCTTAAGCACCATCCCGGGAGAGGCGGTTCTGGAAAGCCTGGCTAAGGACCACAGCCACATCAGCCCAGTGGCAGACAACCTCACGGATCCTAGGACCAAAACACAACATTACGAGCTCCAGATAAAAGCATTGTGAGGGCTTCATTCTTCCCCTCGGGCACGCACTGTCGCTCAGGTAATTTCGTGTAATCCAGGCACAGTATGTGTCAGTGTCTCGTGACAAATATGCATTTGATGGCTTTATGATGACTCTAAGAAGCATTCTCACTCAAGCTAAATGATGTTTGAGGGATTTGAATAACTGTCTCATGAAGCCTTCCTCATTATTAAATAAAAATACGAAACTCTCCCCTCCACCCCCCTTACACCAGCCCGTGGCCAAATGGCCCCGCACTCCCAGTAGAAAATGAAAATTTTAGGGAAAGCATCATCAAAGCGTGTGTTGTTGATGGAGTCCCTATTAATTGTCATTAAGCTTCAGGAATCACTGTGTCCTTGGGACTTGCCCAGGTGACTGGGAAGGGCCGCTCAACTTTTTCTTGCAGCTCAGCAGGCAGCGGCATTTCGCAGCTGAAGGACAAAAGCTTTGAAAACTCCAAAAAGATGTCTCAAAAGTTATACATGGAGTTCAAATGTGTTGGCTATCTAAGCATTTTTTTAAAAATTATGCAGCCCCAAAAGCAAAGTTCACAGTCTCTTTGTCAGCTTAGCACAGATGTACCGTCCCTTATCCAAAAATGCTGGCACTCAATGTGTTTTCCATTTCAGAGTTTTCTGATTCTAAAAGGATTTAGAGTATGCCTGTCATGGAACATTCCCCAGAAAGGTCTGGGGACCACCTGTCATCTAGCATATTAGCACGTGTGTGCAAACTGGAGGGACGGTCACACCAAGGGAGAAAGGAAGACTAGTCACAGCTTCGACTGGTTCAGGGTAGGCGCTGCTCCCACCTTCAGGAGGAAAATGTTGGCTCTTCAGAGTTTCAGTCTTGGTTTCAGTCTTGCAGGTGAGGGACTGACTCCCTGCCAAGGGTTCAAAGACGCTATGGCAAAGCGGTAGAGAAGTGGTTCTCAAAGTGTGGCCCCCAGCCCGGCAACAGGGCCACCTGGTGCTGTTTAGAAATGTGGATCCTCAGACCCCACCCCAGACCTCCTGAGTCAGGAACTCCGGAGGTGGGGCCTGGCCGTCTGTGTTTAGCAAGCCCTCCAAAGGATTCTGAAATCCTGCAGGTGACACCGCTTCCTACATAGGTTCGAGCATAACCTCTGGCCTAGAAGTGAAGAGACCCGAGTCCTGGTTCACTAAGCTGTGATACCTCATCTTGTAGTCATTTAGCTTTCAATCTGCAAAATGCATATTGAGTCTGCTTACCCTTTGGTTAAGCAGGATCGTATGCAGATGTAAAGAGATCAGGCATGTAAAAAGGTTTTATCAATGATAGGGTAATATGTACACATCAGTTATTTTAAATAAGAATAAAATAAGATCATGAGATGGATACAAGAAAAATACACTGTGGATGTTATCTTCCTCAGGTTTCCTGTCTCTGGGAGACCCAGAGTCCTGCTCTCAGCCAGCTCACATTAAAACGTGACAGTATTGCCCTCACCAGTTTGGCTCAGCGGATAGAGCATCGGCCTGCAGACCAAAAAGATCCCAGGTTAGATTCTGGTCAAGGGCATGTATGTACCTTGGTTGCAGGGTTCCTCCCCAGCCGGGGTCCTGGTCGGGGCTCATGCAGGAGGCAACTAATCGATGTGTTTCTCTCACATCGATGTTTCTGTCGGTCTTTCCCTCTCTCTTCCACTCTCTCTCTAAAAGATGGAAAAATACCTCAGGTGAGGATTAACAAAAACAAAACAACAACAAAATGTGACAGTATCTGAAAAGACTGAAATAGTCAATGAAGTGTAATAAATGAATGCATTTTCAGATGCCCTCCCCCACGTCATCCCAGAAAAGTTTTAAGACACTGTTGAAAGATGACATGTTCTGCGTTTGGATTTCTGGGCCATGAACAACATAGAGAACAATCCATACAGTGGCTGGTGCGATGGGAGGGTCCTTGGACGAAGAATCAGAAAGCCTGAACTGGAATCTCAGCTCTGCCACTAATGAACAGGGCCATCCCTGGGCATCAGTGTCCAGCCCTGAGCACTGCTCTTCTGGTTCAGTTACTGATCCAGTTCCTGGAGTCAGATTCTAGCAATGGAGGGCGGGGGGACAGCACATGAATTCAGTGGGAATGGACATGAGATGAGCTGCCTCCTCTTCTATAAGCCCAGGTGGGGAGCAGGAATACCAGCTAAATTGGGTTTCAGGGTAGAGACCTCATAAAGTAATACTACCATTTGTCCTGTGCTGGAAACCAAGATCAACAGTAATTAATATAAATGTGAGAAGTCCGGCAGAATGCTGACTTGGACTCCTTTGATATTCACAGGGTGAATATTTACAGTTTATTACCTACTGCTGACTCAATGGCCTAAAGCAAACTCCCCCAACCCTGATAATCTTACTGTTTACTAAACATTACCATTAATATGTCTGTTTGCATTCCTAAAAGGCAATTGTGTATTCTAGTAAATAAAAGCAGCTGGGAAAGGAGACTCAGTGAAGGAACTTGACTGCTATAGTTGAGTTTCCCCTGGCCTCCCCCCATAATTTCAAAATTAATCTTGTCTTGTGTGTGTCAATTTGTGCGTCAGCTCTTTCTCCAAGCCTTTGAACCCCAAAGCCGCTGGCTGTGGCTTTTCACAGTCCTGGTTCTCCCTAAAGGCAAAGTTTTATTTGCAGTGAGTTTCCTGTAATGGCTATTATTGTATTAAATGAAAAGTTTCACCTAAATGAAAAGTTTCACCTAAATGAAAAGTTTCACCTATTGTATTAAACGAAAAGTCCATCAGGCATTCTCCTTTCTGCTGTGGCCGAAGTCCAGTGATTGAACTTCAGCCAAGGTCCCTGCATCCTGTCCCCATAGCTCCCCTCGAATCAGAGGCAGCCGCGTACAGCTGTCCTCTCCAAGCCCATGTGGGCAGGTTTTGTCTTACCTGGCAAAGCCATCTCTTCAAGGGCTTCTTGGCTGAATCACTTGTCCCCAAGACAGACAGCCCTCCAGAGGCTCTGGCATATATTCACCAGGCCTGTGCTTCCCATGCGGCCATAGATCTAAAACTCTTAGAAGCACCATCACACCCAGAGCACAGGGTTTTGCCTGGGAATTAAAAACTGGCCCCTAAGCAGCATGACACACCTTGTCAAGCTTCCAACACAATTCCCAAGTTCTGTATGCTCATGGGGGAGGCAGTGAGGTGGTTAAGGACAGGATTGGGGTATCAGATTGCCTTCCAATACTTATTTATATCTTGGCTAATTCAGTTAACTTCTCTATGCTATGATTTACACCTCTCTAAACTGGGCAAAGGGGATCTTGGGGTATTAAGTGATATTCTTTGTTAAAGAGCTGGACCACTACCTAGAACAGCACCTCCCATATAGCAAGAGCTCCCAATAGAAATTTCCCATCCATCTTGTAGCTACTCTCCAGTATAAATCATGGAAACTGCCTTCAGCCAAGCCCTGGAGCCCTCAGGAAGCACTGGTGGGACAGACAACCCCCCTCAAGCAGAGCACAACTCCCAGAAGATGAAAACAGATCCATCTGTACTCAAGCAAATATACGGGCATGTGCACAAATGGCACAGACCCAGCAAAAGAGACCCCAGGCCAGTTTAGAAAATCACATTGCCAATCTAGGGTGGTTCTATCTGTAAAGTTCCCAGAGCATGATCTGGTTTAAATACTGCTACGGACACCTTGTGTTTGTATAAGACTCCTGTATTTTTTATTTTTTTATTTTAGTGATTTTTAATAGACTTTTTTTTTTATTGTTTAAGGTATTACAAATAGTAGTACATGTCTCCTTTTTCCCCCCCATTGACCTCCCCCTGGCCTCCCCTACCCCCCAGCACTTGCCCTCACCTCCCCGTCCCCCATCCCCCCAGTGTTTTGCGTCTGTTGGTTGTGCTTATATACAAGCATACAAGTCCTTCGGTTGATCTCTTACCCCCGCAACCCTCCCCTACCTTCCCACTGTAGTTTGACAGTCTGTTCCATGCTTGTTTGCCTCTGTCTATTTTTGTTCAACAGTTTATAATGTTCTTTATTATCCATAAATGAGTGAGATCATGTGGTATTTATTTTACACTGACTGGCTTATTTCACTTAGCATAATGCTCTCCAGTTCCATCCATGCTGTTGTAAATGGTAAGAATTCCTTCTTTTTTACAGCAGCGTAAGACTCCTGTATTTTTTAAGTAAAATGAGACCACATAGGAACATAATGTTAAAATAAATTCTAATTGTAGGCAACTAGGATAACCTATTGGTGGAAATTAAAAAGGAAAGCATATTTTTTCAATACAATTGCTTCCTGGTAACATGTTAGGAAAAACTGTCCTGAGAAAAGTCTTTCTCCTTGAGAGGTGTAGCATGAAGTTACCTCCTGTGGCCGCTAGAGGAAGGATTTGGGTTCAAACAGTACAAAGAAGCCATCCTATGCAATATTTGGTGCTAAATTCTGTGTAGGACAAAGAACAGAACCCATCTAAATCCTCCCCTCAAGGAGCAATTAGTCTAGTAAGAAAGAAAGAAATCTAGATAAAAAGCTGTTACACAAAGTGATGACAGTGGAGGTAAAACACCAGAGGAATTCAAGGGAAGGAAGAGATTCATGTAGCCTGGGTGGTGGTGGGTCCCTGTAAGGAGAGGGGGTATTGAAGCAACCAGGGAAGACTTAGTGGAAGAGGAGGCATGTGAAGTGTGCCTTGAAGGAGGAGTGGAATGAGAGAAGAGGAGTGAATAAGGTTAGAAGCAGAGTTCTAGTTCTCTGGGTGTGCTTAGTTCCTAACATGGTATCGGGGTCACACCAGGTGTTTAAAAATGCTTACTTAATATGCATATGAAATTAATGAGTGGATGGTGTTCTACAAGCTATGCTGTGCCATACAGTAGCCACTGATAATGTATTTACATTTAAATTAATTAAAATAAAAGAAAATGTAAAAAATCCAGCTCCTCAGTTGCATGAGCCACATCTCAAGTGCTCAGGAGATACACGTGGCTCCTGGGTATCGGACTGGACAGAGCAGACGCGGAGTTCTTCCATCATGCAGAAAGCTCTGCTGGAAGCACTGCTCTCAAAGGTAAGAATGACCTCAAATGCTAATTGTTTAGTGCAATTGTTAAACTCCCTAAGTGCTAATTATTAAACCACCTGTCTAGTTTATATATGGACATATATTATGTATGTAATACATGTATTTTTTTGCCTATGCTTATCATTTTCCTGTCGATCCTTGCCTTCCCCACTCTGGGCTGTGTTGTGGACCACTCACTCCTGATGCTGTTTCCAGGCTCAGGGGACACCGAAGTATCAACAGAAGACTGGGTTCAGGGAAAAGGAAGGCTCTGTCTCCACACCTGCCCCCTGGGGGCTTCAGGAGGCATCCCCAGCAGTGGCTGTATCTCCTCCATATTCCCAGCAGGTTCCTATGAAGTTCCAGGACCCACTGGTGGCCTTGACTGCTGGGTGCCGGGAAAACCACCTCTTCCCCATGGCATGGCCTTCAGCTTTGAGGTTGGGGGGTGGGGTGGGGGTGGCTTCCTGCTGTGTTAATCTCTGGTTTGCCTCACTATTGCCTGTTTAGCTTCTGAGCCCTCCTAACACCTTAAACAAGTTCCCAGTCTAATTCTTTCCATTGAACTTTCTGGCGTGAGATGTTTTCCTGACTGGATGCTTGCTGACCAATACACTGCACCTACCCAGGTAACACATTTGAAGACAAGCAGTTATTGGTAAAAACTAGCAACTACAGACCACCTTTTCAGACAAGAAGTAAACCTTAAAGGTTTTCATAGTTCCACATCCCAGGTACACCGTAATTAGCATTTGTTTGCATTAGAGGGGACATTCCGATAATCCTAAAGCCCATTTAACTTTTGTTAGAAAGAGGCCTCATAACTCATCCAAGGAGAGACAGATACAAAGAGAAACTGAAAGCTAAGTCTGTGGTATGATGCTGATCAAATAAAGCCCTGCACAGAAATAATATGTTCTGTGTGCTCCATCTATATGAAATTCTTAAACAAGAAAGACATACCTAAGGTGCAGTTAGTCAAATATGCTTGCCTTTGCGGCATGGGCCAGTCACTTGGGAAGTGATGCAGGAGAACTTTCTGGAGAAACAGATATACAGCATCCTCCATTGTGAAAGGGGGGGGGGGCGACGGGACACACATATGCATACATTTGTCAAAATTACAGAGTTAAGATTTTGCATAACAATGTATATCATTTACTGACATATGAGGCACTGAAAAATATATAGAGTTAAGCATGAGGATCAGGTGGCATGATGAATGAAACAAGAAGGGCCGAATGCTGGTCACTGTCGAAGCCGGGCGATGGCTGCAAGGGGTTTGTCATGCATATTCCACTTACTTTGCAGGCGTTTGATGTTTTCCATAATAAAACTTTTTTTTTAATCACAAAAAGAACAGCTAGGTTTCTCTGACTTCAAGGCTCAAGCCCTTTTCACCAACCACTTTGCTTCGGAAAATGTTTTAAGTGTATCCAAGCACAGGAGGACAATTCCAGGGCCAGGGAAATACAGAGGGCGGCACAGGCCCACCTGGAGGGGCACGGGGCAGCCAGGCAGAGCATCAGCAGCATCCACAGCAGGCAGGGGGCTGCACTGCACAGTGGAGGCACCTCGGCCCTGCCCTAATGTGCATCTTTGCATTATCGCTGAAAATAACGTGCAGACCGGAAAGAGCAGAGCACCCCTGGAATGAGGAAGGAGACATGCAAAGCATACGAAAACAGGCAAACGAATCAAAATTCTACAAGCAGAAAATTATTTGAGCAAGTTTGGATTTTGGAAAGTAGAGGTGGGGGGGTGGGGGCAAAGGAGCCAGAAAACCAGAAGAGTAAGGTCAGGAAAATACTGTCCTAAATATTTAAGAAAATAAAGAAGGTTGAAGGGCTCCCTGTGATCACCGGACACTATGATTCTGCGGGAGGAAGGCACACAGTGCTCTCTATGAAGTGAAGTGTGTGGCAGCCTCACCCCTGTCTCTCTGGCTCCTTCTTTGCACTAGGATCGTAGCACATTTTTTGCAGCTGCCTGTGCTGGACCTGCTGCCTCAAGCAACCACAGTTTTTTGTTTGTTAGTTTGTGTTGCTGCTACCTCTCACTGGAATGCCCTTCTCCTATATATTCTTTCAGACTCAGCTCAGGAATTATCATCTCCTTGATCAGTGCTGGTTGCCAGAGGGAAGGGGAGTTGGGTGTTGGATGAAAAAGGTGACAGGATTAAGAAGTACAGACTGGGCCCTGCCATGTGGCTCACTGGTTGAGCATTGGCCCATGAACCAGGAGGTCATGGCTCAATTATTGGTCAGGGAATCAATCCCCAGTAAGGGGCATGCTAGGGGCAGTTGATCAATGCTTCTTCCTTATTGATGTTTCTATCTCTCTATCCCTTTCCCTTCATCTCTCTAAAATTAATGTGTGTGGAGGAGAAACCAAGATGGAGGCATAGGTAAACATCTAAACTGCTGCCTTGCACAACAATTTCAAAACTACAACTAAAAGACAAAACAGACATCATCCAGAACCACAGGAAGGCTGGCTGAGTGGAAATTCTACAACTAGAAGGAAAGAGAAAGCACACCGAGACTCAGAGGAGCTGCAGGAGGCAGAGGTACTGAGGCACGCGTGCAGAGAGGACTGGCAACTGAGTGCGCGGCTGGCGTTCTCAAGCAGGAGGGAGACAAAAGCTCCCGAGTGCACTGAACTCCAGTTCTGGGCGAGACTCTGGGGACCCAGACTCATACAAGGTGAAACTGGACTGTAAGGAAAGAGAAAAGCACATTGAGACTCAGAGGAACTGCGGAAGGCAGAGGTACTGAAGTGCATGCGCGGAGAGGGCGGACAACTGAGTATGCAGCTGGCTTTCTCAAACGGGAGGGAGACAAAAGCTCCCGACTGCACTGAACTCCAGTTCCGGGCGAGAATCTGGGAACCCAGACTCATTTGGGGAGAAACTGGACTGTCTGGCAGTGGGTGGAACTTGAGGGCGGCTTTCTCTCAGAGATGCTTGCAGAGATTACCATGGGACACTGAGACATAGGGGCCTATTAGGGAGGGCTGACGGGAAATCAATGCTGTCTGCTCTGCCCTGAGACTCCGCCCCATCCAAGCTGAGCACAGAGGCTTTTGCAAGTCTGGTCTCATAAGGGTGTCTCCAGCACAGAAGTTCTCCCAGCGTAGACACAGCTGATCCTCACGGCCAATTGGCCTGGAGGTCAATTCCTCCCAGTGATACCAACAGCAATCAAGGCTTAACTACAACAAGACTGTGCACACAGCCCACAAAGAGGTGCACCAAGAGTGTCCACCTCAGGTAACTGGGGAGGCTGAGCCAATGGGCCCTATAGGACACCTAGCACACAAAGCCACTCTATCAACTCAGGGAAGCAGCCACAATGAGGAGACAAAGAAACAGGTCACAAATGAAAGAAATGGAGGAAAGCAAACGACTGGATATAGAGTTCAAAACCACGGTTATAAGGTTACTCAAGAATTTTCTAGAAAAGGCCGATAAATTTAGCAAGACCCTCGAGGATATGAAAAAGGATCAACTAAAAATTAAGCATACATTGACTGAAATAAAAAATAATATACAGAGATCCATCAGCAGACTAGAGGATCGCAAGAATCAAGTCAAAGATTTGAAATACAAAGAAGCAAAAAACACCCAACCGGAAAAGTAAAAAGAAAAAAGAATCCAAAAATATGAAGATAGTGTAAGGAGCCTCTGGGACAACTTCAAGCGTACCAACATTTAATTATGGGGGTGCCAGAAGAAGAGAGAGAGCAAGATACTGAAAACCTATTTGAAGAAATAATGACAGAAAACTTCCCCCACCTGGTGAAAGAAATAGACTTACAAGTCCAGGAAGCACAGAGAACCCCAAACAAAAGGAATCCAAAGAGGACCACACCAAGACACATCATAATTAAAATGCCAAGAGCAAAAGACAAAGAGAGAATATTAAAAGCAGCAATAGAAAAACAGTTCGTTACCTACAAGGGAGCACCCATACGACTGTCAGCTGATTTCTCAATAGAAACTATGCAGGCCAGACGGGAGTGGCAAGAAATATTCAACGTGATGAATAGCAAGAACTTACAACCATGATTACACTACCCAGCAAAGCTATCATTCAGAATTGAAGGGCAGTTAAAGAGCTTCACAGATAAGAAAAAGCTAAAGGAGTTCATCACCACCAAACCAGTATTATATGAAATGCTGAAAGGTATTCTTTAAGAAGAGGAAGAAGAAGAAAAAGGTAAAGATAAAAATTATGAACAACAAATACATATCTATCAACAAGTGAATCTAAAAATCAAGTGAATAAAAAAATCTGATGAACAGAATAAACTGGTGAATATAATAGAATCAGGGGCATAGAAAGGGAGTGGAGTTACAATTTTCGGGGGAAAGGGGTGTGTGGAGTGCAGGAAGAGACTGGACAAAAATCGTACACCTATGGATGAGGACAGTGCGGGGGTGGTAAGGGCAGAGGGTGGGGTGGGAACCAGGTGAGCGGAGCTATGGGGGGAAAAAGAGGAACAATTGTAATAATCTGAACAATAAAGATTTATTAAATTTAAAAAAAAGATTAAAAAAAATAAAATTAATATGTGTGTGTGTATGTGTGTGTGTGTGTGTGTGCACAAATTGGTAGGTACAGAATAGTCACAGGATGTAAAGTACAGTACAGGGAATATAGTCAATAATACTGTAATAATTATGTATGATGCCAGTTGGGTACTGGAAATATTAGGGGAAACACTGTAAAGTATAAGACTGTCTAACCACTATGCTGTACACCTGAAACTAATACTAAATAATATTAAATGTAAACTGCAATTGGAAAAAAAATAATTATATCCTTTGGTCATGGTCCCCAGAACCTCAGGCCCCTCCCAATGCTCCCAGAGTATTCTGCCTGCTCGCCCCCCACCGACCTGATGATGGTGAAGGTATCTGTTTTGGTTCCAGTCTCTCACTGGTCCATCCCTGGCTCCCCCGGGGGATTGATGATGTGCTGTTCATCTCTGCACTCCCAGTTCTTAGCCCAGGGCTTTGCACTCTGCAGGTGCACAGTAAGGGTTTATTATATATCTGCTCTGGAGCTGGTGGTTCTATGGAGCTTGGGAAGACAAAGAAAATAAAGCTGTAGTGGCCTTACAGCTTTCCTCGGGCTGCTCAGGACTCATCCGCGTCCCCCACCTATTGTCTCCTCTGAGACCAAGAGTCCTGCCTTCAATTAGGTTGCCAGGTTCTGACAGCCCAATTGCGGTGGGTATTAAGATTGCCAAAGACCCTCTCAGAAGGTCAGAAGATCTGGGCGTGAAGGCTAAAGGGACGCAGGCAATATTCCTCCATCACATAACAAAAAGTAGTTTTGTCAGACACCCACCCGGATGATGGTCCTTTGCCTTGTGAAATGACAAGATCAAAGAGAAATGAAAAAAAAAAAAAACAAAAAAAACAGCATCTTCATTTGAGACAGGAAAACTGAAAATGGACCAAGCCGCTATCTCTGAATACATTCTGGTTAAGGTATGTAGATGTAAAAGGTTTGATTGACCTTGCAGGCAAAGCAGTTGATGTGACCACAGGAAAACCAGAGGCAGTTTCAAGGCAGAGAATCATCTTACGGAAGTGGGAGAATCTGGAAGAGAAGTCAGGATGGGGGGAGAAGGCCACACCTGTGCCCCTGCTCCTGTGATGTTGTTAAATTACCTGACAAAACTATTACTGTTCTGTACATGTTCACAGACAAGTGGAGCCCGAGTGTGCTGCCCGAGCGGGATAATGTTCTTATTGCACCTGTGGCCCTTTTAAAATGTGGATTCAAATCCCAGGGCTGAGTCTCTCCAAATAGAAAACCAAGTCTTTTTCTCTACTTTGCATAAGACATAACTATTGGTAGGTTCTCCATGGAAAGTGACATTGGGAACTTTCCTATCTTCCTCTTTTATTTTTTGCATAATGAATTTCTATTCAGTTACCGAGCTGTTTTAATTAAAAATAAACAAACAAAAAACTGTGGTAACCACAAACTCTCACTCCCTCACACAAGTCCAGTGGAGCCATGTTAACCTCGTTTCTGTCAGGAGTTCTGGGACAAGGGAATGTCAGAATCAGAGTGTTGGGAATAACTTCACATAAGGAATGAAGAAGTAGGGAGGTTAAAGGATCGTATCATTGGGACTTGGAACAGGAAGAGTCACTTGGGGAAGCATATTGATCTTGGGAGAGCTCCTTTGTCTATTTCCTGGTGTATAAAATAATGATAATAACAGCTCCCTTGTAGGAGGCTGAGTGAGAACACAGATAGAAAAGTGCCCAGAGGAGTATTTGGAGGTCATGGTACACACACGAATGGCAGGAAGGATGAGAGTATTTCAAGACAGCCCTGGACCAAGGATTTGCTGTGGGGTCAGGCAGCCTGGCACACAGCCCAGCTCCATGTCTGAGCTCTCGGGCTTGGGCAGGTCACACAAGTGCCCCGAACATCAGTTTCCTCCTTTGCTAATATGATCAGTCCCTTGAATTGCTTCCCCTGTGATAGTTTTCAGACATACTGGTGATAATAACAGCACCTACACTTCATGAGGCTGTTGTAAAGAGTGATTGAGATCATCAAGGAAAATGCCTGGCACATAACAAGGTTTCAAAAAATGTGGCTGCTTAGCTGCAGCTGCCGAGCTGGAGGGGCGCTGGTACAGGGGGACGGGAGGATGCGCTGCCCCAGAGTGGTGGGGAGGAGCTATGGTGCCTGATTCTGCAGAGAGCTGCATATGTATAGGGTGGGCATCTTAGCTTATGAGGCTGACACAAGTAGTAGAGTACATTGTCATTTGTTTCCTTCTTTCGTGGGCCATCTACTCTGTTCCTGGGGTCACATTTCAAATATTGAGAGCGAGAGCTAACAAAACCAGGGACAGAGTGTCGAATTCCATCCTAAGCGCCAGAGTGGCCTAGATGACAGTGGAAGTTGGAGGATTGATAGCTGGTTACATTAGCAATCACAAGAGTATTGATTGTTATATCAATACTTAGAAGATGCCAACTCAGAGGAGGGTAGCAGGTCAGGGAGGGGACAGTACAAAGAGTGTGTTTACTGTGTTCACTGGCAGCACAGAAAGGAGGAGGGAGAGAGTCTTTGAAGATGAGGCCTGACATTTTGCAGGTTCCCAGAAATGATTGGATGAATGAATGAATAAAAGAAAAATCAAGATTTCAAAAGCTCTCAGTAGGCTAAATGACAGGTCAAAAATCAAGGTGGAATGCCATGCAGATAAATGTTAAGTTTGGCCAAATGGTAGAGACTTGGCCTGATAGAAATAAAAGCAAGATTTAAGAGATGTCATCAATTACAAGCTTAATAGGTAACCATATCAGGTGACTTAAAAATGTACACTGGCCCAGCCATTGTGGCTCAGTGGTTGAGCTTCAACCCAGGAACCAGGAGGTCAGGGTTCAATTCCTAATCAGGGCTCGATCCCCAGTAGGGGGCATGCAGGATGCAGCTCATGATGATGGTCCTCTCTCATCAATGTTTCTATTTCTCTATCCCTCTCCTTTCCTCTCTAAAAATCAGTAAAAACATATATTTTTTAAAAATGTACACTGAAGCCAGGTTATGAGATTCAGAGAGGAAATAGGCCCTGCAGTTGTAGGCAATGCGTTAGGAGATTCATTTATCCTCTGGAGTGGGTACACAGGTGGAACACCTGGAGTCTGAAAACTCCATCACAGGCGAAGCAATTCACGGAATTGGTCCTTCTTAGTTTGAAAAAAGAGAGACAACTTACTGGGGACATGAGAGCTGACCTTAAATATTTAAATATTTGAAGGGCCAGCAAGTAGAAGATGAATTAGCTTTATTAGTAAACTGGGCAAATATTTATTGAATATTTACGAAGTACATTTTACAAAGATTGGCTACCTATTCTGTGCCAGTCACTGTCCTAGATGCCGGGGAAAAGGTCTCTGTCCTCACGAAGCTGACTCTCAATAGAAGATGGAGAAGAGTCAGTAAACAAGAAAACAAAGAAAGACTATATTATTGACATCCAACAAAATGGCGGCATAGGTAAACACCTGAACTTTCTGCCGAGCACAACCATATCAAAACTACAGCTAAAAGACAAAGAAATATCATCCAGAACCACGGGAAGGCTGGCTGAGTGGAAATTCTACAACTAGAAGGAAAAAGAAAAGCACATTAAGTCCGGTAGGAGGTGTGGAGGTACGGAGGCGCATGCGAAAGGGGCTGGCAGCTGGGTACGCTGTTGTCTTTTTCAATCAGGAGGGAGATACAAGCTCCTGACTGCTCTGAACTCCAGTTCTGGACCCAGATTCATACAGAGAGAAACTGGACTGTCTGGCATCAGGCCAGAACACAAGGGCGGCTTTGTCTCAGAGGTGCTTGCAGCAATCATTGTTCTTGCACAGTGCCGCAGGACACAGAGACCCAGGGGCCTGTTCCAGGCAGGGCTGATGGGCAGCCATTCCTGTTTGCTCCACCCTGGTGATACCCTGAGACCCCACCCCACCCAATTTACAACCCCACCCAAGTTGTGCACAGAGGCTTTTGCATATGAATGGCCTGGCCTTTTGAAATCTAAACCTAACAAACTGCAGTTGGGTCAGAGCCTCCAAAAGAAGGCCAAAGGATCCACAGCAGTTTGCATTGCTTCACAGCTGGGCTTCATCTGGGCACCTCCAAACCCCAAACAAAGAGGAGGAATCTGCAGATCTCTCTGTAGCTCCTGCTGGGTGGCTTCAGGCCGTGGCTGACTTTGTACCTCCTTGGAGATCCAAGAGCCAGTGTACCCAGTGGTCAGAATGAGACCATCCATATTACAACTCTTCACATCCATAAGAGACACACTCAGGGGGCAGACTCAGTGAGCACCAAAGCCCCACTGAAGCAAGTCCTGCCCCATAAGGGTGTCTCCAGGACAGAAGTTCTCCCATTGTAGACACAACTGGTCCTCACAGCCAATTGGCCTGGAGGTCAATTCCTCCCAGTGATACCAACAACAATCAAGGCTTAACTACAACAAGACTGTGCACACAGCCCACAAAGGGGCGCACCAAGAGTGTCCACCTCAGGTAATTAGGGAGGCTGAGCCACTGGGCCCTATAGGACACCTAGCACACAAAGCCCCTCTATCAACTCAGGGAAGCAGCCAAAATGAGGAGACAAAGAAACAGGTCACAAATGAAAGAAATGAAGGAAAGCAAACGACTGGATATAGAGTTCAAAACCACAGTTATAAGGTTACTCAAGAATCTTCTAGAAACCTCCGAGAAATATAGTGAAACCCTCAAGGATATAAAAAAGGACCAATTAGAAATTAAGCATACACTAACTGAAATAAAGAATAATATACAAAGATCCAACAGCAGACTAGAGGATCGCAAGAATCAAGTCAAAGATTTGAAATACAAAGAAGCAAAAACACCCAATCAGAAAAGCAAAAAGAAAAAACAATCCAAATATATGAAGATAGTGTTAGGAGCCTCTGGGACAACTTCAAGCATACCAACATCTGAATTATAGGGGTGCCAGAAGAAGAGAGAGAGCAAGATATTGAAAACCTATTTGAAGGAATAATGACAGAAAACTTCCCCCACCTGGTTAAAGAAATAGGTTACAAGTCCAGGAAGCACAGAGAACCCCAAACAACAGGAATCCAAAGAGGACCACACCAAGACACATCATAATTAAAATGCCAAGAGCAAAAGACAAAGAGAGAATATTAAAAGCAGCAATAGAAAAACAGTTCGTTACCTACAAGAGAGTACCCATATGACTGTCAGCTGATTTCTCAACAGAAACTATGAAGGCCAGATGGAGTGGCAAGAAATATTCAAAGTGATGAATAGCAAGAACCTACAACCAAGATTACTCTACCCAGCAAAGCTATCATTTAGAATTGAAGGTCAGATAAAGAACTTCACAGATAAGAAAAAGCTGAAGGAGTTCATCACCACCAAACCAGTATTATATGAAATGCTGAAGGGTATTTTTTAAGAAGAAGAGGAAGAAGAAGAAAAAGGTAAAGATAAAAATTATGATCAACAAAGTGACAACAAATACATATCTATCAACAAGTGAAACTAAAAATCAAATGAATAAAAAATCTGATGAACAGAATAAACTGGTGAATATAATAGAATCAGGGGCATAGAAAGGGAGTGGACTGACAATTCTCAGAAGGAACAGGGTGTGGGGGGTGGGGGAAGAGACTGGACAAAAATCGTACACCTGTGGACAAGGACAGTTGGGAGGAGTAAGGGCAGGGGGTGGGGTGGGAACTGGGTGGAGGGGAGCTATGGGGGGAAAAAAGAGAAACAACTGTAATAATCTGAACAATAAAGATTTACTTTAAAAAACAAGAAAACAAAGACTCATTTCTGACAGTGGAAGGACAGAAACAAGTGCCCTCACACATTTGCTTTCAAATCTAGTAGGATGTAATTAGTCTTTGCTGTTCCAATAATTAGATAAAGATTGTAATTCCAAAAAGAAGGAATTTCTCCCAACAGAGCATGGACTTTGTCAAAAAGTGATGGGGCACACTTTGTCACTGGAAATGCTAAGAACAAAGGTGCATAGTCAACTTTTAGGCTGTGGTAGGGAATTCCTGAGTAGAGGATAAAACTGGATCAATGAGATAATGATCAAATCCAAGAGCTTTGAATTTCTTAGACTAATACAACTGAAAAAATGGTAGGTGGCCACTTAGGATTGCTAAGTTTTTATTTTTCTAAGTACGTTAACAGAAAACCCTACTAACTATTTAACATCTTTTCACTAAAGAAAGGTCATTTTTAAGGGACCTCCTAAGAAAGAATGACACAATACCAGAATAAAAAGGCCTCTAAGTAAATTGGGTTATATTAAAATTTCACAACATTGGCTTTACTTTTCTAATTTTGCAACGGACCATCAAAAATTTCATCATTAGCCTAAAATTGTCCAGAGGCTAGAATTTGAAAATGGAACCAGATGACCTGTAAATTCTTCCAAATATTTAAAAAAATGTTTATTCATTATTAAAATTTAGTATACTGTTTATGTGTGGGGTTTTGGAGTGGATGTTCATGAATTTAAGACCAAGACTCAAACTAGCTAAGGTAAAGTTACTGAATTTCTCTGAATCTCAGTTTTTACTCCGGTCATATGGGGATAATATTGCTGACTCGTCATGCAGTAAGAATTTATTGAGAGAATGCAAATAAAGCACTCAGTGCAGCCAGCAGCATATAGCATGTGTTCAATAAAAATGAAAGCTATTCCCCCTTTTGGTCAGACCTCCTGTTCCAAAGGAAATGATGGGGTGTGGGGAATTTCTTATGGCTAATGGTGTCGGCACACACCATTTTCTAAATACTCTAATTTCTCACAAAGGAAGAGATTGCCTTATTTAGCATGCATACTTGAACACTGTCCCCTATTGCCCGGGAAGTAATGACGCATCACAAGTAGTTACTAAAAGGATGGTTTCCTCTTCTCCTCTTTCACTCATTTCCCTAGGCTGCTAGTCCTGACTTCTGTTGTCCACACTTACTGGCTTCTTCATAGAATGCCAGACCACTTACGACTTCTCTTGTCCCTTAAAGCCACTTCCATTTTCTCTTCCACCTGCCTGTTTTCTTGTCAGTCTCTCCATGGTACTGCTTCCCCTTACCCCCTGCCGACACTGCCTGCCACTGCCAATATGACCAACACTGGTAGCACACTTATGGAGAAAATAAGAACCTTCGACATTAATATCAATCAATCTTGCTCCCTTTCTTTAGTAAGCAATAGAATGTGTCTGAATGCTGTGGAAACTTACGTCCTTGGGCCTGTGACTTCAAGTCTGAACACTCAAGCAGCATGAAAGATGACTGATGTGTGAAAGCTGAGCAGTAAGTCAACTTTCCACGGCCCGCCCGTGCTTTGTGGCAATGCCCAGCAGTGTCGATTCAAAAGCATGCATTGTTCTAACAATAGCTAATGCTCCTCTTGGTTGGTAAGGAAGTGATATTGTGATGCATTAACAGTGATCAGATTTAAGTTCTTGACAGAATTCAAGAACTCTGTTCTTCAGCAGCAGTAAATTTAGACAAAAAGGTGCTGAGATAAGATCTTTAGACCTGGGTCTTAACTGAGAGACGTCAGTGGAACTCCTATGATTTGGCATTTGCGTAAACTAAAATGTGCTGAGTAAGTCCTGAACTACTTTCCGTTCCTGCCTATGCCAGCTCCACATTTATGACTTATTAGTTTAAAATGTGGCTGGGTATGCTGCAGGAATAAAAGTGTGGAGTGGTATAATTAGTGAACACAGGCCCATGGATAAAAAACTGGCCCAAAAGCCGGGAATTCAGACTCATGTTAGAGATTTCTTATAGGCATGCATTATGCCTAAGTAATTTTTCAGGATCTTAATACCAGTAAATATGTGAAAGGTTCTTCCCTGACTGAGCTATTGCTATCCTTTTCATTTGTGCCCTCTATTTTTTTCTTTTTCCTTTAAATTTTCTATATAAAAAGGAGACCATACAGGGCCTATGGACTACTGGAAGGCCTTTCACTATTATCCTAGTGAGACGCAAGCCATTGGAGGGTTTAGAGCAGGGGTGGGCAAACTTTTTGACTCGAGGGCCACAATGGGTTCTTAAACTGGACCAGAGGGCCGGAACAAAAGTGTGGATGGAGTGTTTGTGTGAACTAATATAAATTCAAAGTAAAGGAGTAGAGGGGAGAGCAAGAGAACCAGATAGAACAGCCGGATCCGGCCCGCGCGCCGTAGTTTGCCCACGGCTGGTTTAGAGCTAAGTGGAGACAGGATCTGCCTTACCTTTGAACAGGATCTCTCTTATTGCTCTATGGGGATGAGGGCAGAGAAGGAAGACTGGTTACTGGTCATAGGTAATTGCAGTAACCCAGGTGAGAGATGATGGTCTGACCAGAGTAGACTCAGTGGACATGATGAAAATGGCAGTAATCGTTTATTTAGAAGAAGTACTAAATGAGTTCACTGATAGACTGGAGCCGGCAAGATTTTTTAAAGGAAAGAAATGGGGGAAAAAATAGATACAGAGGCAAAGAAACATTGAACAGACTGTCAAACTACAGCGGGAAGGCAGGGGAGGTTGGGGGGGTGGTGGTGCTGTAAGAGATCAACTGAAGGACTTTGTACGCATGCATATAAGCATAACCAATGGATACAAGACACTGGGGGGGGGGCGTGGGCAGGTAAAGGCATGTACTAGGGGGTAGGGGAGGCCGGGGGGGAGGTCAATGGGGAAAAAAAAAAGGAGACATATGTACTACTATTTGTAATACTTCAAACAATAATAAAAAAAAAGACTCCAAAAAAAAAAAAAAAAAAGAAAAGAAAAAGAGAAGAGTCATGGATGTCTACAAGACTTTTGGCCTGACCAACTAGAAGGCAGAGTTGCTCTTTTCTGAGAGAAATATGTTGCCAGGGTTGTGATAAGGTGGGGGGGGGGGGGAGGGAGGAAGGGGATAGATCATAAATTTGGCTTCAGATATATAAAGTTTTTGAGGCCTTGACATTAAGTAGGGATGCCAAGGAGCAGATGAAAACCCAAGTTAGGAGTTCAGAGCAGAGACCCAGGCCAGACGCATGCTCCTGTGAGTCATCAGTGTATGGTGGTGTTTAAGGCCATGAGATGGGATGGGGCCAGGGACAGAGGGGAAAATAGGTCCACACCTGAGGCCAGGGCCCTTGTACTTGAGGTTGGGAAAAGGAAGAGTCAGAAAAGGAGCAAGAAGAAGCCATGAGTATGGTAGTCCAAAGAACCAGATGAATGAAGAAAATGTGTCAACAAAGAAAGAATGACCAGCTTTCAAAGACCTACCTCAAATATTCAACAAACAATCTACAAATGTAATCAAATTCTTTTAGTCCTTTCAAAATAAAATAGCAGGTCTAAAATTAATTACACATTTTAAACCAAAAATCTCATGTCAGAAACTCTAACATGTCAGACTGTTTCAAACACCTTTGATAACAAATAACCACAAATAAAATTAATCATGACAAGATATATCCCTACACTTGGCACAAAAGCATTAAGACTAAGGAAGCTGACTTATTTCGTCATCTCCCTGTTTCCTTTAACATCCTCCATGCACTGGGAAGTCATTCCAATTCAGGAGGAACCATTTATCCCACCAGGGGTGCCATGTTCCCTCGGTCAAGGATTCAGGACTGTGACATAATTACTTATCAAACTCAATATCAGGACCTGGCATCTGGGCACCGTGTGTTTCAAAGCTGATTCTCCCCCAATTTCAGGTGAGTGAGCTGATTGCTTCCTAATTGCTGAGGTCTGTGTGCTATGGCAGCAGGGGGCCCTATGCCCAGTTATTCCACTGGAGCTTAGTTTCACAGCTGTGCACACCACACATTTCCTGGAATATGATTCAAGTGACACCTTCATTCAATTTTTATCAGAAGCTTATATCAATGTTTTTTCACCTAATTTACGTAAATGGAGGAAATTCTGTACCTTTAACCAAGTTGCAGTTAATTTCTTTTATCCCTCGATTGGATTCAACTAATGTCATTGTTCCCTAATTCCTTTTGAACTCCACATTCCTTTTCTTTTCTTTTCTTTTCTTTTCTTTTCTTTTTTAGTCTGGATCGTGACCATATGCTAGCATCATTTTTGTTGACAAGAGAAGACTGAAGTTAAGGTCTATGGAAGCTGTAGGACCAAGCACAGGTTGGATTTCTTTATTACAGTGACTAACCGTGAGGGCTACTGCCCCAGGTTTTGTTAGGATGGTGTGCAGAGCTGCCAAGGAGACACAGCCTACGCTTGCTTACCTATGAGAATACCACACAGAAGAGCTACAGACTCAGGGGTGAGGGCTAGAAGAACCACAGAGGAGCATCAATGTACCTCATTCATCCAAAAGGTATGCATTTGGCACCTTGAAAAGGACTCAATGTCCTCACAAAATCCACGTTTTGAAACTCTAACCCCCAATGGATGGTATTAGCAGTTGGAGTATTTGGGAGGTAATTAGGTTATGAGGGTGGAGCCCTCATGAATGGGATTAGAGTCCTTATAAGAATATAAGGAGAAAAACAAGAGCTTGCTTCCTCTCTCTCCACCACGTGAGGACACAGCAAGAACACGGCCATGGGCAAAATCAGGAAGAGGACCCTCACTAATGACCAGATCTGCCAGCACCTTGATCTTGGACTTCCCAGCTCTCAGAACTGTGAGATAAGTGTCTGTTGTTTAAGCCACCCTGTTTATAGTGTCTTTATTATAGCAGCCCAAGCTAAGATACACCTACCACTTCCCTGGCCCTGTGCTCAGGTGCAGGGCGAAGCAGAGGTGCAGCTGTGTCCGCCAGCATGGCTATACTGACCGTTTACAGCTGGTGGCTAGTCTGACTGGTCAGTCATCGTTCCACACAGACTGTTCCGTGTAATGAATAGCATCCATGATGCTAGAGATACTGAAGTGCATAGTTTACATTTTTATCTTTCAGGGACTTTCGTTTGCTTTAATGCTTTCCAAAGACACCTCTCTCTTCTGATCCCCATGACAACAACCTTGATAGCCCCATAGTAAATAGTAAGCTGGGATATACTTTCTAGGCCTGTTGAAGTTACTGTTTTACCAACAAATGCCCTTGTATGACTCCATTTATGTGAGATTCTGAAACTGACAACATTATAGAGATGGGAACTAACCAGTGTTACCATGGGTCAGGGGAAGGGGAGACTGCGCAGGGTCATCCAAGGGAGTCCCGTTCAGGGAGGGAATAGTCCTCTATAGTGATTGTGGTGGGAGCACAAATCTCCACATGCGATACAATGTCAGAGAAATACACACACACACACACACACACACACACACACACAATTACTGTGTGTAAAACATTGATGAAATCTCAGTAAACTCTGTAACCCAGTTAAGAGTATAACCCCAATGTCAATTTCCCAGCCTTGATAATGTACTATAGTTAACATGTTACCTGTGGGGAAAGCTAGAGGAGGATACCTGGGACCTCTCTGCACTATTTCTGCATCTTCTTGTGAGTCTATAATTATTTCAAAATATTTTAAGAAAAATAATATATTAATTCATTAAAAATAATAATAGACCTTTTACATGTAAACAAATAAATGTCCTATCATATTAAAACCTTTCACTTTAAGTCATCTCTCCCTGTCCCAAAGTAGCCAATAGTAAACAGATTGTTTGTAATTATTACCAAAGCCCTGAATCCTCCTCCAGCTATGAGTCATCACCACCATGTGTTTAACAGGATAGATTCATAAAATTAGCATGTGCAAAAATTTTTAAAGTTTGCATTTTCTTTGATACAGAAGTTCTAAAACTGGGAAAATATCCCAGGAGTAAATATACTCATTATCTATGCACACTAAAACGGAGGAATAAGCAATCACCATAGCATAGACTCTGATGGCAGAAAATTGGAAACTAAATATCCAGAACAGCTAACTTGGTGAGGACATTTGACAGATACTCAGAATTGACAAATGGAAGACAAGCAAAATGTGCTTGTAGAAGAATACTTAGTCACTTGGAAAGCTGCCCTCAATTTTGCTAAGTGAAAAAAATTTCTTAAATAGAGCAATTTCTTAAAAACAACAATATTTGTACACATGTATTTGCAAAGGGAAAGTACAGAGCTATCTCAATTTTCTAAAATGTCTACAGTGAATATTTATTACATTTGTGATAAATGTAAAATGGAAAAAAGTAATGCATACCTTACACCCGGTTCCTTATAGACCAGTGTTTCCACACTGTGGTGAGTGGATGAAGCTCCCAGGATATATTCACAGTGATCCACACACAACTGCTGCATGAGCATTTGTAATGTGGTGCTCTTCCTTGGGCTGATAACCTTAGCATCATAATATACACGTATTCTAGATCATCTGGATGGTTGCAGTGTATCAAGGATGACCACTGCCCATATTTGCATTTATTCTTATGTCTGCAAGGTTGTCAAGCTCTGCTACCCTCTTTTTTATCTATTTTTACTTATTGGTTTTAGAACGAGAGAAGGAGGAAGTGGGGACAGAGAGAGAGAGAGAGAAACTTTGATTTATTGTTCCACTTATTTACGCATTCATTGATTAATTCCTGTATGTGCCTTGAACCTGCAACCTTGGTATATTGGGATGATGCTCTAACCAACTGAGCTACCTGCCCAGCGCTACCCCAACTCTTACAGGCAATGAGAAAAGAAAGTCAAATGCAACAGGCAATGTATTTGCAGCCTGAAAAGGCCACAGTGCACACTGCACAAATTAGGGTTTGCAGAATTTCCAGTGGAGAAAGCCCTAGAGAACGCCAGGCATGCGCAACTCAAAGGAACTTGCCCTCAGCAGTCAGTACCCAAATCAGCAGTATGATCGGTGGTGACATCTTAGCAAAGAGAATCGTTTGTCACACTATTTTACAGTGCTTGCTTTTACTTTTTATTGTATTTAATTTGTACATTTGTTTCAATCTTCAATAAACACAGTAAGTATAGGGACTTGGTGCCTTTTTTAGTGTTTTGTTGTATTCATCTAAGTAGCACATTGTTAAAAATATGAAGTTGACTGGAGTTTGCAAAAATCTTTTTCCTTTAGAAAGTGTCAAGTATGAAAAAAACAATTTCAAAAGTCATACCATTTATAATAACAAAAATAATAAAATATCTAGAAATAACTTCAGCAAAGAAAAGAAAGTGTCAAGTGTGAGAAACACTGTTCTAGAACCAAAAGTGTTCCCTTTCCAAGTTACATAAACTCAGGGCACCGCGATGCTATTGAATCCTGTGCATGAACACTCCTAACAGGATGTCACGATCCAGTTCCAAAAGTTTGTTACTAAATTGATTATTTGGAAACCAAAATACATTTTTTCCATCACAGAAATTATATTAAAAACAGTGTTGGACTCCCAGATCAGTTGACCGAAGCCCTTTTAATATAAAATGTTCCTGAACCAGGAAGAACGATGTGCCCTGGTGGTAGAGGGCATTTTAAAGGCATTCCCTCTGCAAAATAAACAGTCATACGCGCATATCATCCGCCAAAGTCTGCAAACAGCTCCCCACAGCCTGCCTTGTTTAATCTTCGCACTGCAACAGTCTGGTAAACAACATTACATTTCGCATTGTATAGAACTGTTAGAATGGCTTCTCTCTGCTTTGGTCCATATGCCCTATGACAGGAAGGCACTTTTAAAAAAAAGTCTTTATTTTTGAAAGTATTACAGATGTCCCCTTTGTTTCCCCATTGGGCGGGGGGTGGGTGCAGGCTAGGAAGGCACTTTTTAAAATACACCCTCCCCAGATCACCCAAGTGAACAACACCTGATAAATTGTGACACATGCACATCTCTGAGTCCCAGTCTGTGTTATTGCCATTGAACCTCTGGAAAAGGACTCTGCTTTTTAACAAGTTTCTTGCTGATTACTATACACACTAAATCCTGAGGACCACCAGCCTAATCAAAGGCACACACACACAGCCCTGTTTCCAGTTAAATTAGGCTCCGTCAAGGAGCCGGATGCTAAACATTCTGGTGAAATTACTACTCCTTCAGTTCATTCCCCAAACCCTCCCTGGCAGCCCAAGTGTACCCAGAGGTTTGGATCAGAACGGCATGGCCTCTGGATCACCTTTCCTCTCTGTCCTTCCAACTTGGGCACCACCCAGCCCCCAGTCTCCTCTCTTGCTGCTTCATGTTGGAGAATCGGTTGCCCCTTCTCACCACTAGGCCTTTCTCAGCATCCCCAAGGGTTTCCTTACAGTTTGAATGTAAGGAAAAGGGTTGACATTTGGAGGCCTCTCCCCACAGAATATCCTTGGACTCTTTGTGCATCCCTGTCAGAGCTCTAATTAGCAAAGGTACTGAAAGGTGCAGAGAGAAAGAAAGCACAGCAAAAGCTGCCCCGTCCCCCTCCCCCAGGAGAAAGCGTGCCTGCTTGACTTCCATTTATACAACAATGGAGCTGGCCTGTGAGTGTGCCCAGGTCTGTTTTGTAAATGACAAGTGGAATTCGCTGGTGTTCATTGAATTTCTATCCTAACATTTCCCTGTAGCCTTCACAATTGTTGGCACATCTGTACTTCGGTGGTAAACAATGTACCTTAATTCTAAATGGTAAATATAGTAACTCCTTGAACAATGAAAATACTTAGAGTAAAAGCAAATGTCTTCCTTCCATTCCCACGAGAGCCCCAGGGACAAAAGATGTCTTCATACTGAGGAGACTTACCAGTGCTCCCCATGCCCAGCCCACCGAGCCCCAGGAATCTGACGTTTGCAAAAGTTCCTCCGAATAGCTTGCAAGTGAGGCTTGCAGCGGTGCCCAATGCAAAGCCTACGCCGGATATTTATTTATATGTATGTATGTGTGTGTGTATGTCTATCAAGAATGTGGATAGACATACACACACAATTAATTAATTAGTTAATTAATACATAAATAAGAGGTGTGTGTTTGTTTTTTAATAGCGCTTATTACCTGGGGAAGTAGGTGATGCTGCCACTAAGTATGAAGACTATGTGCATCTGAGAAGCTGAAGCAGCTGAAGTGCAAGGAACAGAAACTCGCAAACACTAGATTCAGCTTCCCCACTGGCAAGGTATCTTGAGTATTTATCATGTCTATCTGAAAAATATTTCCTGTGTGTGTTGTATGTCTATATAAGTGTTTGTGTGTGTAGGGAGGTGTTGTGTGTTTTCCATGACCTGCTGGCTATATTCAGGCTAGTGGGATGTGCCCACGAAGGATGGAATCCAGAATATATTTTCCCTCCCTTCCACCCTGACCTGCTGCCGTACTACCTGAAGTCCAGCTCCATAAAGGGAGTTGTTAACGGTAATGCAAGTTTTACCAAAGAATTTTTTTTTAAATATATTTTATTGATTTTTTACAGAGAGGAAGAGAGGAAGGGAGAGGGATAGAGAGTTAGAAACATCGATGAGAGAGAAACATCGATCAGCTGCCTCTTGCACGCCCCCTACTGGGGATGTGCCCGCAACCAAGGTACATGCCCTTGACCGGAATCGAACCTGGGACCCTTGAGTCCGCAGGCCGATGCTCTATCCACTGAGCCAAACCGGTTTTGGCAAGAATTTTTTTTTTTTACCCCAAACATCCAGGAGAGTGGCATAGCTACACAGAGAGCAGGTGTTCTGGGCCTCCAAGGTCAGGACTGGCTACTTTCTGTTTGTATTTTAGGGACATGGGGGGAGAGAGTGGTGTATGCTTAGAAGAGGTGATTTAAAAGAAGGAAATAATTACTCTTTTGGTCACAGACCAAGCTGCCTTGAAATATTAGTCTCTATCATTTCATAACCACCAAATATTTATACCTAAGGTGCTATATAAAGGTAATTTGTAAAAAAAATAAAAAATAAAAAAATAAAGGTAATTTGTTGTGGGTAAGGTACTTTAGGATGTTTTTGTTCATGTTATTGAACAAAATACCTTCTTATTAAAGCTATTCCTGAAACCCTACTCTTGAAAGTTACCCTCCAGCCAGGACTAGAGCACCTTACTAGGTTTATATCAAATGATTAAATGTAGTTTAGAATAAACTTATTCTATAGCCCAGCTGGCATGGCTCAGCGGTTGAGCATAGACCTATGAACCAGGAGGTCATGGTTTGATTCCAGGTCGCGGCACATGTCCAGGTTGTAGGCTCGATCCATAGTGTGGGGTGTGCAGGAGGCAGCCCATCAATGATTCTCTCTTATCATTGATGTTTCTATCTCTCTCTCCTTCCTTCCTCTCTGAAATTAATAAAAATATGTATTTTAATAAAAAATGTATTCTATAAATTTAATAGAACCCACAAAATAAGTATATCTTTAGTACAAGTATTTAGGTATTTATACTTTTAACATAGGTATTAAGGCATTTATATCTTCAATAATTTAGAAATGTCATTTTTGGTATGTAGCAAATATATTGATTTTTGTATCTATCAATTCCTTTTAAAATAGAATACAAACAAATATTTGGGTGCTAAATGTTGCTAAAGTGGACCAAGGCTAACCTGGTATTTAAAGTGAGGGCAGGACTCAGGAAATCTGAATTATATATCACTTAGCAGATTGCTTACCACATTGCTATATCAGCTTCCACGTGGAACTCTGTAGAAAAGCAAAAATCCCATATAAGAGTGTACCACAATTCTTATTTCCTTTTCCACATACTGGGAAAAAAGCAATTTCCCAAATTTTGAGCAAATTTCCTTCTGAAGAAAACTAATTATGTTCTCATGTGTATTGCAAATATTAAACAATAGCTTGATGCAATGCATTTCTCAATAAAAGATGGCATATATAAAAATGTAATCTGCAAAGATTTGCACTACCATCTTCAAACAGGCTCAGGGACTTTGGATGAAAGGGTGTCCATGCACACTCAATGCAAACACTAGACATATTACCCAATTTTCTCACATCAAGCCATTCCTGCAAATGTCATTAAATTCTGGCAGGTATTTCTTGGTCTGTTTTAATTCCTGTCTCAGGCTTCAAATGTGTTTATCAAAGCAATAAACCTTAGCTCCGTCCTCACTGATCACTCAGCCTCCTTGGCAGTGACAATTCTGAAGAGAGACCAAGGACAGCTGTTTGAGGTTCAGGGCAACTTTAAGTAAATGTTTTTGTCAGCTCTTCCTTTAAATGCTTACAAATGATTCACAGAGAGAAACAAGTCTTGGTGCCCTGCTTTTAGTCCACCCTTTGCTTTAACCTAAGTTGGCTGTGAACACTTTGAAACACATTCGCCATGCACAGGGGCTAAGTCCTTGGTCCTTGGCTTGGCTACAAAGGATCAGGGAACTTTCAGTGTCAATAACAGCACTTTCATCCCTGACATTTTATGTTGCATTCTCATTATTTTATATTTCAAAAAAAGAACTACACAAGTAGCTGATGGTTTCTCTGAAAGTGTTTCCGTTGGAAATTAGGTATATAATTAAGTGCTGCCTTTGACCTTCACTGTCTAACGAAGGTGATGAGATCTCTAAACTTGACTTCGAGTCCCTGAAGTCCGAGTTTCCGAAGCACAGATCTGCGACTGTGTTCCATCCCAGAGCCTGGAAGGCATTCACAGGCTCTTTTCCTTGTCAAGTCACATTACTGGGCTGTTTGGTGAAGTAGCCATATACTGACAGGTGAGGACAAGGGAGGAGGCACCAAAAGAGATCAAGATGGACCGCAGAAATGCAACACAGGCCCGGCTTCCTTTTAGCATCTTCAGTGTAACTAAGTGGACAGGAAACCAGGTCCAAAGTGAATGCAGTCAACAGCAATGGACGCCACTATTTTTATCAAACCACATATTTACTCTCCAGGTGGTGACCACTCACATATAAAGATCTTTGTGGAAATGAAGGTTTGATTTTTCATGAGAAAGAAGGAAAGTGATGATGTAAGCATTTAAAAAATTGTATTGATTGATTTTAGAAAGAGGGAGAGAGGGAGGGAAGGGGGAGAGACAGAGAGAGAGAGAGAGGAAAGAGAGAGAGAGAGGGGGGGGAGAGAGGAAGAGAGGGAGAGAGAGAGAGAAAGAAAGAGAAAGAAAGAAAGAAAGAAAGAAAGAAAGAAAGAAAGAAAGAAAGAAAGAAAGAAAGATCAATTTTTTTTTGTCACACTTATTCATGCATTCATTGGTTGACTCTTGTATGTGCCACCCTGACTGGGGATCAAACCCACAATCTTGGTGTCTCGGGATGGCAACCAACTGAGCTACCCAGCCAGGGGCTGATTTAAGCATTCTTCAACAGCTGTCTTCTATAATCCCACAGAGAGTTCTAAGAAGACTCAGCCAAAGCTGCCATCTTTAAAAACTCGGCATTCGAATCATAGTAAGAACAGGAAAACTATAATACGTCGATCAGAAGAATGAAAGTGCTCCTTTAGCTGTGGGCAACTGCTTCATGGACATAAGGATAGACCTTGAAGAATGAGTATTTAAAAAAAGTATGGGTGGAACCCTAGCTGGTTTTGCTCAGTGGATAGAACATCGGCCTGTGGATTGAAGGGTCTCGGGTTCGATTCCAGTCAAGGGCACATGGGGAAGGGTTGCGGGCTCAGTCCCCAGTGGGGGGCATGCAAGAGGCAGCCGATCAGTGATTCTCTCTCATCATTGATGTTTCTATCTCTCTCTCCTTCCCCCTTCCTCTCTGAGTTGGGGGAAGGGAGTCCATCTCAAGATTGATAATTTTCCATCGTTTTTGTTTCATGTATGTCAATATCCTATTCTGTGGCAGGGTCAGGAAATATGTAAGAGTAGTCACAAATTATTTTGGTGATTTTTACTCATCCAAGTTTGGAAACCCATACCACGACCTACAGCTGAGGTTCTCAGAGTGTGGGCCCTGGACCAGCAGGAGCAGCATAATCGGCATCCCCTGGGAACTCATTGGACGTGCAAATGCTCAGGCCCTTGGCAGAGCTACTGAAGCAGAGTCCCTGGAAGAGCAGAGCAGAGCAGAGGGGAGGAGGGCCCAGACATCTGTTTTCTAGTGGCCAGGAGAGAGGGATACACTGGCCTACAGAGATTCTAGGGCTCCCTAGGGGCCTCCTCAGATGATTCCTGAGAATTTCAGATAGATAATAGTACTAAGTAAAAGTGAGGCAGATCTTTAGAAACATGCTTCTAAAGAGAGAAAGAGAGAAAAAAAGAGTGAATGAGGGACCACATAAAACTTAAAACCTTGGTGTGTCCCAAATGGACAGTAAACACAACAAGAAATTGTGGTTAAAAATGGAATCATTGTGGTCAATCCTGAAACTGCCCATCGGGAAAGGAGCAGCTTTGATTTTTCAAAGTCATCAGTATGTTGAGCTTGATATTTTAGAAATCCATAATTATTCTCTCAAGAGGGAAGCTGTTTATCAAATAACTTCTGAAGATTCCTTGGCCAGAGACCTGGAATCTCGAATATTTTGTTTCCTAGGCAGCCTCTGACAGATCCTTGAAGATAGAGCTTTCTAAAGTTTCTTGACAATGTTCCTATCACTTCCCTGCGGGCAATGCACACAGCTCTGCCCTACATAATTTTGCTCAGGTACCTGTTTACATGTTTAGAGCCTTCAATCTGGGGCTAAACAGCTGTGGTGTCTGCAGGCTCTCCGTGGCAACCCGCTGTGGGTAGGGCCAGCTGGCGGCTGCTCAGACTGCAACAAGGGAAGATGGTGATGGAGCGAGCTAAGCATTTCACCGTGACCTCCCTCTACCGTAGCAGAAAAATCTAGATGTGCCTCCCCTCATGCACAGACATTCCATCCAGGAGGGCAGCGTGTAAAATTTGAATATTTATGGCACTGTTCCCATTTCTGGGAATGGGACAGACTGATGCTGATCACCACCTATAGGACTCCCAGGGCAGTGACCAAGGTTAGGACACAGTTCCTGCCAGCAAAACAGAGCAGCTTGAGGCCAACACAGAGAAGGAACTCGGCTCTGTGAGCCCTTTCCTTGGGTGCTCAACCCAACCAACTTATTGAACCACCAGATAATAAAGAATATGAAAAGAATTGGTTAGGGGCTTGGCCAAAAGCTAAAATTTCTATCTATTTTGTTTTTTTTTCCAACAGAAGATCATTTGGCCAAGAGAAACGCCGTCCTCCTGAAGATACCTGGTACCATCTTTACTCCTGCACATTTCTTTTGTGTCAGGGAGTCAAGAAGCTAAAAAGGGAGCAATCATCACATAAAATCCTGGGTCCTGGGTCCTGGAAGACAGTCCAGGGTCCATGAATTTCACAGGGACATATCAAACCGCAAAACTCCAAACCAAGATGTCTTTTTAATTACGCTAATAAACTAGGTTCCTTATACGCTTATTTATTTCAATGAAAACCTTGTCTTGGAGTCTTTAGGACCAGGGTACGTAAATATTAGGAGTTCTATGTAAAGAAAGGGAATAGTCTAAAATAATTTTGCATGGTTCTCGTCCAACTCCAGAGTCCTACACATTACATTTCTTCTTAATATAATTCTGCAAGCCCATGTAAATTCAAAAACTAAAATCCACATTCAATAGATACAGAAGGATTCTATAATGAAATCAGGGATATAATAACACTGAGTTTGTTCTGACGTTATTATTCACCTTCCAGAGATTTATTAATTCCCTCATAGGCTTCAAATACCAGTTAATTTTAGAAGGAGGTCAACTCATATATTCAATTGACTTCTAAAACATACTGTAGATATACAGCTAGACTCTACACGGTCATTCCACAATGTCAAGAGGAGAGAGACCCAAAAAGGCGGACTCCAGTGGGCATCCATGAGAGTACTAGATCATTTTTTCCAGTGTCACTTGTATAATAGGCTCTTAAGTGCACCATTCATTCATTCACTATATGTAAACAGAGAGATCCTGTGTCAGGCTATGCTAATATTTTACTCTCTCTTAGATATTCTTTTTAAAAATATTTTTATTGCTTTTAGAGAGAGAGAGAAACATGAATGTGAGAGTGAAACATGGGTTGGCTGCCTCCTGCACGCCTTTAACTGGGGATTGAGCCTGCAACCCCAGCATATGTGCCTGACTGAGAATCAAACGCCCATGACCTTTTGTGCATGGGACGACAGCCAACCAACTGAGCCACACCATTCCTTATACATTCTTCCTTATACATTCTTCTTCTTCTTTTTTAATCCTCAGTTGAGGATATTTTTTTTCCATTGCTTTTTAGAGAGAGTGGAAGAAATAGGGAAAGACAAAGAGAAACATCGATGTGAGAGAGACACATTGATTGGTTGCCTCCTGCACATGCCCTGACCAGGGCCCGGGCCGAGGAGGAGCCTGCAACCAAGATACATGCCCTTGATTGGAATCAAACCTGGGACCCTTTGGTCTGCAGGCTGATGCTCTATCCACTGAGCCACACCAGCCAGGGCTCTCTGATACATTCTTGAAAAATTTTTTCCATGTAAAAGTTCATAAAATATTTTGACAAACTTTTGAAGTATTAGTTGATGTGAGATACATCAATAATAGACCCCGTTTTATTGAAAGTTGATTAAGACTCGCTCAAAAGCTGGATAGGATAGGTGAGAAAAATCCTGTCAGTGACAGCAGTGAAGTATTTGAGATGGTATGTCTCCGCCTTGTGGCCACAAAGCAAAATGGCATGCCTGTGAGATAGTTAAAACCCTCTACTGGGAACAGAGCATCTCTTACAAGGGGAATCTCTTGCCTGCTGGTTCTCCAGTAGTCAAATATTTCCTGAATGCTTAGTATGGGTGAGGTCCCAGATGAGAAGCAGCCTCATGAGAACAGCTGTAGGAAACACGATTCCCTTATTTGGTGAAAGATCCTATCTTTTAGAAAAATATTTTTTAACAATACAAAAGCACATTAATTAATAATGTTAATTGGGGGGGAAATTTAATGTTAACAAGATGATATGATCCTAAGCTCTCTGTCAATCTGTGGTTTGCAAAGTTCTTTTATATCCACAGTGTTGGTCATCCTTGTAACAATCGAAAGGTGATGTGCATGTAGGAAGCCCACACAGCAGAGAGCAGAAGGGAGCTCATGGGCCTCGGAACTCGGTAGGGCTAAGGCTGTCTAACTGCAACTCCATTTCTTAGCATTACACCCTGAACATATACCTAACCCTTTGAACACTCACTTGCTTCAAATATCAAACAGTTGGAGGAGCCAATTGTTCCTAGGAAGACCGCAGAGGATAGTCTACCATAAAGTGCACAGAAGGGGAGTGAAGGGGGGAAATTGGGGGACATCTGTAATACTGTCAACAATAAAATCTAAAAAAATAAAAGTGCACCGAATGTCCATCAAGGGATGAATTTGGATAAGCCAGATGTGGTATATACCATTCAGTCTCCAGAAGGAGGGGGATTCTGGCACATGCTACAACATGGGTGAGCTGAGGACACTATGCTGAATGAAATAAGCCAGACACAAAAGGAGAAATAGTGTATGATTCCACTACTATGAGGTCCCTAGAGTCATCAAATTCACAGAGACAGAAAGTAGAACAGAGGTTACCAGGGCTTAAGGGAGGAAGGATGAGCAGTTAATTTAATGGGTATGGAGTTTCACTTTGGGAAGATGGAAACATTTTGGAGATGGGTGGTTTTACAACAATGTGAAAGTCACTGAGCTGCACACTTAAAAATGGTGAAAATGGTAAATTGTATGTTATGCATATTTTACCACAATAAAAAAAACAGGTCACAGAGAGATAGCTGGTGCATGGTAAGTGGGGTGGACCGGAGCTCTTGGAGGCTACAATTCCTCTCATTCTCTGCTCCCATCATCACTGACCATTTCACAGACAGCCAGAGGAAGGCTGGGACTTTAAATGATGGGCCTATGTCCCCTCTGTGGCAAAGCTGTCACCAGGACTTCCCACTGGACTCACTGAGGGATATATTTCCGTGGGGGGTTTTAATGTTTAGAAACAGTCCAACAGCTGGCACCAGGATGTAGATAGAATATGATGTCTAAGAAAACAGGGGTCATGCCAACAAAAGGAAGTTTCATTGCTTATTATAGCTTCACTTTAGGTGAGACACATTTTTAACGTAAATAGACCACCTCCAGCACCAAGGCTCTGACCCGGATAATGAAGCATGATATCATTCTATGTTTATTTGGCTGGTATTTCCCTCTGCCATGTATAAACTCAAGTTTTCAAATGCCAAAGTCATTGGCTGAGTCTCGGACATGACTCATTGAGTGTAATTAGAGTCCTACAATTCTCACTTCGTCATAGAATTAGAATTAAAAGATTAAAAAAAAATAGTATAAACCAGACTAGGTTTCACGAAGGGACCAGGCCCCTGGGTAGATGTTGAGCATCCTGGTTGGTGTGTCAGGGAAGTCACGAATCTGCGTTGTTCTCTACAGAGGCTGCTGATGGAGGGATGTATCTGCAGCATTTACTCAAAGTATAAAACATCCCTGCAGCATAGACTCAGCAGGGGTTAAATAGAATATTCAGTAAAGTCCTTTACTCACATGAAGATGCCCAATCAATTCACTGTAGGATTCTAAGCTTCTATGTAGAATAAGTAAAAACTTCAGAAAGCCCAAATTAGTGACATAATTGTTCCCCCTACTCTACCCCAAAAAAATCCAAGAAGCAAACAAAAATCATTAAGAAGTATTTCTTGAAATTTTGTCATCCATGTGTCCTGTTGTCTACTTAAAGTGACCTTTTCATATTTAAATAAAGTGTGGAATAACTGTCTTTATTATTTTAATTTGAGTGGAAATGTGGCTTTCCTACCAGATTTAATTTCAGAAAGCCAAGGCAGAGTTCTTTTTGCTGTCTGCAGCCAGCTCAGTGTCTGAAACTAAGGAAATGTTGGTGGAATCAATTGATCAATCAATGGGCTCCATGCAGCTGAATGAAAAAGTTGTCACAAGACAGTACTGATCAATACAGGTCACGAACAGACACTTCCATAATTAATGGGAAAAAATTCTAGTCTCTTCCTTGAGCATATTTTATGCTGGAAAAAAATTGCACACTGACGAAGTTGTCTGGAAGTGGGCAGTGGTTGGGAGACCGGAAGGAGATGAAGCAACTGGGCAGGAAGGAAAAGCCACAGCAGCAGCCCTGGTGCCAAGCACAGTGCCTGGCACATGCGGGGTGTGTGATAAATATGTGAATAATTTCATCACCCAGGAACACTGGCAGGTCTGCCCTCAGGAAGACCAATAAGGGCACAGGATACAGTAGACCATCATAGGGGCCCCCATCCTTCCTGTAGGATGGGACATCTTCCTGGACAACTTGAAGAGGCACAGTTTAGCTAAGAAGCTTTGCTCAGGTACCTGCACCTTTCCAACGCACTCAAGTTGCTGGGGAATCAGTGACTATAGAAAACAAGCTATTTCAAGAAGATATTCTGTGTGGTGGACAAGAGAATAAGTTGGGAAAAGACACAGGGCAGAGATGGGACTGTTTTGTTTTAAGGATGGAGACATCTTTCTATGCTGATAGGGATGACTGAGCAGAGAGACAGTAATTCATGAGAGAAGGCTCACTGTAGGTACAAAAAGACTAGGAGACGAGAAGGGTTGGGACCCTGAGTATAGTGGAGGGGTTGGGACTTTGCTAGGAGCGAAGATACTTCAGTCTTTGCAGATGGAGGGAAGGCAGAGGGCATGGGTTAATGTGGAATTGCATGGGTAGACTTGGCAGTGGGGGGGTTGAGGGTATAAGCTCCTGCTCATGTCTATATTATCAGTGATGTGTTTGGGAAATGTAGAGAGGCCTTAAAAAGGACAAAATGAAAATCATCTTCTAGTCCATTACCAACCCTTCTTCATCCCTAGTGATATTACAATTTATTCCCTGGATTTAGATTTAGCCTACACAGTTATCAAGAGAAGTAGATTTTGCATATTTTACCAAGTTCTTTTCAAATTTCTAATTAACTTAGCCAAATGAGTCCGTAATAAATTATACAGCAATCTCTTAATTTTGTGTTCTTTCACTTTTAATCCTTTTTCTTTCTATTAAAAATGATACTTTCTCTTTCACCAAAATCATTGCTCTAATAAGATGCAATGAATAAACTGCATAGTATTAAAGACTTAACGTGTACTAAAGAAGAACACTTTCACTAATACTGGTAGAATATATAAGTAGAAAAAAAAGAAGCAAAAAAATTATTATATTAAAAAACAAAATCTCCCCAGGAAGAGAGAGTCAGCATTTGATCAAAGGTTCTCAGAGACACTGAATGAAAAGAACATCAGAGCTGAAGTGTGTGTGTATTTTAAAGAACAGATTACATCTGGGAAACATGATAATAATTAGTTAGTGCTTAAACATATGAATTAAACTAATCAACTTAGGAAATGTGGGAAGTTCTATTGAAAGATAGACTGCTAAGATTTGTAGATGGAAAATTCCCTCCAGTTCTGTGGGGTAGTTAAGAGTCCTCCCATGTCTTATGGATTAATTGGAACAACACTGAAGAAAATCGTTAGGATGGAACAGTGTGAGTGCCATTTCATATGTGTGAGGTTTTCCCCCTACACTTTGAGGTTGTAAAAATCCTTTAAGAGAATGTGGTCTTAAAAATTATATAAGATTTGCTATGGGTCCAGGGGTCTTTCAGATCTGAGTTGACTCCAGCGGTGAGCCCTGAGTGTCCCCCCTCTTCTCTTCGCCACCTGTTGAGGATGCTCACAGGTGAAGGTCCTGGGATGTGAAGTCCCCTCCATGAGGGCAGAGCATGGCACATGGTTCTGAACTGCTCCCGAAGCAGGTAGATCGACCCTTGGCAGAGTGAAAGGGAGGCTCCCCTGAATGAGGCGAGTGCTGCTACCTGATGTCCTTGGAGGACCAGAGTCAGGAATGGGACTGAGACAAAGCGTGGTGACCAGTCCTAGACGCCCCCTCATCCCCGCCCCCCCGCAGTTTGGTTCTGCTCCCAAGACCATGAGGCCAGCCACTGGTCCTCTGAATGAGGAATTAAATGCTTGTTTAGATTTAAAAACATTCAGAGATATTAAAGGGTAGCAAGGAGGTGGGGGTAATCAGCCAATCTGTGGGGGCCCTGAATGTATTATAGGATAAACCAAATTAGAGATTAAAATACCAGTATGTTGCAGTACTTTCCAATACTAAATATATTTATTAAGTATCCATATTGCACAGCGGCCTACGCTGGTATCTTGAATTATACAAAGACTAATGAGGTACAGTGGCTGCCATTAGTATAAGTGGGGAATAAGCAAATGACAAAATGGCAAAGACCTTGTAGAGTGTGGTAAGTGCTCGAAGCTTCCAAATGTCTGTGGGTGTGCAAAGGAGGGAAATGTGACTCACGGTGAGAGAACTGACAGGACTCCCTAGAAGCTGGATCATTTGAACAGGTCTTGAAAAATGGCCCATAGTTTAATTAGAGAAGATGTCGAAGAAAGTGAATGATGGAAATAAGTGCACCATGATGGCTCAGTGAAGCATCAGTTCTCAAATGTGTCTGGATTGCAGGACTCTACAGTGGTATGGAAGCTTGGAAATGTAGTTTGGGACCAGATCATGGACGTCTTTTATTATCTAGCCAAGGAGATTGAGCTTCATTTTGTAGCATGGTTGTGACACAGAAGAGCAATCCAGGCAGGACCATAACTAGAGAGATGATCCTGGCTGCAGTGTTCAAGGTAGAGACAACAGGACACCCAAAGAGGACTGCACTACCCACATGAGAGGTGCCACACTAATGAGGTCAAAACCAGGGCACTGGTTATGGGAATGGCTTGAATGGTACAGAATCAAGATACTCAAAAGTGACAGGGTGGTAAAGGAAAATAGAATCAAATGTGTCTCTAGCACCTCCACTGTGCAGGCCTTGCAGGACCGTGACACCATGAATCAGATTAGAATAACAGAAGGGGGAGCAGAAATGAAGATGTACAGCAAGAGACACAGGCAGATACATTCACCTGTGGACCCATGAGTTTTCAGGCATTAACCTTACACGTGGGTGAACGGATTCAGAGACACACTGGGCCAAGGTGAATGGAGAGCATCTGCACAGATGAGCCAGTGGGGACAATGCTGATAAAGAAGAGAGCTCCAAGGATGTTGCTATGTGAGGGCTGGGCAGAGGAAGAGGACCACAAAGGAGACGCAAAAAGGATGGCAAGGCCAAGCTAGAAGAAAGCCTGGCACAGAGGTGACACCCAAGGACTAATAAAAAATGAATGAATAAACCTCGGCAGTGCCCAGTCATAGAGATAAAAAAAAGAAGAATATGTCAAGGATAAAAAAGTGATTATCTATTTTAAAAGGATGAGTTGTATTGTATGTGAGTTATGTCTAAATAAAGCTAGTCTTAAGGAAGAAGAAAGGGGTGATCAGTGGTATAAGATGATGTAGGGAAACTGAGGGCTGAGACACAATAACTGAGGCACAATAACCTCTCTAAGAGAGAAGGGATAGGAGGGATCCAGCTGTCGGAAGCAAAGAAGGTGGTTGAAAAATGGGAAGGTCCAATTTGTGCCCTTTTCTCAGTAAGTTCAACATCTCTTAATGTTTTATTTTTCATATAAAAATAATACATTGTTATTGTACAGTATTTGGAAAATGTAGAGAGGCTTAATAAAAGGGCAAAATGAAAATCATCTGATCTTTTACTACAATGAAATAACGATGGTTAATGTAAATTATTTATTTCAGTAATTTATGTTTCTGCTTATTATCTATAGAATTGACAAACTTGCCAATGCAAAAACCTTAAATTTTATGTATTGCTTTTTTAAAAAATCGATCTTATAGCATTTATCATCCTCTAGATATAAAAACCATTCTGATATTGCTAGACTTTGGTTGATCTCCCTCCTTTATTTATTTTGCTATTTTCATTGTAATGAATGTTTTTCCTCACATCTTTGTTATATACTGTTTTACTATTTCTTTCAAATATATGTCTAGATGGGGAATTGCTGTGTCAAAATAGCATGGGCATTGTTATTACTCTTGCTGTATTATTCAGTGGTTTTTCTGAAAGATTGTACTGATTTGCAATCCTTCAGCAATGATTCACTGCACGTTCTTTCCTATTGGGTATTATCATTTTCTTTTCACTCACTTTGCCTATTTGAGAGATAAAAAAATGACATCTCACTGTTGGATTAATTTGCATAATTTAGCTCAAAGAGCTCTCAAATAAGATTTCTCCTTTAAGATCTGTGATTTGTTTCTGAGACTCCTGATTAAAAAGGCAATAGAGAGAAACAAATTGATGAAGAAAGATTATGAAAATGAACTCAGATGAAAATTTAGTTCTATAAAATCAACGGAGGGACATATCAATTTAGACAAAGAGAAAGCTGTTCAATTATGACAACCAAGCCCTGCAGGGAAAGAATCTCCCCCATTCAGTTGCCATGAATTCTTCCGGCATTTTCTGAAATCTGGAGGTGGGGTAAAATACTCATGCACCAATTTTCTTGGATTTTTTATATTCATCTCATGGCATAATCCAACACATTCAGTTTTACCTGGGGTGTTGTATTTCAGAGAAACAAGCTAAAACCCTTTCCTATGTATTTGTATTCAAGGTCTAATGATATGGGAATAAGAATAAAGCTGTCATTTCCTAAGAGCTAGGCTCTCTGCCAGATGATTTACATACATGATTAACTCTTACAATACTTCCTACAGGGAACTATCAGATCCATTTCACTGATGAGAAAACTGAGGCTCATGGCGCTCTGGCTGTGTAGTGTTAATGCCAGTGCTCTCTCACACAAATACCACTGCTGTTTTGTATGTCATTTGACATTAATAATCTGTGAGACAATGTACTATCATTATCCTTATTTGAACTTCAAGAAAGGAAAATTATGATACTAGAGCAAATTTAACAGTCTCTCAACAGAATACCTTAAATGCTGCAGCTGACCAAAGTCACTTATAAGGAGATCAGAGAAAAACAACCTGAGTTGTTAAAGCAAACGCTTCAAGCATCCCTCTTTCTGGCTTCCCAACAGTTCTTCCACTTCATTGAGCCCTCCAATATTGAAGGCTCCCACTTTTCCACCATCCAGACTCAAAGTCATGCCCTGTCCCCAGTTCCTTACATCACCTGAATTCCATATCCCACCAATATAATCGGAGCCTGGCCAACACCCTTAATTACTGCATGGCTCTCCTTCTCCATCATCCTCACCTGGCCAGCCTCAGGCTTCCAGTCAGCCATCTCCTCTGCACCAGCACCTGGCAACTCAGTGTTACTAGAGAAAACGACAACTTGCCAATGGCTCTCATTTTACATTCATAATCAAAATTTTCAAATGGCCACCTAACATTGCCCAGCCAATGTAAATCTACTTCTTTATAAGATGTATTTTTCTCCTGCTCCAAAATGACTATTCACACCTCAAATATCCAATACCCTTCCCCAGCTCCCAAGCTGATGAACCTGCCTCGTCCTTCCTGGGGAATATAGCAGCAATCACACAGGGACAGGCTCACCTTAATTTCACTCCTTACATCTGCATCCCACCTGGCCTCCCCAGCTGTCACGCTGGATGAGGTAACCCTGCTCCTACCAAAGTAAGTCCTGGAATCAAGTGCTCTTGATCCAGCTTTTCCAAGTCTAGATTTTCTCAAGGTTCAGGCTCATATTCTACCCTCTCACAGAGCCTCCCTCACCCAGCCACTTTCTAGCGTTCTAGTCCAACACAGTGGTTGTCAGTATGGGCCATGGAATAGCTGCATCTGCATCACCCAGACCCATGAAATCCACTCCAGCCACCCTGGGGGTGAGTACAGTTCTGCAAGGTGACTGTTCAACAAAACCATCACTACATATTAAATTCATCATTCAAGTAAGAAAATTATATTTAAAATGGAAGTAGTAAATATTCAAATGTCAATGCTCTCTAACAGAATAACTACATCTTATCTGCGCTCTTGAGGTTGTTTGCATATGGTGGAGATGTGTGGTGGGACAGCTACAGTGGTCTCTTCTTGACTTCACATTTAGTGGCGCTGTATTGGTTGCTTGAAATCGTGGGCCTTGGTAGGAGCATTTATATCATGGAAATCAGCAATTGTTAAAAATCAGGGTCTTTTCCCCAAAGATCCAGTTGTCAAACATTTCCCAGAACGTCACTGGATAAAGCCCAATACTCTTCATTGGAAAAAGCCTTCCAGGGGATTCTGAATCAGCTGGAGTTTGGGAACCACCGATTAGAACTTGCCTGTCTATCTCCAGCCGCCTGGTACCCTCCTCCCACCACTAAGCAGTCTGATTTCTCCCTCAGACACACACAATGGAGCTTGCTTCCTTTTCATTCTGCCTCAGCTTCATACAACCTGATTTCACCCAATGAAAGTAGGTTTTCTATAGGAAAGTAATGCCTTCCCTGGGGCTCAGGGTAAACCCCTGTTTTATTTTATTTTTTTATTTTTTATTTTTTTAATATATTTTTTATTGATATTTTACAGAGAGGAAGGGAGGGGGATAGAGAGCTAGAAACATCGATGAGAGAGAAACATCGATCAGCTGCCTCCTGCACACCTCCCACTGGGGATGTGCCCGCAACCAAGGTACATGCCCTTGACCGGAATCGAACCCGGGACCCTTCAGTCCACAGGCCGACGCTCTATCCACTGAGCCAAACCGGTTTCGGCCCCCTGTTTTATTTTATATGTAGGTTCAAAACTCTATAAAAAGACATTTTTATAAAAGTTTATTTGCAAACTAAACTCACTTTATTATTTCCTTTTATTTTAATAACATAATTTTGGAAATTACAAAATGACTTTTTTCCCCTGAAAATAGCATCATCTTATTGAGCCCTGTCATCCATTCTCCATTTAGAAGTTTGCTGAATAATACAAACCAGCAGATGGCAGCAGGGGCTCTTGGAAACAAAGCTTAATGCACTTGAAGCATTTGGCTATGAAAGAACATAAACTGTTATTGCAAAGTCAAGCACATTTCTAAATAGTTTGCTGGTTCATCATTTTCTTCGTGTCAGCAAACTGCCTTTTAAAATGCAGGATAGATTATGTTCTATGGTTTCATAAGAATAATAACAACTAAAAGAGTATTTTTTTTCAAGGTTTACAATATCATGTGCATTTTATTTATTTTATTTTTTCCCCCACAGGTTTATTCTTTTTTTTTTCTTTATTGATTAAGGTATTACATATGTGTCCTTATCCCCACAATGCCCCCCCACCCCACCCCCCACTCATGCCCTCACCCCCCTGGTGTCTGTGTCCATTGGTTAGGCTTATATGCATGCATACAAGTCCTTTGGTTGATCTCTCCCCCTTACCCCCACCCTCCCCTACCTTCCCTCTGAGTTTTGACTGTCTGATTGATGTTTCTCTGTATCTGTTTTTGTTCATTAGTTTATGTTGTTCATTATATTCCACAAATGAGTGAGATCATGTGATATTTATCTTTCTCTTACTCCTTTTATGCAAATTGGCCCATGTCAAAAAAAAGTAGGTTTAAAATTTTCAAATTCTTACAGATTCAGATTTAAATTATTCTACTTCGTTAATATTTTTAAACATCTTTTATGTTATTACTTCCATAACCAGTTTTCTTGTAAACTCAGAAGACAATCCTATCTAATAAAAGAGTAATGTGCAAATTGACCATCACTCCAACACACAAGATGGCTGCCCCCATGTGGTCAAAGATGGCTGCCCCCATGTGGACACAAGATGGCCGCCACAAGATGGGAGGGACCAGGCCTGCAAGGGAGGGCAGTTGTGGGCGATCGGGCCAGCAGGGGAGGGCAGTTGGGAGGGACCAGGCCTGCAAGGGAGGGCAGTTGTGGGCAATCAAGCCTGCAGGGGAGGGCAGTTAGGGGTGACCAGGCCGGCAGAGGAGGGAAGTTGGGGGCGACCGGGCTTGCAGAGGAGAGCAGTTGGGGGGGACTAGGCCTGCAGGGGAGGGCAGTTAGGGGTGACCAGGCCTGCAGGGGAGGGAAGTTAGGGGCAAACAGGCTGGCAGGGGAGCAGTTAGGCATCAATCAGGCTGGCAGGGGAGTGGTTAGGGGGTGATCAGGCTGGCAGGCAGAAGCAGTTAGGGGCAATCAGGAAGGCAGGCAGGCGAGCAGTTGGGAGCCAACAGTCCTGGATTGTGAGAGGGATGTCCGACTGCCTGTTTAGGCCCGATCCTACCGGGATCGGGCCTAAACAGGCCGTTGGACATCCCTTGAGGGGTCCCAGATTGGAGAGGGTGCAGGCTGGGCTGAGGGACACACCTGCCCCGTGCACAAATTTCGTGCACCGGGCCTCTAGTATACAAATAAAGAATACTGATTATAAGCCACAGAACCCTCACATTTTTACTTTTTTTAAAAATTAATTTTTAGAGAGAGAGGAAGGGAGAAAGATAGAAACATCGAAGAGAGAGACACATTGATTGGTTGCCTCCTGCCACCCCTACTGAGGATCAATCTCACAACCCAGGCATGTGCCCTAACCTAGAATCTATCTGGTGACCTCTCAGTTCATGGGTCGATGCTCAACCACTGAGCAACACCAGCCGGGTGAACCCCCACATTTTTTAAAAATATGTTTGTATTAATAATTATAGAGAGAGGAAAGGAGAGAGAAACATTTATCTGCTGCCTCCTGCATGCCCCCCACCAGAAATCTAACTGGCAACCTATCAGTGCACAGGATGATGCCCAACCAACCAAGCAACATCACCCAGGGAATGAAATCCCACATTTTTAAACAAAGATGAAAGACCAGAATGTTTAAATAAATTCTCTAGGTCTATAATATAATAGAGCATCCCCGATAGCCATGCAAGGCAATTAAATTGAGTTTGATGTCAAGAGTGATACAAACACATTACTGTGTCCATAGGTTCTTGGTTGCATAATTAAAGAAAGCCATTTAGCCGTGGCTGGTGTGGCTCCGTTGGTTGGATGTCCTCCCATGCACCAAGAAGCTGGAGGTTTGATTCCTGGTCAGGGCACATGCCCAGGTTGCGGGCTCAATCCCTGGTGACGGGCGTACAGGAGGCAGCAGATAGATATTTTAGTCTCTCATCGATGTTTCTCTTTCCCTCTCATTTCCTCTATCTCTAAAAATATTTGAAAGAAAGAAAAAAATCCATTTACATGGAGTGGTTCTGCATGCACATAGTCCTGAATGGTAAGAATCCACTAGGAATCTTGAGGTTCATGAGTGTGTTCAGCGACAGTGGCAATTGCAGCATAAAGAGGTGGTTCTTTGACTACTGAGCAGTGCGTGGATACAGTATCATCACTGAAATACGGGGGAAACTGTCTTTTTTATGACTCAGTTTCAGTGCCTTCTGATGAAATAGTTTCTATTTGGCACATAAAGATGTAGACACTAGGGAGGAACAAATACATGACGCAGTTATTTACAGGACATCATTTATGAACTGGCACTGTACTACGTACGCCCTGAGGATGCTCTGATGAACAAAATGTTTCCCAAGAGCTCACAGACTATAGGGTTGTAGGTTTAAAAGATATTCAGAAGAGTATACTATTTATTTCACATGATTGTTTTGGTAATTAAATTAGGTAACTTAGAGAAAAGCACTTCAAAAACTAAACATTGAACACTTATCAATTTTCCATCATTTTTGAATAGATGAGTGACAAAAATTAAACTGGTTTTCATAACAGATTGATAGGACAGATTAAATGGGGAACGTAACCCCAGGAAACCTGACCAACTTGGAGTCCACTGCAATAACCCAGACAGGAGGTGACAGAGTAAGTCTGACCTGACTGGGAAGTGGGAATGACTGAACAAAAAGATGAAGAACTCGAGTGACGTTGTGTTGGACAATAGGTCAATAAAGAGAAAAGAGACAAAAATGCCTATACTGCATTCCCTGGATGATTGGAGGAATAATAAAACAGGAAGTCAAGTGGGCAATATCATTTAGGGAGAAAGGTGAATTTGACTTTTCGCATGTTGAGTTTAAGGGCAAACATCAGAGCAAACACACAGAAGGTAGTTTGAAGATGTCACAGCTCACAAACTCCTACTCACCCTTCACAACCCACCTCCCATGTCCTCTCATCTGGAAAACCTTTCTTTGATAGCCGTCAGAGGTTTAGTTACTCACTTCTCCATGTTCCAAAAGCAGCTTTTAAAAAACATACTCTGTCTTAGTATTTGTAATATTGGTTGGCTTTACCAGACAGGCTTTATCACCTCAATTAGACTCCATTCAAATTGGTGGAAGACATAGAAAGTCACCCATCTCTTTCTCTCTGTTTTTAATCCTCACCCAAGGATATGTTTATTGATTTTAGAGAAAGGAGGGGAGAGAGAGAGAAACATTGATCAGTTGCTTTCCATAGGTGCCCCGACCAGGGTGGGGATGGAACTTGCAATCTAGGTATGTGCCCTGACCAGGAATTGATCCTGCAACATTATGGTGCACAGGACGATGCTCCAACCAACTGAGCCACCCAGCCAGGGCAAAAATCACCCATCTTATCTTTATATCCTGAGCACCAGCACTGTACACCATTCAAGGTACTCAATAAATGTCTGGTGAATGCTGTAAGGAATAAGTTGATGAAAAAACTATCTAATAGCAAAATACAGGATTTAGAAGTCATCTGTATAAAGGGAAGGCAAAGTTGCTAATGGATACAATTTCTGAGGAAGGCTATTTAGAAAAAAGTTAGAGCTAAAGACAGGACACATATAGGGGTTAAGAAAAGTTAGAGAAATGAAAAGAATATGAGCCAAAGTCTCAGAGAAAATAGATGCTGTCACTAACAACAAAGGATATACTCCAGCAAAGTTTTAAAATGCTCCTGGTACCTCAGTGAATGAAGATAAAGAATGAGGCATTGAATTCCAAAGCCAAATTGACTGGAGCAAACTCAGATTTATTTCACCAAGAAGAAAAATAAGACAATGAGTAAATGCACTTAATTCAGTGAAGAAGCCAAGAATATGGCAACAGTCTTCTTGTTATCTATATGCTGTATGAAGGCCCACTGAAGGCTGGGTGCATATCTCCAGGCAAAGAAGTTGAAAATAGTAAAAGGATGATTTTAAAACATGATGAATAACAGGAATGTTAGTGCAGTATCTTTGATAAGAAACTGATGAGGAGATGAAGAGGATCAATGAAGCTCTCAAGGGCATTTTTCACAAGGAATGATGACTATGTCAAGATGCACAACGGCTTGTCTGCATCTTATTGTTGTGCATTACTGGCACTTTTGGACCTAACAGACTTAGCTCAGGCTGCCTCCCTGACTGCCTGCTGGAGGGCCAGGAGGACCCTGTTCCCAGGCACCTCCACATGTTAGAGTTGGGGTACCTTGTTCTTGCTTATGGGGTGGGTCTAAGCCAGGGGTCCTCAAACTTTTTAAACAGGGGGCCAGTTCACTGTGCCTCAGACCATTGGAGGGCCAGACTATAGTTTTTAAAAAAAAAAACTATGAACAAATTCCTATGCGCACTGCGGGCCCAGGACGAGTCAGCTGCTAAGCAGGACAGGCAGCGGCAGCCGGCGGGCTGGATAAATGTCCTCGGCGGGCCGCATGTGGCCGTGGGCCGTAGTTTGAGGATGCCTGGTCTAAGCACTATAGTTAAACCATCTGGATCCCTAATTGCATTCCAGGAAGTCCTAGTATTTCTGGAAAGTTTAAGTGAATTCCCAGAATCAGCCTAGAAAGGGACTTTAAAAATAATTTAATTTGACCTTCTTATTTCCAAATGAGGAGACCGGGGTCCTGGGAGGTCAAATGGCTTCTTTAGGGTCACTGTTGGTTATGAAAGACCGAGAATGAAGCCCAGGTCTCCAGATGGCCAGTCCTATGGTCTTGATGTTTTATATTTTTCAATACAGTAGGAGAAGGAGGAAGGAAAAGCAGGAAAGGAAGAGGGACACTGTGAGACACAATCCGACTTCCTCGCCACAGCCCTGGCCCAGTCCTGCGTCTTCCTTGTGCACCGTGGAGCCATCAGCAAATAGGAAGACAGACCTTCTCCTCAGGAATCAGTGCAGGAGGTTTGTCCTTCTTTGAACATTTCCTAATCCTGTGTACAAACTGTGGAAGCCCTATTATTTCATTGTTTTTACTGTGACTGAATGGCCCTATTTAAAAATCCCATTTTCCTAAATAACTATGATTTTTGCCACATCCTTGAAAGATTTTTGAGATTGGACTGAACTTCTGTTTCCCGATCACTGAAGGCACAATTTGATGATGTAGAATGAACTATGCCAAGTACCTGCTATGGCCCAGGCCCTCCGCTAAACAGTTTATATTCATTAACTCCCTGTTTCCCACAATTCACTGAGGTGAGCACTCTTCTCTATTTTGCAGAGAAGGAAGTTAAGACACAAAAAGGTAGCAAGTCATTCAAGATTTACAGCCAATAAATAGCAAAAGTCCGGAACCTGAGTGCTACCCATTTTATGCCACCATCCTAACAGCCCTGTCTCTGATTCTGTTGGAACCTGGATTCCTCTCTTTTGCTCCCAATCAACATTAAAAAAAAAGTTCACACTTACATAGAACCTTATCGAATTTACTAAATGCAAGGCACTGTCCAAAAGGTGGCACATACCTTATTAGTTCATTTAATAACAATCCTATGGAGTTAATGGGAATATTATCATCACACTCACTGTACACAGAAAACTGAGGTACAGGAAGCTTAAGCAACTTGCCAAAGGTTCCACAGTCACCAAATGGAAGAACTGGGACCAACCCTGAGGGTCCAGCTCTGGTGTCCTCCCTCCTTAACCAGGATGGTGTCCCGCCTCACAAGCTGAGACCATGAAACAAGTCAGAGGTGGCCTGCCTTTGTCATGGATCGAGTTTATCAGACCACCTCCAGAGCCCCCTTTCTGACCTGACCTTGACACTAGACTCTTGTTCTCTCCTGAGTGAGTTGATCTGTCTGGGCTACACTCCTTAGATCTGTGATACCTGCAACACCTCTCCTTGCCCGGCCTCAGCCAGGAGCCAGTACACCGAGTTGTTCAGGCGGAGAGCAGGCAATGAGGTCAGCAGGCCTGAGTGTCAGTCCTTTTGCTGCTAATGACCAGCTGTGTGATTTGGCGCAAATAACTTCACTTCTGAAGAATGGAGGTAAAAACAGCACCTCCTACACAGGGCTGCTGGGGATACTAGAGATAATGCACATCGTAAGATTAGCACATAGTAAACAGTTTGTAGATATTTCAATGTCGTGGTTTTGAATCCATTCCTTCAATCATACTGATTGGGGGCTTCCTGGATACTATCATGTGCCCTGGAGATGTAGCTGTGAGCAAAGCAGTCGGAGCCCTGTCCTCATGGAACTTATTTCTTGTGGGGGAGAAGCTACCTATCACGTAATAATCTTGACAAAAAAAATCAAGCCTCCAGGGCCATGGATGTGATTCCCAGTCTCCCACGTCAGCAGCACTTGCAAGGTAATTCCCTTAGCTGTTGGAAGCTATCTTTCTCTAGAGCAGGGTTCTCAAACCTATTGGTCTCAGGAACCCCTTTATGCTCTTAAAAATTATTGAGGATCCCAAAGGGCTTCTGTTTTTATGGGTATATCAGTAGATATTTTCCAAGTTAAAAATAAAAACAGGCCCTAACCGGTTTGGCTCAGTGGATGGAGCGTCGGCCTGTGGACTGAAGGGTCCCGGGTTCGATTCCGGCCAAGGGCATGTACCTTGGTTGCGGGCACATCCCCAGTGGGGGGTGTGCAGGGGCAGCTGATCGATGTTTCTCTCTCATCGACGTTTCTAACTCTCTGTCCCTCTCCCTTCCTCTCTGTAAAATAAATCAATAAAAATATATTTAAAATAAATAAATAAATAAAAACAGAACGTTTGAAAACACAAGAATGCACAGAGTACCTAGTATAAGTCATTAGAGCGATGACACCATTGCTCGCCACGCAGCCTTTGGAAAGCGTCACGTGCACCGTGAGAGAATGAGAGCAAAGAGGCAAAAACATCTTCACATGCAGTTGGCCGTACAGACCCCCTTGGCAACCACCAAGACTATACTTTGAGAGCTGATGTTCTCATGAAAATATATTTAGACTGGCACCAGCTTACATTTTTTTTAAAAAGTTAATTTATTTTTTCCATCTCTGCTGATTTCTTGCTCATTTTTCTAAAATCAGAAGCTGAAAATATTAAATTACAACTTGAAGTACCTAAAGTATGAATACCTCTGAGTTGTATATTTATGTGCCTACTTACCTTAAAAAAACAAGCAAATGTCAAAACTTTAATTCTTGGTCTTCAGAAGCACAGCCATCCTTATGAAATAAAATGTACTTCTCTGCTAAAGATTATAAATTAACGTTTCTCAGCCATTCACTTAGCAACCACTTTAACTCTCAGGGTCGGTTCAGAAAGAACCTGATTACTTCCTTTAAAGCTGTGCCATGTTCCTTCTGAAAGAGATTTGTTATTTCGTTGCTATTTTAAAAGAGTAAAATTCTTCAGAGCATTTCTAAACATGGTTAAAATGGTCTCATAATGGCATTTCACTAAACTTTGGAAGGACTGAGTTTTATTTTCAATATTTCTATAAAATCACTGTTTCAAGGACAACAGGAATTTTTGCAGCTGTAATCTTTTTTACTACTTCTAGCACTAACCCCTTTAATTCATCTATATGGGAAAACAGCCCTAGTTGGTTTGGCTTGGTGGATAGAGCGTCGGCCTGCAAACTGAAGGGTCCCAGATTCGATTCCCGCCAAGGGCATATACCTGGGTTGTGGGCTTGATCCCCAGTAGGGGGCACGCAGGAGGTAGCTGATCAATGATTCTCTCTCATCGTTGATGTTTCTATCTCTCTATACCTCTCCCTTCCTCTCTGAAATCAATAAAAATATATTTAAAAACAATAGCTGACAGTTCAATACCCTGTAGATCATAGACAGTCTTGAGTAAAGGGAGCAGCTCCTTATGCAAATATGTACGGTAAATGACTGAGCCCTAAAGCGTAGAATGAAAAGCTAAAATTCCTCACTACAAAAACCATCTAGCATGCAGAGGGAAAGAAGAAAACAAAGAAATCTGTGAGTAGCAGAGAAGGTATTTTTTACTGAGAACTTACTGCATGACAGGTCATGTTCTATGCACTTTATGTAAGTTATCTTCTTGAAACCTCACCCTCAGTCAGTCTTATATTCAGTTGATAATGAAGACACGGAATCACAGAAATATTACATAACTTGCTCAAGTTCACACAGTAAGTGGTAGAGATGAGATCTGAACTCACACAGACTTGTGAGCACAGAGTAGGTTATGAGTCGGCAGACCTTTTGTTCACTTACTAGCTATGTGACCTTGGGAAAGTTACTTCACTTCTCCCAATAGAAGGGAGGTAACAGTGCCCCTCCCATGTAGGACCATAAGGAATATATGGAAGGAAGAATCACCTCATTGAGTGGGATGAAAGAGGGACTCTACCACCAGGATGGCTTCCTCAGCCCCTGCAATACTCAAAACTATTTTGAATAACTTGAATTTAAAAATCCTAAAAATAAGAAATCTTGATTAACACCTAAACATTACTTAAAGACTGACTAAAGAAGGCATTATTCATTTAAGTTCAGGGAAATTAGGAATGGCAGACATTGCCAGTTGATTGCACAGAAGCCATTCCTTTCTCCTCAGTGGGGACAAAAGAGCCCATTTACTAAGGACCCAATTTAGCTGCAGGATGAATCCTGGTAGGACTAAGCCAGGCATGGTTATCCCATTCCTTTTTTTTTTCTTTTTAAATATTTTTTATTGATTTTTTTTGAAAGAGAGAGAGAGGAAGGGAGAAGGATAGAGTGATAGAAACATCAATGAGAACCATTGATTGGCTGCCTCCTTCACGCCTCCTACTGGGGATCAAGCCCACAACCCGGGCATGTGCCCTGACAGGGAATTGAACCAGTGACCTCCTGGTTCATAGGTCGACACTCAACTACTGAGCCACACTGGCTAGGCCCTTTTTTAACTCCTGAAAGAAACAGATTAGTTTCATGTAAAATGTCTCTATCAGTACAAGCAGGAGCCAGAGGTATTGATATGTAAATACACATGTAACATTTTATAAAGAAAATATAGAAGGCATCACACATTCATTTCTTCAACAAATGTATATGCCAGGCATTGTGCTAAATGCTGGAGAACAGCAAGTAAGGCAGACATATCCCTGCTCTCATGAACTCTAGAATACAGTTAACAATCACATAAAAAGATATGTCATTCATAGTGAGATAAGCACTCTGAAGAAAAGAAAAACACTATAAAAGTGCCTAACAGAGGAATCTATGAGGTCTGGGGCTGGCATAGGAGGAATAGGGATTGGGGGTATATATAACAGGTGCTGGCAGTGGCAACAGCACATGCAAAGGCCCTGGGGTACAACCATGGGTTGTGTGTACCATGTCATGGCTAAAACCTATGGCATTATAATAATGTTTGTAAACTGAAAAAAGGAGAGAAAGTTAACGTGGCTGGATGCAGAGAGCCCAGGATGCAAGAATGTGAGAGAAAAGCTTTGAAGGGGGATAGCCTTGAGGGCCAAGGCTAAGAATATTAGAAATTAAAGGATAACTCCTTTATCCTTACAGAAATGGGAAGCCTTTGGTGGGTTTAAACCCAACCAACAACAACAACAAAATAAACCACCAAAGACTCAGTCTACAAAGTGAACGAGATTGAAGAGAAGCAGGAGGGAGCAAGTCAGATCTGAACAAAAGCAACTGCAGTGGTCCAGATGAGAGCTGCCTGGAACCTGGACCAGGCAGAAAAGGAAAAGGTCAGATAGGAGGGAAGATTAGAAGGCAAGAGCATCAGGATTAATGATGATGCGGGGGAGAGAAAGGAGAGTTTCTGATCTGAAGGCAGCAATGGAAGGAAAAGTGGTGAGCGGGAAGAAGCGTGTTGCTCATGGGGAGTTTCAATGTCAGGAGATGTCAGAAGATGTCAGATGCCTAGCTCAGAGAGGTCTAGACCAGGGATAGAATTTGGTAGTTATTAATTAGGTGATAGATGGCAATTAAAGACTTGGGTAAAGTTGCTTAGAGGAAGAGTATTGAGAGAGATGAGAGGAATATCTGAGTGAAAATGCACTCACATTATAGTCTAAGAAACAGCCTCCTAGATGCCCTAATTTGGTGTAAAATTTGCCTTCTCCTGGGCAATCTGTATTTGCAAACCCCTCTCACCTACTATGTGTGGTCTCACCTCTATTTATCCTGACTGAGAAGTAAAAGATTGCTGTCTCCAAAGAGAAGGCCAATAGCAAATTCCTTGCACATCCGTACCAAGAATACGAAACAGAAAACAACAAAGGAGCAGAGGGAGGCTATTAGCTGTAGAGCCAAAGGGTTATTAAAAATTGAGGGAGGAGGAAAAAGAAAAGAAATCATCATCCCTGATACAGCCTTTAAAATACTTTTGTGGAGAGCACCCCACATGCCATCAATCAGGAAAATGATTTCAGGCAGAGAAGAACGGGGCTGGTGTAAATAATTAATGAATAAAGGCAGAAACAGACTATGGAAGTGGGAGGGGCTCTTGGAGGGACTTTAGCTGGAAAGTTCAAACAACTGCTAAATGATTTCCTTCTCACTGATTGTCTTCCCAGCAGTGTGTGTGTGTGTGTGTGTGTGTGTGTGTGTGTACACTCTTATTCTCCTGGTTAAATTTTGGATATCATGGAAGTTCCTCATTTTAAAACAAAACAAAACAAAAAAACACTGCTTGCTTTTAAGTGCTAATAAAACCTCTAGAGAAAGAATAACATTATACCAAAGTTATTATTTCATACATACAGGTCCTCAATAAATTCACTCAAAGAAAAACAATCTAAGAAAGCCACTCCTTGTCCTGTTCGCACTGAACAAAGACAAATGCCCACAGTGAGTCATATGGCTGCACAGTGCACTCAGATATTAGAACAACTCAGAATTATTTGTTCCTGGGATGACCGAAGAGACTTATGTGACATTATTAAAACTGTGCTCTAAATCCACAAGAGGTGCACAATTAAAGTCCTCACATAAGTAAAACAACAAACCATTTATTAACTGCCTTTTAAAAAAATCCCAACATTTATCCAAAAGTTAGAGTTCAAAAGGAAAGAAAACCACACTCTAGGGTTCACCCTAACAATTAAAAGCGTGATTAGCATTAGAAGGAATTTCGACTTTCTCAGTATCAGAATAATTAAAATTATTCAATTCTAATTAAAATGGGGGGGTAAATCCCTCACATTTATTGACTTCGTATTATAAACTATATCTGTACATTTATACATCAAAGCCATGGCAATTTTGTTCAAAATTAGATATATGGAAGACCCAACACGGAAACAAAAATGTTGAGACTGAGTTAGAAAGCTGAGAGTAAATTCCTCTGTCACCCCACTTTCCAGCTAATGAATTACACACTGTTCTTCAACATAGTTTATATGCTGTACTTACAAACTGGAACCATGCTTTGCATCAGCCAAGGAAAGCTAACTCACCAGAATAACTAATTTGTGTGTTCATTTTATCACCTGATTTTATGTATTTTGTGTGCTTCCTCAAAAGCCATCAAAACTTCAGAAATGGTTCTGTACATGAAACATGAAAAAACAATTCCCAAAAAACTTGGCCAATGTGTTCATTCATTCAACTAGCATCATAACTAGGCAATTAATACATAATAAAAATATTAGCAATACAAGAAGTCTTTAGTAGTGACACTAAACAACTAGCTGAGGGCTTGTCTGATTTTGTAATTTTACTACTTAACCATGAGAAAGAGGGATACACATGTAATTCTGCTTTATCCATAGTCAAAGTTCATTTAGTTTAAACTGAAAATACAGGAATGCATTTTTAACATTTTGAACAAAATTACCTCTGAATTTTTAAGTATACCTATTTTACTTTTGGGGGGTAGGGGGAACCCACCTTGATTCACCAATTAAGAAAGTCCTAAAGCCCTAACCGGTTTGGCTCAGTGGATAGAGCGTTGACCTGCAGACTAAAGGTTCGATTCTGGTCAAGGGCATGTAAAAAAATCAATAATATTTTTAAAGTCCTAAATTATGATCATTCTCCAGATGGCTTTGAGTAAATAACTAACTTATTTAACTCTATGTGTCTTTAAAAAATAAGTTAAGAATAATAATGACCAGGGATATAATAACAAATCTTAGTGCTCCTTTTATCAATGCTGAAACTGTAGGGTAGGAAAAAAACTGTGGAAGAGTGAAGGTGTTAATCCATATGTGATTCTCATATTGGCCCCTACTCCCAAATCCAAAAAAACTCCAATACACAATATAGAGATACCCCTAAATCCAAAGGAGCTCCCCGGTAAATGACTTTCAGGGTGTGGTAGACAGAATAATGTCACTAATCTCCAAAGACGTTCATGCCTAACTCCTGAAACCTATTACCTTATGTAGTAAAAGGGACTTTACAGATATGATTCAGTTAAGGACCTAAAGATGAGGAGATACCCTGAATTATGCAGGTGGGCCCAATGTCATCACAAGAGTTCTTAAGGGAGGCAGAGGGAGAGAAGGAGAGAAAGGAAAAAGGAGATAGACAGATGAAAAGATGGATGGATGGATGGATGGATGGATGGATGATGGATAGACAGATAGATGTAATTTTGTTACAGCCGCAACAGAAACTAATAGTTTGTTTTGAAAAACAAAACAAACTGATTTATAGAATTTGTTCATTTCCATGATGTGAATACTCCCACAACTAATTTAAAAGCCCTGTAATTAAATGCTGCTCACAGCCAATAAGAGCCCACTTCAACATACTACCAGGTATCACTATAAATGGCACTACAATAAAGGCTATCTGTAAGACCCTGACCCAAGACTTTCATGTATTCTCATAAGGTCATTAATTTATCTTCAGTATTTTACAATTTCCTTCAATTGACCCACATGCTGAGTAGCCAGAATCCCAGAGTTGCCCTTCTTCAGGCCCCATTCACACACATGCCTGTCAAAGTCAGAGGCTCTTTCTGGGTTACCAAATTGTAAAGGTGCTGAGCCTAACTACCTGGGGAATTGGTCCCATGATAATTCAGTGAACAAATTTTCTCAGACATAACTCTTCATTGGCCTGAATGCCACAATTTCTGACATCCTGAATGTGGGGACAGTTGAAGGGCAAAGTCACTAAAGCCAACTCAAGGTCAGGCCTCCTCTGGTTCAAGGACAAAAATTCTTGGGCGATCTTACAAAACAGTTTTTGAGAAAGGACTCCTCATGTTATGAGTGGGAAGAGGTTCTCATCCCAGCTGGTTGCTAGTGGGAATGGGTTTCTTGCAATATCCCAAGAAAAGATATTGTAGAAAGCTTTATTTCTGTGGAATTACACTCCTGGTAAGCAACTTTCAGGGTATGGTAGACATAATAATGTCACTCACCCTCAAAGACATTCATGTCCTAATCCCTGAAACCTGTGAATATGTTACCTTATGTGGCATAAGGGACTTTACAGACCCTGAGTTTCCAAGGTCCCATATCCCCTTGTCTTGCCAAGGAAGAAGTATAGCTGTGGCTTCAGCAGAGCTAGAATCAGAGTTTCCTTTCCATGTTGGAGCATCAGATTTGCTTAGCTTGTGTTCCCTGCTGCAGTCCATCAGTCCACTGCATGTGGGGTCCACAGGGCCACATGACTTGGAGGGAACACAGTCGAATGCAAGGAAACCAAGAGAGAAAGAATTCTATTGTCTGTGGGATTATGTATTCCCAAATTTTCACGGATTTGCTTTGGCCCCCTCTCTTCTAGCCAATGATTTCTGTTTCTAGGTTTGATTAACAAGCACTTTCCCTAGGTCACCCTGACTCATTGCACATGCATTTATCTCCTCTCTGTCCAGTCCCTCCTCCCAGTAACCTGCAAGGAAAGGGCCAGTGGTTCCCTGGGGAGTGTGAAATTGCAGCTCCCTGGTGAAGCTGCCCAAATGACATGCCTATAATATCTGGCTTCCTCCTTTGCTCCTTTCTTTTGATTAAAAACTGCCTATCATTAAATCAGAAACTGCCCCAAAAAAAGTTTATAAAGAGAAGACAGGAAGAACTTCAGCCTCCTCATTTGATATGGAGGAAAGAAAAAAACTCATAATGGGATGTAAAGAATTGGATCATAACTTTTTAAGTGCTGCTTCCAGAGACCCTCCCAGGAGATATTTATCCAGTAAAGAGGAGGTCCTCAAATTGGTATTAAGAAATACCAAGGCAGTCCCTCTAATCTGTGGCTAGGAACTATCAACTAGACCAGGTGCTTTTCAACCAGGGTGATTATGCCTCTGGGGGACATTTGGCAATGTCACAGCTGGCAGGAGATATTACTGGCATCTTGTGGGAAGAGGCCAAGGATGCTACTAAACGTCGTACAATGCACAGGGCAGCTCCCCCAACAAAGAATTATCAGTCCAAGATGTCAAGTGCCGAAGTGGAAAAACCTGAACCAGATCAGGCCATGAAAGTTTCTATGCCTCCCATATTATGTCTATTCCTGGCAACAAAATCTCTGACAATTAAGTATGCTGTTAAAAAGCATTATTTATTAATGATGACATTTCTGTATAGATCAGAATATAAGTCCTCACACTTTGTTTGTGCCCAGCAATAATTAGTATTACACGAATGACAACCTATGTCGAAGGCAATTTTAAAAGGTTACCAAAAATGCCATTAGCTATCATTCTGTCTACACCAATTACATAGGATTCTGTAAAAGAATTATTCTTGCCCTAGCTGGTTTGGCTCAGTGGATGGAGTGTTGGCTTGTGGATGAAGGGTCCCAGGTTTGATTCCAGTCAAGGACACATGCCCGGGTTGCGGGCTCGATCCCCAGTGGGGGGTATGCAGGAGACAGTTGATCAATGATTCTCTCTCAGCATTGATATTTCTATCTCTCTCTCCCTCTCCCTTCCTCTCTGAAATCAATAAAAATATATTTTTTAAAAAAGAATTCTTTCAAATTGCTTAAGTGTAATAAAGTCATCTATACAAATTCAAATCCTCTTCATAATGACGTTTCTCTTCCAAAGAAATTCCACTTTTCATTCGCCTATTTTGTTATGATGTTTTCTGTATTATTTTCTTTAGAAAAATATGCTTGGATTAAGTGAAGAATCTTCTAAGCAAAACCCTTAAAGCACTTAATGACTACAAAAAGTCATATTCTGATTTTAATGGCTCTCATCTCATTTACCTTCTCTTTCTAAAGTTAATGTTAATCCCTTCTAAAGTAATTGGGCCCCATAAATTGCCAATCACAATGAACACATATTTAAAATGAGGAAGAAATGCCAGCAAAGAAAAATATCTAGTATTTAGGAGACTTTTGTTTCCTAGGATTAAAATTTGAAATGACTTTAATTGTTCACAAAGAAAGCTTACTTAACCAATACAGTCTTCTCTGGAAGCTAATGAAAAAGATAGACCAAATGGAAAGAAAATCCATTTGGCAAAATTTACGAAGGCAAAACTAACTTATCTTTTCAGAAAACGTCTAAGGATATTGTTCAGACTGTAACAGAAAATCCAATATAGTTTAGGCTTCTCAGTGAAGTGTATGAATGGAATTGCCAAATGACTATATCTGACTAGTCATTTTTACTTTACATTCAAGAGTAAAGAGAATGAAGCTTTCTAAGAGTAGTAGGGGAATGAGGACATAGAATTGATAATTTATTGGTGCAGTCAAGAAATGTGTGGCTGTTCAAGACTCTGTGTGTAGGGGAGATAGCAAACAGGCTTTCCTCTGGGCTAATTCTTGTGGATAAACTGGTATTTATTCAGATTTCAAAAGGCAGTCATCTGGTTTACCCCCAATCTGGATTTAGAAGTTCTTCTGTGGGTAGAGAGAAAAGACAATGGGGGCAGACCTGAGCACTGCTCTATGATGAGTTATGCAACAACCACAAGCAAGGAAAGCTAAAGAGTTTTAAATGATGCAAAATGCAGATGATTGACTGATAAGCAGAAATCATTATTATTACTGGCCTGCATTTACAGATACTGTGATCAAAGCATAATAGATTACATCACTTCTATCATCTCAGCAGCCCTATGAGGTAAATGCTGTTACTTTATGCTATTTTATAGATGAAGACACTGGGGTTTGAAAAGGTTAAATAAACTGCTCCTGGTTACATATGTAATAAACAATGGAATTGGGTTTGGGACCTGAACTTATACATTCAAAAACCCTTCTCTTAATCACTCTGCTAGACATTTTCCTGATTAGAGACAGGATGTTCCAGGTTGGGAGGAGGTTTGAGTTCTGAGGTCATAAAAGTGGGACCAACCCCATTAGAGTATCTATGGCTCAAAAAGAAGCTCAGCCTTCCCAGCATGCACTTGGTAGCAAGCCCATCACATGCACTGGTCCTTTCAGCCACACTTAGACACAGGTCACGTGACTGCCTTACTGTCACCTTCAGACACAAAAGGTACACTATAATACAACTTAAAAGTGCCTCATGTTATTCCAAGCAGCTGCTTCTCTTCATGCTTCAGTTACACTAGCATTTGGCTGTGCTCATGAGCCATTAGGACACTTATGGGCTTAAAAATGCCACATAAAATAAATAGATCATATTTGGGCATATGCTCTGAATAGGCAATGGGAAAACCAGCCTCAATATTGACCCATGGAGATCCATTTCTGGGCTTAATCCATCATTTTTATTGCCCTGTCATCGAGTTGCAATATGATTTACAATTTATATATTTATTTAGTTTAACAGGCTATAACAACATTTAGTTTGGCTGCTTTTAGTTCATTCTGCATAGATGCCAACAGTATCACCCCCTATCCCTTGTCCTAATGTGAGGGATCTAGAGTCACCTAATTCATAAAACACAAGGCATGGAACTATATCTTGAAATGTTTAAAAAATGGGTTAAAAAAAATGGGTAAAATCACTGATTAAGGCAGTCACAAACCAAATGAGCATCGAGTACAGACAATCAGAAGCCCTTGAAGAGGGAGGCCTTTTTACTTTGTTGCTCTTGTTGGCATTTACAACTGTGAATGTGTTAACACAGGGTTGAACAAATCCAAGTGAGCGCTCCTGACAAAGTCATCCTATTGCCCACACACAACCTAAAAAGGCAGAATGCTTGGAGGTAAAATTCTAAAAAGTGTGCCCCGAATCTGGAAATTAAGAAAGCATTCCAACTGTGGAGTGGTGACAGAGTCTTTATTGAGGTGACTTTCTGTAGAGTCCAGACACAAGGGCTATTCTTAGAACAACCAAAAACAGCATGGAGCTGCCTAAAAATAATGATGACTCAACACCTAGAGGCTTCAATGATGTAATGTTGTCAAAGAACACACTCTCGCCTCACAGGTTGCAGTTTTTAAAATAAGCAAGCTCACAGCTCACCTTCTGAGGAAAGCAACATTTCACACACTGCAGGAGAGAATTAGGACACGTGGGTCACAGATAAAATGTCCCATCTATGCATCGCCTGTCACTGTGTCTTGGTTTAAAGAAGAAGCCACTGACAAAGTCAAAGTCAGTTCTCTCCCTCTGCCACCCTTGCTTATCCATTGTCCTTCCAAAACAGGTCCTGTGAGACAGGACAACAATGCCGATTACACAAGAAGCAGGCCTGACAACTCCTGTCCTCAAGTTACCGCAGCCAGCACTGCATGGCATCGGATGGGTCCACATGGAGACTCTTGTATAGGTGCAGGGTACCGCTCAAAACAAAGAGCAAAGACATATCCCAGAGCCTCCTCTCATCCCTCTCAGGTGTGCCCAATGCCTGTGCTCTGGGAATATGCTGCATCCACCTCAACCTCTCATGTCACCTAACTCGTCTTATAGTTATCAGACCCAGGAAACATCAAGCAATGAGGGCTTGCATTTCACTCATCTTTGTACTCCTTGTTCCAAGAGCAATCCTTGGGAGATGGGAGATTTTCACTAATTGTTAAATAAATGATGGTTGGATTGATTGATTGGTTAATGCAATATTCTTTCTGCACGTTAGCATATTTGAGTTACTACCCTTCCCTGGGTATATAGATCATATATCTTAGGATATATCTTAAGTAAATTTTAGGATATAGTATCTCCTAGGGGTACGTTCATGAAAAAGAGAATTATTGATCAGAAAACAGCCTTCGACTCCCAAAAGATGCTAACCACTGTGGGAGATACTTGGGGACAGGAAGTTGCTCCCACCACAAAGCCAATCTCCTTGTTCTTATGGCTTGCTCTGTTCGGCAAGGAACAAAGCCAGAGATGAAGGTTTGAGAGTTCAGGCTGGGTACCTTATAAATTGGTACATTAAAAAAATCTGCGTTTTATTTAATATGCTAGGTCTTACACCTACATCCAAGGGTCTCTTTTCCTAAAACAGTGACCTCTTGCAGCAATGCCTTCTTGTTGTATTTCTGGAATTCCCAAAAGTCAGTTCTCAAGCTCCAAAGGAAAATCATTTTTATGATTGTACAGCTCTTTCTCATTGTGGCATGTTTGTAGATGCTGTTTTCGAATAAAAATAATTTTACTCAGGTTGGTTACCCACCTGAAGCGCTGTACGCATGACTCTGAGTGACTTGCTTGTTTCCACAATGTCAAATCCACCCTAAATGCAAAGACTTTGCACAGATCAGAACAATGCAAGGAATGTGCTACCAGTGATGCCAGAAGAGGACTCTTTGAAAGGGATGCTACTTGCACAGAAATGTGAACTCAGACATATTTGTTTAAGGGAATGACAACTAGCTAGAGTGGAGAGCCCAGTTGTCGACAGGAAGCAGGTCAGAGGCAGGGCCAGGAAACCAAAGGAATGCACTTTCTTCTCCTCTTTCTAAATCATGATGTCCCCATACTCCCGACTCCCACACTTAGAGCAGGACTATCTGCAGGAAGCAGATTTCATGGAAGCTAGTTATCTGTGCCAAATTTTTAACATCAAAGACTCATTTCTCTGAAACTTTCAAAAGAAGCTATTTGAAAAGCTAAACTCCTTTCCACATCTATGCCTCTTGCAAAGCCCTGAATTTCATCTACACGATGATAAATTTAAGTGGACTTCTGGCCCAAGTTTTGCAACTGGACAGAACACAATACCAAGGAGGAAATGAATCTATTTGGGGGGAAGAACAAAATCTCAAGTGCCAGGCATTGAAACTACAGTAACTTCCATGAAATAATCTGGCTCTAGGCCTTTAGGGTTCAAAATTAGAGATTTATTATAAGGACAAACCAACGCACATATCCTCAAATGATTTATATGTGTTCATTTCTCACCAATTAATATTCCAATAAAGATCAGATTTAAGAGACAAACTTACGATGTAGTTAGCAATGTGACCATGTGCTATTCTGGAAACACGCAGCCCACGCGTGCTGTGGAAGATATTGTTGGTAATTGTCTTGGCCAAGTTACATTTTTTCCTTGAAGATGTTTAAAAACTATTCTTCCAAACCATGTGAGTTATGGGGGGGAATGGTATATGTTATAATCTACCAATTCAGGTGATTTCTTTTCTATTTGTAGCGGAATTTCAAACATCGACAAAGCATATCCTTAGTGACTCCTGGCCAGCCTCCTTGCATGCTGGAAAGTGATTGCTAACCCTTTGTACGCCATAAGGATGGTTTCCGTTTTGGATGCATGGCAGTTAACTGGTTAACATTCTCATAAAAAATATGAACAAATTTGATCAGATAATTCAGAAAATTTTCTTACATTACACCTATACATAATTAGGTTGATACAAAAGAAACAGGATATCAAGGCCAATAGAGTACAAATAGAGTGGCTATAACTGAGTATTAATTTTTAATCTGAACCCTTGGGAAGCCAAAAAATAATGAGAGACAGAGAGAAAGAGAGAGAGAGAGAGAATCAAGTAAGTTACATAATTTTGCTAATGAGGAGAATACCAGTTCTCTGGGTAAACTAAGCTTTCTTGGCACTATGTTCTGATCACGTGACCCTTCTATGGGGACAGTGAACAATATGTATCCCGCCATAAATGCAAAGACAGTTTTCATGTGGCCAAGACTGAACTTAAACTTTCCTGAAGCCCAAGGTTATGACATAAAAATACAACTTCGCTAGGTTCCTGCAAAGAGCTGGCTAAGGTAAGCCTTTCATCCAGCTTCCCTCACACACGTGCCATCCCTGTCCACCTGCTTTAGAAGAGCCTCTTCCTTCCTGAATCAGAGGGAGGTGCTCACCAGCTTGGGCTGTGGGGAGGGGGATAAAGGAGGAGCACAGAAGCCCATGTTTACCAAGAAGATCTAATGCTATGCCACTTCCTCTACCCACTTCACCTCATGTAATACATAACAAACCCATCAGGAAGGTGTGGCTAACCCCATTTTATAAAAGAGGGAACTGAGGTTCAGAGAAGCTGCGTTGGCCACAATCACACAACTAGATGCAGTGGAGACAATCCCTTCTGAATCCAAAGCCCTTTCACTGGGCTCTTCTGTTGCCTGGAAGTGTCTGTGTGATGTCTCGAGCTATGTTTGACTTTACAGGATGAAGAATGATGAGCTTGCTCCACTGCCCTCAACATACTTATTCTCATCCAGCTGCAGGGTAAGACTAGACCAGCATGTAAGGCAGCGCGCTATATGTATTTACAATATAATAAGTGAAATAATTTAAAGTTAATACTAGCTACACTTTTGAGGGGAGGAAGTGGAGGCTTGGAACAAAATACAAGATGAAAAATCTTAATTATGTCATGTATCTGATCAATGGAACTCCCCCTTGAAACACTGACAGGTGTGTATGTTTAAAAGGATGTTTAGCCCTAGCGGGTTTGGATCAGTGAATAGAGCGTCGGCCTGTGGACTGAAAGGTCCTGGGTTCGATTCCGGTCAAGGGCACATGCCTGGGTTGCAGGCTCGATCCCCAGTAGCAAGTGTGCAGGAGGCAACTGATCAATGATTCTCATCATTGATGTTTCTATCTCTTTCTCCTTCTCCCTTCCTCTCTGAAATCAATAAAAAAAATACATATATATATAAAAAATTTTTAAAGGATGGTTATGCTGTACTAGAGGCCCGGTGCACGAATTTGTGCACCAGTGGGGTCCCTCAGCCTGGCCTGCAGGATCGGGCCGAAACTGGCTCTCCGACATCCCCCAAAGGGTCCCGGATTGTGAGAGGGTGCAGGCCAGGCCGAGGGACCCCAGCAGTGCATGATCAGGGCCGGGGAGGGAAGCAGGAGGTTGGCCAGCCAGGGAGGGACTGCAGGAGGGCTCCAGGGCATGTCCGGCCCATCTCACTCAGTTCTGATCTGCTAGACCCCAGCAGTAAGCTAACCTACAGGTCAGAGCTTCTGCCCCCTGGTGGTCAGTGCATGTCATAGCAAGCAGTTGAGTGGCCTTAGCATATCATTAGCATATTATGCTTTGATTGGTTGAACGGCCGAATGGATGACCGGACACTTAGCATATTAGGCTTTTATTATATAGGCTAAGACAACATTCCCAGCAAAACACAGCATTACCAAACGTTACCAGAAACTAATTAAACTTAAAGAACAATAAGCTGCAATGTTCTGTTTCTATATGTCCATTCTGCTTAAAAGGTAGAAGTGTGTAGTTTAACACTGCCTGCTTAATATTATAAATGAGTGAACTATCATGAGATACAAGCAGCACATTAATAACCCCACTCTCACAAAGTAACTATCACACGATGTTCCTGGAATTGGCACTCAGATCATCTATATAACACTGACCCCCCTCCATTGAGCTACATGTCAGGCCTGCTGCGAAGGGTATGTTGGTAGAGTTTTAAAGTTCATGTCCAAACTCTTTGACTTTCTTTTTTGGTCAGGAATTCCAGGATGACTGAACTGAGACCAGAATTAAGAATGTCAAGTAAGGCAGGGTGAGACCTATGCCATTTCAGCTGGTGAGAGCAAAAAAAATAATAATTAAGCTTATTTTCCTCCATTTTTCCCCTGGGCTCCCTCTCTGAAACTCTCTGAAAGAGGAGAGTTCTTAGGCAACAGAACTCAGAGTTACCCTTGAATATATATCCTTTTACATTTGAACTATTGATAATGATCTGATTACGGCCAGGCCTCTGTAATGGTTGGTGCACTTCCCCGGGGCTCCTGGCCCAGGAAGAAAGTGGAGGATGAAATCCAGACGGCTCCCTGCCTGTCAAGCCAGCCACAACTGCTCAGGGCTTCATCACCCCTCTGCCCAGAGGAAAGGGCATCAGTTTTTCAGATCCACCTGACTTGCCCCAGGCAGTATACCCTAGGACAGCTTCTGCCACGGGGCCACCTCCTAACAATTCGCAAAGTCACTCTTCAAGCCAGCAGCAGCTCTGATTGAAACCATAGGAAGTGGCTTCCACATCCCTTCATTTTTCCAAGAAAGGCAAAAAGCCCCCAGTCCCTCTTTAATATTATCCCGGACTAACTGAAACAAGGCAGCCGTTTTTTCCCCAGGTGCCATCAAGAACATATGCTTGCCCGCTCTTTGGCACAGAAACCAAATACTCTCAGCTCTCTATGCACCGGGCTTCATTCTTTCCAGGGCCTCAGTTATTTCCAGGGAGTGAAGTGGGGCATTCAGAGTGACTTGTCAGGCTCTTGAGCTCCAGGGGGCCACTCAGTGCTGGGGAGAAGAAAGACACTAAATATGTCTCTGGAATATTTTAGTCACTTCAAGAAAGGTTATGGTTCCAGGGAATGTCCTCCAGCAGCTCTCAGATGGGCCCCACGCTGGGCCTCTCGTCTGGCAGGTGTCCCCAAGTGATTAGCAGAGACTAATTATGGACAGTCATCGTCCGGGGAAAAGGGAAAACAGGACCGATTGACTGAGCACCAGGACATGCAGCCTTTTTATAATTTAAACGTTCTGTAAAACACCAACCCCAGCTGTAAATGTCACCTCTAACTACGAAGAATGAAAAGCACTAGTGAAACAGTGAAACTCCTAAGTATTCCTTGAATATTCTTGTGTCTAACTTAACTGCTACCTGCTTTAATATTTAAAATGAATGTTTGATGACCGTGTCCCCACCCTCAAGTCACAATAGTTCACTTTAGTCTTTTTAACCTATATTCAGTGACATAAGCTACAGTGCATTATTGTCTGCTGTTCATCCTTTGCTGCATATCTTTAGCATGAATTTTTCAACCAGCTTAAAGCACGCCCATAACAGTTTTCCTAAGCCCTGGATTTCAGCATTCTTTGCTGCCTTCTCTTTTACCTTTTCTCATCTCTTCCTTTTCTTTTTAAGAGTAGATATAGAAGAAAAAAAGTGCTTTTTTTTCCCACTGGAATGGCAATGGTGTCAATTGTTTTTACTCCCTTAGCTACTAAATAGGTCAGTCACCCCTAAAAGAATGAAATACCATGTAAAAAAACTGACATATAAAACAGATTTCTTCATATGAGTATCGTATCTTAACTATAAGAGTGATTTGGACTCAATGTATTTTCATTTAGTATGAGCCTTGTTATTGAGTCACCTGAGTTCTGTCTGCTTTACATTCCTTTACTGGAAAGTCCATGCTGATGGATAGGCAACTTCATTTCTAGTCCCTGTTTTCCATGGTAGAACTGAGAGATGGTGAGGTACAAAGGGTAATGAACTTGACTTAAAAGTCAAGAGGCCTCCTCTGCTCCTTGTTATCTCTCTACTTAATTAATCAATGATCCTGGCAAATTCACCTTTTGTGTCTTAGTCACCATTTAAGTGGAGGTTCAGTTCAATATTGACTGAGTACCTACTGTGTGTCAGGCCCGGTGCAAGGTGCTGGAAATACAAGAAGAAGAAAAAAGAAGAGGAATACAATTTTGTATTTCATTACTTTAAGACATTGGAGTCTAGACAGAAAAAAATGCAAATGAAGAGAAGCAAAATAGTTTGCAATAGACACTCCCTGGAGTGAAGAGAAAGCTGTGCCTGGAGCAGTCACTGTCTCCCTGACTGCAGGAGGGTCTCCCCTGGACTCAGACCACACCATTGGTCAGGAAGATGGCGAGAGAATGGGCAGCAAGAGCAGTGACAAAGGTCAAGGCCAGAGGTTTTAAACTGTAGGCACTTGAAGGAGGAGACACAGAGACTGTCGGTTTGGCTCGGGAAGACCACACAGGCAGTGCTCATCCTGGCTCCAAAGTGTCCTTCATTTCCAATAGACCCAAGCCTCTCGTCACAGGAAAATTCATTTCATTGCGCTTCTTGATGCCATAGCCATTCCAGACTGCGGTGATGCGTCCATTCTCTTTTTTGAACATGGAGTGTGGGTGCATTTTTATATATTCTACAACCTGCTGTCTAAAACTTGTGAGGCCTGACATGTTAGGGATTCAGAATTTGGGGATTTGGAAACGCAATATGTACATATGCTCATATCGGGTGATGCCCTGCAAGATCTGAGGCAGCCGCCGCAGTTAAGACAGGAATATTTCTGCAGAGAGATGGATGAATATTCACACTGGAAGGAGTTTTCCATCAGTACAGGTTACATTTGGAATGAATTAGGTCAAGTAAGGTTTTTCTTTCTCAAAATGGTAATGAAGAAAGGCTCGGTTTTCTGAGGTTTTCAGTTTTCAGTGCTGCTGGTGAGGGTTTGAACCTGCAGTGGTGAAGTGCAAAGCACACACTCACATTTCCCTACCAACTAAAGTGGAGACAAATCTTATGTGGGGACTAAAGTGAAAATCACAACTCATCAGATTTAACTTTGAAAACCCTGGAGGAAATGCTGCCAGCATGAGACTAGACCAGTGCCTCGTCAGTTCAGCTCAAGAAGAAGGAACTGGTATATTTAGTGGTCACATCTTTGAATATTAGGATCATCTCAGCCACTCGCAATGCATGCAGATGATCCACTTATGAGAAGCACAAAGCCCAGGAGACCAATGGAGCTGGGTCTCTTATGCTCTTTCTGGTAGAATATATTCTTTAATGGTTGGCAGAAATGACCCCTTATTGAGCAAAACCTACCAAAAAAACAACAAAACCTTGTGCATATGTGTGTGTGTGTGTGTGTGTGTGTGTGTGTGTGTGTGTGTGTGTAAGGCTGTGACTACAGATGAAAATATATGTTAAATGCCCTTTGGATTTAGCATCACTGTGAGCATGTATTGTGTTTATTTCCTTATTTTGAATCATTTTCTCTTGGTAGACTTTAAACTCAATGAATTTATGCTATCTGGTTCACCACCGCATCGCCAAAGCTAAGTATCATGCCGGGGTTCATTAAATATTTACATATTAAGAGGCACTGTTGTGATGCTTAAGAGCACAGACTCTGTCACTTGGCAGCTGAGGTTTGAATCCCTGCTGTACTGCTACTAGCTGTGGGACCATGGGCAGCCTCTCTGTGACTCAGTGTCGTCATCTGAAAAATGGGTTACTTCCTATATCAATGTAGATGGACTAAGTAATACTCCAACAACACACCCCCACATCCCAGTGGCTTAAAGTGACAAAGGCTTTTTGTTCCTTGTCACATTACATGTTCATCATAGGTTGGTCAGGACTCTGTGTGTAATCCATTTCTCACTCCATGACCCAAGCTGCCTGAGCAGGCAGAGCAGGCACTACCTGGCACAATGCCAGTTGCCCTAGTGGAATGAAAAGAACATCCTTCAGTGTCAAACACTGGTCATGAAATGCTTGGCCTGAAAGTGACATAGGTCATTTCTACTTAACATTGTGCAGACCTAGCCAGAGGGGTCCGGGAATGCAACCCTGCCATGTTCCCAGGAGCAGAGAGGCCAGAAGACACCACCTTCCTAGGGTTATCATGGCCATTAAAGGGCTGTGGCCATAAAGCATTTGGAAGAGCACCTGGCACCGTGCCACATGCTATATAAGTGTCTGCCATTAGTATAATTGAATTCATATTTTTGGAAGCCATTATAAAGTCAATGTTTAGGCTTCTCCTCATTAAACTGAATTTGCCTAATGGTGGTTTTTCCGCTATTCTCCTTTGGGTATAAGTGAGTGTCAAAGTCCCATCAAGCAGACCCTTACCCATCTTCAGTACAACAGAGCAGCCCGCAGGACGCCCCTCCAGCTCACCTATCTCAAGATGACTTTTGCAGCCCAACTGGATGCAGGAAAGCAAACCCAGGTGAGTGTGCCAAAGGGAAATGAACCCTAGCAACTTTCAGGTGCTGCAAGCTGTGAACATCCTAGCTCTAAATGTGTTTCATACAAAAATATTTATGCTTCAAGCTGCAGCATGCATACAGCCATCTGTATTTATAGGTTTCAGATGCCAATTTCCTCCAGCTCCGGTTCTCCTTTGTGTCATATAAACAAATCTCAACCATCGTGAGCATAACAAGCCACACTGAAGTATGTATGTGCTCATGTCTAGCAAAAGCCTCAAATCAAAATACAATCTCGCAGAAAAGGAGTGAACATCATGGCCCTCACAAGGCTGTTTTAAAAGTGTTCTTTAGGTGCCAGAACTTAAAATTTAAATAGCATAGCAGGAATGAGCATCTCAGACTCTTTGTCACTTTGATAAGCTGAAACAAACAGAACCAGAAGATAATATCCTCTTACCTATATTAAGAGCAGTACAATCCAGTACCTTCCCAGTTACCTCAGAAAGGAAAAGGGCTCAGGAGCAGTGTCTCAGACAGGAAAGATGACTACAGAAGCAAAACCTTTAATTGCTATTCTGCTAAGGAAGTTAAAATGTATGCTTTATCAGAATTGCAAGAAACAAGCTAAATCTAGCTCATCAATATCAAGAAAAAAGAATTCTGCCAAACAAGTCACACATGTTACCGCTTACCCACAGGGTCCACTGAAATGAACACTAAGCATCATTTCTGCAGCCTTATCTCTCTGATACACTCCCAGGCATCTACTCAAAGCCAAATATTTTAGACCATCACCATGGCCAGCCTTGCCCACAGGCAAAAACAAGTGCTAAAAAGGCTTCTTGCTTTTTTCCCTCTTGGCCTAAAAATATCTCCCCACCAGTACAGCACAGCGCCCCAAATGTGCACCCTTTGGGAAAGATAACTATCATCAGACCTCGTGGTTCAGATTCATGAACTTTGAAAGTTGTTGTAAGAAGTTCCTGAGAGAGTGGTGTATTAAGACAATGAGCTTTATTAAGGCAGTGAACAAACGGAGGTAAAGAGAAGAAGGCACTATGGAACTTGAAGACAAACATGTGGCAGTGAAAATGAGGAACACTTTTTCCCCTAGAATCCCAGGGATCATGCCTCCTGGCTATTGTCAACTCATTTGGTATCTGATAATCTTGCTGTGTCTCCTTTAAACTGTATAAATGTAATTAAATCAAAATGTAATCTGTATCTGATTATTTTATATCCTAGGACCTAGTGAATCTCCATTTCCTGTCTGATTTAATAAGTTTAATCATGTAGACATTGGTACCTGATCAGTCTTTCTTGAGCAGCACTCCTGAATGAGATTAGCTCCTTCCTCGGTGTTTTTATTGTTGTTTTAATCTACTGGGAAATATTTAATCAGGAAGGAATCAACCTCTAAGGAAAAGCCTTCTAATTGTTGATATTTAAGTGAATAGCTGATAAAATGAGAAAACATGGAACCTTGTTTCATAGTTAAGGGCAGGTATATTTCAGGGGAAATTACTTGCTCTGAGTAAATTACAATCTGTGTTATAACCTGGTTATAATCCAAGAGTAAAATTCTCAGTTTCTGTGCTATTTTCTGACTTCAAATAATCCAGTGATGACAGCACTGGAGGTTCTAATCACATCTAAGTGCTTGGATTTCGAGCTATTTTTAGTCCATTTTTTTTTTCAATCGTTCAACTCCAAAATAATAGCATTATAAAAACTTTCTTTAAATAGCTTAAAATAATTCCAAATTCTCTGGGCTATCAGGATTGCTTACAAAACTGATAAAATCCAGAAAAAAATACCATAGGTAATTATTTTCAGACAACAGAGTTTGGACTTCAGTAATTGGCAAAAACTGTTCTTGAAAGAGCAAAGTCATAAATCCTACCCTTAATCTCACACAGAGCCACATACTTCAGTTTTAGAAAAAAGGCCTTTCTTCCCAAAAATGTCAGCCATGTTTTATAACATAGGATAACAGTGGATATTTACAATTAGAAATCCATGTCCACAAGGGAAGGTTTGATCGTTTGACCTACTTAGACAACACACTTAAAAGGTCAGAAAATTCTGAAATGGAAGATCTCCAAACAGAATCTTTACTCTGATTTCCAAGAATACGTACACTAAATCAAGTTTGTCTCTTCAAGTGGGAAACTTCATTTTCTGGAAAATGCTTGTACACAGACAACCTCATTCTCCAATCATTTCAAATCAAAAAGTTAACCACTTTCATTCACATTCTTATAACACACGCATAACAATTCCATCCTCTGTGGTATCAATGAGCAAGATTCAGAGGGCCAACACCAACTTACCTCTCTTATAACTGCTGCAGTACTTGGATGAAAGCTATTTTTAGAATATTCATCCAACTTCAGGAGAGACAGGGATGAAACAGAGCTTGTGCTGTTTTGAGAAAGGTGAATTATGTTGTTGGCGTAATAGGGGAAGATACTTGGATAATTTCTTTTTTTTATGACATTTGTTTCCTAGCCCGAGGGATATCGCCTGCAATCACTGTTCCTAACACCACTTGTTTTGTTAGGTAGACCTGTGAGTCGCAGAGGACAAGATTTGATTCAACACAGTCTCATCTACAACCTTGTCATCAGTACCTCCAAAGTTAGCCAGTCATAGAACAGGCTTTTCTCCTCCTGCTCTGTGAGCCAAGAATAAAACTAGCTACAAGTTTCAACCACTTCAAAACGTCAATCACAAGGAAGTCATGAAAATACTTTGGGCTAATGCCACAGAGCCCATGTTTCAGGAGCAGGAAAGTCTTACCTTGCTCTCTTCTCCTTCAAACACTGACTGGTGAACGTTGCATGCAAACAAAGAGTTGGGGAGGTCATTGAAATCGGTGATTGCTTGGAAGGCTTCCTCCGTGAAGCACTGAGTTATAGCCCAGTCCCTGTCTATGCAGCAGAGCAAGAAAAGTCCTCCATCTTCTGCGATGGGCCCTTGTTGCCCCGGGTTCCTCATTCCAATGAAGTAAGATTCTCCCCTCATACCTAAGGATGCAAAGCCAAACACGTGTCAGAGTAGAATTTGATGATTTCTTAAAACTTGGTGTTCAGGTCACGGCACTGGAGTGTCTGGTGCAGAGCAAAGGAGAATGATCAGGAGGAGAATCAGGGGCTATTGGAAGTTTGAAGACCCAACAAGTTCATGTTAATCCCCTGGATCTCTGAGTCACAATTTCCCATACAGCTCTGCTTCTGGGCAAGAACCAGTTAGTGCTATGGGATAAAAAAAAAAAAAAAAAAAAAATCTAAAAACATTCCACTCTACTAGGATAGGAGTTGGAGGCCAGGGGCTCTAGCCTAGGTGCTAGTGTCTACTAGATGTGGGACCTGGGAAAGTTACATAGTTATCTGAGCCTTTGCTTCATTATGAGAGTCAAATGGACTCAAACAGAAATACATGTGCGAAAGAGCTTTGATACATTTGTTACATGATGAATTATACACCACCATCACCAATGCCTAGACTTTATTGAGTTCCCGGAACTGTTCTATGATTTACATGCATTAAATAACCCATCTAACCTTCACAATAGTCTATGAGATGGGTTCCAATATAATCTCCATTTTACAGTTGGGAAAACTTGGGAACAAAGCAAGGTAAGAAACATTTACAAGGTCAATGGCAGGACTTGGATTCAAACCCAGGGAGTTTGGCACCAGAGCTCACCTTTCTATAACTTAGAAACCAAGCAGATCAAAATTAGTGCACGTCTATATTTAAGGCAGTGCAATCTACTTCATTTCCACCTGAATCCTGATTACGTTTACTCTAGTAATTAACAGTTTGCCCACTATGAGGACTCACACACACACATCTTCTGCATGGGATGCTTACTCTAAGTAATTTGTGAACCTTAGATCTTGAAAAATCAATTGCTATTTTGGCTAATCACCCCCATCAGGAAGCTTTCTAGTATTAATCTCATCTGTGTTCCAGAATTTTATTTCCTCACTCCTTACATTCAAAATTCTACCCAACTGCAACCAGTTGAAAAGTTTTTTCCATTTTTTGATACTAGTATATAATTCAGTACATTTTATCCATCTCCCCAAATACTTCAAGGATTGTCCCTACACTTTTCTTTTTTGGGGCCTATCATAATATTATGTTCAAACGTCAATATTTAGAGGCCCAGAAGACCATACAACTTGCCCATGGGTATGCAGATAAAACTGACAGGCAGTTATGATGTGGCTCCGGGATCATCTTCAGTAAACTCCTTTTCCCTAACCCTAGCATTGCTCAGCCTCAGAGTAAAGAACAGGAAGGTGCTGCCATGAGATGTCACTCAGCCCTCGTGACGTTTAAACACAAAGTCTGGATCCCCGAACAAAAATAAGTTTCTGTTTATATTTCTCTTGAACTCTGGTGATGAGGTTATGTTTTTTGTTTTTATTTTTCCTGGAAACAAAACCCAAATGGGACCCTGATAAGCAGTATTTGATGACAATATAAATAATGCATTATATATAAAATCTTGGGCCTGGTTGGGACAGAGCCAAAAACTGGAAGAATTTGAAGTAGTAACTCTAAAACCAGGTCACTGTAATTATGGTCAATAAGAATCTTATTCTATATAAAATATAATAAAACCATTCCCATATTCTAAAGTTCTTAAAACTCCAATTAATGCAACATTTTATGTATGGGAATCAATAAAATATTTATTCTAAATAAAAATATGGTACACATTTTAAGCTTTGTTTTGTTCTATGGTTAATCCAAAATATATGAATATTTTTAACTAGAAGGAAAAACTTCAATGAAATACATGTATTTATTTTTCTTCATATTCAATTATACTGTTCCTTCAGATATTTTAGTATAATATGAATAATGGCCATCATTTATTATTAGAGTATAATTATTTTAAAAGTAAAATAACTAAGAGCATTAAAATAGTATTATTTTTGATAAATGGATTATAGAAAAATTTTTAGATAATGAAGTCATAATCATCTAATGGCATGAAACACAGATATTAAGTATCAATTCTGATTTTACTTTTAATACTGTCCCTCTTATTTATAAATTTTTAAATTAATCAAAATGGGTTCCAAAATGTTATTAAACAGGTCTGAGAATGTTGCAATTATTCTTTTTCAAAAAGAATTAAAATCTATTGCTGAACAAATTAACTAAATAGATCAAATAATAAGCCTCACTCAGGACTCATTTTAATCTACTTAAATGGTCTTAACTTCTGTTCTAAATTGTAACAATAAGATTATCTTCCTGAGACTTTATTTTAAGCTAATCACTTTCAGTAAAGATTTAAAAGGTGAATGCATTTTGGCAAACAACCTATTCTACTTCTGTGGAGAAGTATTTGAGAAGTCAGAGATTTGAACAAAGAAACTTTAACTTCCAGTTCCATTACTGACTCACCTCATATTTTAGAAAAGTCAACTGATTGTTCTATGACTCAGTTTATTCTTATAAAATAGAGTAGGAAGAGGCAGAGGAGTGAACTAGGAATGAAAGAAGTAATCAAAATCAGCATTAACCACTACATAAAAGGATATGCAACATGAAATCCGATAAAGAGACACCATTATGATAATCTCAGAGCAAGACTATTATTCTTTGGTATGATCACTAACTTTTAGTAAAGCCAAATATACAGAAAGAAAGGGAAATTCTGAAGATTAAAAGAACTCCCTAATAAAGAAAGGCAAAGGTCCTACAATCCAAAACTAGTTTATCTTTCTAAATTAATTTTAAAACTCTTAAATATTGTGAAATATCTTTTGAGGCAACAATTGCCTCATATTACAAGAACTACATGTGTTGTCCTTATTTCTAAATCTGAGGCTGGTTATCCAAGAGAAATGAGCTGCCTTTGGCTCAAGGGGCAACTCTTCTGGGAAATCTCCCAACCTCCTCCACAGCCCATGAAGGTGGCATCCTTGCTTTGTCCCTCAGTGACCTGCACAGCCTTCTCTCACAGAAGTGCCCTCACTGTGACAACTGTTTTACTTGTCTATGTCTCAAACCAGATGGTTATTGATGGATATTTCCTTAGAGCAGAGACTGGACTGTCTTCATCAGTGTGTACAATACACTTCATGTTCAGCCTGTTTCTTATAGAAAGCCCTCAAAATGATGTTTGACTGAATTAATGAATTATGTAATAAGGAGTCACTTTCAGGAAATAACAGACCAGCAAATGAGTTATAATGGCTGATTTAAAATATGAACACTAATAATATACTGTTTATTTCAAATTTATACATGAATAATGAAAAGCACCCAATCATTTCAATTCAAAGTTTGGTTTATGTAATTTTATAAATCAAAGATAGCAAGAATTACTCAAAGGATTCCTCTGGCTAAAATTTTTAAAAATCTGTGCAGTATAATTAAAATATCATTTATGGTTTTTGATTATATGAGTTCACTAAGGAGAAAAAACTGAAAAAAATCAGAATGGTATACAAAAGGAAAATAAAATTACACCCTAACCCTACTATACAGAGAAAACTATGCTAATATTTTGGTATATTTCATTTCGGTGCCTTTCTCACCTTGAGATTTTGCCATTTCATATTTGGCTTCTTTCAGAAAACATTGATATAATCAAGAGCAGCTCCCTCTATCATTATATACTCTTTGAGACATTCATATTAATAGCCACATAGGAACCCAGTGCCATAGTTATTTCACCATTCTTCTGTTCGACTTTTGGAAAACATACATTTCCATCATCACATGCATAAGGAAAAGGAAAACCACTACCCACTTTATGGGAAAAACCAAGGTGGTGGCATAGGTAAACACCTAAACTGCTGCCTCGCACAACAATTTCAAAACTACAACTAAAAGACAAAACGGACATCATCCAGAACCACAGGAAGGCTGGCTGAGTGGAAATTCTACAACTAGAAGGGAAGAGAAAAGCACACTGAGACTCAGAGGAACTGCGGAAGGCAGAGGTACAGAGATGCGCGCATGGAGAGGACTGGCAACTGAGTGCGCAGCTGGCTTTCTCAAGCAGGAGGGAGACAAAAGCTCCCGACTATGCTGAACTCCAGTTCCAGGAAAGACTCTGGGGACCCAGACTCATTCGGGGAGAAACTGGACTGTCTGGCAGTGGGCGGAACTCGAGGGCAGCTTTCTCTGAGGTGCTTGCAGTGATTACCACCACGAGACATTGAGACATAGGGGCCTATTAGGGCAGGGCTGACGGGAAACCAATGCTATCTGCTCTGCCCTGAGACTCCACCCCATCCAAGCTGAGCACAGAGGCTTATGCAAGTATAGTCTCATAAGGGTGTCTCCAGCACAGAAGTTCTCCCAGCTTAGACACAGCTGATCATCACAGCCAATTGGCCTGGAGGTCAATTCCTCCCAGTGATACCAACAACAATCAAGGCTTAACTACAACAAGACTGTGCACACAGCACACAAAGGGGTGCACCAAGAGTGTCCATCTCAGGTAACTGGGGAGCCTGAGCCACTGGGCCCTATAGGACACCTAGCACACAAAGCCACTCTATCAACTCAGGGAAGCAGCCAAAATGTGGAGACAAAGAAACAGGTCACAAATGAAAGAAATGGAGGAAAGCAAACTACTGGATATAGAGTTCAAGAACCACGGTTATAAGGTTTTTCAAGAATTTTCTAGAAAAGGCCGATAAATTTAGCAAGACCCTTGAGGATATGAAAAAGGACCAACTAGAAATTAAGCATACACTGACTGAATAAAAAATATTATACAGAGATCTAACAGCAGACTAGAGGACCGCAAGAATCAAGTCAAAGATTTGAAATACAAAGAAGCAAAAAACACTCAACCGGAAAAGCAAAAAGAAAAAAGAATCCAAAAATATGAAGATAGTGTAAGAAGCCTCTGGGACAACTTCAAGCATACCAACATCAGAATTATGGGGGTGCCAGAAAAAGAGAGAGAGCAAGATACTGAAAACCTGTTTGAAGAAATAATGACAGAAAAATTCCCCTACCTGGTGAAAGAAATAGACTTACAAGTCCAGGAAGTGCACAGAACCCCAAACAAAAGGAATCTAGAGGACCACACCAAGACACATCATAATTAAAATGCCAAGAGCAAAAGACAAAGAGAGAATATTAAAAGCAGCAAGAGAAAAACAGTTAGTTACCTACAAGGGAACACCCATACGACTGTCAGCTGATTTCTCAACAGAAACTATGCAGGCCAGATGGGAGTGGCAAGAAATATTCAAAGTGATGAAAAGCAAGAACCTACAACCAAGATTACTCTACCCAGCAAAGCTATCATTCAGAATTGAAGGGCAGATAAAGAGCTTCACAGATAAGAAAAAGCTAAAGGAGTGCATCACCACCAAACCAGTATTACATGAAATGCTGAAAGGTATTCTTTAAGAAGAGGAAGAAGAAGAAAAAGGTAAAGATAAAAATTATGAACAACAAATACATATCTATCAACAAGTGAATCTAAAAATCAAGTGAATAAAAAAAATCTGAGGAACAGAATAAACTGGTGAATATAATAGAATCAGGGGCATAGAAAGGGAGTGGACTGACAATACTCAGGGGGAAAAGGGTTTGGGGGGTGTGAGAAGAGACTGGACAAAAATCATACATCTATGGATGATGACAGTCGCAGGGGGGTAAGGGCAGAGGGTGGGGTGGGAACCGGGTGGAGGGGAGCTATGGGGGAAAAAAGAGGAACAATTGTAATAATCTGAACAATAAAGATTTATTAAATGTAAAAACAAACAAACAAACAAAAAAACCCAAAAAAACAAAACACTACCCACTTTAAAAGCCTCCCCTGGGAGAACCTCAAAATGTCTTTCTATGCCAAGAAGAGACATCTTTATGAAATACTGAAGAGAGCCCTGGGGGTGTACTTGGGTTCTAGTCATTGTGTAAACTGGTGCCTCCTGGCTGTGGATTTCTTGTCAGCAAAATGGAGAAACACTGGGGCCTTGTCTACTGTGACCATCAAATGAAATGAAGCAAGTGAACATCTTCTGTAGCCTCCAAGATAATATTTGAATGAGAGTTATTTATTACCATGTGTAGGCTCGTCAAGAGCAAGTCAGTAGTGGAGGGACCTGCCACTACAGAGGGGATGCCACCTACTTCTGGCAAGTGTGTAACCAAGTTTCAAACTTCCAGCGAATGTCCATGAGGGTTAGGACCATATCATTAAAATGAGGAACAAGTAGAGATGCCCCTTGAATATTTGATATGAACCTAGTTGGAGATTCCATTAGAAGGGAAAGATATTCCTAAGAAAAAAAAGAAAGTAATAATATAAAAGAAACAAAACAACCCTGCCTCTCTCCAAGACACCACCAACAGAATAGTTCATTTAAATGTTACAAAGTTAGTGGCATCAAAAATATAAATGTCTGAATTTGACCCACTTTAATGGAGAAGGAAGCCTGGAGAGAGGAAGATTTTCTTTTTTTAAAATTTTATTTATTTATTGAGAAAGAGAGAGAGAGATTTGTTGTCCCACTTATTGATGCACTCATTGGCTGATTCTTCTACGTGCCCTGACGGGGGACAGAACACACAACCTCGGCATATTGGGATGATGCGCTAACCCAATTGACCTACCTGGCCAGGGCAAGATTTTCAACTATTTCATTACTTTTCTATAATGTGAAAATTATTTCATCCAAGATACTCAGATAACCTAAAAGCAATTATTAATGGAACATTAATGAAATATTAAAATTGAGACAGTATGTTTCCTACTGTTAAGACTAGCCACCTGAAACTTAAAAATGCCTGTTCAGTGTCACAGAAATAGTGATTGAATAAATGGTTGTTGCATAAATAGTAAATAAATGTTCTCTCCCCCAATAAACTTGGATGATCTAGATATTACTGGGTTTCTAAACAAGGAAGTAATCTTTCCAAAACCCCCTACTTCCATTCCTAACATTTATATGATACAATTAAACCCCAGGAAGGGACCTCAAAGAGATATCTGATTCTGCTAGGCATCAATAGTGTCCCAGTGTTGACAATATGCATGAGTTTTAGAACCCTCAAGCATTACACCTTTCTAGGAATAGGGTAGAACTCATGAGAGTGGGGAGCTGTGCATTGGCTCATAGGAGTTCTGGTCTATAAAGACTTAAACTGAATATAAAAGGGGGGATTGCAAATTAAGCCCAGGAGAATGGCAAAGAGCCATGACAAAAAAAATAAAATTGTAAACATCCATGGAGATGCTCATCCTAGCTTCACTATCAAGTAAAATCGTCCCATAAATAGTGAGATGTGTGATCTATAAAAAAGGCTATTGCCACATTGGAAGGAGTGGGGTGTTGATAATCTCATCTTGAGTTTCCTCATAGGTAGAAAACATCAAGGCCAATTCTGAGTACAACCTGCTACGGGAAAACTGGCATTCTTTCTAAGGGGACCATCCAATCTTATTGAGAGGCCAAGAGTCATGTCATCTAAGAAACAGGTGCATGGGAAGACACAGCAGAGGGAAGTATAGGAAAGAAGTCTTGAGCGAAATCACAGTTGCTTTCAAATTCTGGAGGAGGAAATGAAATTTTTGTGTCTGGTGCTTGGGGAGTAGAAGTTTAACCAGAGAGAAAGAATTCAATTTAATAAAAGGAGCAATGGAACTTTTAAAATTAAGGTTGAAGTAGAAATGTCTGGCCTCATGTCTAAGTAAGTAACTGTATAGGTGCTCCATGGAGCAGGGAACAACTTTGTCTGGCAGAATGTCACAGAGGGAATCCAAGGACCAGGGAGATGGGTGGTTGGCATTTCCTTTATGGTGTCTTTTCACCTTGAGATTTTTATCTTTCCAGCATTGAAAGAAGATACGCAAGAAAAGAGACCTCTGTTTATCTCTGGGCTTGGAGATCCTCAAGAAAGGGGAACATATAACATTTAACAAAAGCTTTCTCCAGTGTTGAAACATTTAAATTGATGCTCATAACAAACCTGCCTATATTTTTCATCTTCCAGGTTATTCAAACTAGAAAGTGAGAATTTTTTAAAATAGGAAATAATGATCCACAAAGGGAGAAAAATGAGCAAAACATACAAAAAGCAACTTAAGTTTGGGTTTATTTTTCCTTAGACAAAAGAATGCTAAAGATTCAATTCATTTGCTTTTAAAAGTAAGAACAGGAACCTAAAACTTTTGCAACAAGAACAACAAAACAGGAACAAATATGCCTTGAATCCATGTTAAGGCCAGCCAGGAGGATAAATAAGGAAATAGGATAAATGGAAATGAATAATGAATAATTCATTCTGACTTTAAGTTCAATTTTAATTGGAAAACAAGTAAATGGATTATGAGAGATTAGTTAGTGTGGAGGAACTGAAAGACTGCAGTGTCAGCTTGAATAGTAATGTAAAAATAAGAATGCAATGTTCTGTTAATTAGCAGTAGAGAAGATATCGCCATAGCTATTTTTAGGTTGAATATGAAGTTAAATTAATCAAGTTGAAAGTTTTAAACAAGTTAAACTTCTGCTGTGTTTAAAATTTCTTTATCTCTAAAATTAATTGATTCTTTCATGATACCTGGGACAAAGCGAGCTTATTAGAAGAAAAATTGTATATGAATAACAATACTCTTTACCATTAAATCATATCATCAGCTTTCATTTTTGGTCTGGCTTTTGGGTGAGGTCCTTTTGACATCTTTTGATATTTTAATATGTAGACCCTTTTAGGAGTAAGCCAGGCCTTATACTCACTTTTGTCCTGCTTACAGAGAAACTGAAGTATAATATTAGTAACCAAAAACCATCCCAACCATCCTGAGATACAAAGGAGAGTCATGATATTCTTAGGTTGTGCTCCATAGAAATCCATTAGAATTGTTGCTGAAATATAATGGAACCTATTTAATTCAACTGCAGAATTTTCACATGCTATTCTTGATACCATATGGGATCAGTTTTGAAAGAAAGAAGACCAAGCAGTTTTCAACTCATGGATTTCAAAGGAAATTATCCACATTCCTCATTCACTACTCCCTTCAGGATACCTCTGGAGCCACTGTTCCACCTTAAGCTCCGCTAGGAAAATATTTCAATTATCGTATTTTCCCGTGTACAAGACACTATTCTTTTCTAAAATCCTTAGACTGAAAATCAAGGGGCTTCTTATACACGGAAGTCAGCTGAGGAGGGAGCTGGAGGGAGCCACGTGGGTGTATAGTTGCCCATACCTTGTCAAACAGGCTTCCTCCAATGACATGCCTTATTGTTACTGATGTCAGCTGATGCCGTAATTGGAGGTGGAGGTGAAGAGTGCACAGATGCAACAGGGACCAGAGTGTTCTGAGCCCATAAAGATGTCAAAAAATAAAAGTATATATACTGGTAAGTGATTACCTTACTCTGCAAAATTCAAATTAAATGTAATCAGCTATGCAAAAGAGCATGGAAATAGAGCTGCAGAGAGATAATTTGGACCTCCTCCCACTGAGTATATGATCAGACAGTGGAGAAAACAGGAAGAACAACTCATTAAGGTGCCAAAAAAGAAGGCCTTTTTTTTAAGAGGAAAACCAGAAAAATGGGCAAACTTGGAACAGAGGCTTAAGACTTGGATTATGGAGCAGTGCCAGAGTGGCTTATGTGTGTCAACCAAGCTTATTCAATGTTTGCAAGTGAAATGAACCTTGTTGATTTTATAGGAAAGGCAAAATGGTGCTTCAGTTTCATGAGGAGAGAAGGGTTGGCCATGAGAACACGAACACAGTTAGCTCAGAAAACGCCACCAGTTTTTGAGATGATCTCATATATATAGACAGTGACTCAGAAGGCAGCAGTGATACTATAGAAGTTGAAGAAATTGATATGTCTGGAACTAATAGCGATGAAGAAGAGAGCAGTGATGCAACAGAGGCTGAATAAAGTGATATGCTGCATAATATCATAGTACTGGTATGTAAACATTACCTGCAGTAATTACTAAATAAAAATGTGTTCTGTTTTATGTTTAAAATATTGATTTCTTAATTTTTGGTTGGAAAAGTGTGGGGGAAGGTGTCTTATACACGGAAAAATATGCTAATACAAATCCCCAAGAAAGCAGCTTTGTATAAAGTTTTATAAAGTTGGGGGAAGGGGGAGCAAATTGTCTCTATCATTTCCTTTTGCACTGGGTTCTACAGATGCAATGGGACTACTAATTTGCCCAAGGTGTAATGTCTTTACCCCTGAGGGGTTTAATGCCTATGTTCTCCCAGAAGGATTTACAACTCCTGTATATTTTTCCAATGGACAAAATAAAAAGGAAAGGAAGACCCTCAAATTTATCCAGGGTCAGGCAAGACAAACTGGACATTTGTATTCCATTCCCACAAACCTAACTGACATCTTCAAGAAAATGTGATTCAAACAAGTTTGCTTCACGAGAAGCAAGTTAGATAGAGGAAATATCATCTATATATATAATCTATACATATAAAAGTCTAATATGCAAATTGCCCCCTTGGGAGTTCAACAGGGAGACCGAAAGTTCGATTGCTCGCTATGATGTGCACTGACCACCAGGGGTTGGCACAGAACAAAGGAAGGCCCCAATTGGCCCTGATCGCCAGCCAGGCCTAGGGACCCTACCCATGCACAAATTACGTGCACTGTGCCTCTAGTCTTTTATGAAGGATATGAACGTGAGGAGGTTGTTCTTAAAGACAGAAAAATCTTCCTACAAAGAATAACTTACAATGAAACATAAGTTCATTATATGAAATGAGCAAAAGCTTTGGTCATTGTATTAGTCAAGGTCCGGTAGGAAACAGATGGCATGCTTAAACACAACTATTTAAGAGGGTTTAAAAAGAGACTCTTTACAAAGGTGTGGTGAGGCTATGGAAACCCACAAAAAAATAGTGCAAAATCCTGGGCTGGCACTACCCCTAGGCCTAAAGAGGTGAGAGTAGGGGAGGTGTTTCCAGAGCAGGGAGACATGGAGGATTGAGCAGGGAAGCAGTTTGCTGCCCAAAACTATGCCTTTTGGAGGTAATGATTATTTTTAAATGGTTATTTTTCAAGAAACAGGACTCAGGAAAAACCTTTGACCTTCTCCCTACCTGCCTAAAAGAATTTAGATAGAGGACCTGCTCCAGGAAGAGATAGCTATCATCACAGGTTATAGGAGTTTTATATGAACTAGTGTGTGATAGACAAGGAGGAACCTAGCAAGGCCCCTTGGATCAAATCCCGTGTCCCATTGCTAAAGATGTCTCAGCCAACATGTGCTTAACAAAATTTGCTTTTCCATCTCCAGGTGAATTGCCTTCCTACCCTTTGAAGTCCAAACTACAACTTCTCTTTAAAAAAAAAATTACATATAAATATATATATTGATTTCAGAGAGGAAGAGAGAGGGAGAGGGAGAGGGAGAGAGAGACAGAAACATCAATGATAAGAGAGAATCTTTGATTGGTTGCCTCCTGCACGCCCCACATTGGGGATCAAGCCCACAAACCAGGCATATGCCCTGAGCAGGAATCGAACTGTGACCTCCTGGTTCATAGGGTCATGCTCAACCACTGAGCCATGCCAGCTGGGCAAAACCACAACTTCTTAGGTCACCATGTCATGTAAGCCTCAACTGCCGGATTTATTCTAAGATCCCATATTCTTATGGATCCCCATGTGTGCATATGTAATAAATTTGGTTTGTTTCCTCTGTTTATCTGTCTCATGTCCATTTGATTAACAGAGCAGCCAGAAGAACTTGGAAGAGTAGAGGAAAATTACTTTTCCTCCCCACAGCTTGACGAGAGGGTTCCCTGATAGATAGACCATTGGTTGAGGGATATAGCCAATCCACAGTGGCACCACAAAGAGGGTGCCAGAGGAATAAATACCTTTCTCTCTCTCTAATCTGCTGGCACCTTCCATCAGCCAAACCAGAGGGTAAGGGAGTGCAATGTGGAATCCATGGGTCAGCTTCTGGGGCACAGCACAGAACAGAAAAGGCTGGAGAGAGTTTTGCTGGGATCAACTAGAAACGTCACTTCTAACTGGGTAACTAGAAATTTCATATTAATTTCAATGGAACTTGATTTTAAAACGTAAACCATTTGTAAGTTCACAGCTCAACTAGAGCCTATTTAATGTGGCTACAGATTCACCATTTCTGACTGTGGTTTTCTTTTCTTTCTTTTTTTCCCCTTAAGAACAAAAAGAGTGTATGGGGAAGGAGAGGTACTGTGTGGTGCCCTCTGCCTGCACCATTTGGAGCATGTATTCTTGAGCCCAATATGGAGGCAGTAGACCATCCTTTCATTTGTTGCTGTAGGAAGCTTAAAGAAAGTTCCATGCCTCTGGATGAGACAAGTAATTATATGCAAAACAACTTTCCACAGGAGAATGACACTTCACAAGTGAACAGCAAAGCAGGCGAAGGTTGCTATGGTAGCCAAAGTAAGATTTATCCTGTCATCTTTCACCTTTGGCTTTCAGATGGTACACAGAGCGCATCAGGAGAAATAGAGTGAAAAGGGAAAAGAGCAGGGAGTGAGACATGCAGCACCTTTGAGGAAAATCCAGCCAAGAAAATTCAATTTCTTTCTAGTAAGAAAAAAAGCCAGACTAGAAGGCTGTCTGGAGGGATAAAATTAGCAGATAATATTGGCTTCATTGTAACGGTTTTTAATGCAAGAGAAAAAAGGAAGGAGGATGAGAGAGAGATAAACCTCAGTGCCCAGCACTCAGTATGCTACTATTCCCCCTCAACTACAGCTATAAGTTCATGTCACTTCCACATTAAAAATCTTCTATAACTCACTAAGAGCCATCAAATTCAATAAAAACAGTTCTTTAGCAAGAAAACCAAGACATTCCCAAGAAGATTATAGAATTCCTATCCAAGTGTGTCTCCTCTTTCATTAGTCCTGAGAAAAAAGTTTGTCCCAGCATCAAGTTCCAGCTCTGTCAAAAGCGATAACAGCAACAGCAGCAGAAAACAATTACTGAGTCCTTTTTTGTTCTGAGGACTTTATCTGCATCAAACTTACAGATGGCTGTGTGGCCTGGAGCAACTACTCAAGCCTTCCTCCCTTCCCAGCTTTTCCCCTGCTAGCCCCCATCCCCACCTATCAACATTCCACTCATCCTGAAAGCCACTGCCTTCAGACCCCACTCAGCTTGAGCTGCACAAGGTGAGATCACCCCTCTCATGGACCCATCATCCCATGTCTGTCCTTCTCTCAGGACACTTTGTTTCGCCTCTCCTTGTACTTTTCTTATTCTTACCTTCCACTCAATGTTGAGAGCAGGAGCTGTGTCTTCCCCACCTGGATAACCCTTGTAGCACCTAAATAGGATCTTCATACCCGTGGAAGGTAACCTCTGACAGTTCTTGAATGGAATAAAATTCAAGGGGTTCTGAATTTAATTCTCAGCTTCCCAACACACTAGCACTCTGATCTTGGGCAAGTTGCTTAACTTCTCTGTGGTCAGTTTCCTCGCCCATATCTTAGACTGCTGTTTTGAGGATTTAATAGCTAATACAAATAAGTCATTTTGAACAATGACTGAGACACACTGTGAGTGCTCAATAAATGATAACTATAATTAGCATTGACCACCTTAGTTCTTCACAGAGCAACTCCATAACTATGTCTCACATGACAGAGGAGCTCTTCTTCTCTTTCCTAGAGTCTTGCTGAAAGAGTTGGCATATGGGTTAAATTAGTCACACACCCTCCCCCCCCAATCCAAAAATCCACCAATTTTTGCTGGGAACACTATTTTTCAGCTCTTTAGAAGAGGTGGTGCTCCCACAGTGAGAACTGCAAGAACTTTGAAGTCAGACCCAGACTGAAATCCCAGCTCCCCATCCATTGCTGGCTGACCATGAGGAAAACACCAACTAGTGGTGGCAGTGGGCCCTGGACCCCAGGTCTGAATCCTCCTTACACAACCATTTTACTTGGTAATTTTAGGCAAGTTGGTTTCGCTCACTAAGCCTCTGTTTCTAGACCTTTAAATCAGGACTATTGAGAGGACCAACTGGGATCATCCTGGTCAAAAACTTAGTCCAGAGGTCAGCAGCCATGATCACTCATAGAACGCTAGCACTTGCTATGACCCCTGGCTTGCCCTTGTTAATGTTATGGTCGGTTGCACCTTAACTACTCACCTGTACTTAGATGATTGTTTACTTTTCAGAAAAACATATTTTGCATTAGTCCCACGGTTTGACATAACTTTAAGACTAAATATCAGGACTTCCCTTGTGTTTTCTCAGTCCATGTACTTAGCTTTCGAGTACTTTTCCTGGTTCAGACTTAAAGTTGTACTTGCTAGTCTCTTTCTTTTCAGCACCATTCTCTACCTTAGATAGAAATGCTATCAGTGGTTAACCAGAGACTCAGGGTACTTCACAGGAAGGTTCTCACCCCACCACCACCAGCCAAGCATCCTCCTGCCTCGGAGGGCTGCCCAGTGTCTCTTTCTGCTCTCCTCTTTGCACATGTGTTGTTATTCACAACATTTGGCAAAGTGAGCCCATTTATTGACGTTTTCACATCTTCTCCCATATGTTGAGCATTCTTGCTTCTTCCTGTAATGGCTAGCACCAACCACAGCTCTTGATCTGTGGTGTTGGCAAAACAAATGCAATATAACACCAGCAGCCTCACCCAGACCTATGGCTATTCTCTCATTCTCTCATTTATTGTCTCTCTCTCTCTCCTAATAGACACCCCCATAGCTTTGCTCACCTTTGATTATTTCTTTCTCAATTGTGTGATTTCCTGAATAGGAGATTTCCATTGTCTCCTGCTAAGTTAAATCTAGAAGGCAGCACATTCTCACCCTTCCTTTCCTTATCATTCAATGCTAGGGTAATTCGCCAATTCACTGATTTTTAAATGAATAAATAGTAACTACATAATTTTTCTGGCTTTATTGAGATATAATTGACACAAAACATCATGTAAGTTTAAGATGTACAATGTGATAATATGATACATCTATATATTGCAAAATGATGACCACAACAGAATTAGTTAACATCTCCTTCACCTCACATAATTACCATATCTTTCTGGAGTAAGAACATTTAAGATCTACTATCTTAGCAACTTTTGAGTATGTAATTCAGTATTGTTAACTATAGTCACCACACTATACATTAGAGCCCCAGAACTTATCATCTTTTAACTGGAATTTTGTACCCTTTAACTAGCATTTTCCCATTCCCCCCAGCCCCTGGGAACCATTATTCTACTCTCTCTATGAATTAAGCTGTTTTAGACTCCACATATAAGTGAGGCCATACAGTATTTGTCTTTCTCCATCTGACTTATTTCACTTAGCATAATGCCCTCAGGGTCCATCCATGTTGTCACAAATGGCAGGATTTCCTGTGTGTGTGTGTTTATCTTCTTTATGGATTCATGTGTATATTGGATGGAAATTAAATCAGTATCTCAAGGCAATATCTGCACTATCATGTTCTTTGCATCATTAATTACAATAGTCAGGATAGGGAAACATTCTATGTCACCAGTCCACTCTTGACTTGAAAGTTAGTCACTGCCCTGACTGCTTTAAGTCATTTTAAAATCCCTGCCTTCCTTTCATATCCCTTGGTTAAAGCTGTTCCTTCTCTCTTTCCCTCTTTCTTTCCTTTACCCTCTCCCTCTCCCTCTCTCTTTCAAGCTTACAATCACAATATCCAGTAGGTTCCTACAGGAGCAAATGCTGGTTGGACTTCTGCATTGCAAACCAGATCCTCTCCTCCTCTCTAGATGGAGCTGCCTGCCCTCAGCCTGTTCAACCAATAGCCCCAATGAGAAGCCAACACAGGCTGCGCAGTTTTCCTCCACATCATCAGAAAGTCACAATTCAGGATGACCCATAATTCATCCCCCACTTCTGGTACCATGTGTTGTTTACAAGAAAGAGCTGACCAAGATTCTAGCTTAGAAAAAAAGAATAAAACTTTTATTAAAGTCCTTCCTGGCCTGTTGCAATTGGAACCACTATTCTAAGGGGCCAATTCCCCTCATCTTTCATTCCCCCAACAACTGATCAGGGGCCAGCTCATGAGGCTAGAACCCATGTTGGTGGTAAGGTTTCCGGGGAAGACCTGCAGAGAGTGTAGGGAGAGAGACTGAGCCAGTGGAGGTTCTTATCTTTCATGCTGCCTCATTCCTGGCACTGAATTGGGCTTTAGGACCCAGTGGTTAGCACTGATCTTTCACATCTTTATGAACAAGAAGCTTCAATCGTGTTGCTGTTTTTCCAGTTAAACATATGGAATGGTGCTGGGACTGGTTAGGAGAGCAGAAAGGTGAAGGGCCCTAGTTTTCTCCTCTGGGGTAAAGGGCTTCCAATGTCATGTGGGGGGTGTGGGCAGGCTCCTCATTCTGTGCTAGTTGTCCTTGTCAGGAGTCTGCAGATGATAGCGATGGAGCGGCCATCTTGATTGTCATGGTGTCAAAGTTTCAAGTGTTTCCATCTGCTCTTTCGGACAAATAGAAGATGAGGTATATATTTCCTACCACTTCTTTTCAAGCGTTGTCTTTGGCATATGTCAGTGTAGAGGCCTGACAATGTAGAGAGAAGATTGCCACCATTTCTCAAAGGTACACAAGTGATCCAACTCACTCAGCTGCTCCAATTATTGTAGGGTAGCTTGTCTTTTTGAGAAACTACTGCTATTTGTGTAGTTACCTAATAGCTTTACCTTTCAGATGACAGTGTCTGTCACATAGCAGATGCTCAAAAACATTTGTTACATGAACCTAGATTGTTCTCTATTTTCCCCTTTCCACCAGTTCACTTACTTCTCATCTTGCCCATTTCTTACATTTCTTAAAATCAGTTTTATTATTGCCCTTCTTCCATTAGAACTTTAATGTACAATTATCTCAAATACTAAATATGAAACATTAGAAATGTAATAAGTGTATGGGTCTTTAAAAAGGATGCAGAACCTGCATAATATGAGGGGAAACAAAAGCAAGTCTAGTTGATTATGTAAACATGGGTTGCCCTTGGTTAGAAGTGGGAGGGTGATCTCTGTCCTCAACATGTTCAGCTTAGTCTTTGTTCCTTTCCCTCCTGGTGTTCTCACCCCTCAGCACCCTTACGCACAGTTATTTTTCCGGATATTCTACCAGCCTATTGAAACTCCTGTAGTGTGACTATAGTATCGGCATCTGTTATTTCATATGTTTTACATGGGGACATCAGGACTGTGTGTCTGAGAAAGAAGAAAGGGTGAGCCATGTGGCTATCTGGGAAAAGGCTTGCCAGGTAAAGAAGCTGACAGAAGAAAAGGCTGTACAGGAGGAGGGGCGTGGCAGGTTGGAGTCCTCTTTGCTATGTGGTGGGGAAGGGAGGGTGGTGAGAAATGCATTCAGGGGAAAGCAGGAGACTGGGACATGAAGCATCTAATGGGCTGTGGAGAGGACATTGCTATTTGCTCTGGGATGAGAAGCCACAGGTGATTTTGAATAAAGGAATTTGACAAATTAATCTATGCTTTAAAATAATTTCCCTGGTGGTTATTTGGAAAATAGACCAAGACAGCAAGGGTGGAAGGGGAGGACCAATTAGGAAACTATTGACAGTAATCAGGCAGGAGGTGATGGTGACAAGAGACCAGAGAGGTAGCAGTTGAAATAATGAGATTCTGGATATTTTTAATGTACTAGCAGCATTTGGGGATGAATTGGATATGGTGTAGGGAAGGATCAAGGATAATGCCAAGGTTTTGGCCTGAGTACCTAGAAGCACAAAGCTGCCATTTACCAAGATGGGGAAGACTAACAAAGGGGCAGGTTTGGAGGAATGAAATCAGAAGTTCACTTTAGGACACATTGAAGATTCCTATGATTCACCTAGGTCCGTGGTCGGCAAACTGCGGCTCGCAAGCCACATGTGGCTCTTTGGCCCCTTGAGTGTGGCTCTTCCACAAAATACCATGGCCTGGGAGAGTCTATTTTGAAGAAGTGGTGTTAGAAGAAGATTAAGTTTAAAAAATTTGGCTCTCAAAAGAAATTTCAATCGTTGTACTGTTGATATTTGGCTCTGTTGACTAATGAGTTTGCTGACCACTGACCTAGGTGATGAGCAGTTGGTGCTCCAAGCCCGAAGTTCAGGGGAAAGGGGGTGCCATAAATGATACTTAAAGCCATGGGACTGAGTGAGGGAGTTGAGGAAGAAAAGAGGTCCAAGCTACGAGCCTGGGAACACACCAGCATTTTACAAGAATAACAATGGTAGCATCTCCTGAGTGTGTTGTAAGGAGTCAATGAGATAGTCCACATAAAACACTCAAAACAATACTGGAAACTTCTTCCACAATCAATGACCACACACACACACACACACACACACACACACACACACACACACACCTCTTACCACCAGTTAGCCCCTATCTCTACCACAGTCCATCCAAGGTCCCAGGAACCTGCACCTGGTAGAAGTTTTCAGAGTACTCAGTAAGGGGAAGGGGGTGGGAAAAAGGAAATCTTTTGTTCCCCCTGAAGACCAGAGGGAAAAGTGTGCTGGCCTGTATTCCAACCTGGAATTCTGAACATTTTCCCACAGCAATATAAACAGTTTATAAATATCTCAAACCTTAAATCCAGTACTTTATCTCAAATACATCATGCATAGAATAGCCTTTTGGCCTAGCCTGAGGACCTGGTCATAATTTATGATGTTTCTCTGAGAAAATACAGTCCAAATCACAAACACTTCAATAGAAACCTACATTTAAGAGGAAACAGGTTGCTTCCTTACATAAAAGCATATATATATATAAATTCTAATGATGGATGCATGGGGACTTCATACACACACACACACACACACACACACACACACACACATATATATATATATATATATATATATATATATATATATATATATATTATTGATTTTTTACAGAGAGGAAGAGGGAGGGATAGAGAGCCAGAAACATCGATGAGAGAGAAACATCGATCAGCTGCCTCCTGCACACCCTCTACTGAGGATGTGCCTGCAACCAAGGTATATGCCCTTGACCGGAATCTAACCTGGGACCCTTCAGTCCACAGGCCGACGCTCTATCCACTGAGTCAAACCGGCTAGGGCGGGACTTCCTTTTAATAGTAACTTTCTCTGGCCCTAGCTGGTTTGGCTCAGTGGATACAACATCAGCCTGCAGACTGAAGGGTCCCAGGTTCAATTTGTAGGCTCAATTCCCAGTAGGGGGCATGCAGGAGGCAGCCAATCAATGATTCTCTCTTATCATTGATGTTTCTATCTCTCTCCCTCTCCCTTCCTCTTTGAAATCAATAAAAATATTTTTTTAAAAAACAGTAACTTTCTGTAACATATAAGCTATATTTTAGATCCTCAACTATGACTAACAAAGTCCATTGCTAGTTCTTTTGTAGCGCCTGTCTTAGTTTACCTTGACATATCTGTCTGTGACCCTCCACACTTCATTCCCCAGTGCTCAGCCAGGCAGCAAATAGATCACTGAAAAATTTTAACTCCAAGATAAATTCCCCATCATACTCTATTTCCCCACCATAGCCTTTATCTTGCTGTGTTATAATTATTTAATTGCCTCTTCCCAATGAACTCTGCAAATGCTGGGATGTGTCTATGTTCTTCACACTGCATTTCCAGAACTCAGCATAGGATCTGGGATCTGGCACTTAGTAGAGAATCACTAGAATTTCTTGAATGAATGGGGAACTCGAAACTCAAATTTGGTCCTAGCCCACTCCAAACTCATAAGTCTCCTGAAAAAGAAGAAATCCAGGGGATTCTTCCAAATGAGTGAAGCCAATCAATCCGAGAAAAAGGCTATAGGAACATTGGGCCTCCTCTATATAATGAGATATGGGGATGTGCACCCAGAGCAGAGCTCTTAGGGTGGCTTCTAGAAGCCCAGAGAGAAGAAAAGCCTTCATAGGACTAGCTTCAGGGCTGCCTAAGAGGGCCAGGCTTAAGCTTCCAGTCTCCAGTTTTCCAGAAGATCATATCTTACATGACAATGTGATCTCCCTAGGCCACAGCCCTGAACAAACATTATATATATATATATATATATATATATATATATATATATAATATGCAAATCGACCAAATGGCCAAACAGCTGAACAACCGTCCGGAGGACCTTCCAGACGACCTTCTGGTCAAAGCTGGGCTGCGAGGTCTGAGGCAGCAGCCGGGGCAGCTGTGAGAGCCTACCCTTGCACGAATTTTGTGCATCAGGCCTCTAATATATATATATTTCAGAGAGGAAGGGAAAGGGAGAGAGAGATAGAAACATCAATGATGAGAATCATTGATCAGCTGCCTCCTGCATGCCCCACACTGAGGATCAAGCTCACAACCTGGGCATGTGCCCTTCACTGGCACCTTCAGTCCACACAGCCTTGAACTCTTAGGAATCACATTTTAGGACAGTTTGATTAGCTACATGCATGTATGCTTGTCTGTTTCCATAAGCCATGTTGAAATGTACATATATATTCATAAGCCCTCCCACTAATTTGCAAATTCCTAAAGCATACCCAGGCTTTCCTCTACGTTTTCTATAGTACACTGTAGAGTACTCTATGATGATCAATTATGACCCTATTCTATACCTTCTCAATAACAAAGATTACACTGCACACACACACACACACACACACACACACACACACACACACACCTATCTCAATACTCAGCATACAACAGGCACTCAATAAATGTCTAGTGAACTGAATTGTTTAACAGGCTGCTTGTTTAACTGAGCTATTTTTCCTTCTCTTTTTTCTTCTTAATGATAAAATATAATTTATAAACTACCAATAAAATCTCTAATTCAATGGGCTGAACTCTTCCACATCACTGCCAGGGACCAAATGCTAATAATAATACAACATAGAATACCTCAGTGGCAGAGTGAGTACAGTCTATGCTCAGTCAGTCAATGGCCTCAGTAGTATTTTCAGAGATGAAACCACGTTTCATAGAAAACTTGGAACTTTTTTAACCCAATAATTGTTAGATCAATCACAGAAATACTTTTTCACGGGTAATTAAACTCCTGGGTAGCATTTAGGTCTGAATTTATAATTTATTTAAAATATCCATGGGGATTAAACCACTTCTTTTTTTCTAGTTTCATTCTTTAAGGGCACTCTTTACATAATTCCTCATGAAAAGAATGAGCATGAATGTACAAAACAGAGACAATACTGTAACTTTTTAGTATTACCATACATTTGTATAGTCTTCCTTTAAAATGACGTACTGAGAATCTACTGTGTGCACACTCCTGTGATGCCTTTGAGATGATTCAAGGTAGACAGAAAGACTCATGCCTGAGCAGGTGGTAGAGGGGAGGCACCACTATTGCACAGGGATACACAGGCCTGGGTGGAGGAAGCCATAAGGTGTGCACCAGAAGAGGTGAATGGGCTGTGCTCCTGGGATTCAGAGGAGGAAGGGGGTCCAGCTGGAGGTGGGCATCAAGAATTCACTCAGGAGCAGGCAGTAGTAGAGAACAGAAGGTAAGGAGACTCAGGACATTTAGAGAAAGTGCCAGGAGGGCGTGGAGAACATTCCAGGCTGAGGGAAAATCTTGAGCAAAAAAAAAATCTTGAGCAAAATCTTCCTCAAAAAATAAAAATCTTGAGGGTGGGGGGTAGGGGGAGACATTTAGAAAACTACAGTAGTCCAGACTGACACCTAGGAGAGAGGTAGGGTGAGGCCATATTGCTATGTACCTTTCACAGACCTAAAATCTGCTTCTAGTTGACTGGCCCAAGCCAGGGGTAAGGACTGTTGTTGAAGCAGCAATGTGCTATCATCAGAAATTCATTTTCATGAAATTCCCAAGCAGCTCAGCTAAGAGTGATAGGGTGATGTGGTGGGAAGGCCACCTGAGCAGCTATCAAGAGGGTTCTGCAAGAAGAGCTATGGACTGACCTGTGTTCCCCAAAAATTCAGATGTTGAAGCCCTATGCCCCACTTTGACTATACTTGGAGATGGGGCCTTTAGAAGGTAATTAGGCTAAATCAGGTCACTCTGTCTATGGCACTTTGCTATGGCAGCCCCAGCTGAGAGATGGTTTGAAAAGTGAGAAGGGGTGAGGATGGATAAGGAGAAGAATCCTCACAGAAGCAGCGGGAATGGGTTTAAGGCATCCACACTGTGTGAAAGGTGGGGAAGCTGAAGACTATGAAATCACTGTACTTCCCAGGTGGGGGTTCCATGACCTGCAAAAGAACAGCTACAAAAAGGAGGAGTGGATGAAAAATGGCACAGGATGAAAGGGTGAGTAGCCGGGAAAGAACACAGGCAGCAGGGAGTGTGGAATTCCTTTCAAGAAGTGATGCCCAAACCCCCCACATCCTCAGGGGGAAGCCAAGGCTTATTTTTCTCTAGTTAACCCTATCTGCCTTATTGTGTTAATACCCTTTTTTCTTTTTTGTAAAGCAGGGAGTCTTTTAGACATTGTTGGGGATTACCAGGAATTTGTTCTGTTCAGGTGATATTATTCAATTTCTGACAAATACCAGATGAAAATGACTTTCTTGTTTTTCCTCATAAGACTCTCCCAGACACTTTGGAAATGTTTCCTCTTGGCCCAGGTAATATCTGAAAACCCTTTATTTCACAAAGGCTGATGTTAAAGCAATTTTCAGAAGCCTCTTGAGAAGAGGAAGATAAATCCCTCCCTCCCTCACCTCCCCACCCTCACCTCCCCATGCACAAAGAAGAGGTCATGTGAGGACACAGCAAGAAGGCAGCTGTCTGAAAGCCAGCAAGAGAACCCTCACCAGGGACCAAATTGTCTGGCACCTTGATCTTGGACTTCTCAGCCGCCAGAACTATGAGAAACTTAAGCCACACAGATGATGGTATTTTGTATGGCAGCCCAAGAGACATATACAAATTCTATTTCAAGAAGTAGGGAGCTGCTGTAACAAATACATAAAAATATGAAAGTGGCTTTGGAACTGGGTAATGGGTCGAGGCTGGAAGAGTTTGGAGGTGCATGCTAGAAACACCTGAGATTGCCGTGCAAAGGCTGTTGGTAGAAATGTGGATGCTAAAGGTGATTCTGGTGAGAGCTCAAAAAGAAAAGAGGAGAGCTAGAAAGAAAGCTTCCATCTTCTTAGAGACTATTAAATAATCACGCTTTATCCTTCAACAAAGACAAGAATGACCCTGAAGGTGATTCAGAAATCAGCAGGGTTGCCACCCTCATCACTGGCTCAAGGGGAAGGCTACTTGCTCCTTGGTTTCAGAGGGCTGGGCCCTGGCAGAGCCATATGGGGGAGGCCTTCCTAGAGAGTTAAGAGGGTGGCACCCCATGGAGCCAAAGGGACAGGGCCACCCACAGAGCCATGGGGATGACCAAATCCACCCCCCAGTCTTCAGCTTCCCCAACTTTCACACAGTGTGGATGCCTTTGACCATCTTACTTTCCTGAAACCCACTCCTGCTGCTTCTGTGAGGATTCTCCTCCTTATCCTTCATCCCCCTTCTCAGTTTTCAAGCCTACCATCTTGTCACTGTTTCAGGCAGCTGGGGCTGCCATAACAGAGGGCCATAGATGATTATTCTTGAGCCTTAAGATCTCATGGACTTTGCCTTCCTAGGTGTCAGACTTGCTTGAGAAACATCATCTCATTTCTTCCTTTCAGTTTCTCCCTTTTGTGATAGGAATGTCTATCCTATGCCTGTCCCAAAGCTTTATTTTGAAAGCCCATAACTTGTCTACTTTTATAGGTTCACAGTGGGAGAAGAATTTTGCCTCAGAATGATTTGACATCAAGCCTCACCCAGATCTGATTTAGATGATATAAAGACTTGAACTTGAGACTTTAGAGTTGATGCTGGAATGAGTTAAGACTCTGGGGGCTATTGGGATGGAATGAATGTATTTTGCATATGAGGACATGAATGTTGCAGTACAGGGGCAGAATGCTAAGGACTGAATTGTGCTTCCTATATTGAACCCTAAACTCTATTGTGACTGCATTTGTAGATGGGCCCTTTAGGAGGAAATTAAGGTTAAATGAGGTCATAAGGATAAGGCTTTAATCTGACAGGACTGGTGACTTTATAAGAGTCTCTTCTTCCCTCTCCCTCCACAGGCACAAAGAGGTCATACAAGGGCACAGAGAAAGCACCTCTCTGCCTCCAAAATTGTGAGAAATACATTTCTGTTTAAACCACTCAGTCTATGGCCCTCTGTTATGGCAGCCCCAGCTGCCTGAAACAGTGAGCCCCAGCTGCCTGAAACAGTGACGAGATGGGAGGCTTGAAAAGTGAGAAGGGGGCGGAAGGATAAGGAGGAGAATCCTCACAGAAGCAGCGGGAGTGGGTTTCAGGAAAGTAAGATGGTCAAAGGCATCCACACTGTGTGAAAGGTGGGGAAGCTGAAGACTATGAAATCACTGTACTTCCCAGGTGGGGGTTCCATGACCTGCAAAATAACAGCTACAAAAAGGAGGAGCTGAAGAAAAATGGCACAGGATAAAGGGGGGAGTAGCCAGGAAAGGACACAGGCAGCAGGGAGTGTGGAATTCCTTTCATGAAGTGATGCCAAAACCCCCCACATCCTCGGGGAAGCCAAGGCTTATTTTTCTCAGTTAAACCTATCTGCCTTATTGCATTAATACCCTTTTTTCTTTTTTGTAAAGCAGAGAGTTATTTTAGACACTGTTGGGGATTACCAGGAATTTGTTTTGTTCAGGTGATATTATTCAATTTCTGACAAATACCAGATGAAAATGACTTTCTTGTTTTTCCACATAAGACTCTCCCAGAAGCTTTGGAAATGTTTCCTCTTGGCCCAGGTAATATCTGAAAACCCTTTATTTCACAGAAGCTCATGTTAAAGCAATTTTCAGAAAATCCTCAGAAAGCCCTGACAAGCATGTGTATCATTCGGAACTGAGTAACCGCAAAACCTGCCTGAGAATCCAGGGCTGCTCTTGACTTTAGCATTTCCCCCTGCACTTGGCATCATTCACTCCCAAGCCGTTTATTTCTAGCTTTTTCTTTTTCCTCTGCTTCAGCTCAGGTTCCAACAGGGAGAGGCCCCACTTGACCATGGAGTCAACACAGTTTGGGCCCACATTTCATCTTTAGCACCTGGCACACATCTTAAAGGGAGGTCGACAACCACCTGTTAGTACCTGGTCACCTAAAAATCAGGTTGGAGGTGAATTCATTACGCACATAACTGAGAATTCTTTCTCGGGACTCTGATTGTTAGTTATGGAGGGGAGAAGCCCTGTCACAGCTGCTTCTACAGAAATCTAAAGAAACAGCCACTATTATTCCAGATCAGTTGCGTTACATCCGAGCTCCCCAAAAGAGGGAAGAATGCACTTTCTTACCAAACAGAAGCATTTCAAAATAATGTAAGTTTGAGACAGAAGCCTTTACACTGCTACCCATCGGATTTGTGCCCACGTGCTATGTCCTGTTCCAGTGCTCCACAATCTTCCTAGGAATTAATCAGAAGCAATACTAAAGAGCTAAGGGTAAATACACTGCCATATAACACCTCCTCTGATTGTCTGAACTTAAGGGTTTCCTTTTCCTTACCCAAGAGTAACTGATGCACTCATTTTGGACAGACTCAGAGACCTTTCAAACCAGAAGCCTTTTGAATCCCAATACATTGTCATTATCTTCTCTGCTTAGATGGGGCTGGTGCCACTTCCTAGCCCACACTGACAAACCTTTATGGAGGTGATGAGAAAATGAAGATGAACCGGAGTGATATGCACACACAACTGTCTGTTATCAGAATTAGGCCAGAGTGACAGAGAATCCAGATGCACCTTGATTGACAGGCCCATCAGAGGAGAACCACAGCCAGGGAGAGTTTCACCCAAGGTCAGACCTTACCCTCCCCAGATATAATTTGCAGGTTGAAAGGAAATGTCAGTGCCTTATCCCGAGGGAGACTTGGACAGACCAGATGCCTGGTGGGTGGAGGAGCATTTTTTAAAATATATTTTTACTAGAGGCCCGGTGCATGAAATTTGTGCATGGGGGGTGGAGGGGGTTGTCCCTCAGCCCAGCCTGCACCTTCTCCAATCTGGGACCCCTCGAGGGATGTTCGACTGCCCGTTTACAGGGATCAGGCCATGGGGGTGTGGCCAGCCTGGGTGAGAGGCTGCCTGTTTCCAGGCTGGCCACACCCCCTGGTGCCCAAGCTCCCAGTCCCTCCTTTTTCCTTTTTTTTTTCAGCATCTCCTTGAGCAGAGGCCAGGGCCAGCTGGGCAGGTATCTGGGATTTATTTATCTTCTATAATTGAAACTTAGTAGCCTTGAGCGGAGGCCAGAGCCGGCCAGGGCGGGCGGGCGGGAAGCTTGGCTTCCTCCATCACCAGGGGCAACCCAAGCCTCCTGCTCGCTCCAGCTCTATGGCCACCACCATCTTTGTTGGGTTAATTTGCATACTCGCTCCTGATTGGCTGGTGGGTGTAGTGGAGTGATGGTCATTTTCATGTTTCTCTTTTATTAGTGTAGATTGATTTCAGAGATGAAGGGAGAGGGAGAGAGAGAGAGAAATATCAATGATGAGAGAGAATCATTGATCAGCTGCCTCCTGCACGCTCCACATGCAGGATTGAGCCTGCAACCCCAGGCATGTGCCCTGACTGAGAATCGAACCATGACCTCCTGGTTCAGAGTTGACACTCAACCACTGAGCCACGCTAGCTGGTCATGGAGGAGCATTTTTTGAGATGCAAGTTTTCATTAAGTAGTGCAGAGAAATTTAGTTTGTTCAAATTTGAAAAATGTACAGACCACTTTTTTTATTGTTAGTGAGGATCTACTTAATGTTTGGAACAGACCACTTTTTTTTTTAAGAAAAAAAATACTGCCTCCCTCCCAATTTTGACTTAAATTTTTTATTGTAATACCTAAATATATACAAACATAAAACCAAGTTCTTATAATTTCAACAGCTTTCTAAAACCATGAAGTTCTAACTAAATGAGATTTAGAAGCCAATCCAATTCAAATTGACTTAACATTCAGGTGATGATGTTTTATGAAAAGTAGCCCTTGAGTCTCATTATGACTATGATACTGAAAATGGCAATGCAGGTGTTCTGGAGTTCAGAATGCTCCTGCCATTCACCGTGTACTAGGACCCTCCTCCCACATTTCTGCATTCACAGCAAAGTTAAACATCACTTGGACCAGTGCTCCACACCATCATGTGGCCTTCACTTAAGGCTAAGTACATCATTAAGGCCACCAGTTCATTCCCACAAGTCCACAGCAACTAAAGTTACACTGGCACCAACTTGATTGTCAATAAAAAACACAAATTCAGGCACCAAAATCATGTGGCAGTATTATTCTTTATAAGGTGGTCATCTGAATGATCCAGAATATACTAAAATTATTTATTTATGTATTTATTTATTTATTTTAAATATATTTTATTGATTTTTTACAGAGAGTAAGAGAGAGGGATAGAGAGTTAGAAACATCGATGAGAGAGAAACATTGATCAGCTGCCTCCTGAACACCCCCTACTGGGGATGTGCCCGCAACCAAGGTACATGCCCTTGACCGGAATTAAACCTGGGACCTTTCAGTCCGCAGGCCGACGCTCTATCCACTGATCCAAACTGGTTAGGGCTACTAACATTATTTAGATTATCACTGAAATAAAAACCCCACAAAACTTAAGCATTATCATGTAGAAGTCCCATGCTTTTCCCCATGAATGCCTCCACAGATCCCACTGGGACAAGGAGTGGTGGGCTATGGAGGCAAAGAGACTATTAGTAAGTCCTGGTTCCAACAATTATTACCTGTAAGACCATAAGCCAGTTACTCAACTTCCCTGAGCCTCCATCTCCTCATCTAAATAAAATAGGGATAAAAACAGAACCTACCTCACAGAGTTGTTGAGAGGACTATGTGTAATAGTGTGGAAAGTTCTTAGCCCAATGCCTGATATTTAATTGGTACAAAAGAAACAGCCACTATTATTCTGGATCAGTTGCTTTACATCCAAGCTCCCCAAAAGAGGGGAGGATGCACTCGCTTACCAAACAGAAGCATCTATATATATAAAAGGCTAATATGCTAAATGTCCATCCAGGTAATGACGTCAAGTAGCGATGCCTGGCTTCCTCTCCCTAGCGACTAGCCTCCTTGGAGTTTCTTCAGCCCAGGAACATGATTTGCTTTATAGCCAGGTGGAAACATTTTACACTTTAACCAAATGTCTGTGAAGTGCTTTCCCGTGCCTCATCTCATTTGATCCTCACAGAAGTCCTGGAGTAGTTAGATAGGAGACTCGGTGGAATCCTATTTTCTTTCATTAGTCAGAAAATGGAGATTTAGAAAGCTTACAAACTTGACCCAACTGAAAAGAAAAAATGGTGGAACTTGAAAATGAGTTCAGGTTTTCTCACTGTGCAGAATATAGTCAAACACTGCTGCAGTTAAATATTTTACCCTTTGTTCTCATTGCATGATCTACAATAATAATCTGCTGTGTTGCTGACAATTACCTGAAAGAGAAGTTGGGATGCTTCACTGGGCTGGAAAAAGTTTAGATAAATCAGAAAGCAGTTCTAATTAAGCAAATTTATTCTATATCTATAAAAGGCTAAGTTGACTCACGCATTCGTGATACATATAAAGCTCTCGCTGGCGCCAATTGCACGTGTGTGTTTTGATCTGTCATTGTCGATTGTGAATTTGGTTGACACTTATAGAGAAAGGGCAAATAGCGATATTAAAATATTTCTTCTAATTAATTTCCTTTCAATGTGCACAAATTTGTGCACTGGGCCACTAGTTTCAAAATAATTTGAGTTTGAGACAGAAGCCTTTAATACACCTTCCTGAGGGAAGTTCAGACACTGCTACCTATCATATTTGTGCCCTGGAATATAAAATAGAGATGTGGCACTACATCATATTCTGAGAGGACTTTGGACATATAAGTGAAACTAAACAAACTTACCTTGTGGAATTATTATTCTAATTAGCAACTGTGTGAGAACAAAGGCTTTAAAGACATTTGAAAGTGTTGAAATCTTCAACCTTGTGCTTCTCAATTATTTAGAATGAATATAATAATCAGTTCATTTGACCACTGACAGAGTGCACACCACCTGCAAGCCATTGTAATGTGTAGCAGGGGGTCACAGGATGAATGAGTGGTCTTCACCCTCAGGGCATTTACCACGCAGAGCAGGTGTAGGTAAACAAGAAGCTGAAGTCTACTGGACTCCAATTCCACTAAAGACAGGGACTCTGTTTGTCTGGGTTTATTTGTACCCCAGTGGCTAGCAGAACACCTGGTGCATAGTAGGGATGAATGAACGAACGAACAAACGAATTAATGAATATATGAGTTAATGAGATATAAAGGTTAGACTATGTATGTGCTACACATATAGGTTGAAAAAAAGACCAATGGCTTTTTTGAGGGTTCAAGGATTGAGGAAATCCTGAAAAGATAGAACCTAAAGGAAGACTAGAATTTCAAGAAGCAGAGATAGGATAATGTCCAAGTATGATTTTACACAATTGCAATGTGCTTTAAATTAGTTATCATTAAAAAACATTTTTCATTCTGATTATTATTATGTCTAGCATTTCCATAACATTCTATATCTGTAAATTGTAGGCAACTGCTCCTTAGTTTGTTTTTTATTATAAAGCTTTTGATTTATTTATAAGCAACTTGGTGGTTAATTATTTATTAGAATAGGAAGCTGAAGAAATAATATCTGGTCTCTCATAGCCATGTTCCAATTATTGCTATTGGTCTCCCGGGGTTCTCTAAAAAGTAGCCATAAAAAAGTTAATTTGCAATTAGGGAAAGAAAGGTGTATATTTGGCAGCATTAACACTGACTGACATGATCAACAACAGACATCACTGACAGAAACTCTACAATGTAAGAAGAATGACCTCATTGTGACATTAGCATATGGTCTTAAAAATAAACAGTTAGCAATCCTAGGATGATAAAAGAGGTATAGGAATGGTTTATAGTAAGCAACAATTAGGATATTATAAAGGATGCATACAAATATCTCGATCATAGAAACTCCAAAGCAAGAAAAGACATAATTTTATTGGTACTTTGGAAAATCATTAAAAGAACTGGCCTGATCAAAAAAAAAAAAAAGAAATTATTATACCTGAATAAAAAGAAAACTATTATCTCACTGATGATCTCTCACAAACTAGATAATCATCTCTACTAGATGTTTTTAAATCTAAATGACATTAATAGTAATTTCAAAATATTTAAAATATTTTAAAATTAAAAAAATTATCTTTTAGATTAGTGTTTATATTCTACCACCTGAACATCACTCCTTTTTTTGTAGTAGAAAAAGTATCAATATCTTTCCTTTTTTTCCTTTCTTTTGGAAGGGAGAAGCATTACTTCAGCTTTTCAAAGCCTTATGATCACTGAGATGAGGGTGTCTGAGAAGATGAATAGGAACAGATTCTAAAGGGAAAGTCTCCATTCACACTCAGAGGCTTATGCCAACATCTGGAATCACACAAAATAATTCAAAGAGAGCTCATGGTCGATGAGGTAGGGGTGGGGGAGCAGAAAGGGTGCTATGGTAATCAGTTGGGAAATCCACCAAGACCAACTTCCAGCTATCCTGGAAACAGCCCCAAATACCAGTTAGGTAAAGGTCTCTGACCTTCATTAGTCTCTGAATTTTCTTTCCTATAAGATACTCATGAAATTTATACTGTCATCAAAGTACCTAGGATTAGTTTTCACTCATATCCATTACGGTACCTCTAATTTTGTTCATATAAAATAACCTTCTCATAGTATCACATGGTGGCTTGAATTGTAAGACAATAGCCAGGTACAGTTATGAAGACATGGAAATCGCTGAGCTAAGAGGAAGAGGTTCAGTTTGGCCTGCTTGGTTCAGTAGTTTAGCATTGACCTATGAACCATTCGATTCCTGGTCAGGGCACATGCCCTGGTTTCTGGCTCAATCCCCAGTGTAGGGCATGCAGGAGGCAGCAGTTCAATGATTCTCTCTCATCACTGATGTTTCTCTCTCTCTCTCTCTCTCTCTCTCTCTCTCTCTCTCTCTCTCTCTCTCTCTCTCTCTCTTCCCCCCCTCCCTTCCTCTCTGAAATCAATAAAAATACATTTTTTTATAAAGAAAAAAGAGGAAGAGGTTCAATTAAAGGTGAGAAGATTGAAAGCATGGTATTAAGTTTGATCTTTCTCACCCAAGACAAAAGCCTTTGTTTTATATATATATATATATATATATATATATATATATATATATATATATATATATAGTTATGCTTAAATGTGACGTTTTAAAAGCAATTTTAAAGAATAAAACTAGAAGCCTCATGAGGAGGTACTATCTTTGGAGATTTCCATAGTTGGAGACCCTGAAGGCCAATCCATGAATAATACAAGGTCATTCACTACAACACTTGCTCTGGGCCTCCCGGAACTGTGTAAGTGAATAAAAAGAAGTATGAAGGAGCAGAGTGCTACCTGTTCATCTGGGTTTTCTCACAGGGCCACTGTGGCCTGTCCTATGTCCCATTAATGATTTCACTAGCACACAACTGAGCCTATCTAAAGCCATCCCACATTTCACAATGTTTCAGTTTCCAGGTAATGGTCTGAACAGTTTTCACACAGCCTCAAGGAAGTGGTTGCATACTTGAATACAAAATTAATTTGGATTTTGGGGAGCCGAGGGGAGAAGTTCAGGTTTCCATTTATCTCACTTCCCCCTGGAAACCTTTCCAAATAGATCTGCACAGGTGTGGAGGCTGTGAAAACCATCTTGACCTTCCAGAATGACACCACACCTCCCAGTGTGGCTGCAAACCAGAATGAGAAAGGAGATCCCCTCTCCCCATCCGTGATATCTCCGGAGGCCAAAACTAAATAAACCAAGGTCCAGGTGTGAGTCAAGAATCCCCATGGAGTAGCCATGAGCTGGAGTCCTTAGACCCAAGGTTTAGAAACTACGCTATGGAAATCTACTATGCTTATATTTCAAATCAGAGCTTTCACTTAAATGTCACCTTGTCAAATTTGAAGTTTAATGCAAACAGCAGCTGTGTGTGGAACAGAAATCACCAAGAGACAGAATACTAAGAAAATTAAGGATGCCAAATAAACACATTTATGATGTCAGTTCCTGAATATGTTCCCTGACCAAAACTTAACCTTTTCATAAAAGGTTGCTTGTACATCATAAAAGATCAAAGGCATATCATTAATGACCACAGCAGGAAAAAAGGTAACATATTCATGAATTAGTACTTTGCTTTCACTTGTCAAGGTTGAGACTTTGCTCTTGAAATTTTGCTTGAACTACCATTAGTTGATCTGAATTTAATATACTCTACATAGAAAGTCATGATGATACCTGTCATGATGATCAAATAAATAATTTTTCCTGGACTAATTATTAAGCCTCAAAAGAGAAGTATAAGATAGAAGTATAAGATCAAATAGACTGATCTAAGCTGGCCAAACTCCATTACTATAGGCTTTTATCTTTGACAGCTACAGAAGTAAAAATAAAAAAACCAAATTATATTAATTTAGCCTGTCTTTCAGATAATTTTGTGGGGGGAAATAATTCAAATTGGCAGTTTGTTTACCTCAATAAGTTAGTCAATATAATCAACTTAGTTGATAGTAGCCTAATAATGAATGCAGAGACTCTTTTGGAAAGACTAATTTGATTAGTCATCAAATTAAAATTCTAGAATTAATGACCATTCAAGTGATTTTTAAAGAGATTCCAATTGATTATGTTAGTTATTTATTCAAAATGGTTTCCTCTGCACTGTATCTCACTTTGTGGAAGGTGAAAAAGACATAATGAGATGTTTATCTAACTCTTGCCAAAGAGGCCCTGCCATCAGTGGAAGGGGAACCAGTCAAAACCAATTAAAAGCAGCAAGAGAACTAATACAAATAAGCACACGTATTTGCTGTTAATATTTTTCGGGATTTGAAAGGCAAATAGAACCAGTTCTCATGTAAGTAGAGGTTGCTTTATTGTGCCTCATTTAAGTCAGTTTTAGTAGTCCAACAGGCTGCAATGACAGCTGTCACCCCACACAGCCTGTGGCATCCATATGCCAGACCTCTGATAACAGAACTACTAGAAGAAAAGTTAACCCACTGAAGACAACTCTCCTTCAAACACTCATTCATACATGTTACAGCTACCCCACCCATCTTCAACTCCCACAGTGAAAGCTCAGCCTCCTTGAAGCAACCATTAAGCAGGAACATTTCCACAGGGGGGTCATTTCTGGAAAGCACTAACACCAGCCACCCCTTACCTTCACCAAAAAGAGTGCTTACTAGCAGGGTGGAGGTGAGACCCGTATTCTCATGCATTGCCAGTGGGAATGTTAATTACTGCAATCTCCTGGAAAGACAATTAAAAATGTCAAGATATATAGAAAGTCTTAAGAAGGTCCATCATCTGTTTGAGCCAATAATTCAACTTCTAACAATCTATCCTAAGAAAATGGCCTAAAATTTAGAAAAAAAATATGATCAAAGATGTTCACCAAAGTATTATTTATGGTATTTTGGAGATTTGGGAACCATCTAGATGTCTAACTATAGGGGAGGAGATAAATGAATTTGGTAAAATCCACATGGGAATGCCATGCAGGTGGCTACTGAAAGCAATAGTCACAAAGATTGTTAACTTACATGAAAGTTATTTAAAATTAGAGGCCCGGTGCACGAAATTCATGCACGGGGTGGGGGTGGGGGTGGGGGACAGGGTCCCTCAGCCTGGCCTGCGCCCTCTCGCAGTCTGGGACCCCTCACTCCTTACCACCCGGCTCGCTGCTCCTTAGTGCTGCCGCAGAGGTGGGAGAGGCTCCCACCACTGCCACTACACTCGCCAGCCGTGAGCCCAGCTTCTGGCTGAGTGGCACTCCCCCTGTGGGAGTGCAATGACCACCAGGGGGCAGCTCTTATGTTGAGCATCTGACCCCTGGTGGTCAGTGCGCATCATAGAGACTGGTCGTTCCGGTCATTCTGCCGTAATGGTCACTTAGGCTTTTATTATATAGATGTTTGGTGAAGTGCACTGGATGCAAAATTCTAAACACAGAATGATCCCAATTCTACAAAAATATGCATATAAAAAAGACTGAAAGGAAATAAAACAAAATATTAATAGTAATTATTATTTGCTCATAGTAGTAATACGCATTATTTAAATTTTATCTTTTTATACTATTCTGTGTTTTCCAAAGATTTTATAGAAAGTACATACATCCAACATCCAAGAAGCCATTCAAAAAATCAGGGCAGAGGGTCGCTCATTTTCCTGCTGAGTAGACAGACTTCAGCAGACACTAGGCTTCTTGAGCAGACTCCACACCCTACATGTTGCTCACACTTGATGTATAACTTAGGGATGGCTTCTTGCAGTCTACATCATGCCTATGCCTTCCTCGACCTTGGCTTTGACTTTCAGCCTTCTCTGTTTATATTGAGGTAACCTCTCTGGCAGCTACCTCTTTCCTGTAAACCATGGCTTCCTCCCCCTTTCACCAGCAAGACCCAGGTCCATTGCCTGGTCAGTCTCCTCCTGGCCCAGCCTAGTGGAGTTCTGGTGCTGACAAGTAAGTTACCCTTGAAATCAACAGGTATCATAAGACAAACTACCAAACAACAGGGCAAGGAAATACAGTTTGTTAAAGCATTCTACAAAGGTCTTTTAAATACAGTGGACCTGTGCTATACCACACCCAACTATAACTGACATCTTGGGAGGTCCCTACTGTGACAATCATCCTTAACATCTATGCAGAGTGCTCCATTTTGTGAATGTGAGTGCACATTTGCAGACTCTAACATTTCAGCCCCATGACTCTGTAAGGTAGAGAGATCAAGTATTCTTCTCCTAATTGTACAGATAAGAAATTTTCAACTCAGAGACCTGATCCTCAGGGCATGCTCATCTGTGAATAGTGACAATAATACCCCCATGTTGTCGGGATTAAATGAGATAACGTATACAGTGTGCTGAGCACAGTGTCTTCAACAGGGGCAGCATTCAACAAATGCCAGCTCCTGTGGCTGTCACATCACTGGGAAGCTCAAGGTTACATAGCTGGGAAGTGACATGCCAGGAAGGGAATCCAGGCCTTTCCATGCCAAGTCCATGCTTTTTATACTTTATTCCCAACCTTGTAAGAGCAGTATTAAGGCACAGCCCATGCCCTCAAAGAACTTAGAATATTTTGTAGTAGGCATATCTCAATCACTTGAAACAATAAAGCTGTTGTTCCCACAAAGAACTAAAGCCACAGTAATAAAAACTAGGATATAGCTCTCAAATTACACAATTCTTTTGTCCAACAGCCGCCATTACAATACTTTCTTCTGCATACATTCCAAAGCTTAGGAACCCTGAGTCTCATCCCTGTTTTGAAGTGAGCCGAGTGTGGGGAAATCAGATTAAGAAAATAAATCCCTGTCCACCCTGACTACAAACAGTATTTTCCTGTGGGCATTCTGAAATGTAGGAGGTTTGAGCTATTTTTGGCATGTCTGTTTCCCTGAGGGTGAAGGGTGAGGACCCCCATTTACTAGGCACCTTCGATGAGGCAGGCGTGTGCTGTGCCTGTTTTATGTTATCTGTTTCACTCCTTACGACCTTACAACACATATATTTATCACTCCAATTATCCAGAGATGAGAAAACTAAGTCTCACAGAATTCAAGTGACATGTCTAAAATGAAGAAACTGATTCCTGACTATGGGTCCTCCATGTTAGTGCCCATCCTGGTTTCCACTCTCTGAACTGCAGGCTCCCCCAACATCGACACCCTCAGGGGCACATGCACCAGGGACTAGTTGACATCAACTGCTAAGGACAGGCCACCGTTTGAGTCAATCCTCTTGGAAGTATTCCTATTCTAAAAGGTACCAGGCAAGCGTGATTTAACCCAAATCAATGGTAAAATTCAAGATAGGATGTGAGAACTTAAGAATAGAGATAGTAAGAAATCATCTGGTCAGCCTCTTTTCCAAGTAACATACAGATTTAAAATAAGGAAAGCCTGGGAGGGGCTGTGGCTTTGCAGAGGTCACACAACAAATCAGATGTGAGCCCAGATGGGAGCCAGGACTCCTGACTCAGTCTGTTCTCTTTTACAGCATCAGCCACAAATATTCAAACACAGGGTAAAAAAAAATAAAATAAAAAATAAATAGAATTCCAGGATAAACAGGAATTATTTCAGTGTTGTTAATTCTGACTGGTGATTCAGAGTGCAGGTCAGACTGCCTGAGCTTGAACCCCGGTGCACCTCTTCCTAATTGTGCAACCTAGATATGGTACTTTCGATTTCCCTTGGGTTTCTTACCAAGTATACTAGAGGCTCGGTGCATGGATTCATGCACCAGTGGGGTCCCTCAGCCTGGCCTGTGCCCTCTTGCAATCCAGGACCCATCAGGGGATGTCGGAGAGCCAGTTTCAGCCCAAATCTGTGCACCGGGCCTCTAGTATGCATATAGATCTTTGGTTAACCTCTTCCCGCCCTCCCCCCTCACCCCTTCCCTCTGAGATTCATCAGTCTATTCCATGTTTCCATGCCTGTGCATTGAGCATCTGCCCCCTGGTGGTCAGTGCACATCATAGCTACGGGTTGAACAAACAGTCGAACGATTGAATGGTCAAACAGTCGCTTAAACTTTTATATATATACTAGAGGCCCGGTGCACGAAATCATGCACTGGGGAAAGAGGGTCCCTCAGCTTGGCCTGCACCCTCTCTCAGTTCGGGACCCCTTGCTCCTTACTGCCCACCTGCTCGCTGCTCCTTACCACTCAGCTTGCTGCTCCTTAGCGCTGCCGTGGAGGCAGGAGAGGCTCCTGCCACCGTTGCTGAGCTTGCCAGCCGTGAGCCCAGCTTCTGGCTGAGCAGCGGTCCCCCTGTGGGAACCACTGACCACCAGGGGGCAGCTCCTGCATTGAGCATCTGCCCCCTGATGGTCAATGTGCATCCTAGCGACCGGTTGTTCTGGTCGTTCTGCCATAATGGTAGCTTAGGCTTTTATTATATAGATAAATGAGAATAACAACAGTGTCTGCCTCATAAAGTCATCGTGAGAATCCAATGTGATAATCTAGGTAGAGCTCTAACTCCTTTGTGCTCACATAGAGTAAACAATGAAAAAACGTTAGCTATTACTATCATAATTGAAATTATTTTTACTATGACTATCTCTAGTTCAGATAATGACAGTTAATCCTTTCACTTTTGGGGAAGAAGGTGGAAAAAACTTCTTGCTATCAAATTCTCTTCCTCTTCTCCAAAGGCAGCCCTAGACAGTCTCAGGAATGAAGGTAAGATGAGTAGAAGGTTAGTACCAGGAGTGACGAAATTAAAAATAAAAGTGCCTTTGAAAAATGAAACTGCATACTGAGCATTTTCATTTGATCTTCAAAGTCAAAATTCCCTATCTTTCTCAAACTTACTCTTTCTTGTATACTTTCTTTCCCCCACTCAGTTTTATAGAGATTCAATTAACCTATAACATTGTATTAGTTTTAGGTATACAACATAATGGTTTTGCCATATCCTATAGAATAAAAGCATAGTATGCAAATTGTCCCCTCAACCAGGAGGTCGTCCAGGAGTTCGACCAGGGTGTGGGGTCGGCCGGGGGAAGAAAGGGAGGTCCCGGCTGGCAGCAGCAGCCACTAGGGACCCTATTAGTGCATGAATTTTGTGCACTGGGCCTCTAGTGTATATATATATATATATATATATATATATATATATATATATATATACACACACACACATACTAGAGGCCCAATGCACGAAGATTCATGCAAGGATGGGCCTTCCTTCCCCTCACTGCTGGTACGGCTTTCGCTCCAGCCTGGAGCCACTTTTCTGCCTTCCCATGCTGCCCAGAAGCCCGGAGTGGCTGGGGCGGGGCGGGGCGGGACGCTTGGCGCCTGTGTATGCAAATTAACCCACCATCTTTGTTGGGTTAATTTGCATAATCACTCTTGATTGGCTGGTGGGTGTCATAAAGGTACGGTCAATTTGCCTCTTACTCTTTTATTAGTGTAGATATATATATACACACACACACACACACATATATATATATATCCACAGTAAATTAATATCCATCACCTCACATAGTTACAAATGTTTTTCTCCTGATGAGAACTTTTAAGATCTCCTCTTAGCAACTTTCAATGACAAAATACAGTATTGTTAACTATAGTTACCATGTTAAACATTAAACCCCCAGAACTTACCTTACAACTGAAAGTTTGTACCTTTTGTCCATCTTCACCTATTTTGCCCACCCCTTACCCCCACCTCTGACAACCACCAATCTGGTCTCTGTACCTATGAGTTCAGGTTTTTTTTAGATTATATATATAGGTGAGATCATGCCATATTTGTCTTTCCCTGACCTATTTCATTTAGCATAATGCCCTCAAGGTCCATCCATGTTATCACAAATGGCAGGATTTCCTTCTTTTTTTATATATGCCACATCTTCATTATTCATTCATCCATGGATGGCCATTTAGGTTGTTTCCATATCTTGGCTATTGTAAAAAATGCTGCAATGGCCCTGACCGGTTTGGCTAGAGTGTTGGCCTGTGGACTCAAGGGTCCTGGGTTCGATTCCGGTCAGGGGCATGTGCCTTGGTTACGGGCGCATACCCAGTGGGGAGTGTGCAGGAGGCAGCTGATCAATGTTTCTCTCTCATCAATGTTTCTAACTCTCTGTCTCTTTCCCTTCCTCTCTGTGGAAAATCAATAATATATATATATATATATATATATATATATATATATATATATATATATATATATAAATGCTGCAATGAACCTAAAGGCATAGATACCTTTTAGAGATAGTGATTTTCTTTCCTTCAGATAAATACCCAGATATGGGTTGCAGGATCATATGGCAGTTCTACATTTTAAATTGTTGAGGAATCTCCATACTGTTTTCTTTAGTGGCTGCATTCCCACCAACAGTGCACAGGATTCCTCTTTCTCCACAACCTCACCAACATGTAATCTTGTTTTTGTCTTGTTAGCCATTCTAACAGGTGTGAGTTGCTATCTCATTATGGTTTTTACTTTCATTTACTTGATGATTAGTGATGTTGAGTACCTTTTCATGTATCTGTTGGCCATCTGTATGTCTTCTCTGCATCTCTTCTTTAGAAAAATATCTATTCAATTCCTCTGCCCATTTTAAAAATCAGATCGTTTGGTTTTTGCTATTGAGTTGTATGAATTCTTTACATATTTGGGATATTAACATTTTATCAAATATATGATTTGCATACATTTTCTCCCACTCCCTGGGTTGCCTTTTTGTTTTATTGATGGTTCCCTTTGCTGTGCAAAAGCTTTTTAATTTGATGTGTCATCCTACTTGCTTATTTTGCTTTTTTTTGCCTTTGCTTTGCCGATAAAAAAAAAAATCATTGCCAAGACCAATTGCCAAGGAGCTTACCTCCTATATTTTCTTTTAGCAGTTTTATGATTTCCGGTCTTATGTTTAAGCCTTCAATCCACTTTGGGTTGATTTCTGTGTTTGTTATAAAACAGTGGCTCAGCTTCTTCCCCTCCTCCCCCGCCCCTTGCCCTCCCCACATATGGCTGTCCAGTTTTCCCAGCATCATTTATTGAAGAAAACAGCCTTTCCTCATTCTATATTCTTGGTTTCTGTGTCATAAGTCAATTGACCAGAGATGCATGGGTTTATTTCTGGGCTCTCTCTTCTGTCACATCGATCTATGTATCTGTTTTTATGGCAATACCATATTGTTTTGATTACTATAGCTTCATAATGTAGTTTGAAATCAGGAAGTGTAATGTTTCCAGCTTTGTTGTTCCTTCTCAAGATTGTTTTTGCTATTCAAGGTCTTTTGGGATTCCATACAAATTTTAGAATTGTTTGTTCTGTTTCTGTGAAAAATGCCATTGGAATTTTAATAGGAATTGCATTGAATCTGTAGATTGCTTTGGGTAGTATGAACATTTTAACAATATTAATTCTTCCAAACCATTAGCATGGAATATTCCATTTATTTATGGATTCTTCAATTTCTTTTATCAAAGTCTTACAGTTTTTAGTGTACTGAAACTTCTTGGTTAAATTTATTCCTAGGTATTTTATTCTTTTTGATGCAATTGTAAATAAGATTGTTTTCTTAATTCTGCTTTCTGATAGCTCATTATTAGTGTATAAAAATGCAACTGAGTTTTGTATATTGGTTTGTATCCTGCAACTTGACTGAATTCTGTGTGTGTGTGTGTGTGTGTGTGTGTGTGTGTGTGTGGTCTTTAGGGTTTTCTATATATAACATTTATAACATTGTGTTATCTGCAAATAGAGACAGTTTTACTTCTTTCTTTCTGACTTGGATGCCTTTAAATTTTTTTTTTCTTGCCTAAATGTTCTAACCAGTACTTCCAGTACTATGTTGCATAAAGTAGTAAGAGTGGCTATATTTGTCTTGTTCCTGATCTTATAGGAAAAGCTTTCAGTTGAAATTCCTCATCTTTCTCAAACCTACTTGTTCTATTTATTTCTAACTCAGTTAAAAGCCTGACGGTATCTAGACATCTTATCCTTCCACACCACCATCCACTTGATGACCTAGTGCAGTGGTCGGCAAACTCATTAGTCAACAGAGCAGCGAGCCGCGGTTTGCCGACCACTGACCTAGTGCCATTGAGTGTCCCTGTGAAATGGCTCTCTGTAGATCTCTCTTCTTTTTCCCTGTTCTCCCTGGTTCAGGCACAATTCATTTCCTCTAGTCGTCTGAAATCTGAGCTCATTTCTCTTTGTAATCCCACCTACTCACCACCTCCAAAGTTACTTTTGCAAGACACCAATTAGATCAAATCATCTCTCCCCATAAAAACGTGTGGTTTCTCCTCATTAGGCTATATTCACAACCCAAGTGAACTGAAATTTTTTTTCCCCTGCCAAACTCCCCTACCACCTCCCCGTTTCAGAACACCTACATGTTTTTTGAACATGACCTTTCCCTCAATGTGGATTGCCAACTCCCTTCCATTGAGAACCCCTAGTGCCTACTGGGATCCAGTCCACATGTGAACTCTGAAGGCCCTTCCGGATTCTCTGCAGCCTTCTTTCCCTGGGCGCCCACTGAACCTGTTCCTGTTTCCATTAAACACTCACCATGCTGATCATTATCCCTTACTTTCTTATCCTTTTTTGTGAGACTGATTTCTGAAAGGCATGGGCCTCCTTCATTCAGTGTCTGGCACAGGGCCTACTAGCACACAGTGGATGTTTGATAAACAGCTGTTGATTAGCTGAGTGGATGGAACAGGCAGTATGGGAAATGAGACCACAGCGGCTCTCAAAGTTGGTCTCAACAAACCTAGTTTCTGCAGTGTATATGACCAGCTGCAAATGATTATCCCAGTGGTTTTTAAAAGAGTGTGATATCCACCTGCTAACGACAAAGCTCTCAGGTTTCCACTTATGCCTACTAAATGTTCATCCCTGGAGACAGCCATGCCCTCCCAGATTCGGTTGAGTTCTGCAGGCTCTGTACACACAGGCATTTTGAAAGCTCTTGGGATTCTGTAGCTTTCCTTGAGAACACTTTTTCCCTCACAAAATTCAATGAACTGGACTCGGGCACTAGGTGGCCAATTAATGCATATCTGATTTGCAGTGGATTTGAAAGCAAAGTGCAACTCGCATTTCAGCCTCATTCAGCTCAATGACGGATCATACTTAATAGCTATAAGGCTAAAGAAAATGTATGTGTAGACTGAAAAGCAGCCAAATGTCCACTCCCCTGCCTTGTTCCACAGTAAGTGCTGACCTGCTTCATGATCCTTTTCAGCTTCTAAGTTGTTCCACTCCCTTGTGTCCCCAGAATGGAAGGGGCCAGTTAGCAAGGGTTGCCCTGTGCCTGCGATGCATTTGTCCTGTGTTTTGAAGTTGATGTAATATGTGTGAAAGTTGAGTTACATTATTTTAAACGTCCTACTTTCCCTAAAGTTGCCCTTCGTGTGACAGGTTAAGTGGAGTTCTGGCTGAAGGGAGGGAGAAGGGCGGGCTGAAATGCTCTGGCATCCTTTCATCTCCAGTTGCGGGGCTGTATGTTAAAGGGAGCCCAGAAGCGTTTGTTTTTAACTAAAACAATACTTTAAAAAGCTTTGGCTTTTGAAGTATCCATTGCACATATCTGTAGGACACCGAAGAGATTGAAAGCATGCACTCTGCTCTATCGTTTATTTTGGGACAAGAAAAAGACTGCAGTGCCTTGGAGAATAAATCATTAACTAAAAGTCAAATCGAGACACCTTGGAAACCAGTGAGACCAGGAGGCAGCAGAGGGATCAGGTGGCTGAGATTTGCCTGTTCCCTCCGGTGACTTCCAGAGCGAAGCATCTCACGGGCAGGGCGAACTCGGCACACTGTGCTCCCTTCTATTTCACTTTTCCAACTTGAAGTTATTTTTAGATGACCCAAGCCAGCTAATCCCAGGGAGGACAATTCCCGCTGCGCCTCAAAGCACCTTCGTCCTGCCCAGAGCTTTCCTTTAAGCGCTGGGAGAGGAGCCTCCCGGGGTTCTCCTTTGCTCTCTGAGTCCGGTCCACCTCCTCTAACCACCACTCCACACCTCAGTCCCAGGGACCACGGGCGTCTTTCTTTATCCGCCACTTACGCATCCGCTGCTGCTCCTGAGAAGGCAAACCCTGGGGCCACTAGGAATGGGGAAGAGGCTCTCAGAGACCCGCGCCCTCTAGCAAGGGGTCAAGGGAGACCTCTGTCCCCACCGCCGCCTTGGGGGCCTACAACGGGATCGGGAGGCCCCCTACCCCCGCCGCCCCCCTTGCCCACTCCCTCACCCGGTCGCGCTCGTCCGCCCCCTGCCACGGTCCCGGGCACGGCTGGGGCGCCCCACACAGCCCTGGCAGGACCGGGTGCAGGGGCGAGTGGGCCGGCGCCGTTACATAACCGACCTGATGGGCGTCCGCGCCGCGCCGGCGGAGACAGAGACGGAGGCTCGGGCGGTCGGCGGGGGGCCGGCGACTGCGGGCGCGGCGCCGCCTGCTCACCTGCCGGCCGGTGCGAGCGCGTGGGGCGGGCGCGGTGCCCGCGGGCCTGAGTGCGGGGCCGTGCGCCGCGCGCCCCGCCTCCCAGTGTCCGGTCCGGCAGTCCGGGGTCTCTGCCTCCTAGCCCGCTCCTCTCCACAACCTCCGCCGCCGGCACCGGGACAAAGCGGCTCCGGGGAGGGGCCGAGCGGTGGCTCTCGCAGGAGCCAGCGGGGATGGGCGCGCCCCCAGCTCCGACTCATCGGGCCAACCTCCAATCAGACCCCAGGAAACCGAAAGCCCCCTTCTGGCCTCTTCTCATCTCTTCCCACCCAGAGCCGGAGCCCTGTCCGGTCCCCCACCCATCCACCTCCGAGGCGCACACTCAGCCCCTTACCTTCTCCTTTCCACGGGGCGGGGGGAGGGAGCTGCGGGGGTGAAGACCCCCTGGGGATCCAGCGCAGGAGCCTGTGCACAGAGTCCCGGCCTGGGCTAGGAGGGGCTTCCCAGGGTCCCAGCCCGGGGGCGGGGGCGGGGGCGGGGGATGAGTGGGGAGGGCTTGGAACTGGGACTAGGGAGGGGGCTGATTCTGAGGCGCAGGGTGACTGGGCAGAAGAAACTGGCCGAGGAGCAAACTGTGCATAGGGCGTACTGACCAGAGATTCTTACAAGCGGACTGAGCCACCCCCCACCCCACTCCACTTAACTGAGGAAACGTCCGGAAACCCCTGGATGGTCCTGGGGTTCATGCGTGGTGGGCGCTGGCGTCCTCTGGCTGGAGCCCTGCGCCCGCCCCGCCCGCGTGGCTGAAGGTGCCCTGCGCGGGCTTCACAGCTTTGCCAGGAGTCGCAGCCACCAGACCTGGGACAGAAGGGCTTCAAGGACTCCCATTGTGTGAGAGCTGGTGTCATACAGTAAACGGTTGCATGTGAAACAGAATCTAGGGTAGATCTGTGGCTCCACATACTTAACCCCAGCAGAAGTCTCTGCTTTACAAAATAAAGCAATTCAGACCCAGGAGGAAGCCTGGGGCTCATGGGGGCACCATATGGGCAGGGCTGTCTCCTGGCAGGAAAATGTCCAAGATCATAATAGAGAAAGTGGGGGAAATTGAAGAAAGAAGGTGGGGGTGCAGACAAACCTGAGTGAGGAAATGAATAACAGATTTAAGTCAGTTTTGTTTTCTGTCATCTTTCTAATTGCTACATAAACAAGGCCTTCTTTCCTTTTCTTTTTTATGCCTTTCTGTTTCCAAAAACAATATTAATATTGGATTGAAGCAATATATAAATTTCACAATTATTCTTCACTCGCTCAGACAACACATTGTTTTTCCCCAAGGTTCACAAAGAAATGCATCCTTAAAAAAAACAAACAAACAAAAAAAAACACATAAAAGGTAGACCTTAGCTCTTCTCTCTGATTAATCTGCATTAATATAAATAAAGACAGAATTTCAGAGTTGAAAATGAACCTAGACTCCTGCTCTCCCAAACTTCTGCTGAATGCACAAATACAGAAATAGCTGCTGATTTAGATGAATTACACTAGTTCCTCCTAATCCACCATTTTGCTTCCCACCATTTCAGTTACCTATGGTCAACCACGTTCCAAAATATTAAGTGGGAAGGTCCAGAAAAAAAAAAAAAAAACAATTCACAAGTTTTAAAGTGTCTGCCATTCTGAGTAGTTTGATGAAATCTGCTAGTGGGCTCTGTGCTGCCCAAGGATGTAAATGATCCCTTTGTCCAATGTATCCCCGCTATATACCCTATCCAAGGTTAGTCTTATAGTAGCCAGCGTGGTTATCAGATCGACTGTCAAGGTGCCACAGTGTTTGTGTTCAAGTAACCCTTACTCTACTTAACAATGACCACAAAGTGCAAAAATAGAGATGCTGGCAATTCAGATATGCCAAAGAGATGTAAAGCACTTTCTGTAAGTGAGAAAGTGAAAGGAAAGAAAAAAAAAATCTTAACACTGAGGTCCATAAGACCAACTGTAAGAACAAATCTATCCATGAAATTGCCTAATTTGTAAATTAAACTCTACCATAGGTGTGTATGTATGTATGGGGAAAAAAAAAGATAGTTTATATACGGTTCAGTATAGTGTATATAGGGTTCAGTACTATCTATGGTATAGAGCAGGGGTGGGGAATGTCCAGCCCATGGGACATATAAGGCCCTCAAAATCATTTGGTCTGGCCCTGCCAAGGCATTAGGGATGAGTTAATTAAATGTTTGCCCAAATGTAGCAGGCTAATTTTTAAGTTGATAATATTATATGGCCCATGAATGATGTTATAAATATCCAAATGGCCCTTGGCAGAAAAAGGTTCCCCACCCCTGCTTTAGAGCATTCACTGGGGGATCTTAGAACATATCCCTGTAGGGACTATGGTATTTTTTTTTATACAATTGTTTGAAAGGGCATCCTTATATTGACCTCAAACCTGCCTTCTTAGGATTTCCTATCATTGATCTAGTTTAATTTCTGATGCCATGGAGACAGAGTCCAATTTCTTTTCCAATTGATTGTCTTTTAAATATGTGAAGATGGCCATCATATCTCACTCACTCCAAACCCCTCTCTCTGAGCAAAACATCCTCCATTCTTTAGACAAAATCTCACTCTTAGTAGTTCGTAGAATCTTCACCAACTTTAAGGCTTTTTCTTTTAATAGGATCCACTTGGTAAATATATGTTTACAAATAAAATTTTCTGGTTATAGAAGTAATATATTTATTTATTGTAGACATTTTGAAAAGTTAGGAAAACAAGATTCAGTGTGAGGATTAAATCTATACTAATAAAATGGTAATATGCAAATTGGTCAGGACACCCTCATAGTAAGGACTGCACAGCAGGCTGCATGGGGCGACAAGGCCAGCAGAGGGGCAGTGAGGAGTGACCAGGCTGGCAGAGAGGGGCAGTGAGGGATGACCAGGCCAGCAGGGGGGCAGTTAGGGGCGATCAGGCCAGCAGACAGGTGAGCAGTTAGGAGCCAGCAGTCCCAGATTGTGAGAGGGCAGTCAGACATCCCCCGACGGGTCCCAGATTGGAGAGGGTACTGGCTGGGCTGAGGGGACCCCCCCCTCCCCATGCATGAATTTTGTGCACCAGGCCTCTAGTAAAGTAATACATGTAAAGCACTTAGCATAATGCCTGGCCCACAGCAACACTGTAGCTGTTACAAAAAATTAACATGGTCATGCCTCAACAAGTACTCTTTTTTTTATATATATATACATTACTTTTTAGAGTTTAAAGTTACCTACAAAACTGAATGAAAGGTACAGAGATCTCCCCTGCTCCCACACATTCATAGCCTACCCCATTGTCAACACCCTGCACCAGAGTGGCACCTATGTTACAATAGCTCACATTGTTGCATTATCAACCAAACCCCATTTTCTACATTAGGATTCACTTTGGGTGTTTACATTCTTTGTGTTTTGGCAAGTGCATACTGACATATCCACCATTACAGTCTCATAGAGGATAGTTTCACTGCCCTAAAAATCCTCTGTGCTTCTATTCATACTTGCCTCCCCACTACCCCCGGGCAACCACTGATGTTTTAATTGTCTCCATAATTTTGTCTTTTCTAGAATGTCATATAGTAGGAATCATACAGTATGTAACCTTTTCAGATTGGCTTCTTTCTCTTAGAAATATGCATTTAAGTTTCAGGTGTTTTTATGGTTTGATGGTTCATTTATTTTTAGTGCTGAATAATATTCTATAGTCTGGATGTATATTTTACTTATCTATTCATCTACTGAAGGGCATCTTGGTTGCTTTCAAGTTTGGGCAATCTATAATAATAAAAGCATAATATGCTAATTAGACCAGATGTCCTTCCAGATGATCTCCAGATGAAGCCAGGGCTGCAAGGGAAACCCGGCTCCCGAGTGCCAGAGGGAAGCTGGTGCCTGCAGCCAGGGGAAGGAAGGCTTACTCTTGCACGAATTTCATGCATTGGGCCTCTAGTTATATATAAAGCTACTATAAACATTTTTGTGCAGTTTTTTTTTTGTGGGCATATTTTTAATTCATTTGAGTAAATATTAAAGAGCATGATTGCTGGTTTGTATTGTAAGAATGTGTTCTGTGCCTTGAACAGTACACCAAAAGACATTGGGTTCGATTCCCAGTCAGGGCACATATGGGGGTTTGATCTCTGAGGCATGTACAGGAGGCAACAGATCAATGTGTCTCTCTCACATCCGTTTCTCTCTCTCTCTCTCTCTCTCTCTCTCTCTCTCTCTCTCCCCTTCTCCCTTCCCCTTTCTCTAAAATCAATTTTTATTTTTTTAAAAATATGTTTTTATTGATTTCAAAGAGGAATGGAGAGGGAGAGAGAAATAAAAACATCAGTGATGAGAGAGAATCATTGATCAGTTGCCTCCTGCATGTCCCCTACTGGGAATTGATTCCTGCAATCTGAGCATGTGTCCTGACCAGGAATTGAACTGTGACCTCCAGGTTCATAGGTCGACACTCAACCACTAAGCCTCACCAGCTGGGCTAAAATCAAATTTTTAAAAAGAAAAAGAAAAAAAGAATATATTTGAAAGAAATCATCAAAATGTCTTCCAAAGTGGCTATACCAGTTTGCATCCCATCAGCAATGAATGAGAGTTCCTATTGCTACACATACTCACCTGCATTTGGTGTTGTCAATGTTTTGGAATTTCGCCTTTCTAATAGGTGTGTAGTAGAATCTCATTGTTGTTTTAATTTACATTTCCATAATCACACATGATGATGTTGAACATTTTTTTCCTTTGCTTATTTGACATCTATATATCTTCTTTGGTCAGGTGTCTGTTTTGATATTTTCTCTTTCTTAATTGGTTGTTTTCTTTTTGTGCTTATTGTTGTTTTAAGAGTTCTTTGATATTTTGAATAACAGTTCTTTATAAAATATGTACTTTGCAAATAATTTCTCCAACCTGTGGCTTGATTTCTCATTCTCTTGACAGTGTCTTTCACAGAGTAGAAGATTTTACTTTCATGAAGTCCAGCTTATTGATGATTTATTTCATTGGTTGTGCCATTGGTGTCTTATCTAAAAAAGCTTTATGATACCCAAAATCATCTAGACTTTTATTCTATACCAGAGGCCTGGTGCACAAAATTTGTGCACTGGGGGAGAGTGTCCCTCAGTCCAGCCTGCACCCTTTTCAATCTGGGATCCCTCTCACAATCCAGGACTGCTGGCTCCCAACTGCCCGCCTGCCTGCCTGCCTGATTGCCCCCAACCGCTTCTGCCTGCCAGCCTGATCACCCCCTAACCATGCCCCTGCCAGCCTAACTGCTCCCCTGCTGGCCCAATTGCCCCCAACTGCCCTCCCCTGCAGGCCTGTTCACCCCCAACTGTCCTCCCATGCAGGCCTGGTCCCCCCCAACTGCCTTCCCCTGCAGGCCCGGTCACCCCTAACTGCCTTCCCCTGCTCACCTGGTCCCCCCCACAACTGCCCTCCCCTGCAGGCCTGGTCCCCCCCCCCCACCAACTGCCCTCTCCTGCTGGCCTGATCACCCACAACTGCCCCTCCCCTGCCAGCCATCTTGTGACCACATGGGGCGGCCATCTTGTGCGAGGGCATGATGGTCAATTTGCATATTGCCTCTTTATTATATAGGATTACATCCTAGGAGTTTTATAGTTTTGCCTTTTGACACTTAGGTTTAGGATCCATTTTGAGTTAAGTTTTGTAAAGTGTATAAAATCTGTGTTTTCATCATAGGTTTGCCTAATTCAATATTCTTGGCTTAGAGGAAAATTTAATTGATGAAGTGACCCTACAAGGATTTCAGATTTTCCCAAAGATACATACTCATGTTTTTTTCCAAAGAGAGAACTTCAGACTCTTTGCTTCCTCACTATAAGAGATTATAGGGGTCTAAGTTTGTGAAGAAATTTGGACATTACATATCACTACTAGTAAAATAAAACATCAGTATTAAATATACTTTTAAGTGGTTATATAAATTAATGTATCCTCATAATATCCTATGAGCTAGGTCAACTATTATTTTCATTTTACAGATGAGGAAACCAAAGCACAAATAGATTATCTAGCTCCAGTAAGTTGAGCCAGAGTGGAACCTAAATAGCCTGGTTTAAGACCTGTTAGGGTCTTTCATGTAAGAAAATGCAGTCATTTTTTAAAATTTCTTTATTGATTAAGGTATTACATATGTGTCCTTATCCCCCCAGTGCCCCCTCACCCCCCCCCCCACTCATGCCCTCAGCCCCTGTTGTCTGTGTCCATTGGTTAGTCTTATTTGCATACATACAAGTCCTTTGGTTGATCTCTCCCCCTTATCTCCACCCTCCCCTACCTTCCTTCCCTCTGAGGTTTGACAGTCTGATCGAGTCATTTTTAATGGCCAGTCAGAGTGAATGAGGCCTTCCTCTTCAGTGCCTGATAGCACTATTTTACACATCCCTGAAGAATGCCTGTCACATATTGTTTGTAAATTACTTGATGGATGGCACACATAGCTTGTCCTATCTGTACTTTTAATACACGTTTAACTGTTGATGGGAAATTTAGGCTTAGAGAGAACAGCTCAGACTAAAATTCCAGAACAGCTCAGACTAAAATTCCAGTCCTCACAATCTTGATTAAGTTACTGTTCTTTATCCTGCATCAAAATGGCTTACCTGGTGCCACATTAAATACTAGAAAAGTACCTCATAGCCTACCTAAATTTCAGGCTATTCCTTATTGATTTAGTTCAGCTATAATGCCATGTGAGAAAGATGCATATGTTGTTTTTTACATAACAATCCATGCTTTACATTGGCAAATATAAAAATGGGCTGGATTTTAAATTAAAATAAGTTGGAGCAAGCCAGATTCTGGTCTGAAAGTGGAGTATGCCATATATATCACCCTGGGTTCACAATATTTTATGTCAAGTCATGGAAATGCAAAAGACAGAAGAAACATTTCTCAAAGCATGCTAAGTTCCTTTGCTTTATTTTTCTCTTGACAGTGCAGTGGGATGGAGAGTGGTCACCAAACAGGGAGCAGAGTAAATGATCTTATGGCAATGTTCTTGGTTGCTCTCAACTGCTCTAGAGACTTTCCTTGGGGGAGAAAATTGATCATACATACTCCCTGGGGAATCTGGGGATAAAGTAAAGATGACTGAGTATATTTTTAGTAGCTCAAGGAATCCCTGGTATCAGTGTCCTCTATCCAAAGACCACCAAGAACACGCCTGTAGTTGAACAAGTTGGGTGTATTTCTCTTTGCAATGAGAGAGAATGCACACCAGGGAAATGTGCATGGCAGTAAGAGGATATTAGAAAGAACCCATCACAGGGTTTGGACTTGTCTTAAGTGATTTACGGGAAGGTTCAAGGAAGCAGTGCTTTGCTCCAGATTGGATGCTGTTAGAAAGCGGGCATAATTCTTCACTTAGGTATATTAATAATCATATATGTAAGGCAGGAGGAATAAAGCAAGGCTACAGCTCTAACTGGTTAAGAAGCAGCAGTCATTTTTGTTAGCCGGGACAGGGGAATGTTTGATCATTCTTGTAGGTTGGACATGTTCACATTTTCGCCTCTGTTTGATAGCAGATCTTGCTTTTGTCTTGATTTGTCATGGTCCTGGGATGTTTCATGAAACAGTTTATATTCAGTAATAGGATAACACCAATGCCAGGAGGATCATGCCCATCATGGCAGATCATAGCTGTGAGGGGCACTTTTCTCTTTCTCACTATTAAGATGTTGTCACTATGATAGATAAGACCTCCCTTACCTTGGCAAACTCACATAGTAATCAGCCCATCAACAATCCCTAATAATCAGCAATACCAGTACCTAGTAATGTCCATCATCTTTGCTGCAAGGAGAAAATAAGGAAAAGTAATATGAATACTTTAGATGGGCTTTTGAAAGAAAAAGGAGTACGTGTAAAGCTCCCAAGACAACTAGAGAAAAATAAAAGATGGGGCCTTGTGGTGGGCACTGAAAGAAAAGACAGACCCTGGCCAGTGTGGTGCAGTTGGTTGGAGCATCATTCGGTACACCAGAAGGTCACAGGTTTGATTCCCTGTCAGAGCACATATCCAGGTTGCAGGTTCAATCCCCAGTTGGGGTGCGTACAGGGGCAACCAATCGCTGTTTCTCTCTCTCTCTCTCTCTCTCTCTCTCTCTCTCTCTCTCTCTCTCTCTCTCTCTCTCTCTTTCCTCTCTCTCTAAAATCAATAAAAACATATCCTTGAGTGAGGATTTTTTAAAAAGAAGGTTCTGTGAGTATTAGAGTGAAATGGGAAGATGTTATAGAGAGTGGCACCTGGGCTAGCCTTCAAAATGAATTGAATTTGGAGAACAAAATAAGTGGGTGGTGGACCTTTTGTGTGAGGAGAACCATAATAACTCAGAAGAAGATGAGCTTTGGCCCTATTAACCACTATAACACAGGGAAGCAGCAGGGACACAGCCGAGATAAGATCCACCCTTAGGGCTGGCCAAGCATGGAGGTGAGAGAATAGATGAGGGCAGAGAAAGACTAGTTCTATCACTGGGACAAACCCAATCCAAAAAAACCCATTGTGGTCCCAAAATAACACAACAGACAAAAATAAACTAAGTATATTATTTACCACCAAGAAGTCTCATATAGAGAAGCTGGCTTATCTTGACAAAGAGCTTAAAGAAACAGAATCTAAGACAAGACTGAGAACCCGTTGCCAGAATCCTGAGGTGAGGATGATTCTTGGTAACCAAGAGGCTCAGGAGACTCTAAGGATAGCTTGATAGTAAATTGTGTCAATGATGCTGGAGCTCCTTATAACATCCCTTTATGTAAAGTTTGGGTCAATCCTAGAGACAAGATGGGACTGAATTTCAGGCAAGAGTCAAGAGCCCCAGGTCTGAGAAGTGGAGGACTGGAAATACTGGAGCCCAGCACAGGTCTGAAGTTGGAATCTCAACCTCTATTTGCTAGCTGGATGTCCTTGAATAAATAAATCACTTTACTCCTCTAAACATCTGTAAATTCAGGATCATGGTAATCATATCATACATTGTTGTGAAAATTAAATATCATAATTCTTATAAAGCATTTGACCCAGTATCTGTCATCATCATCTGCTGCATTATCATCATCAAAGAGAGAAGAATGTTCTAAGAAAGAGGTCAACAAATCCTGTTCTCACATATTTTTCTAAAAAAATGGTTGATTGAAACACAGCTCATTCATCTATGGATTGTCTATGGCTGCTTCTCCTACAACACCAGTTGGTAGTTCCAATAGACCTTGAGACCTGCACAGCTGAAAATGCTATTTGTCTTTTTACAGAAAAAGTTTGCTGACTTCTGCTCTAGGGCAAGAAAAGTCAAATGACTGTGGCTATATGAGACTCCCATGTGAACCAAGCACAGGGTGACATAGGAAGTAGCAAGAAAAATTTGAGCAGGTAAGTTGAAGTGAATAGTCTTAAAGTGGCTCAAAAATTAGAATGATCCAGAATACTTTTTAACAAGGGCAAATAGGATCTGACAGCCTCCCATTTACCTGACTTTTATCTTGAATAATAATTCGACTTGGAATGCTATCTAAGGTTATGGTCTTGCCCCATTTCCAGTGGTCCACCCTGTTCAGCAAGACAAATGATGACACTGAGACATCCTAGGAATGAGCTTTCCTAGAACCATGGGACTCCGGACTCCATTATTCAAACAAAAGGTTGGTCATCAATGCATCCTTTGGATTAAGTTATAGCCAAAAGGGGGATGTGTGGATGAAAGGGGCCACATGCTAACCTGACAAGTTCAGGGAAGGCCTGAATGGCAGTCTTGCAAACTTAAAGACTTAAAGTAACCACAAAGGATGGTCTGAAACTAAAACTTTAAAAGCAGTTATGGTGGGTAGTCACATCCTAGACCAGTATCTTCCCTGACAAGGTCAATCTTTACCTTAACTGAGCCTATGTCTTTTTGCATCCACAATAACATATCCTTGAAATGTCAGGGTAACTTGTAACTTCCCTTTTTCCAGACCCCTCAGGGTACAACCAAATGCCCTGGGCGCTAGGACAGATACCACAAATTCTCTCATTGTTATTGTTATAATGTTAATTGTTGGCTGTTAACTATCCTGTACCAACCTAAGTAAAAGAAGTATGTGTTGCCGAAACCGGTTTGGCTCAGTGGATAGAGCGTCGGCCTGAGGACTGAAAGGTCCCAGGTTCGATTCCCGTCAAGGGCACGTACCTTGGTTGCGGGCACATCCCCAGTAGGGGGTGTGCAGGAGGCAGCTGATCGATGTTTCTCTCTCATCGATGTTTCTAGCTCTCTATCCCTCTCCTCTCTCTTCCTCTCTGTAAAAAATTAATAAAATATATTTTTTTTTAAAAAAGAAAAGATTTATAAAAAAAAAAAGAAGTATGTGTCTATTATTTTACTGTTTATCCAATCCCAGAGGTCCCCCTCCCCTTTTGCTTTCTCCCACCTCTCTAATCTATTACCAATGGATTTCATGTAACCCACCTACATCTCCTCTTTTGATTGTAATGTATAAAAATATGTGAAAAACTGACATTCTCAGAGCATTATCCCAATCCCTTGACATTCTGCTTCCCAGCAATTGTCAACAGTTTGGTCAAATAAACTCACAAAAATTCTTAAAAAAAAGAAGAAGAAGAATTTTTAAAAAGATGCTATATTCCAAACATCTCAAATCAGTGGAACTAACTCTCTAGGACCAGCTACATAATTTGAAGAAAGGGCAGTACAAAATAAAAATACTGGGTCCTTGATAAAAAGTATTAAGAATTTCAAGATGATGCCAGCAGACCATGAAACCAAGCACCGGGACCTTCTGCGCAGGTTGCACAGCTCTGTCTCTGGAGTATGTAAAGTTGTCCAGGTCAAGTGTTGGTAGGGTGACATGTACAGGAACAGCCACAGGGCAGCTAAGCAGATCTGTGTCTTTCCTTCACAGAAGGAAGAATGTGCAAGGCACTGCAATATGGGAACTGTCTGCTAAATAAAAACTCATAGATTACTTGGTTTGTCCAAAAGTAGAATAATAATCGCAAAACCAAAAAGATGGCTGGGTTGTGTTTTGTTTTTAATGCTCTTGTGACAATCTGTAGAAAAGATGGGTATATAAATAAGTCTTTTGCAGTTCATAGTGTAGAAAATATTCATAGGTAGACAGCTAGATAGATAGGATAGGATATTATAAGCTTTCCAATATTACTGTATTTTTTAAAGTCTACGAATTAAAGGAAGATGCTTTTGGGTATCAGGAGAATGAGTGTGTAGGTGCCAAAAGGCCAATTCCAGGTGTGATCACAAGTCCCATGGGGAGGTAGGTCCCCCCACAGGGATCTGGACAACAGAGCACCCTCAAGGATGCCTGTGACTCATTGGTGTAGCACCAGCCTATTAGGGCCATCCATGTTGCCAGGCATGGGTCAGATTCCTCCAGGGGTTGACAAGGTGACATACTCTGATGAATTAATTTGTGCTAAGGTGCTAATGGCTGATAATTCTCTGGTTACTTTCAGATAATGTCTATACTGAAATGGAGCCAGTTTCTTTGTCTGGAGGCCATAGTCATCCTGTTCTCTGTCAGCCTGTTCCTTCTTGTCCCTGTCTTCCATGCTATCCCCTGGCAGTTCCCTCTCTGCTTAGGGACAATCTCAAATTCTTCCACCAAAGATGAGCTGAAAATAGTAAATATTCTAAGACAATGATTCTCAAAGAGTTGTGTGGGACCAGCAGCACTGGCATCACCCTGGAGATTGTTTAAAATGCTCACGCCAGATCTATTGACTCATAGACTCAGATTGGGACTCAGAAAGCTGTGTTTTAACAAGATTTTCAGGGGATTCTGATGCTTGCTAAAGCTTGATACCACCATCCTAAGCATTTAACTTGCATCAGCACATTTATTTTTTTTAAATATATTTTTATTGATTTTAGAGAGGAAGGGAAAAGGAAAGAGAAAGAGAGAGAAACATCAATAATGAGAATCATTGATCGGCTGCCTCCTACATGCCCCCTACTGGGGATAGAGCCCAGGCATGTGTCCTTGACCAGAATCGAACCTGGGACCCTTCAGTCTGCAGGCCGGCGCTCTATCCACTGAGCAAACCGGCTAGGGCTGCACCAGCACATTTAATTTTCACAAGAACACGCTAAATTGGGTAAAGGTTGTCTCCATTTTACAGATGAGGAAACTGAGGCACAAAAAGTTTAAGCAACTTGATAAAGGTACTAAGGAGGTAAATGGTAGAGCTGGGCTTTGAATCCAGGCAGTCTGGCTCAAGAATATGGGTGTTACCTCAGCTATGTGACATACCTCAGTGCATTACATACCTTAGCTATGTTACCTTTCAAATCAATGCTTCCCTGAAACCATTTGTGATTTGTCTCCCAAATATCACAATAGCTCCCATAGCACCTTCTTCTCTTCAGATGCTTGTGTTTTCCTGTCATTCTATCCCCAGTACCCAATACCTATATTGCAGTGAGCAAACTTTAGTGTATGATGAAAGAATAATAATTGAGCCTGGCTGGTGTGGCTCAGTTGGTTGAGCATCCTCCCATGAACCAGGAGGTCACAGATCAATTCCTGGTCAGGGCACATGCCCCAGTTGTGGGCTCAATCTCCAATAGGGGGTGTGCAGAAGGCAGCTGATCTATGTTTTTCTCTCATTGATGATTCTATCTCTCTCTCCCTCTCCCTTCCTCTCTCTGAAATCAATAAAAACATATTTTTAAAAAAGAATAATCTTCTGCATGCCCCCTCCTGGAGATCAAGCAGACTGTTGAACCTCAGAAGGAAGGCAGGGGTGGGTGGATGGGAAGAGATCAACCAATGAACTTGTATGCATATGTGCATTACCCTTGGACACAGACAATGGGGTGGTGGGGGCCTGGGGTGGGGGATGGGAGCGGGCTGGAAGAGGTTAATGGGGGAAAAAAGGAGGACCTATGTAATACTTTCAACAATAAAGATTTAAAAAATAATAGAGTAATGATTGAATGAATTGATCAGTGTGAATGAATAAATGATTTGACTCAAAAGTGACTTGACTAGAATTTTCCAGAGAGCTTTAACAAAAAACAAAACAAAAAAAAATCAGCTTCCAGAATCCTAACTTTCACCAACTCAAGAGTGAGGCCTGGGAGTCTGTATTTTAAAAAGTCAAACCTAAAATAAGACCAGGTTTCAAAAACAATTGTGCCCAATAGACTGATTCTGTTGGCACTGATGATTGCAGAGAGTTTGACAAGACCAAGCTGAGAGCATGAGTGGAGAAAGGGGGGCTCTTTGGACCTTTAAATCCTATCCTATGGGAGCTGCTAAGCCTGTAGCCAATGCTTCCTGGAAGAAAGTCTGAACACGCTCCAAATGTAGGCACTTTATATGATATTCCTCGAATAAGATCAATATGAGAAATGCCTGCAGTTGGTACCACGAAGCTATACACGGCAAGTTTTTTACCCCTGGAACAGGCAGTCCTCGGCGTATATATATAACTGGGTCATATTCCAAAAATGTATTTGTAAGTTGAGTTGTTTGGAACTCAGAAAACACTTTCCCACAGAAGTAATATTAGAAAAGAGGGTTCCATTCCTCTGCCAAAACACAAAACCTGATTTAGAACACTCTGTCTCTGAAATAGCAATTCAGATAGACTACGGGGACATCCATGGGAAATGTGACTGGGACCCACCCAACTTGGAACTGGGGATTCTGGGAACACAGTGACTCTGGATAAGACAGGCTTGTGACAGCATCATAGGTTGGTTCTCCTTCCTCCCTCACCACCGCCCCCCCCCCCCCCGCCCCCGCACCACAATTTAGTGGCTACTGGTCACAACTTAGAAAGACAAAGTTATCACTTGAGGAATACTACTTGGGATTCAATGACACTTTCCTCCCTTCACCTGTGCAGTCAGGAGCTATGCCAGACCTCAGGGCTCCCCAGTCAGGTAGGGACAATCAGCAGTACTTGTACCCTTACCTCTGATATCCTCTCACTGGATTTTAGAAATATTACATAGCCCAGCCGTGGGCAAACTACGGCCCACGGGCCGGATCCGGCCCGTTCGGCTGTTCTATCCGGCCCTCGGAGCCGAAAGAGCGGAGGGTTCTCTTGCTCTCCACTTCGTTCCTTCACCAGCAGCAGTGTTAACATGGCAACTTCGGGAAACACGGCCGCAGCTCCTTCTGAGTGGGCGGATTCAGTAGAAGGAACAACCTTTCAATCTTCCAGAGGCTCCTTGTAATGCCCGTGGACGCGTCCCCCAACATCACCCTGGGAATGCGGAGACACGTTATGGTGGTGATGTAGGGAGACACGCCCCTGGAGAGCACAGTATCAGAGCATTAGCTAAAAAGGAGACCAACAACACTGTTCCCACTGAAGATGATGTTTTAAAGACCAAAAACCTTTCAACCCAGTCTACATTGCCATCTACATCTACGTCCCGGGCATAATTTGGAAGTTGCACTAAAGAAAATGTTTAATTTACTGTTTACACATTTTGTTCTTTTCTATTTGTTTTAGTTTTAAATTATTTTATTATATTTAAGTTTAATTTGAAAGGCTTTTGTACCTTTCCTTTGTTAGGCAATTTTATTTTGCCTTTGCCATCTTCAATATAAGGTATGTTATTATGCTATGATTCCTCCATTTTTTGAAGTTTCAAATTATAATAATTAGTGTTTACATTCTTCTTTTAAAATGTTTGAAATGAATAAAACTATTGAAATAAAAAAAAAGACCGTACCCTTTTATGTAATGATGTTTACTTTGAATTTATATTAGTTCACACAAACACTCCATCCATGCTTTTGTTCCGGCCCTCCGGTCCAGTTTAAGAACCCATTGTGGCCCTCGAGTCAAAAAGTTTGCCCACCCCTGACATAGCCTATATAATTCAAATGTCACAGCAACTGCAACAGTCTTCCCTAGTATGCCTAGAATAATGGTTTGGAATAAGAGCCATAAACAAAATTGCTGCTTAAAAGTGTAAAAAAGGATTACATTTCTATTTTTTCCTTGACCATTAATTAATTAGCAGTATGACATCAGGTTCAGGGGTGGGCAAACTTTTTGACTCGAGGGCCACAATGGGTTCTTAAACTGGACCGGAGGGCCGAAACAAAAGCATGGATGGAGTGTTTGTGTGAACTAATATAAATTCAAAGTAAAGGAGCAGAGGGGAGAGCAAGAGAACCGGATAGAACAGCCGGATCCGGCCCGCGGGCCGTAGTTTGCCCAAGGCTGGGAGCCTCAGTTTCCTCATTCCCCAGCTAAAGTGCTGGGGGCGGGTGGGAGAAGATGGCGGCTGCCGCTCACCCCCGGGGTTGTCTGGGTCCTGCCAATGTCATGTTCTTCTATTACTGCATTAGCCACAGCGGTGCTTCACGGCCCACCCAGCGCCAGCTTCACCATGCGCTCATACCTCATGGGAGAAGTGGGCGTTCCTCAGTCAGTGGGGTGGTGGCCACTGTGTTTGGAGCAACAGGATTCCTGGGCTGATATGTTGTCAACCATCTTGGGCGTATGGGGTCACAGGTAATCATACCCTATTGGTGTGATACATGTGACTACATGCACCTTCGTCCTATGGGTGACCTGGGCCAGATTATCTTTCTGGAGTGGAATATGAGAAACAAAGATTCTATCCGAAGAACAGTCGAGCACATCAATCTTGTTGGGCGAGACTGGGAAACCAAAAACTTTGATTTTGAGGATGTTTTTGTGAAAATTCCCCAAGCAATTGCTCAGGTGTCCAAGGAAGCCAGAACTGAAAAATTTATTCACATTTCACATCGGAATGCTGATATTAAAAGTACTTCTCGATATCTGAGAAATAAGGCTGTTGGAGAGAAAGAAGTGAGAGATGCATTTCCAGAAGCCACTATCATAAAGCCGTCAGACATCTTTGGACAAGAGGATAGATACCTCAATTATTTTGCAAATATGCGCTGTTTTGGTGGTGTACCTCTTCTGTCCTTGGGCAAGAAGACAGTGAAACAACCAGTATATGTGGTAGATGTATCCAAAGGAATTGTGAATGCAGTTAAGGAGCCAGATGCCAGAGGGAAAACTTTTGCCTTTGTTGGGCCCAATCGATACCTCCTTTTTGACCTGGTGCAGTATGTCTTTGGTATGGCTCACAGACCCTTCCTCCCATACCCTTTGCCACGTTTTGCCTATCAATTGGTAGCACGATTCTTTGAAATCAGTCCACTTGAGCCCTGGACAACGAGGGATAAAGTGGAGCGGGTTCACATCACCGACATGACATTGCCTCACTTGCCTGGCTTGGAAGACCATGGTATTCAGGCCACACCCCTGGAACTGAAGGCCATCGAGGTGCTGCAGCGTCATCGCACGTACCGCTGGCTGTCTTCTGAAATGGATGAGGTGAAGCCAGCCAAGACTGTCAACTTTAATGGCCCCTGAGCTGCCCTGGGATTTTGGTGTCATTTGGGTCACCTGGCTAGTGACCAGGCCACTTTCATCAGAGAATCCTGTAAACAGTGAATAAGATCTCTCTATTAAAACATCTGAGGTTAAAAATAAATAAATAAATAAATAAATAAAGTGCTGGGGGCGGAGAATGGTTTATAAAATCTATGTTCTTTATAGATCTAATATTCTAGAATTCAATAAAAATGGTTCCCTCTACTTCCTTGTAAATAGATTTGCCAGTCTCCCAGCTGTTCTACCTTTTCCATACTTGGCAGTGAAATACTGAAAACTCATCTCATCTCAGGCCCAAAGGTGCACCAAGAAGAACAAAGGATGACAAGCTATGGTTTCTATTCAATCTCATTCAGTTAAATTTATTTCACTTAATTCTTACTTGTCCACGGCCAAACTTTATTTGGACAATAGCTCACTGAGTTTAAGCCCTGTACTCATGGAGGCATTGAGACATTGCTCAGCACTCAGCAAATTAAGGATCAAAATGGCAAAATGATGATAATGATAGTAGTAATTATTAGAATTTTGACATAGAAGGAAAATGAGAAAAAGATAATAATTTAAAGTTATTTGAAGTTATTTCAGAGAAAAACCATTACAATGAATCAACATAATCTTAACATGCACCATCAGGGACTTGTATTTAACACAGAGCTAAATATATTGTTTCTTTTATAGATGCCTTTTCCCAAAGGTCATGCTATCTAGAGAAAAAGGGAGGAGATGTGGTTATTAATAACCAGTTATGGTTTGGGATTGGTGATCCCTGATGGACATTAAGCCAGGTAGTCCATTAATAGCTGTTAGGGTCGTGTGTCCCTATCTCCTGGGGATTCACCTGGAGTTGGCATTAGGAACCTCAAGAAGATCCACTTAGCATCCTCTGCCTACCATGTGTCCAGTTCTCTGACCTGGATAAAAAACAGAAACTTTTACTTTCAGTCCCTTGGCACGGGGGGTGGGGGGTGGGGGGTGGGGGGGAGAGGAAGAAAGAAAGCCATATTAAAACAAACAAAAGCAAAAATTTTCCCAAATAAGCAATAAAAATTCTCATACCTCAACATCTTCCTAACCAGCTTGCATAAGAATACTAAGGAATTTTTTGGAGTAGAGAGAAAAGAAAGTCTAGTTCTAGAACCTCTGGAATTTCATTTGTCTGAGAACCAATTATTTAAAATGAATAATACTGTCTTACTGATCTACTTGCTGTGTGCAGACACTATGCTGAGTGTTTCATATGCATGTTTTAATTCACCCCTTAATACAAGCTAGTGAAGTATGTATTATTTCCACTTTTATAGTATTCATAAAAGAAAAAATATCAGGAGAGGATGGGCAAATGGTCCAGAAAAAGACAGGACTGCATGTACCCCCAATCCCAGGCATACAAACAGCCCAATGTGCCTGTAATTGCCTCAGATTAGAATCCTTGTTCCACCACATCCTATATCTTCAAGGAATTTGCTACGTTTTCTTATCTATAAAATGGGAATGATAATAATGCCTACCTTTCAGAATTGTGACAGGTTTCCAATGACCCCTACACATAACCGACTTAGAACAGTACCTGCCAGACAGTAATATTCAATGACCGTGAGGCAGTGCTTTTACCTGGTCCAGCAACTCCCCATGCTCCCACACACCAGAAGCATGCCTACATCTGGGCAGATTTCAAGGATCATATGTAGGCCAAGGACCAAAAATCCAGGACACTAAAAACACTTCATTCTTATTCCCTAAGTATAGGCCTTGATTCTCATAGTGTAGTCCCTGGACCAGTAGCATCAGTGTCATCTGGGAGCTTGTTAGAAATGCAGAGGGTCAGGCCCAGCCCAGACCTTCGGAATCAGCTTGGCCATTTTAACAAGACCCCCAGGCAATTTGTATATGCATTGAATTTGAGAAGCTCTGCTCTAAGACATACACAGAGTACAATTCTCTCTGGCCCTTTGACGATGCATGCCCGGAGGCTTCTTAGCCCTCACATTTCAGGAGAACAGCCCAATAGCAGTGTCCACAATATTCTGGGCTGCTGGGCCTTTCTCATTTTGCTTTTGTTAGTTCAGAATGTCCCTCGTTATCATCTACCTGCTGAAAACCATTATTTAAGACTCAAGCATCATGGAGACTATTCCTGTCTGCCCTAGTCCTGTTTCTAGAGGGAATTAATCACTTCCACCTTAGTTTTGCCATTGAAGTTCAGACCAACGCTGCTCAAACTCCTTTGGTATGAAGGATATTTTATAAAGACATGAATACACATACACACACAAACATGCGCACACACACCCTGTACGTTGCTGAAATAAAAGCTTCATGAAAGAATACTTTCATTTACCATGGACTCATATTTTTTCAACATTACTGTGTTCTATTTCAAGTATTAGCATGCTATATGGGTCATAACTGACAATTTGTAAAACCATGTACATTGCTATTTCTTTCAAAGGGACCACAGCATTAGATCCATGATTTAGTTTCATGTCTATCACCAATTATAGGTGAAGTCATGGTCCGAGACTGGCACATATAGGGACTTAGCATTTTGCTGAATAACAATGAGTGGACGAATGGAGTTTACTTTCTTGGCCTGACACTACTCCACCCCGTATCTCCTCACTGCCATAATTAATGAAAAAATAATATGAGGGAGTTATTATGTAATAATTTATCAACCATTATCCAAAACTATAAACCAATACACTGAATTTCTATGCTCCTGTAGGAATTTTTAAATGAAAAATGGTTCTATGGAGCATTGTGTTGAATAAGAGGAAAGAGAAAAATTGTAAATTTAAAGAATAGTTTAGTTTTGCATGTTTTTGGATCTTTTGTTGTTGCCGTTCATGCTAATATTTTCTTAGTCTTCCCATTGTAAATGAAATGGAGCTCGCATCGCTGTAACTAAGAGCATTTAGAACACCCCGCGCCAGGGAGACGCCAGCCTGCCATCTGAACCTCTCCAGGGTACTGTGCCAGTTCACCTCCATTTTCTCTTTCAACACCTCTGCTCTTCCAGCATGAGATCTCTGATGGGGAAAATGATGACCAACCACATTCATTTATCATTTATATCCCCGGCTTGAGCAAGACACTCTAGTACCGTGGTTGGCAAACTGCGGCTCGCTAGCCACATGCGGCTCTTTGGCCCCTTGAGTGTGGCTCTTCCACAAAATACCACAGCCTGGGCGAGTCTATTTTGAAGAAGTGGCATTAGAAGAAGTTTAAGTTTAAAAAATGTGTCTGTCAAAAGAAATTTCAATCGTTGTACTGTTGATATTTGGCTCTGTTGACTAATGAGTTTGCCGACCACTGCTCTAGGGCAGGAGTTTGACCTTCAGGAAGGTGTCAAGACCTTCAGTTCTGCTTTTGCAAGTCAAATGACCCCTCATGCTGCCCTCTTTCATTCATAAGGAGTGGGTAGAACACGTGAAGACCCGGAGAATACATTTGGAAGGACTAGCAGTGTTTTCAATCTTACCTGTCACCACAGCACAGCGATAAAACAAGCCACCTAATAATTCGTTCACACTTTTGCAGCTTATTCTCAAATATTGCATTTATATATGACATTTGAGAGTTTGACTGTCTGGGTTTTAATCATGGCTCTGAGTAGCTAAGTGACATGCATGCCCCCTGCCAAATAGAGATAATAATAATACCTGCTTCATAGAGTTTTTTTATGGGGAAAAATAAAATAGTACATATAAACCACTTAGAATTGTGCCTGGCACATAGTAAGAGTTTAGTAAATGCTGGCTCTATTTTCAAGATTATTACTATCCACAGAAACTGTATGTACACATAGTATTCCTTTTCTACCACATTTACTAGTAGACACTTAAAAGCATGTCTACTTAAAAGTGTCTACTAGTAATGGAAAAAAATCTTCAAATTAAATGCTCTATGTGCTAAGTGCAGTGTGTTATCCTGGATTGGATCCTGGAGCAAAAAAGGATGTTAGTGGAAAAACTGGTGCCATCTGAATAAAGTCTGCAGCTTAGTTAATTTAATACCAAAGCGAATGTCTTAGTTTTGAGCAGTGTACAAAGGTTATGTAAAATGTTGACACTAGGAAAACCGAGTGAAGACTGTACAGGAACTCTCTGTACTGTCTTTGCAACTTTTCAGTAAATCTAAAATTATTCCAAAATAAAATGTTCATTTTTAAAAATGCCACACATGGTTGCTGAGTATGTAGTAATGACAAAGTTGTGCACCATGGAAAATCAAGAGATAAGGAAAATATGACTGCCTTCCAAAATATGACTGTCTCACTCTGAGAACAGGACAGCAATGAGCTTACTATCAACTGGCCAGAATATAATAAATGTCTTATCGGAAGTGGAAATAAACTCTCGTCAGCCTGATATTAAGGACCAGCTTCATAAAGACCCTAGTTCTCCAGGATGAAATGTGCGGGTAATAAACTGACACAGCTTCACAGTTCGTGCCTCTTTGAGTGGCTACTCTGCCTGGTTGGTATTAAAGAGGAGGGATGCCTCTGTGATAGAAGTGCTGCCTGATACCTGATTAATGCAGATATAAATTCTATTAATTTATTCATTTTTTAAAAATTCTCACCTGAGGATATTTTTCCATTGATTTTTTTTTTTTTTTTGAGAGAATGAAAGGGAGTGGGAGAGACAAAGAGAAACATCAATGTGAGAGAGACACATCGATTGGTTGCCTCCTGACCAGGGCTGGGACCAAGCCTGCAACTGTGGTACAAGCTCTTGACTGGAATCAAACCTGAGACCCTTCAGTCCTCAGGCTGATGCTCTAACCACTGAACAGAACTGGCTAGGGCTAATTTATTAATTTTTATAGCTTGTGGAGTGCAGGAGAAAGGGCATGAACCTCATAAGCAAAACTGAGATCAAACCTAGTTTCTCACTAACTTGGGCAGGTTCATTGAACCTCATTTTCAACTGTAAAATGGGGGGAAAATATTGAAGTTGCTGGCTGTTATAATAATGAAATGATCAAACGAGATAATGTCATAAGGACCCCTGGCCTACAATAGGCAGGTTTTATTATTATTGCTATCATTAGAAATTATCTGCTATGCATGTGCCCTGGCAATTGTACTCAAGTACTTATTCAACTGTTAAGTATTCATTTCATTTGTCTAAGACCTTATTTCAGAGGTTCTAGGACTGATTTACCAAAGGAGAGGGTGGCAGACCCCACTGGGGGAAGCTGACAAAGATTAAGGGTTAATTGCACAGGCTTTAGAGACAATCAGCCTGGATTTAAATCCTGGCCTTTCTACTTACCAGCTTGCTGTGTGCCACTGGGAAATCAAGTTAACTTCTCATGCCTCTGCTTCCCTATGTGTAAGATGTGACAATAGAACCTACCTCATAGAGATACGTTATGAGGAATTCACACAGGTATAATCTCTAGAACATTGCTTGGCACATAGCTATCCTATATAATAAAAGCCTAGGTGGTGTCATGCCCTCATGTGACATCATCACAAGATGGTCGCCAAAAGATGGCCACCACAAGATGGCCATGCGCACAGTGGAGGCGGGGCCCAGTGGCTGCTCCGTGTCGTGAGGCCTGGGGGTCCTGCAGCTCTGCACAGCATGGAGGAGGCTGGTACCAGCGTCTCCACCACCTTGTGTGGAGGAGGTGGGTCCTGGCGGAGGATGCTGGTCGCCGCAGGGGAGGGCAGTTGTAGGCGATCAGGCCAGCAGGGGAAGGCAATTGTGGGCAATCAGGCCAGCAGGGGAGGGCAGTTGGGGGCGATCAGGCCAGCAGGGGAGCAGTTAGGTGTCAATCAGGCCAGCAGGGGAGCAGTTAGGGGGTGATCAGGCTGGCAGGCAGATGAGAGGTTAGGAGCCCTCCCGGATTGTGAGAGGGATGTCCAACTGCCAGGGATCCCTGTGGGATCTGGCCTAAACTGGCAGTTGGACATCCCCAGAGGGGTCCCAGATTGGAGAGGGTGCAAGCTGGGTTGAGGGACACTCCCCCCCCCCATGCACAAATTTCATGCACCGGGCCTCTAGTCAATTAATAATAACTATCACTATTTGCTATTTTATTATTGAATAACCATTTCCTCTTTTTTCTAGATGTTCAACATACCCTTTTGTTCAGATATGGGATGCAGTGTGCTCAGGGAATGGGGGACTCTTTCCTCCAGCACCAGGGGATGACCAATGATCAGTATAAACTACTATAATAATCCCTTCTGTGCCCATTTAGGTGTGCGCATGTGGTTGAAGTCTGGGCAATGGAAACTAAAGGAGAATATGCCGGTAGCTTCTAGGGAATCCTTTTTGAGTTTAAGGCTGTCGTGAGGGGATGCGATGCAGCCATCAGGAGACCTGTGGAGAGGCTGCCTCAGAGCCCAGCCATCAGTGAGCTGCTGCACCATCTCCCTTTGGACATCTTGTTATGTGAGATGATTAAGTGTCCAGATTATTTCACTTTTAGTAGATTTTCTTTTACTTGCAGCCAAAAGCAACCTAACTAATATTGGAGGTCACCAGGAGTGAGAGGCAAGTGTCACCATTCCCAGTATTATGGTTGAGGAAACTAAGTTTCAGAGAGATGAAAGTAACTTTCTACAGTGTTACACACCTGGTAAAGAGCAGAGAGTCAGAAAGGAGTGAATACAAGATTCTTATCTCTTTCCACAGAACTTTGTCTGGGTCCATTATTTCATTCAAAAAATATTTATTGGGTCTAGAAGACACTCTCCTGGACCCCATGACATTTTCTGGCTTCAGGGCTTGGGCGGAGGTCCCAAAGGGCAGAGTGGGTGAGTGCACGTACAGAGGCTGCCTCTGCTATGTGTGTATGCGTAGGACTTCACAACATGTTCAGGGAACTGTCTGCCAGGAGGGAACCGACGGACAAGTCGTTGATAAGATAAAATATTTCCAAGAGGTCTGAGTTGAGAATTTTGTTTCCCACATATTTGAAAAACCATCTGTTTAGTAATTAATTATTAAAACTAATACCAGTCTGACGAGATACTTGATTTGATGCCAACATGTCTTTGGAACATAAACAGACCGGATCAGATAGGAATGAACCAGAGTCACCAAGGGTAAGCTCTTTTTTTTCCTTCCTCAGTTTGGAGTGTTTCCTTGTATCTCTATGTTTAAGAATAACTTAGACATTCCGGCCTACTTATAGCTTTTCATCTTATTTACTCATTCTTTTATTTATGTTATTAATCCTCTAAACTGTTGTGTTTTTTGTTGTTGTTTTTTTCAGGATTAGCATCATTATTTTCAAAACTGTGGCTGAGGAAACAATGTTTCAGAGAAGTCACAGCGATTTTCCAGAGACATACAGCTGGTCAAGTCTAGATCAGGGTTTGAACCTGAGTCATTTTAAATTCCAAAGGCTGCACTTGTCCTGCATGGCCTCAGGGTGCTCTGCATGAGTATAGCAAAGAGAGGGAGTTGTGGGGAGGAAATCTTTGAAATCCTGGGATTGGAGTGAGAGTTCTCAGGATGGAGTGAAGCTCAGGCGTAGAGGTAACCCACACAGGCTCTTCCGTAGAAATGAGAAAGATGGGTGGAGGATGGGAAAGCAGTGAGTCTGAGAGGAGAAAGGGGACTGAGAGGGGCCTCCACCAGAAGCCGCAAGCTAAGGCAGGTATCCGCAGTGAACCTAGCTGACCACAGTTGTCGTTGGCTGCAATAGAGAGAGGATGAGCCAGTTTTGTTCTGAGAGAAGAAAGAGGACAAGGTGGAAGGATACACCAGAGATGGTGTCCTTGTTACCAGCGCTCAGGACCCACGTGTCCAAAGACATGAATTCAATGGCCAACATAAATTAGTTGCTAGCACTTACTAAGCAGATTCCTCATAAAATTCTGCCTTCTCAGCCTCTCTTGACAAAATATCAGACTATCTGGTTCTAGTTTTTTGAGCTCTCACTTCCAGAGAGTAACAGCAAATCTGAGCTGAAAAATGGCCCCCCTCTCCAGCCTTCCATAAGCCCGCCCACACCCTCCACTTTCACTCTCAACCTGCTTCCTGGGCCCTATTGTCATTTTATTTTATTTTTTCCCTACCTTTAATACATACCTGCCTGGGCCCTATTGTCATTTTATTTTATTTTTTCCCTACCTTTAATGAGCAGCAAAATCTTAGGCGGCAGATAACTTTGGATAGTGAAGTTACCGCTGATTTTTTAAAAAATCAACAAATTAGCTAACTGCATTTTCTAAATGTCCTGCAATTATTGTGTGTTGCTTTTTAATAATAAAAGAAAATGTGAATGCTATTTTTATAACTACCAATTCCACAAATATTAAGTGAGGTGTGGTGGCTTGGCAGGAGTCCTTGTGTAAAGACCCAAGGGTTGGAGTGAAGTCAGGCTCAATGTGAGCCAAGACCATGACACAGTAGCTAGAAAACAAAACAAGACATAACAAAATCCTGGCCGGTCGTTGAGAGCATGGCCTCACGGCATTCTGTGTGGGTCAGGCCTCATGGAGCATAAGCCACATTTTATTGGAGAAAATAATAAACTAGAAAGAATTTGTTGCTGGGAAACCAAGATGGAAGGAGTCTAGAAGTCAAGTTATGTGAGGGACAGTTAGGAGAAAATAGACATTTTTAGCTTGGGCCTTTTTTTTTTTTTTTTTTTTTAAACAAAACCAGGGTTTGGAAAGATGAAATGTGGTCAAAACAGCCTTCCCCAGTGTTGATGCAGAAGGCAGGGAAAGCCCCAGTAAGAGTAATGGGAAAGAAACTCAAGTTTGGGAGGGGAGAGATTTTTAAATATGAATTTATGCACTATGGCTCTGCCTTGTGAATTGGAAAGCTCCCCCTTCAGGCAGAAATGGTCTGGCAGCCCATTTTAAGTAGAAGTTTGGACCAGATGATCTCAGTGTGCCCCCCAGGTCCGAGGGTCCTCTCTTCCTCTGTTTAGGACTGTTCACAACCACCCAGGTGCAGGCCACCAGGGATGACAAGAAGATTTAATAACAGGAAGACATGACTTAGGACTGCTAGTGGCTAATTTGCCTCCATTTCCCAAAGTAATATTCCCTTGTGAGATAAAAATCAAAGTATTTCCCAGCAATTGAAATAAGCAGAAGGTACATTAGCCATATGTCTGTCGAAACATGGAAATGACCTCAACATACCTATTGCAGAATGGCTCAGAGAGCTCACAGGCTGTTAAGTTCGAGTTCATAGTGTTAGTATTTCCAGGAAAACAATAGTCCCAAGTTTAGAAAGCAGTGGGCATTTGCTTCGATGGTCAGAATTCTGATCTCATTTTTTTATTTAAACATAACCATAGAATATTGTACTTTTAAGATGCTGGTCTCTATAGCCAACTAGTCTGTCCTTACGTGAGCACAGAACTCAACGTTTTCCCAAAGGATTATACTTCTTCGGGTGGAAGAAAGTGGATCATATCTGAGAGATCCCTGCTAATATTCCTAGTCTAAGCAATTTTTCTGGCAAAGCACTGAACAAATAAAAATGTTCTAGCCCTCAGTGACAGCGTGACGAGAGGAGTGGTACCATGGGGAGGGTTTGCCACAGGGACAAACACCTGGAGCTGCAGATTCAAGATATCTGGGAGCCAGCGGCTAAGGGAGAGCTTTCAATCAAGTTTGCAGGGGAGCAGCGTCTTTAGAGGTTCTTACCCAGAGGTCTCTTACCACGCACACTCCTCTTAATATAAAAGGTGGGTAGAGGAGTAGGTATTAACTTTTGGATTAGTTAGCACTGGGTTCGGAAATTAACATAGCAGCAGTGCCTAGCTATGCTACCTCTTTAATTCTGCATGCATTTCTGCCCTGCTCTGTGCCCTGGCAGTGTCCCATACTGGCTGGTTCCTGGTTCCCAGTGGGAGGTACCAGGAGAAGATCAGGGCATGGAAAAGATAAATCAAGAGTTCCGGTCCCATTCCAGGCTCCCTCTCACTCTGCGTGTTTGGCAGTGGCAATGTACCTCCATCAGTACTGCTCCTGTACATTGGCCTCTCTCCTCTTGGGATCCAGCTCTTGCCCCTCAGACTCAAATTGGCCCTGCTGTGCCTGGATTCCCAGCTCCTCAACAGCCTTGGCTGGCTCCCTTAACAGTGTCTGCACCTCTACAAATAATTTCATCATTGGTCTCTACCTGAGGTAGATCCTGTTTCCTGCGAGATTCTGGCTGATATAGTTGCTCCCTGGCTGTGTGACCTTAATTATTTTGATTCTTAGATATGCCATTTGTGAAAATGAGAGCAAACCTGGTATTATCATACTAGTGGCCCAGTGCACGAAATTCATGCACATTAAAAGGGGATTAATTAGAGGAAATAATTTAATATTGCTACTTGCCCTTTCTCTATAATAGAAGTGTCAGAGATGAAAGAAAATTAGTAAAATGTATATGAAAACCTTCCTCCTGTCAGTGTCTGGGGCACACCACAGGACCCAGAGTCAAGTTCCCGCCCACCCACATGTGCCTCAAAATCATGTGAGACCGAGACCCAGCCACCCCCCCCCCCCCCGCACTGGTCTAGATTCAGACCCGGCAAGTCCCACCCTTGTCAAGCCCCTCTGGGCAGGGGGCGTAGCCTCAGGTCCCCTGGCCTGGAGCCAGGACGGGGGGCATGGCCTGAGGTCCCCCAGCCCATACCAGGGTGGGGGGGGTGTGCCTTGAGGTTCCCCCGTCAAGCCCCGCTGGGTGGGGAGCATGGCCTGAGGTTCTCCATCAAGCCCTGCCAGGCAGGGGGGCGCAGCCTCAGGTCCCCTGGCCCAGCACTGGGAGGGGGCACAGCCTTAGGTTCCCCGTCAAGCCCCGCTGGATGGGGGGCACAGCCTGAGTTCCCCCGACCCAGCACTGGGGGTGCACCTTGAGGTCCCCTGTCAAGCCCTGCTGGGTGGGGGGCACTGCCTGAGGTCCCCTGTCAAGCCCCCCCTGGGCGGGGGGTGCAGTCTGAGGTCCCCCAGCCTGGTGCTGAGGTGGGGGGCGCGACCTGAAGTCCTCTGTCAAGCCCCACCTGGTGGGGGGCATGGCCTGAGTTCCCCCGGCCTGGTGCTGGGGCAGGGGGAGCAGCCTGAGGTCCCCTAGCCCAGCACCAGGACGGGAAGCACGCCTTGAGGTCCCCCGTCAAGCCCCGCCGGGCGGGGGGCATGGCCTCAGGTCCCCTGGCCTGGCGCTGGGGTGGGGGGCATGGCCTGAGGTCCCCTGCCAAGCCCTGCAGTTGGGGGATGCAGCCTGAGGTCCCCTGTCAAGCCCCACAGGGGCGGGGGAGGGTGTAGCCCAGGGGTGGGCAAACTTTTTGACTTGAGGGCCACAATGGGTTCTTAAACTGGACCGGAGGGCCGGAACAAAAGCATGGATGGAGTGTTTGTGTGAACTAATATAAATTCAAAGTAAAGGAGCGGAGGGGAGAGCAAGAGAACTGGATAGAGCAGCCGGATCCAGCTTGCGGGCCGTAGTTTGCCCACGGCTGGTGTAGCTTCAGGTCCCTGCTGATTGCTCGTTAAAGCTCCTTATGGGAACTTGGCCTCAGCTGTGGGTGCAGCCATCTTTGTGATGGAGTGATGGTCAATTAGTATATTCCCTCTTTATTAGATAGGATGGTGCCTGGGTCTCTGGCCTATCTTTTACTTTAAAAGCACATTAATTTGGGAAGAGAGGGGAAACATTCTGCAGTGTGGTGAGCATGTGACTGAGAAGGTATCCAGGACCTGGTCAATAACAGCATCCAACCACTTGGCAACAGTGATTGGATCCAGGAAGATCACATGACCCAATTAGAGCCAATGAGATACTGTCTTCATTTTAGGTCTATGGAGGAAAGGGGTTCTTTCCCCCTAGACTTGGAACAGTAACGATGTAAGAATGGAACTGCTGGAGGTCAAATGTAGAGAGCACCTGCCTGCAAATAAAGCAGAACCCAGAAATGGAGAGAGACAGGATGCCAAAGAGCTTGATTGGACCCCTGGATTTGTCATGCTTGCACGCCACCAACTGGGCTTTTCACTTTTTAAGCCAATAAATTCTCTCTTTTTGCTCAATAAATTGTGGAATTGTATTTTGTGTCATTTGCCATAAAGAGCCCTCGCTGATAGAAAATTACATACTTTATACATTTTCAATGAGGATTAGAACTAAGATATGTATTCATTTCTATCCTAGCAGAGTTCAGTATCATTATTTCAAAGGTACAGAGGCTTATTTACTGTAAGAAGCAACTGTACCACAGACATTTTGGGTAAAAAAAAAATACTGTGGAAACAATCTGGATTTGAAAGACAAGGATTAGAGTTCCCCAAGTAGAAAATGAACAATCATCATCTCCTGGGTGGCCTCGTTTTGCAATCCTAGATCTGAAATTGTGAATTACCATCTGGTCTGAGATTCTATAATCACCAGACCAAGAAGCTCTAGGCAAGATTAACATGTTCATTAGGAGAATGGGCCTAAGTACTCTAATTTATAGAATGTCCAGCTAAGAGTGTTAAGGAAGTATGTTATTTTGTAGTAGCATCTCAGTGATATCACTGACAGTTGTGGGCAATTGGAGAAAGTTTCCACCAGTGTTTTAAAGATTAAGTCTCTCTTCCAATTCACCAGACCATTTCATCGAACATATTCTCTTCCCTGCTCTCCTAGTTCTCTTCCTAGGTGTTTCCTTTACAGGAGGGAGAGCCTGAGGGGGGCAGGGGAAGCTTGGCTTCATCTTCATATCATTTTCTTTATTTATTCTTTCATTCACTCAACCATGCATTCAAAAGCATTTACTTATTACCCACCACCTACCAAGCATGATGATATACACCAGAGGTACAAAGTAAAAAAGAATCACGGGTCCTATGTTCATTATCTGGTGGGGAAGGCCAAGGTAAATGAGTCAATTAGTCATTTTAATTGCAAGACAGGGGTTTTGCCCTCAAAAACCATTTTTAGAATCGAATTGTTGTGAATTAAATTGAAGAGTGGGTTCTGTTTCTAAAAAGTTGAAGACCTGGTTTTATCCTTATTTTCAAGTGGGGGCGGTGATAGGTGTGTTCCCAAGCAGCTGGACACTTGAGACCAGAGGAAAGAATCTAGTTATCAAAGCTAATTCTGGAGTTACACACAGACAGAGGATATCTGGAAGCCCAGAGTGAGAACCGGATCTCTGAGGCAAAGAGTTCAGAAGAGGGGGCAAAGAAAACCACCTTGCAGGTCAAGGGCACAGGTAGTAGTATCATTAAAGGATGGGAGAGGGACTCGTATGTCTTAGAAATTGTCTTCACACAAAACATGTGGTTTTTACATGGCCAAAATATACATTCATTTGATGTATGGGTCAGAATTTAAGTAAACTGATATTATCAACTTCTGACATTTCTAGCACATTTTGGTGAAAAAAATATATATATTCATATATACCCCCACACACATAGATATATTTTTAAGTTGGAAATTGGAGTGTTAGATCTTTTGTCCTTTACTTACCCCATCTCTCACCTCAGCCAAAAATTTCCCTTCCTCTGGACCTCAGGGTACAGAAAGGGGAGGGAATTTCTAAGGCTCCAGACTGCTAGGCAATGGCTCAGGGGCAACAGTGAGAGGAAGCTCAAGCAATTGGTATAAATATAAACCTGGGCTTCATCTGCACAGCTAGACAGTCAACCCACAGCCCTTCACATGTTCATACAAAGTCTTTCAAACCCACAGTCCCCAGTAAGTCTATGCACTGACAATTGCTGACATTTATGCTCTTTTGCCATTTAGAGTGTCTTTATTTTTTTCCTGTGTGATTTCACTTAAATGTTTGGGCATAGGGTAGTGGGGTGGCATGGAAGGGGACAATGCAAGCTGCTTTTCCTCAGCTCTTCTCCCTGACACACACACACGATAGTCCAGGACCTCCCTACCTGCTGACTGCCTGTTTCATCCAGGGACATCCAGAACAGGCACAGAGGGCTGAGCCTTGGAAAACCATAAAAACATTAATAATGAATGGATGGATGAATGGATGAATGGATGGATGGATGGATGATGATGATAGTGCTAACCCATATTGAGTGCACAGTTTGGTATGCCAGACCCTTTTCTGAGCACTTTGCATGTAGTCTTTACTAGAATTCAGGTCCTAGAGGGAGGTACAATCAAGAGGAAATGGAGGCACCAGAGGTTAATGACTGTCTGAGGTTACAGAATTGGGAAAGTGGCAGGATTGGCCCCCAGGAACCTGGCTCCTGAGCCATGCTTGGAACCCAAATCCACACCACTGTTCCAACTGCCATCTCCTCCTCTCCACCCCCATATACCGTCAGCACTATGTTCTCCTTCCCCGGCAAACACCATTCCAGAGCACTTCCTCTGTGGGTGGGTGACC